>NC_090940.1:217836513-218461513 GCF_040938575.1 Ambystoma mexicanum
GCTGGACCTGGGATGCATATTGGGAGGGCTCCTGTCACGTACAGGAACCTGGGAAGAAGGGTAATTTTAACTGCTGTTATGTGTGTGAACCATGATAGCTCCTGCATGTCCCATCGTTTGAGATCACCTATCTGCCATTTCAATAGGTCCAAGATATTAGCCCCATACAATCTCTCTTAGGTGGGTGTTAAGTGTACTCCCAGGTATTTTATGGATTTCTGTTCCCATTTCAGGGGATATCGGATTTCCCAATTTGACACGTGTTCCGGGACCTCAGTGATGTTAAGTGCCTTAGATTTGGGGCAATTGATATGAAATCCCGAAACCTCTGCAAACCTGTCCAGCAGCTCTATAGTCTTTGGAAATGATTGCTTTTTGTCCTTCAAAAACATGAGGACATCGTCCGCATAAAGGGCTACCTTCCGAGACCCCCCGGAGCCCACTTCCACCACTCGGACTCCTGGTTCATCACGGGCCTTTTGTGCCAGAGGCTCCATGGCCATAGCGAAAATCAGCAGTGACAACGGACACCCCTGCCTCATGCCCTTCCGGATAGGAATACTCTCAGTAAGATGTCCATTAATCGTTAGCCGTGTGGACGGGTTCCTGTAGTTCGCCAATACCATACGAGTAAAGACTGGTCCGCACCCACATTTTTCCAAGGTCAGCAGTAGGAAGTCCCAATTTAAAAACTATCAAAGGCTCTGGAGGCGTCAAATGCCAGCACCGAGAACCGTTGCCCTGTCCTTCACCCCCATTCAATGGTGTCTATAGCTCTACAGATATTATCATAGGTGTGCTGCCCTTTCACAAATCCTGCCTGGTCTGGGTGTATTATCTTCGGAAGGACATTTGCCAGCCTCAGGGCCAGAACCGTGGAATAGATTTTTTTGCGTCCCCATTCAGTAATGAAATAGGGGGATAACTAGCACATTCTGTAGGATCCCTGTCCGGTTTCAACAGTAATACCGTAGTGGCTGGGCCCATGTCCCCCGAACCCCACCCTGTGTCCCGTATGTAATTAAACAATTTCGTTAGGGGACCTACCAGAATAGACCGGAATGTTTTATAGTACGCATTACTTAGCACATCTGGGCCTGGAGCTTTGTATCCCTTCAACCCACTTAGGACCTCCCCCACTTCCTCCTCTGTTATGGGCGCTTCTAGCAGCAGCCTGTCTGATTCTGCGATCAGCGGCAGGGTCACCTGGCCCAGGAAAGCCACCTGTGCTTCCCTCTCCAAATCTTCCCCCTTCAGGTTGTCAATGTAATACGAAGACATGATTTCCATTATCTCTTTCTCCCCTCTCACTAAGTCTGGGCGATGTCTCAATTTGGCCGGAAGGAATCGATTGGCCTTATCCCCAATTATATAGTAAGACTGTTTAGTTTGCAGTAGAAGTTGTGCAGCTTCATCTGCCAGATGCGTCTCCAGGGCCGACCTGACTTTTTTAAAGTTTTCGCCACATTTTCTGTGAGCCCTTATCTTTATACTCCGCCTCAGCCTGTAACGCTCACCTGATATCCCTGGGGGCATCTGGAAGGCTCTGGGATCTGGAACCCTGGATACGAAGTTACCCAGCACGGAATAGCGAACATGCAATCACAGAAGGGAGGATTTGTGATAACTGTCTCTAATGGGTGAATCTCCAACCTCTCTCTGACCGATCCCCTCCCACTGTGTCTTTCTCACTTTGTTTGCAGGGTGAGCTATCCGTCCTGCATCTGGTGCAGGGGCGTTTGGTGTTTGTTGGCGATCTGCCCGAGTTGCTTCACTGGTGCAGTGCGCCTTCCTTCGGGTCCAGGCCTGCTGTGACCCCGACTCTGCTGGTAAGCAGGTAGGTTTGTTAATTGTAAGTCTTAGTTCTGTTTTATGGTGGAAATCCTGTTACTGTCTTTATCGTCTTCTTTTCAGGTGCGAAGGTTTGATGCTATTGCGCTGGATGAAAAGGCACGTTGTAAGGTAAGGGAAAGCACGAAGCGCGGTGTTCTGTATTGTCTTTTTGATGCTAACCAGTGTTCTCTTCTTCTCCTCCTCACAGGCTTCTGTGGTGCTACGAGTGGACGAGAGCATGATGAAAACTGACCCCAGGGATCCGTTAAGGTAAGTTAAGCGCTATGCGGGCATTAAATATTGAAAGCGAACCTGAATATTTCTCCTTTTCTCTTGCAGGGTGTTGCTGTGGAGTTCCAGATGGAAGCGCTGCATAGCGTGATGGACTTCAGGTAAGAATGATGGAATTCGATGTTTTGGAAGCGCGCGCGTTCTAATATTGGTTTTCCCTCTCTTGCTTTGCAGGTCGCGATGTTCGAACAGGAGCTGTGGCCACGGAATGCTGGAATTCCTCAAGCTAGTACTCACAGGTGATATTTCTTCTTCTCTCGGTTTGCACAGGTTGCGGCCCGGTTGAAATGCTGAGTGTAGGGTGGTGTATTCTCAGGTAAGACAAGTAATCTTGTTCTTGCAGGATTTCAGGAAGATGCTCAAGACCAGCAGCTGGACACGATGCACGTCACGCTGCTAGTTGCAGAATAACGCGAAGCGTGTTCTGCAGTCTGGGTGTAGTTTATATAGCCCATGTAAAGTAGTATCAGGTAAAGTAGTTCCAGGCCCAGCTACACCCAAAACACTAGACCGCATGGCTTGGTTCATAAGAACTGAGCTATGCGGTTGCTTTCATGTTGGATTAAAAGACCCATGTACATAAATGAAAGCAAGCCTGATAAGTCTCTCCTTACCGCATATGAGTCTGGTGCCAAGGGTGCCAGGACTGGCTCGAGGAGCCTTTTTACAGACGTTTTAAGGCCCTTAGGGTTCTGGTGGGAGCCTGCTTGTGGCACACCTTGTGACCCCCAACAGTGGTCATGACAGCGCTCCCTCCCAAGGCCCCCTCATGGTATTCTTCCTGTCCGGTCCTGGTTTGGTGGGGTTATTCAGGTGAAACCTCTTAATCAGACATGGTGCATGGATATGTTCACTTGGTTCCCAAGTTCTTGTTACGCTCACCTGGCTCCCACAGGGGCGTCGGTCTGACCCGGACGGCTGCGGTCTCCACCAACGTGATGCGTAGTGCAGAGATGACAGACTGGACTGGCCCTCCTAATCTGGTCTGTTTGACCCATAGAAGTATTCTCCTGCAAGTGGAGAGATGGATTTAGCAACCCGTGGATTCAAGTGATGGCACCCCCACAGTCCTCCCACTAATCACCTCCGAAGTGCCCTCTCACCAATCTCACCTTATGCTCTTGAAAGATGAGCTCTCCATCCTGCATGGATTGCAGGGGCGCGTTGATGCCAGTTACTTCACTGGTTTGAAGGTGTGGGAGAGTTTCGGAGAGTATTGACTCTGAGGTTCCAGGCGAGGACCAGTAAGTATCAAGTTCATAGAGTTCAATATGTCTGATGTTCACTCTTGTTCCCCCCTTCCTTCCTTGTCTTGCAGCTGAGTTTGTGAGAAGGTGCTCTCGTGGTAGCTGGTGGCGCTCAGGTAAGAGTCTGTATTACCCAACGCTGTTCGGTAAATGTTGCACGTGTTTAATGTGTTGTTTTCTCTCTCTTTGCAGATGCGGCACATGAAGATGTGGAGAGTTATAGAATAATCCCTCCGGTGGTAAATCAGGTAAGTCTATGGTGATCAGAGTTATATTTGTTGGTTTTCTCAGCTCACCTTGTTGTTTTGTTTTGTCCCCCAGGTGCTGGAGTTCTGCGAAGAAATGATGAAGGCAGCGCTGAATCGAAAGATGCTTCGAGGACTAGCGAGTATGGCGCAGCACTGCAGCTGGAGATGCGACGCATACTGAAATGATGTTCTTTCCAGGTCCACAGGTACCAGATTGGATGCTGACTGCAGGCACGGTGAGCGTTACGCTGCTGGATGCAGAATAACGCGAAGTGGCTGCTGCTGTTCGGGGGTGGTTTAAATAGCCTCCAAAGTAGTTGCAGGTAAGAAGTTCCCCAGAACCACGCCTGAGTAATAAAATAGTCCCTGTAATAAAATAGTCCCATCCAGGCCTCACATTGACTTGGATTCACTTGCAGCATGGTCTGCATCAGGTAAGTAAAGTCTATGAGCCTGGCGCCTATGGCGTCAGGACTGAACCCAAACAGCCCCCAGCTGGGGCTGTTGGGGTTTTAATAAGAATCTGGATGCCTGCTCCCGGAGCTGAAGGGCTTGGTCCTGATGCCCGGGGGTTCTGTCTTGAGGCCGGTACTCTTTCCAGTCCACTAAATAGTAGAATTTAGATCTGGTACGTTTTGAATCCAGGATGTCTTTAACTTCAAATTCAGGCTTTCCATCAACGAGCACAGGTTTTGGTGGTGTTATGACTCGGGTTCCGGGTTGTACAGGTTTTATAAGTGATACATGGAACACCGGATGAATTTGCATGCTTGGTGGTAAGGCTTACTTGACGGCCACCGGATTTATCACCAATTCGATGGTATAGGGTCGGAGATATCTTGGACGAAAGGTCCAGGTACCTTTTATGGGCACATGTTTTGATGCCAACCAGACTTCATCTCCAACTTGGTAATCGGAAGCTTTCTTTCGATGCTGGTCTGAGAATTTGGTCTGTCTTTGGCTTGCAGTAAATGTTCATTTACCCTTTTGAAGGCTTTGGTTATGCTTGTGTGTAGTCTTTACCGCTGGCATTTCCAAGGTCGTGGGGGAGTCTAGTTCAGAGGTACGTGGATGTCTTCCGTATATTGTGTAGAATGGGCTTTGTCCCGTGCTGGTGTGTATGGAGTTATTGTATGCGTATTCCGCTATCCATAACAAGTCTTTCCAATTCTCTTCCACTTGATGCAGCATGCAACGTAGATACTGTTCTAATGTCTGGTTTGTTCTTTCTGTTTGTCCATCCGTTTGGGGGTGATGGCTAGTGGATAATCGAACAGCGATTTGTGCCATGGTACAACATTTCCTCAAGAAGTTGGATACAAATTGGCTTCCACGATCTGAGATTAGAACTGAGGGGAAACCATGCAGTTTTATAATCTGTTCAAGAAATGCTTTTGCCAGACCAGTAGCGTTAGGAAGTCCTTTAAATGGAATGAAATGTGCCATTTTAGAGAACAGGTACCAGAATGGTATTAAAACCTTGAAAGAGAGGTAAGGCCGTAATAAAATCAAGAGAAAGAGTATGCCAGGGAGCCGGTGGAATATCCAGTGGTTGTAGAAGGCCAGCTGGTTTCTGTTTTTTGTGATTTATTCTGTGCATATCCCACAGGATAGAATGAACCCGAGCAATGTCCTTACGCCAGGTTGGCCACCAATAATTCCGTTTAACCTTGGCTAGAGTCTTAGCAATTCCGGGATATCCTTCGATCAGGGAATCGTGATAATCAGACATGACCAATTCGTGCAGATCTTTACTTGGTAGATATAGTCATTCCCTGAAGTAGGGTAATCCATCCAGAACAATGTGATGTTCATTTTGGGAATTCCATTTCTGCAAGATCTCGGGGTTCATTAAGGTTCGAACCTTATCTTGAAGTTCACTCAGAATCAATGTGGTGGTGAGTCCCAGTAGTTTATCACTTAGGATGATGGCAACAAGGTCCAGGGTACTGTTTGTTTTCTCTTCAACACCCATACGAGACAAGGCATCGGCCTTCCCATTCCGAACTCCCGGTCGGTATGTTATTAAGTAATCGTATTCTGCGAAGAATAGAGCCCACCGCAACTGTCATGACGATTGGGCTTTTGCGGACTTTAGGTGTTGGAGGTTTTGGTGATCTAGGATTACTGTGATGATATGTCTGGCACCTAATAGATACTGCCGCCAGGCCTTGAAGGCTAATTTTATTGCCGACAATTCTTTGTCTGTAATTGCATAGTTAAGTTCTGGTGGTGAGAATTTACGTGACCAAAATGCTACAGGGTGTAATTGGCCGGTCTGTGGATCTCTTTGAGATAGAACTGCTTCCACAGCTACGCTGGAAGCATCAGTTTCCACTAGATAGGGGAGATCAGAGCGAGGATGTCGTAAAATTGGCACAGAGGTGAATCTTTTCTTGAGTTCTTGAAAGGCCTGTTCCACCCCTTCAGTCCATTGGAATTTTTTGTTGTTTTTTCTCAGTAACGATGTGATTGGGTGGACTATCCGTGAGAAACCTGGAATAAATCGGCGATAAAAATTTGCAAAGCCGAGCATGCTTTGGGTTCCTTTAAGTGAAGAAGGTGACAGCCAATTAAGGATGGCATCTACTTGTGTAAATCCACCATGACTCCCTTTGGCGAGAGAACAAAACCGAGGAACTCAACTTCGGTGACATGGAAGGAGCACTTTGAGTTTAGTGTACAGTTTGTGCTGGCATAGTTTTACAAGGACTGAGCAAACATGTTTAATATGTTCTTTTTCAGAGTAAGAGTACACCAGGATGTCATCAATATAGGCTAGGGCACAGACATCGATTAGTTCTCGTAATACGTCATTCATTAAATATTGGAATGAGGTGGGAGTGTTGCACAGCCTGAAAGGCATTACCTGATATTCGTACAGGCCATACTTGGTGCGGAATGCGGTTTTCCATTCATCCCGACTTTTCACACGTACAAGATGATATGCCCCTCCGAGGTCTAATTTGGTGTAGATTTGGGCATCCTTAACTTGGTCCAAATGTTCCGTGATAAGGGGCAAATGGTAGTGTTTTTTTACTTTGATTTGATTAAGTGCGTGGTAATCGATACAAGTTCTCACATCTCCTTCCTTCTTTGGTACGAAGAATAAGGGGGAGGCTGCTGGTGACTTCAAAGGGCGTTTAAACCCATTAGCCAGGTATTGATCCGGATAGGACTTCAAGTGGAGATTTTCGGTTTCCGTAAGTGCATAAATCCGACCACAAGGAACCTGTGCGCAAGGTATCAGGTCGATCCGACAGTCATATGGTCTATGTGGCGGTAATGTGTTAGCTTGTTCCTTCTGAAAAACATCTTGATAATCTTGATATTCCCTTGGTAAGGTGTCCAATGATACCGCGATCACCGACACTATTCCTTACACAGATTTCTGGTTTGGCTGTGGTACAGATTTCAGGTAGCAAGTGGGGGCACATTTGTCAGAAAAGGCCAATCTCTTTGCACGCCAGTCTATGTTAGGATTGTGAGTTACCAACCATGGCATCCCTAAGATCAACCGGAACTGAGAAGCTTTGATGAGGTGAAACTTGATTGCTTCTTGATGTCCATCCCGACACAGAAGGGTTAATTCTGTTGTGCATTGGGTTACTGGACCAGAAGCAATTTCTGTACCGTCAACAGTGGTTACCTTTTCAGTTGTTGGTTTCTTGTATAAGGAAAGTCCCATTTCTGCTGCCAGATCTCGATCAATTTAGTTTCCAACTGCTCCGCTGTCTATATACGCTTCTATGGCATGTATCCGCGACGGTTGATGATTGATCAAGATTACTGGTAGAGCAAAATGTGAAGTCTGTGACTCATCCTTCTCGCTCGACAAGCAGACCTCTACGCTTGCCGGGCCTGGTAGTTTTCCAATTCTTTCCCATCATCTTCTTTTTCTGTAGCGCCTAATACCTTTCTTGCAGGTGTCACTGGGCAGTCCTTGAAGAAGTGACCTGATTTACTGCAGGCACAACTGTAGCTGCATCCTCTTGTCTCTTTCAATCTTCGTTAAAGGAGGTCGTACCCCTCCGATCTGCATGGGTTCTGTGGTATTTTCTGGTGGATGTTGACCATTGTCTTTCGAACGTATGTACATGGCCCGGTTCTCAAGTCTACTTCAATCTGTTCTCTGATCCTCTAATCTGTGATCCAATTGCACTACAAGGTTTATAAACTCTGCACAGTCTTTAGGTGGGTCTACCACTTGAGCAAGGACATCTTTTAGGTCTCCTCGTAGGATCCGATGAAACAACATGGTTCTTTTATCTTCAGGCCATCCTGCTTCCAAGACCAGTTTATTGAAGCCAGCAATATAAGTCAGTCAATCTTGGTTTCCTTGGCAGAGAGATAGGAGTTCACTGTCTAAAGCTTGTACATGCAAATTTCGAGCAAATAGCTTTTCCATCTCCCGTTGGAAACCCCGGAAATCCTGCAGTAATGGGTCATCCCGGCTCACTAAAGGTACCACCCAATCTGCGGCACTTCCACTCAAGTAAGATAAAACGAAGGCCACCCTTGGCTGGTCGTTTGGGAAGGCCCCAGGTCTACAAAGAAAATGGAGACAGCACTGGTTCATTAATGTTGCGTACCTTTTGGGGTCTCCATTAAATCGTTCTGGTGGTGCCAGAGGTACTGCTCCCGGCAATGTGATCTGTACTGGGTTGACTGAAGTTGGTGTAGCAACGGATGGAGCAAATCCGTGGAATGGAGTTTGCCCAGCCTGTGATTTAATAGCTGTTTACTTAGTTCATCAGTACGGTCTTTCGTAACTATTTTTCGTAACTATTCATTCTCGTTTTAAGGCATTGGTTTCTTGCCGGGATGCGTGTACCTCGGCACGTAATTGCCCCAAAAGCTGAGCTAAGTGGTCAGTTTCAGATGTCTCCATGACGCCTAGGTGAATAAGGTTTAGAGGCTTCACGTTCTGTAACGCTCACCCAGTATCCCCGAGGGCGTCTGGAAGGCTCTGGAACCCTGTATACGCAGTTGCCCAGCACGGAATAACGAATTTGCAATCACAGAAGGGAGGATTTGTGATAACTGTCTCTAATGAGTGAATCTCCAACCTCCCTCTGACCGATCCCCTCCCTCTGCGTCTTTCTCACCTTAATTGGTTGCGGGGTGATCTATCCGTCCTGCATCTGGTGCTGGGGCGCTTGGCGATCTGCCCGAGTTGCTTCACTGGTGCAGTGCGCCTTTCTTCCGGTCCAGGCCTGCTGTGACCCCGACTCTGCTGGTAGGCAGGAAGGTTTGTAAATTGTAAGTCTTAGTTCTGTTTTATGGTGGAAATCCCCTTACTGTCTTTATCATCTTCTTTTCAGGTGCGAAGGTTTGATGCTGTCGTGTTGGATGAAGAGGCACATTCTAAGGTAAAGGAAAGCGCGAAGCGCGGTGTTCTTTATTGTCTTTTTGAAGCTAACCTGTGTTCTTTTCTCCTCACAGGCTACTGTGGTGCTACGAGTGGACGAGAGCACAATGAAAACTGACCCCAGGGATCCGTTAAGGTAAGTTAAGCGCTATGCGGGCATTAAATATTGAAGGCGAACCTGAATATTTCTCCTTTTCACTTGCAGGGTGTTGCTGTGGAGTTCCGGATGGAAGCGCTGCGTAGCGCGATGGACTTCAGGTAAGAATTATGGAATTTGACGTTTTGGAAGCGCGCACGTTCTAATATTGTTTTTTCCTCTCTTGCTTTGCAGGTCGTGATGTTCGAACGGGAGCTGTGGCCGTGGGATGCTGGAATTCCTCAAGCTAGTACTCACAGGTGAGGTTTCGTCTTCTCTCGGTTTCCACAGGTTAGGGCTCGGTTGAAATGCTGAGCATAGGATGGTGTATTCTCAGGTAAGACAAGTAATCTTGTTCTTGCAGGATTACAGGAAGATGCTGAAGACCAGGAGCTGGACACGATGAGCGTCGTGCTGCTAGTTGCAGAATAACGCAAAGCGTGTTCTGCAGTCTGGGTGTGGTTTAGATAGCCCATGTAAAGTAGTTGCAGGCCCAGCCACACCCAAAACACTAGACCGCATGGCTTGGTTCATAAGAACTGAGCTATGCGGTTCATTCCATGTTGGATTTAAAGACCCATGTACATAAATGAAAGCAAGCCTGATAAGTCTCTCTTTACCACATTTGAGCCTGGTGCCAAAGGCGCAAGGACTGGCTCCAGGAGCCTTTTTGCAGACGTTTTAAGGCCCTTAGGGTTCTGGTGGGAGTCTGCTTGTGGCACAGCTTGTGACTCCTAACAGTGGTCATGACACAGCCTTTGTTACTTTGGCCTCCAAATCCTGCCTCACCCGCTCTTTTCTTTTAACATAATTTGTCGTATGTGCGATAAACTTGCCTCTTACCACCGCTTTACTGGCACCCCAAATAGTGGCCCAGTCCACCCCCTGTGTGATGTTTTCCTGAAAATAATTACTCAGAGATCTTTCTATCTGTGCTCTAAGTGCTAGATGCTTTAAGATTACTTCATTTATGCGCCATGGCTTGCGGGTCTGCTGCCACAGACTAAGCAGCTCCAACTTTAGAGAGACTGGTGCATGGTCTGATAGGCACCGCACACCGATCTCTAATCCCGTGATTTGTGGGACCAGGGAATCTGAGACGAGCACCATATCAATCCGGGAGTAACCCCTGTGCACCGCTGAATAATGGGTGTATGCTTTTTCTTGTGGGTGAAAAAAAAAAAAAAAAAAAAACGCCATGTTTCTATTAAGTGTAACTCCCTGATGAAACGCGCTAGGGCTTGTCTAATCGCCCCCTATTAAGATCCATCCCCATCCCCAATTAGCAATTTCGGGCAGCAGCCCCAGCAAGAAGCGATCCTGCCTCTCATTAGGGGCATAGATTGCCACCATGGTAACCTGTTGACCCATCAGCACCCCTCCCAGCACCAGGTAGCGGCCCTCCGGATCCCTCTTTACAAATTGCTTCTCGAAGCTGATCCCTTTGGCCAGTGTTATGCCCACTCCCCATTTTGTTGTCCCACTTGAGGCAAAGTATTGAAATGGGAAGGCCCTATGCCTTAGTCTATGCTCATCTTCTGGGAGCAAGTGTGGTTCCTGCACCCATACCACTGAAGCCTGCATATCCAAGAGCCTGTTCATGATCAACTTCATATTAATGGGAGAGTTGAGCCCCTGGATGTTTAATGTAACGAAAGTTAAATCAGCCATTGTTGAGTTGTAACCACATGCCTATCTCAGTGCTGTACTGCCGATCCATGCTCCACGCCCTCTCCCCCCTCCCCCCCCCCCCCCGAGTGTAGTGTCCCAAGTGTGCTATATGTGGCGTTCCCCCAAATGTCATTATCCTGTTTCCCCCCGAACTCCCCAACGTTAAACAACCCCTTGAA
This sequence comes from Ambystoma mexicanum, assembly GCF_040938575.1. Classification (NCBI taxonomy): domain Eukaryota; kingdom Metazoa; phylum Chordata; class Amphibia; order Caudata; family Ambystomatidae; genus Ambystoma; species Ambystoma mexicanum. The sequence goes on from NC_090940.1 coordinate 217,847,490, forward strand.
CTTTAACCAGAATACTCCCCATGGCAATGCCACAGGGACTCACCGGGTCTACTTTCTCCTGGGAAATTTGGGATCTGGTCCCCCTTCCCCCGCATGCCTCTGAATCTGCTACATGCCTGCTCAGCGCCCCAGCAGGACGCACAGTGGGGCTGAGCAACCCTGTCGGCTCCAGGACCTCTAGCCTCCCCAATTAGGCCCGATTGTTACCTTCACGACTATACTGTTCATACGGGATCCCAAGCTTTAAGTTCCTAGTTGCGACCCCTCGGGCGGGGGCGCGCCGATTTCCATAATTCCCTTTCAGCTCAGCCTTCCCTCTCCCCGCCTCCAGGTGAGGACCTCTCTTTATCATTGCCTTCACTGCCCTCGTCTTCCTCCCTCATGAGCTCCTCCATGTCCTCTTCCTTCATGATCATGTGTCGCTGTCCTTTCCACTAGAGTCCCGTCGGGAATGCCCACCGGTACAGTACATTCCTAGTTCTCAGCCAGTCTGTAACTACCCTCAACGGTTTCCTCTTATTCAGAGTAGCTTGAGCCAGGTCTTGATATAAGTGGATGGGTGTGGACCGAAAGCTTATGGGTTCCTTTTTCTGTGCGGCTCGCATGATGGCCTCTTTCAGTTGGAATAGGTGTATCTGGGTCAGCACGTCTGGAATCAAGTTTTTATTGAGTTGAAACGTCGAGTAGACTCTGTGTGTTCGGTCCAGGACTATATCTCTTTCCTCCTCCGTGCCCAGGATTTGCTGGAACAGGTCTGTCACATATTGTTGCAGGTCGGAGTCTGCCACGGACATCAGAATCTCCCGTATTCGTATAGTTTCGCCTGGACCTTTTCTCAGCATCCTCCTGTCTGCTTTGGATCCGCTCCATTTGCTGTTCGAGTTCCTGCACCCTTTTGGCTAACTCATCTTGTTCTTGTCCTTGTTCAGCAACGGTGGTCTCCATCTCATCGATCCTTCTCTCTACTGCCATGACCCCTTTATTGAGATCCGCAATGGACTTGGCAAGGTCTGATGCGCTGTCTTTGATGTACTTTTTTAGCTCCTGCAACATTGCTAGCAGGTCTGATTTCCTGATTGGCAGGTCATCCACCTCTCTTGGAACCTCTGATGGAGGGGAGTGTATTTGGGCCAGTGCTTGTAGTTGGCTGCGTTTCTGGGTTTCTGCTGATTGCATCAGGGCTTTGATATCCCCGGACCCCGAATTTTTAGACTTCATAGTTTGCTTAGACATTTTTCCTGCGTCAAGGCGGTGCCCTTTGCCACCGCTCAGTTTGCGAGCCCACTGCTGATGTCCCTTTGCCACCTGTTCCCAGCAGATGACACTCCGGTCACCGTTAGAACACCACTGCCTTGTGTTGTTAGGGGCACTCTGTGGCTCCACCCCACTCCAGAATAACTGGGTTCCACCTAATTTTCACCTGTCTCTCAAAGCAGCTCCACCCATAACATTGTGCCACCGGGCTATAGCCTCCTCTGTAGCTTGCCACCTGGTCCACCACAGCAGTGGTAGCGATTATCCTGCCAGTTCCAGAGCGCCTCAGGGTTGCCTTAGCCTTAGATTGTTTCACATTCAGGGGCACTCCTCCTCGTCCCCGAGCTCCTTGGTGCACATTGCCAGTGCCAGCATCAGGCACCTCAAACATTTGTCCTGCAGTGCCCCTTCCTTTAATGGGTGCTGTCAGGGTGCTGAATCCCTCATGTTGCTCTGGCGAGGTTCTCACCCCCAGGGTTCGCCAGCTGATGAAGGGGCCCCTTCTGCACCAAGGTGCTTCTTTGTGCCTCTTCCCTGCTATTGTCACTATAGGGGACATTTGCTGATATTGTGGGGTTTCTAAAGGGTTCTACCTCCTCTCAGGCATGTTCATGTGCAAGTTGCCTACCAGGGGTGCTCCCGGAGGCCTCTGACCCACCTTAAGATACGCGTAGTATTAATTGTCAGGCACGCGGACACTTTCTTCTGCCCACTCCGGGCTGCTTAGCTAGCTGCACGTCGACATGGTCTCCGGGCCAGACCAAGCTCCCCACTGCGGGAAATCGATGATTCACAGCGGCCCGTTCCAGACGACACACAGCATGCTCAAGGTCCTCTCTGAGGGCGTGAGCCGCTTCCACACCACACCTCGGGCAGTGGGGCTCTACGACACCTGTGTGCCCGTCCCTGCCGCCCCAGCTCCCCTTACCCGTTTCTCTCCGAACAGTTGGTACACAGGGGTGAGGAAAGGGCCACTCGAGAGGGCGCACCGAGTCCAGTATTCGATCTGGGCACCCTTCACACTGTTGCTGGCAGCCCGGGGCGGCTCACCCTCCCTGTTTGCGGGCTACAGAAGGTCAGTTGTTGGATAGCTTACTGCAGCGCCGGGGGCGACCCTGCAGTTCTCGGGGTGCCGACGCGAGTTGCGTCCGCCATTTTGATCACAGCCGTTGGGCTCCGTGCCATTCTGCTCCTATCTTGTTTTCGGGGGCTCCTCTGCTTCCCAAACGTGTACAGCTTGCTCCTTAGACAGTCACACACCCCTGGAGCCGTTCCACTGCATTATTGAGGCATTTTAGGGGGTATTGGGGCCACGGGATGGGAAAGAGCTCACAGAAGAGGCATCCACTGGCGTTCTCGGATAGCTACGCCCCAAAATAGCAGTATTTTTCACCTAAATATCGAGAGTCTCCTTACAAAATCAGGAGGGTTGGCATGTATGTTAAATGTGCTACTGGTATAATAAAAAGGTTTTAACCAGGTCGGCCTTCAGCCAAACGATGTATAAGCTCTATGTGTGTCCTTGTCTGAAGTCCTGTTAAAAAGAAGCATTGGCAAAGCCAACAGTTTTTGCTTGTGTATAAGTATTCTGCATGTGCCAGGAACTGCTATTAGATGCCCAAGTACTCGCACCATGTTGCACCTGCTACCATCAATGGCCAAAGAATACCACTTAAGACAGTGACTGCCAAGTGCCTTTCCCATGCCTACACACAAGCCCAAAAGTTTAGCATTGCCAGTGCTTGTTGTACTACTCCGTTTAAACATGCTTCCGTGTAGGTCTGAAAGTAGGTGCATGCAAAATTGAAAAAAGAGATTGTTGACTTTTACATTGTACCCTTCAACACAATAGATTATACTTTGAGTTAATAGCCGGACTTGGTCAGGCCAGTCGTCGGCGCTCACCTGTGGTGCTGTCTTCTGCCAGCGTCCCATGGATGTGGGCAAGAGGCATGATCACACAAGAAACATGCCCTGCGCAAAAGTCCAGGACGGGCTCTAAGCATAGCGGCGGTCCCGAAGTCCCGTTTAGGAATCTAGACCGACACACTTCTGCTGGAGCCGCTGGACTCCTGCGACTGTCCTTTGCCCTTTCCAGCACCTGAGTACAGAAAGCCGATTCCATTGACTGGACCCCGCCTTTGCCCGAATCGCAAACAAGGCGGCCATCTTCAAACGCATCGGCTTGCCTAAGTTAATGTTCAAATACTACGGTGCTATATTTAAAAACCGGGGCTTTCGAAATTGAATGAAAACCGTGTTCCCCTCTGAGTTTTCTTAGGTGACGTGATCTACCCTCAACTACAGGTAGGAGTGGGGACTGTGTCAGAGATCTGGCACCTTGAACTTTGTTTATATTTCAGAAATTCAGTGTAAGAATTAACTTCAGCCACTCCGGAGATCAGTCAAAGAACTGTAAACATTCAGCATGACTTTAGCATGGCGGTCGGCAGTAGTGTCTCTAAGCCCCGCCCACAAAAAACTCTGTGGGTCCGAGCGAGGCACAACAACCCTGAGTGGATGAGGTCGATGTAAACATAGAAGAAGGATTCTAGCAGCAAAGCGCGCAGCACAGAGGGATACTACAGTGCCGCAGGCGGAGGTACCCTTCTATGTGTGTAGGGTTTTCCTTTAAGAACGTTAGCAGGTGCACATGGATTTGTGTGAACTGACCCCGTGTAGTCAACACGGATCAGTCGACTGTTGTATGCATCTGTGGTAGAGGTTCGTGATACTGCACATCGGTCTACGGCATTGAGTAACCTCTACACTCGGACTGTAAACTCTCCTCTCTCCCGCTGCAGTAATATTCTACGCCACAGCTAAAGAATGACAATCTATAACACAGAATCACCCTACCATTAGTGTGTGCCCATGGCTCAAAGCTATAAAGGCAGCGGGTCAACATTTTAATTTCTGTAGGAAGGTGTGGGGAGTGGCGAACCTTAGTAATACTAATAACTAAGTTATTATCCAATTACCTTTCATTTGGGTTATATCAGGGACGTCACATCACGGCGAGTGACACAGTAGGAAGTAACTTCACAGGGAGAGCAGCTAGTGCTTGTTGTGGTGGCCTCGATGCCACACTTACAGGACACTGGAAGTGATTCTAACTGCCTTTATTTAAAGGACACAACAGGTGGGCATAAACTGTCCATGTGCTTAACAGGGGCAAGTACTCACAGTCCCGTCTGGGTCTCCCAGTTACTTCACTGGAGGCAGGGTGTGCACATGGATGGCACGCTATAAGCTTCCAGGACCCCCATGAGGCCTCCTATGGCATTGGATTGATGCCCTGGAAGCTGGACTGCATAGGCCCCTCTGGGCCTCAGTTAGGGTGGCTCCTTATCAGGACCAGCGCTGTTTCCAGACCGCTTGTCTGGCGCTCTGCCAACCTTCTCCCTGGCGCCAACGTTCTCTCACGGAGTGCCGGTCCAGGAGATCTCGTTATGCTGAGATCTCGCAAGACCACGCTCCCGCGTTCACGTGACGTCCCCACACTTGTGGGTTTTTTTTATTGATACTTTGCTTTTCACCAAAACTAAAAAGTTATTGATGGAACGTTTAACGTTCCTAACCATAATCGTTGCTCTGTAAATCCTTCAATAGAAATTATTTCATCCCATTTCTGCCATTACCTCCCTGTCCCTCTTTCTCGTCCTAGATATTAAGATTGTAACTTATACTTCATGCGCACCACAGTTGTGCTGCCTGCCAAAGCAGAACTTTTTATGATGATAAAGGTATTTGTACCGCACACCGTCACCAACAGAGTTGGTCCCCAGGCACTCTGGTGGCCCTCACCTTTGTTTTCCTACGGCTCTACCAGAAATGTCGTCAGGCCTAGTATGGTGGTCGCCTGTCTGTTTCCATTTCCTTCTCACTCTACCCCTCCCTTCCTTATCTATGTCTTAGCACTTGCACTATCTGAAATGTCATCGGGCCGAGCACGATAGTTAATTTCACATCCTTACTGTTCATGGCCTGTAAGAATGTCGTCGTATTTTCCCTTGTTCCCTTCCTTGCCTTGAAGCGCTTTGAAACACATTGTGTATAGGCGCTATATAAATAAACTATCATATCATATCTGTAAACGAGAAGGTGGGATGGGTTAGTAAGTGAAGAGGGAGTAGGATAGTGAGAGGAGTAGTGTTCTGTTGGCAGCTTCAACTCAGTATACACCGGGTGCTGAGCTTTGGTGCGAGTATTGGATTGCTGTGGTGTTGGTGCAGCTTTTTGTGCGAGAGATGGTTGTGTGAGTATTTTGAGTGAGATAAGTATGCAGAGAGTTTGAGCTTATATTGGTTAGTGGGTTATCTGACATTTAACATACTAACATTCCCAGTTCTGTATAAGTGTAGCACTTGATGACTTTCATGATTCTGTCTAAGTGTGGGCATGCTAACATTCACAATCCTTTCTAGATGTGATGCAGTCTAATGTTCACAATTCTAACTGTGGCACATGCTAACATTCAAGTTTCATTTAGGTGTGGTGCTTGATGACCTTGACAAGTATGTTGGTATGTAATGCAAGGTAACATCTACACTACTGTCATGAATAGGTTCAGGGTGGTGGCCACAAATCTTTCTAAGTGTGCCTGGTGTAAGTCTATGGCAGTCTATGTTGTGGGAAGATAAGAGAGTGGCGGGGGCTTTCTAGAGTAGAGTCATTGCTCTATACCCCACCCATGCCACACTTACAGTTTTTGTTGGTGTATGTTCGCTGCTAGCTTCACTGGCTTCCACTGCTGACACCCGCAGACACTGTTTGGAGCCGCCAATGTAGGAGCCACTCTTTGCCTTGGGGCCCTTAGCCGCGAGGGCTGCCTGGGGTGTCCTTGATGAAGGTATAATGGACCAATCAAAGCCGTTGGGATTCGGGCGAGCAGGAAGCAGGAAAGGCTTGCAATAGACAACGCTGCAACCTTGCACTACATGCTTTTCATGGCACTATATTTAATTATGGATGGCTGGTTGGGAGCATGGGGGCTAGATTGCACTCACCTCTCCAGGGGTTAGCTGCAAATGGCGCTGATGCCTCGCAGTATGCAGGTTTCTAGGCCTGCGTTGATGGTACAATGTCGGACCAATCACGGCCTTGGGGAGGCGGGATTCGGGCGAGCAGGAAAGGCTTGCAAGAGACAGTGCTGCAAAATTGCACTACATGCTTTTCAAGGCACTGTATTTAATTATGTATGGCTGGCTGGGAGCATGGGGGCTAGATTGCACTCCCCTCTCCAGGGTTTAGCTGCACATTAATAAATACCAAGCTATAAGACCCATAACTTTAATGGTAACCTGGGACGCACGCTTATCGGGTAAACACCCTTCCTAAATCACTTCCAATTGTGCTTAATACTTAAATGAAGATCAATTGTACTATCCAATTTTATTATTGTTCATGTTTCTTTATACAACTTCACTTCTTATACAAATCATACACAGGAAGATATCGTTTCCTATTACACGTCTTAATTTCTACAAAACATAAATCCATGAAAACATTCTCGTACAGTCACCTTGTTAAACCGTTGCACTCTTAGCAACAATCCAATTTCTATATTCAGGATCAACAGATCAGTAAGTATATTGCGTGTGTCTTCCTTATTATTGAAACAAGGATTTCCCCACATTCTCTTCGTGTTTCGGACAGTAAGTCCATCTGGAGATCTTCTAATCTGTTTTCCTACAATAGCAAATAATTCAAAATCATTTTTTTAATTTCACTTCTATTACCCAGCATAGCTTCCTTTTACTCAAACCATCACTAACCTGTTTGTTATTGCTCCTCATCATCTTCAGTCACATATGACCTGTAAGTCATAAGTAATCATATGTCATATTTAATGTTCTTTTTTTTCAACTCCACCTATACAACTTTAACACATCTTACCTCACCTATTCGTTCCACTATAACTCCACAGGACATCTAAACGGCTCTCATATAGATGCTCTTCGAACTCTTTCCTCCTTAACCCAGCTTCTGTGTAAGTAAAACAAAGTATCCTTAAGAATCTTATCTGATCAAGTCCATTCCATTCTTACTTTTCCCATTCCTTGAATGAGACTTTCGTCAGATATCCTGCTCTCACCTCTTATTCATAATATTCATCATATAAAATGTCTTGCGCGCAGTGTTCAGTGTGTGTCCTGCTCTGAATGTTCAAACCTGCGAAGAATCAGAAGTACGTATCGTCTCCCTTCATGCATGGTGTGTGCCGTTGTGCGTCTGACATCATAGACTACGTCATGCCATGCTCATACTCTATATATCCATGTTTACGCAACCCTTAAAGTTATACTATTCCTGTTTGTGTCAATATTGTATATCTCTTTATTTTCGGCACAATAAGGGGGTAGTTCCCTTACAAATTGTATTGTTTAAAGAGATTGGCCATGATAGAAAATATATATAAAAAATATTTTTACAAAAAGTACTTATGTAAAATATTTGGCAAATTAGCCTCCAAGACAGGATTTTTAATTACTCTGAGGCATCCGTTTCGTGAAACGAATAAACCTCCTGTGTCTCTGCTCTCGTGGCAGTAATCAAGCAAAAGCCCTCTACTGGGAGCTTTTGCTTATTGCTGCGAGGCTCCAGCTGGAGGCTACACCGCCTGCATGCCTTTCTTGTCCCTGTGCTCCTGGTGAGTGCTGCCCCCAACCCTTTATTTCTATTTTTAATTCCTCTGGCCACCACAATCCTATATTTATGAACTCAGGTTTTCCGAGTTCATGAATATAGAATTGCGACAGAGTATTCATAATTGCTTGTACTTTTGTTTTAATTTTCTTGGGCTTCCCCGGAAAGTGTCCTGGGCTCTCCTGAGCCAGGGGAGCCCAGGAAACTTAAAACCAAAGTATCACCAATAATAAATACTACGCCTCACAATGCAATTGGTGCAAGACGAAACAAAAGTACCAGCAAATAATTGCAGTGAGTTTAGCTTGAAGTGTCCTGGGCTCCCAGAAAACTTCAAGCAAAACTAACTGCAATTATGAATGCAATGCCGGCAGGCTGTAGTTTGCCAGCATTCTCTGCTCTCCGGTAGCAATGATAAAAATATCCCATTAGGGGGTTTTGCTTGATTACTGCCGCGAGAGCCTGGTTCATTGCACAAAATTGATGCCTCCAAGTGCTTGACTTTGAGGCTCATTTGCCGAATATTTGACATGGCAACAATTTGTAAAAATATTTTTTACATATATTTTTTACCATGGGCAATCTTTTGAAACAATAACATTTTTGAAGGAACTACCCCTTTAATGGTATTGTGTCAGTTACTTTTAAAAATAAGTCTCAGAAAGCATATACCACCTCAATTGCATGGTATGCATCTGTTACACTCACCTGATTGTGACACAGAAAACGTGGAGATCTCTCAGGGACATGGTGATATGCGCTCCAAACCCGAGAAAAAGATGCCCACTAATTGGAATTTCCAATACAGTGTACACCTTTTCTGCTGGCGAAAGTGCTACGTGACACACCTCCTAACAAGGAGCTGTATGCGAAACAAGGGAAACACTGTAAACATATGAATCCCCCAGAATATACACATCAAAAGATGACAGTTACATGAACTCCTGGCTTACCCTCTTGTCTTGTACTCCTATTCTCAGGAATCAACCCAGAATCAATAAATGAAGGAGTAAACTCCCCCAGTAGCGGAGTAACCTAACAGCTTTCACTAAATACCTAACGCGTGATCATACTTACTAGTAAACGAGCTACGGGAACCTGGTTCAAAGATACGAAACCGTTGTGAGAAAGCTGCAGCATCTTCTTTTGGGCTTTTTGTATTTCCTGGGACGCCATCACCTCGTACATGATATGCGCTGGTGTATGTGGGCACGCTGCGTGCCTGCTCTGTGAGTGGCTAGTGGTAGAGTGTCTTTGGCTGTTGCTTGGCAACCTCACACGCGCACAGTGGACAGCCCTCTCCGTACCAGACGATAATCGTCTTGAGTAGTAACGGAAAGGCACAGGGTTTGCGCGCGGGTGCCAGAGCGTTTTTAACCGCATCCTACCCGACCGTACTTATTCACATCATACTTCAAAGTTGCCTGATATTCACATCCACTTAAAGTCAACGTATCGCTCATTTCATACCCTTATATTTTTCTTATAACCACACAAAAACTCAGACAGAGGTTTCCATATTTAGCCATATTTTTATTGCTCAATCATTTTTCAACTATTAGTGTTCTCATATTCAACAGCCTCGTTACCAGTGTTGACTGATCTCACTCAGATCACAAATAACACGTTCAATTGCAATCTACGTGCAAACCTTTTGGTTCTAAGGTGTCCAGTTTTCTTATCCAAAACAGTTCCCTTTTCTCAAGGATTTTTTGCAAGTTACCTTCTCTTTTTTTGTAATTTCACCAGTTCTAACCCAAGGAATTGCATTTGAACAATTGTGTGTCTCATCTCTTTAAAATAAAGCGCTATTGGTGATCTCTCCTTCCTTTTAGTACAATGGACTTGTACTCAGTCCATCTCACCTTAGCCTTTATCTTTGTCAAACCAACCTAAAACACTCCACATGGGCATCGTATCCCATAGGTAAAATTCATGGTATCACGTGTGGATGTATATCGTAACTCAATTTTCCCTGTATATTGATGATAAATCTTATTGCCTTTAATAATGTTGTGGCAGTGATGGCAATTTTCACCAGGTGTCGGACCCTTCTAATCCTTCTTTAATTAACCTTTTTTTAAAAAAAATAATTTTTATTGATTTTTACAGCAAACAAAAATTAACCAACACACCCGACATTTCCATCATAGTTTCTTTAGCATGCATCACTTGTTTCCTTTTTATTTAATGTCTTCCCCCCCTCCCTCCCCTTAAACTCGAGCTTTCCCCGCTATTCCTACGCTATTCCTATGCCCCCCCTTTTAGGTTGGTTCCCTTTGTCTTTCTTGGGTGTGTCTTCCTTGGGTGTGTCTTCTTCACTGGAGTCGGCGTGGGCGGACCTGGGCAATGCGGCTACCATTTGCCTCCATGCTATTAGAGGTCCCACTTCCTCCTCCTCCCCCCCATTGGCTGCTTTGTACCATACCACTGTCTCAGCCTCGGCCCATTTTAAGAGGTCATTCCACCATGCCTCCAATCTAGGTCTATGGGCGGCTCTCCAGCTCATGCCTATTCTCCTCTTGGCCAGGATGTAAGCTAAGTCCTTTAGTTTGCATACGCGGCCTGGTGAATCCCCCCCAGCATGCATGCCCACACAGATTCCACATCTAATTTAATTCCTTTTTTCGCATAACCTTGACTTAATTTCCTCCCAGAACCTCTCCACCTCTGGGCACGCCCAGAACATGTGGATCATCCCTGCCTCTACTTCTCCACACCTGGGGCATTTTTGGGCTTCTGTATTCCCCATTTTGGCTATCCTTCGGGGGGTCATGTATACTCTGTGGGTGACATATAGCTGGATCTGTTGCAGCCTCGCATTTCTGGATACCCTCCTATGATACCTCTGAGCCCTTTCCCATTGCCCATCCTGCATGGTTTCTCCCGCCTCCTCCTCCCAGTCCCGTCTCAGTTGGAGCAGCTCCTTTCCCACTCTAGACATCAACAGTTCATAAATCCAGGATATTTCATGCCCTCCTTCCGAGATGTCATTCATCATTTCTGTGGCTGCATCAGGGTTATTTCGGACCACGTTTCCTTCACTCGTTTGACTATTCTGTTACATGCAATATGTTGCCCCTTGTGTATGCCAGTCCTAGCCATTAGCGTTTCAAAATCCAATGCTACTCCCTCTTGCCATACGTCGCCTAGGGTCGCTAGGCCTACCGGCTCCCAATATTTACGGATAGCTTTCCTTAGTTGCTCGTCTGTCCCACGTAGCACCACCAGTGGCGCCTGTGGGGAGCATGGAGTCGGAATCCCCATGGCTCGGCACGCTTTATGCCAAATCCCCCAATCCAATGCCAACAGTCTCGATTTCCCTTGCATCTCTAATTTGGGTAGCCATATTAATTCTTTTAGGAAGTAAGGGTCGCTTTCATTCCTCAACAGTCTAGCTTCTGCTGTCTCGTTTTCTCATAGCCACCTAGCAACATATTGTAGCTGCGCCGCCAGGTAGTACATCTCAAAGATCGGCAGGTTTATCCCCCCTCTGTCGTTTGTATTTTGTAATTTCCACAGGGCCACCTTGTTTCTAGAGTTGTGCCACAGGAAGCCTCTACATAGGCTCTGGAGTTTAGTGAAGAATCGCTTGGGCACCATGTAAGGGATATTTACAAACAAGTGCAGTAGCCGAGGCAGGACCACCATTTTAAGCAAGGCCGCCCTTCCCACCATGGCCAGGAGGGGCCTTGCCCAGAACCCCATACTGTTCTTAATGCCTTCCACTGCTCTCTTTGTATTATTCTTGTGCTTGTCTATGACCGGGTGATATATGTGGATCCCTAAGTATCTGAATGTTATGGTCTGCCAGGCTATCTGCAGAGTGGGTAGGTTTTCCTAGGCTTTCCAATGGGATTCCTCTGTACCTGCCCAAGGGGAACATGCACGATTTTTGGGGGTTCACAGCTATTCCCGAAAGGCTCGCATAGCGCTCCATCACTTCCAGGATGTATTGCAAGTTTTCTGCTGGGTAACGTAGGTATAGCAGCATATCATCTGCATACAATGATATCAGCTGTCGTCCCCTTTTAGTATGTGCCCCTATTTCTCCATATTTCTGTCTCAGGCAGATTGCCAGCGGTTCTAGTGCGAGGATGTAAGTCATCGGGGACCATGGGCAGCCCTGTCTCGTGTCTCTACTTAATTGCTATTCTTCTGATATCATTGCTCCCGTCTTTACCCTGGCTTTTGGGGAGCTATACAACATTTTCACCCACCGCAGGTACCCAGACCCCATCCCAAACTCTTTCAGGGTTGCCATCAACCACGGCCACCTGCCCGAGTCGAAGGCTTTAACTGCGTCTAGCGAGACTACGGCTATTTCGTCTGGGTCGCCCTCAGTCTGTTCCATGACATGGTGGAGCCTCCTGAGGTTATCAGATATGCTTCTACCCGGGACATATCCGGTTTGATCGGGGTGTATACGTTTATTTATTACCCACTTAAGTCTATTCGCCAGCACAGATGAAAGGATCTTACTATCTTGGTTAGGGGTCTGTACGATCCGCAGTCTGTGCTGGGCAGGTTTGAGGAGCGGGATGATTATCGCCTCAAGGATTTCGGCAGGCTTCCCTTCTCGAAGGCCTCATTCAGCATTGCCAATAGTGGGGGGAGCACTTCTTGTTTGTACGCCTTATAGAATTCGATGGGGAGCCCGTCTGTGCCTGGGGCTTTGCTCGTGGGGAGATGCATTACCACTGTTTCTATTTCCTCTATTGTGACTGGGGCCTCTAGGTCCTCACTGTCTTCCGCACTTAGTTTAGGCAATCCTATATCTTCTAAAGTCTCCTGAAACTCCTGCTCTGTCATCTCTCCCATGTCTGCATAGAGACGTTCGTAGAATCTAAGGAACCCTTCGTTCACAGTCTCCTGGGTGTTCCAGACTTGTACCGCTTCTCCCGTTATCTCTCTAATCGCTGCTCGTGGTGTCTCGCTCTTGTATAGCCAAGCCAGCAGCCTTCCTGGTTTGTCCCCCCAGCATGTTGTCTTTCGATGTATTTTTTATAATTCACGTTACACAACCTATCCCAGAGCCCACCGCAAGCTCACCCGTTCGGCATCCTCCTGTGAGGTGCCATCTCTTTTCATTGTTGCTTCTAGTGTCCTTTCCGTATCTTGCAACTCTCTCACTATACCCCCTTGGAGCCCACTAGACTTGGATATGGCTGCCCCCCTTATTAGTACTTTAAAGGCCTCCCACAGAGTTCCCGCCGACTACGCTCCCCGTGTTGTTCTCAAAGTACCCGTTATCTCCTCCCGTAGGTCTTATCGAAATGTGGTGTCTTTCAGTGCCTCAGCTCTTAGCCTCCACGTTGGGATCCTATCTGGGGGGCTGTTGTCTCCACACCACGACCAGGGGGGAATGGTCTGACAGTATTCTCGCTTTATATTCAGAGCCCGTCATTTCTCCTGCTATCTCTGGGTTGGCAAACATATAATCCAATCTTGTGTGCAGGTTGTATGGGGCAGCAAAATGCGAGTAGTGCCTATCACTTGGGTGCTGTAGCCTCCAAATGTCCTCCAGCCCAAAGTCCCTTATCAGGTCCTGCAACTCTTTCGCTGCCGGGGTGGGCTTATCTAGTTTTGTGTCTGATCTGTCCATTTTGGGGTTTAGCATGCAATTGAAATCCCCCCCATATGATCGCACCTCCCATAAGGGGGACGATCTTGCCATATAGCATCTTAAAATAGGCCACTGTGTCTTGGTTGGGGGCATATGTGTTTATTATACTCAGCTCTCTAGCAGCCCCCGGATCACCACCATCCTCCCATCCGGCTCCACCCTGGTCTCAAGCATCTTGAAAGGCACGTGTGGTGCTACCCACGTAATTACCCCCATGGCATATGCCGAGTATGTTGCTCCCATGGTGGTCCCTCTCCACTTTTTCTTAACTACTTCCTGTTTTTCCTTAGTAAGGTGGGTTTCTTGCAATAAAGCTATGTCTACCTTTTGCCGTCTCAAGTAGATCATAACCTTATTCCTCTTCAGGGAGCTATTGAATCCCCTGACGTTCCAGGTAACTATCTTAAGGTCACCCATTATCCAGAATGTCCCGTCCTCCCTCCCTCCCTCCTGCCTTGGCCTTTAGCCCGAGAGTTCTTGGCATGGGTCACGCACAGAGGCGCATAGGTGCAAGCTTGTTTTCTAACATCTACCACTACAAACCCTCCAACCTCCCCCCCCCCCAACTGTTGCCCAGTTCCATCCCTGGATCTCAGGCGGTCCCGCATTTGGTCCTGTCCGGCTAGGTCAGTACTCGGAACCCAGCAGGAGGTTACCGCACTACTGATAACTCAACTAACCTGTCTGATGGGGTATGAGTTTGGGTGCTCTCTTCCTCCCTGTTATATGCCATGTGTTACCCATCTACCCTTTGTATAACAAGACTATATTCAAGTCCCGTTTTCCACAGCTCATACAGCACCTCAGCTTCTGAAGACTCTTTGTCATTTCTCTGTGACGCTCTCCTTCCGGCCGTTATTTCCTTCCGGGCAATTCTGTGCATCCAGCCGCTCCGTTGCTTCCTCCGAGGTGTAAAAAAATAATGTTCTGTTCCTGTGGAACACCTTCAGCCACGCCGGGTACATCAGCATGTACCTGTGGTCCGCCTCGCGCAGCCTCCTTTTCACTGTCCCCAAGTTGAGTCGCCGCCGTTGCACCTGGAGTGTATAGTCCGGGTATGCAGTGATTGATGCGGATGACCTTTGGATCGTGCCTCCCTTCCGAAAGTATTCCAGGACCTGTTCCCTGTCACAATAATTCAATATTTTGGCTATGATCGGTCTTGGGAGGGGGGAGGGACGGGGGAGAATTCTTGACAGGGCCCTGTGTGCCCTCTCCACTGCAAATCCCTGGGTTAGCTTTCCCCCTTTTATTTCTTGCAGCAACATGGACTCTATATACTCCGTGCGGTGTGACCCCTCCTCTCCCTCCGGGAGCCCTACGATCCGTATATTGTTTCTGCGTGCCGGTCTTCTTCGGCTCTGTTTCGAGAACGCTGACTTGTTGTTGCAGGGTGTGGCTCTCCGAGGCATGCAACGCGCAGGTGGCCGTGTTGGTCTTGACTTCTGTTTCCAATTCGCCTGTGTGCTCCGCTATTGCTCTCACATCCTGTCTCAAGAGGTTCAGGTCTATTTGTACTGCATCGATTTTG
Organism: Ambystoma mexicanum; assembly: GCF_040938575.1. Classification (NCBI taxonomy): domain Eukaryota; kingdom Metazoa; phylum Chordata; class Amphibia; order Caudata; family Ambystomatidae; genus Ambystoma; species Ambystoma mexicanum. The sequence goes on from NC_090940.1 coordinate 217,862,549, forward strand.
GATTCCAGCACCACTTTCAGGGTGGCCATAGCAGCCTCCAGTTTCATTTCCCACGCCCCTTTCAAGTCTGCAATGGCTTCCAGGATCTGTTGGGTCTCCCCGAGCTGGGTGGGGGTCCATCTGGGAACTCCTGTCTTTGCTCCTGGCTCCCTCCGATGATTGTGGGGTTTTTGTGAAGTCTTCCATTGTAGATTGTTTCCCCTTCCCCTTGGGCTGCTTGGATGCCATTCTGTTCTCTGTTTCTGGTGGGTGAGACCTAAGCTCGCCGTGTTGCGGCTCACTCAACTCTGTGCCACCTTTTTGTGCTCTGGCTAGTGACTTGTCTAGTGGGGTGCCAGTGGGGGTGTCCCGGTGCGGTGCAGCTAGGGCGCGGCCTTATGTTTCAGCAGGGCCCCCTCTCCCACCTCCTGAGGTAGAATCAAGTCTTTTGGTCTCCCTATTATGGGGTCCGGCACAAGGGCTTAGTTCACAGCGACCCAGAAGAGTGCCTGTTCCGCAGTTTCTGCGGGTCAGTTTATATGCTGGCACCACTCCAGCTCGCCCCTGGGGACCGTCCGTAGGTCCATGTCGTGACCGCTCAGCGTTTATTGGCGCAGTCCCCCGGCCCCGGTGTGGTCAGTGGGCACTCAGCTCACAGTGCAGTGTCGGGTCCAGCGTAGGGCGCACAGGTGGTCTACTCAGCTGCGGTGTCACGGCCGCACTCCCCAAGAGGCATCCATGGTCCTATGCCCCTGCCTTGATTATGTCCTTCTGTGCTAGGGGGCTCCACCACAGGCCGCCGCCCTCTCAAGGCTTACTTGTTTGTGCATTCCTCCATGCACCTCTGCAATGGTTTGTCGGCCCGTACCTGGTAGCCCTCTCATGGCCAGATGTGCAGCTACTGCCAAGTATGTTGTCGGGCCCGACGTGTGCTGGGCGCCGGGGGTGTGCTCCAGTGTCTGGTAACCCCGCCAAGCCCGCGGCGTGTCCGACAACGCTCTGCCAGACTTGGGCCCTCCCACAAGGGCCGGGGCAGAGCCAGCTTTTCCATGCGTATTCAACCGGCACGGGAGATGGGGGGGGGTGGAGCGGGCGGCCGTCTCCCGCTGTCTGAGTGTGCCCCGCTGTTCCGGGTTTTTCCCCTTGGCACCCTATGTCGGCGCTGGCTCCAGCAGCAATGTGATTGGGAGGCGCGCAGCGCAGGACCCGGTAGGGTCACACGATGGTCCCCTGCACCGCTATGGCGTCACCGCTGCCCCCACCATGAGGCATCCGGTGCCCATTGTCCCCTCACGAGGCGCATCATTTCCCACAAGGGGAAGAGGGGGCCCGCTGCGGGCAGCCATCGCAGCCGGTGTGCTGTTCGCTGCATTCACCTAGGATTTGCGTCTGCAGCAGCCCCAGTGCTAGCGCTCAAGTCCAACAGTCCGCAGTGTCTGCAGGCTCCTCCGGGAACCCCCGCAGGTCCCCAGTGCAATTCCTGGCCACGAGGTCTCGTGGCCCCCCACCGCGGGGGCACAACCTTGCAAGCTCTGTCAGCCTGAGTGCCTCAACTGCGCTGTCCGATTTGGCTTCCCTGGTTAACGCAGCGGGACGCCGTGCCGCACCCGGAGCCTCCTGCTATGGTGTCACGACGTTCAGCGGCCGGATCCTTTGTTCGGTGGTGCAGCGGCCATTTTGATCTAGGTCCGTTGAGTCAGTGGATTTCTCGCCCCCTGGGGCAACTCCCCTGCAGTGGTTGGATTCAGCTCCTTCTACTTGCGCTGCATTCAACTGCTTTTCCCCTGAATGTACCCGTTATTTGAGTATGGTTTCTGTAGTAGAAAGGGCAGATATTCCCAGGATATTGGTCGGATCATTGGGAGCCTCCTGTCCTTCTACATGGCCAGCTAGCCACGCCCCCTCCTTCTTTAATTAACCTTATCGCCTTTCTTGCTAGTGACTCCATGTGGCCGCATCGTGGGGCAGGCACAGCTTGTGGGTGGGGTTCTGCGCTCTGGCCAGTACCATGTCACCAACCTGCATGGGATGTTCTTTGAGTCTCCTCAACATTCTCCTGGTCGTTGGGCTTCTCCTGCCGTTCCCTCACCCTTGCCTGGTCGGGGATGGTTGGCTGCCTGGATTAGTACTCTGGAATCATTGATTTCACCTTGCGCCCCAAGGAGGCTTCTGCTGGGAACACGCCCATCATGGAGTGTGGTGTTGTCATTAAGCCATGAGGAAGGATGTGTGGGCAGGCTCAAGCGTTATTTCCTTATCCACTACAATCCGTAACCCTTTGTTGATTGTCCTTGTAAACCTCTCGACATAAACCTCTCGACATTCCTATTCTGCCACGGCATACAGAGAGTGATGCGCCAATGATGGACTCTGTAAAATTGAAGGAAGCCGCTCCTTGAAAAGGGGGTCTACTGTCCGAACGGACCGACTGCGGGATCTCATGTGCCACAAACAGCTTTTCCAGGATTGGGATCACTTCTCCTGTTGCGCTCTCAATAAACTGCATGATCGTATATCGCATGAACTCCTCCAGGACGACCAAAAGTGTCAAGATTGCAACACTGTCCCGAAGTCCAAGCTGAATTACTTCCACAGTGTTGCAGCTCTCTCAGGAGATGCCAATTCAGTGCTCCGTGACCAGCTCGCTGGCTGCCTGGCACCACACGCAGCTGCTGATTGCTTCCTCTACTTTTGATTCCGGGTCCGGGAACCATACCTTCTTTGCAGGTCCTTGTCTTGGTTTTACTTGCACCTTGATGCCCTACATGAGCCAGGTTCAGAACCTTTCCCTGCAACTCAAACAGGATAACCAGCTGTGCCCCTGGAGCAGGACACCTTCTGGCGGTATGGCTAGCTCACCTTTTACTTGCCACAGTCCTTGCAGAAACGCCTGTGCCTCTGGGGTTCGGTGTTGCATCCCCCACAGTAGCATTTTCCAGCAGCCGGCGATCTCCCTGCTGCCCAACATGCAGTAGAACCGCCCCCGGTCTCACGTGACTGCCGTTCACAACCAGCTCCGTATCTCATCTTGGATCAAAATATGCCATAGCAGTGTCCATCACTGGTGCTTCTTTGGTGGGAAGAAATGCATCCTGCTCATCTTTGCTCCCCCACTTCCAGTCATGATCCTTCTTGGTCAGCACCCTGAGGGGTTCGGTCAAAGTGGCTAGGTTGGGAAGGAACCTTCTGCGGAAGATCGCCATGCCTAGAAATCTTCTTACTTCTGAGGTGGATGCCGGATGTACCGTCTCCTTGATGTCTTGAACTTTCCAGGGGTCTGGTGACAGGCCTCCATTGTGGAATACAATTTTAAAAAATCCACCTTGGATTGCATTTATTTATTTATTACATTTGTTACTCGCCCAGACCCTCGGGTATCACGGCGAAAGATACAGAAGGTAGTCAATTATTAAACAATGTTACAGTTACAAAGCAATAATACATTTTATATACAAACGTTACAAGAGAATATGTGGTCATATATCAGATTCCAATTGGTGAGATAGTCCTTACCCTTATGTTCCAGACCTGTTTGCAGCACTGCGGTTGCCCTGAGCAGTGTAGGTGGTCATGGGAGGGTAGGGCTTGGGCGGTTAATATTTATTGAATAGCCAGGTTTTCAGAGCTTTTTTGAATTTTCGTAATGATTCCTCATTTTTGATGCTTAGAGGTAGGGCGTTCCAGTGTGAAGGGGCTAGAACTTTGAAACTACTTCCTCCTGCTCTGCTATATTTGTATGGAGGAACTTCTAAGAGGGCCAGATTATTAGATCTCAGTGACCTGCATGCCATTTTCTTTTTGATGGAGTTGTTGAGATAGCTGGGCGCTTTGTTGGTGGTACATTTGTAGACGATGCTAAGGGTTTTGAATATGATCCTTGCTTCAATAGGCAGCCAGTGATTTTCTCTTCTAGTGTTGGATATATGCTCTGATTTCTTTATCCCTAAAGCCGCTCTAAGGGCTTTATTCTGCAGTAGTTGCATATTGTTAATGTTGGTTTTGGAAGTTCCTAGGAAGAGGATGTTACAGTAATCTAGTTTTGTTAGGATCAAGGCTCTAGCCAGGGTGATGCAATTTACAGGGGTGAGAAATTGGCGACTGAGAGCAATAAGTTTTGCTGTGTAAGCTGTGGACGAAGAGAGGGCTGCTATTTGTTTATGTATGCAGAGGTTGGCATCGATGTAGACACCTAACGTTTTGACTTGTTTAAGTACTGGGATCCGGGTACCGTCGATGTTAATGTGAGAGTAGTCCGGATGGAGGGTGCTTATTCTTTTTTGGGAGCCCACAATGAGGACCTCCGTTTTCTCATCATTTAAGCAAAGACTGTTCAGGGCCATCCAGTTTTGGATTATGGAATAAACTTTATTAATGGTGAGAGGGTCTTGGGTGTAGTCGCCTGAGATAGGGATGAGGATCTGTGTGTCATATGCGAAGTTGGTGTAAATGACACCCATATCGTCTAGGGCTGAGAATAAGTGTTTGGTGTATGCATTATAGAGGGTGGGGGATAGGCAGGATCCCTGGGGGACACCTACGGGCACTAATATGGGGTCTGCTGCAAAATTCCCAATGGCAACTCTGGAAGTACGGTCGGTGAGAAAGGATTTGATCCAGTATGTGGCTTTGTTGGAAAGATTGAAATCTTTTTTTAGAGTGTTGCATAGTTTGTCATGATCTACCAGGTCGAATGCTGCTGATAGGTCCAGTAGCAGTAGTGTAGCTAGTTTGCCTGAATCTCTGATAGAGTCTAATTGGATTTTAAGATCCAAGAGGGCAGTCTCAGTGCTATGATTAGGCCTAAAGCCTGATTGTCTGGCTCCTAGCAGGTTATTTTGTTCTAGGTGGGTTTGTAATTGGTTATAAGCTATTTTATCAATGATTTTAAGTAAAAGTGGGACAGTTGTTATGGGCCGGTAGTTAGTAGGCACTAGTGGGTCTAGCGTGGGCTTTTTTAGTAGGGGGTGACCCAGGCCGCTTTAATGCTGTCTGGGACCTGGTTGGTGGAGAAGGAGGCATTTACAAAGTTAGTGATTATGGGCGTGAGGGTGGGGGCGCAGAGTTTAATTAGGTGTGCTGGGAAGTTATCTCCTTTGCAGTTGGATGCTTTAAGTTTGGCTATAGTCTTGAGTACTGTATCATGAGAGACTGGTGTGAAGTTGAAGAGAGGGGCGGTGTTTTCTAAGGTAGTGGAGATCTGGTTGGCCGTGTAGTGTTTGTTGGACAGGAGGTTTCTTTTAGAGATCATTTTGTTTTGTAATAGGTTAATCTTAGTGTCCAAGGCATCTTGGATGGTGGTGCACCATTCTTTACTTGGTTTGACTGGGTTAATTATGGGGATCGGATTCTCCAACTCCTTGAGTATGGTGAATAACTCTTTGCTATTGGAGGACGCATTACTAATTCTTGTGTTAAAGGCATCTGTTTTATGGGCGATGATGGCTGATTTATAGATTTTGTTTGCAGCGTTAAATTCTTCCAGCGCTTCTGGGGTCTGGTTTTTCTATAGGCGGTGTTCAAGCGATCTTTTGATTCGTCTAAGAGAGACTAGTTCCTCGTTGAACCAGAAGGAGGACTTTTTGTCTTTACGTTTAGTTTTGTTAACGCAAGGTGCTAGGGCGTGAATTGTACTAGTAAAAGAGTTGTGGTAAAGGTCTGCCGGGGCACAAGGTTCTTTGGCGTTAATGATTTTGTTATTGAGGGCTTTGGCTAATAGTGGGTTGATGTTTTCTGCTGTGAGTTTACGGATGTTTCTTGTTACATATGATTCTTCGACAACAGTTTTGGGTAAATCTGGATTTTTGCGCAGGATAGTGAAGTGTATGCAGTGATGGTCTGACCATGGTACCGGGGAGATGGAGTCTATGGATACTATAGTGTTAAGATATAGTATCCAATCTAGAGACCTTCCTTTTATATAGGTAGGGGTGTTCACGAGTTGTGTGAAAGCCATGTCTTTAAGTGCACTGTGTAGTGCATCTGCTTTGTGGTCTTGGGGGTCGTTAAATCCTAGATTCAGGTCCCCTAGGACTAAGCATTTTGTGTTTGGTTTTATAAGTGGCGTTAACAATAGTGGTATGTCTAATTCTGGTTGAGATAAAGTGTTAGGTGCTCTATAGATGGTTATTAAGTTTATTGTGGTTTTGTGGTCCGTAGCTAGTTTAGCTAGCAGGACTTCATAGCCGCCTGGGCTCTCAATAGGGCTGGCATGAACTGACACTTCTTTTCGATTCAGCCTCAGGCTTTGTTGGTCAATCCTGGCCAGTACCGGAAGCCAGCCTCGGCAGGTGGTCCTTATTGTTTTTGTAGTAGATGAGCACATCGTCACCAGCATTTAGCACTCCTGTCATTCTGCAAGCATTCCTCTGATGGTGTGCTGAAACACCTCGGCTGCGGACAAACAGCACAAACTAAGCTGCTTGTAGCGAAATAGCCCTAAATGTGACGAGAATGTCGTTATAGCTTTAGAATCCCTGTGCAGTGGGACCTGGTGGTAGCCTGCTTTCAAATCTAGGGTGGAAAATACCATGGCCCCCTGGAGATCTGCCAGAATATCATCCAGCGTAGGCATGGGTTGGGATTCCCGGTGGATGGCCTTGTTGGGGAGCCTCATGTCCACACAATTCTAGACCTCGTCCAGGTACTTTTGACTACCACAATCGGTGATACCGAGGGTGTGCGACCGTCCACCCTCTCGATGATGCCTGCTCTTTACATTTTGGTCAGCTCTTCCTCAACCTTCTGCCGTAGGTGGAACAGTATCCGACTGTGTCTCAGGGCCACCGGGTGGACCGAGTGGTCAATGTGCAGCCGTACCTTTGAGACAACCTACGCCATTGAAGAGGTATTCAGACCTGTCCAGCAAGCAGGTTATGCCCATCTCATACATCAGAGTGCACAAACCCTAAGTCTTCTTCCGTTGCGCCCCTTAGCAAAGTGTCATTGGGTGACATAGAATATGGTGTAAATTGAAGTCTGTTTGTGGCAAATTTTGTCCGGAATGCCTCATTTAGCGGCAGTGGCGCAGATCCACCGTATGTGAATATACAAATCCGCGGCTGTGTTGGGGTCGGTACTGGGTGTAGTTTTCTGTACTGTGCCGCCGGCATAATGTTTACTGATGCTGTAGTATCGATAAGGATGGGTAACTCTGTCGACAGGGTGGACACAGAACACAGTGGTTTACAACTTTGTCCAGATCCACCCAAGCATATCACTGAAACGAAAAAGACGTCTTCGATATCTGCCGCCCTTCTAGTCTTGATAGTGCTGATCTTTGGTCATCCTTTAGTGCTGCTACCCGCTGTTAGTTTGGATCAAGGTGGTGTAGGCGGTGGCCTTGGGATTGTAAAATTGCCCACGGTGCCATGCACAGCCTGGTGAAATGGTTCGACTTGGTGTAACAACCACACGCTTGACCCGCTGCCTGGCACACTTGTTCAAGTGGGGCCATACCACTGCAGGCATCGCACCTTTTCTGCTGTCTTTCACTAAGTTTGGGACTGCTCTGAGTTGGTTGCCTATTCAGTCTTCCTTTGGGCTTTGCTGGAGCTCTTGCTGCGACTGCGTGTGCTGATTCCAGTCTTCCAGCCGTGGATGCTTCTTCCATCTGATCCGCTTTCGATGTTGAGAGTTCCTGGGTGCGCCCCAAGTCGAAGAATCGTTGTAGCAGAATATCTGGCTCCTTGAGAATTTGCCTTCTCAGAGCCACAGATGCGCATTGTTGTATGATTTGGGCCCAGATCTCATCCGTCTCATCGTTGAGGTGACACGTCATCGCCAGGCAGCAAAGACATGCATGGTACACGTCCAGTAACTACGATGTCTCCTGATGTGCTTGCCTCAGCTGGAAACGTTCTTGGTCCCTATTGACTAGGGGCCGGAGGTACACCTGCAACGCACGTTTCACCGCCTCATATGAATTTTCTCTTGGTTGCAAAGTCTTGAAGATTTGGTGAACTTCGCTTCCCATATAGAATAACAGCATAGCTTTCATCGCCCTGTCCTCTGTTTCCCTGGCTGTCTTGAAGAACATATAGAGCCTCTTGACCCACATATCCCATCGGGTCCAAGCATTGCTGGAGCACCAGTCACGTCAAATTCAGGGACAAGGCTGCAAGCGAAACTCTGGGCAGCTCTTGGCATTGGGCATACTCCCTTGCGCTCTCCATGTGGACCTTTGATAGCAGCGTCCTGACTAAGGATACTCCATCGTCGGCCTCTATGCTCAAATCCATGGGGGCTACCCTTTCTCTCTGCTTGTTAGGGGGTACTTGTTATGTATTTGGCCCGTAGTGGCCCTGGAGAGGTCACCGCTGCACAAGCACCCTGTTCAGGCCGCAAACCGGACTTGATGGCGTGGATGCAGTGCCTCCTTATATATGCCTTTGACAGAGTTGTTGTATATATACATGTTTTTTTTTTTTTTTTAATTTTTTTTTTTTAGAGTGCCACTGTTACGAGGTTACACCCGGCCACTCAGAGCAGCACAGTGCTGTTCACCTTCCACAACGGGGCTTGCCTGTAATGCTTGGGCCTTCCCACTAGCAAGCTGCTTTCTCACCTACAGCCTGACCATGCACGGCAGCAGCATAATCCACTCGTACCAAGCCCTGCCTCTCTATTGGGACGGGCAAGCTTCACTTAACGGCTCGCTCCGTGCCCCCAGTCTACTGTACCAGAGCACGTCCTTGTGTTCCTGGTGCAGTGCGCCCCTCAGGCTTGTGCGAGGCAGCTCGTGGGAGGGCCTGCATTCCTCGTTGCCAGTTGTTGGGTAGCACGCAGGCCAGGGCCTGCTGTGTTAAATGAAAGACAGGAACGCCAGTAATGTGTGTCTGGCATATCCCTGCCCGTGCCAGGACAGGGCTCCTTTTTATTCATAAGGCGACATGGGTTTGCACCTGACAGCAGCGACTCACTACGTTACGACTGGTAACCCTTCTATTTATTATTACTGGGAACCCTTCAATTTATTTTCTTTCTCTTTGGCCTGCTCCTCCCATGGGGATACAAGACCCTCTCGCTCTCCCGACTTACCTCGGTTTTTATGTTTTCCCTTGACTTACCTTCGATCATTCTGCCCTCTAGCTGAGCTGACAGGGATCCATCAAGCACAGGTAGCGGGCCTCTCGTGCTGGGCACTGGAGGTCCTCTGCTGGTTCTGGTTCCCGGGGCTCCTGCAGTGCGAGGGTTCTCGGTTGTGCGCCATCGGGGGCTGCGCTCCAGCTGAGCTCCGGGTGCGGGCCTCTGTACGTGCAGCGGATGTTGAAAGAGAGGACTGGCAGCCCGGGGAAGCTGGGGTAACTGCCTTCCTGGATCAGTCTCGGCCAGGGCTCTAGCCTGTTTTCATTCCTCATGGGTGCCGACGGCCTGTTGACTAAGTTACAGATCCCGCCTACGACACTTGGCGCACTCTCGCTCTATATATACTATACTGTGGTGGCTTGGTCTGCTGTACTGGTTCTGTACCACTATGGGGAAGCATTCTGCAAAACGCAAACATGTGGAGCCAAGCTCCTCTACTCCTGAGAGAGCCAGGAAGAAGGCTGCCGGGTTTTCAGAGAAGGGTTTGATTCTGATTTTCAGGGAGGCTATTAGGGAGGAAAAGGATGGCCTCAAGCAGCAGAAGAAGTGTAGGCTTTCTAGTCCCTCCTCCTCTGCCAGCTCCTCTTCCCCTAATTCTGTTGGCTCCATGGAAGACCAGAGGGCAAGTACTCAAATAGGGATGCTGTGGCCTCTGTCTTGATTCAGGTGGCACACTACATGGGACTTGCCCAGCTGGAGCCTGCACCTACGGATGCCTCATGTAGAATTCTGCTGCCAAGTTTAAAAATGTGAAGTCTGAACTTCCTCCCTTGACTGAGCTGAAGGATGAGTTCCTCTATGAATGGGGGAACCGGACAGCGTGGCATTCCCCTTCTTTATGGTGATACTTTATACTCCCCCCCCCCCCTGCTTCAGTCCATTCCGGTTGATCGCATCCTCCCAAGTTTGGTAGGCCATTCCCCCATGGTTCTGGGTGAGGCTATCAAAGACGCCACAGACAAGAGGATGGATGGCGCACTGCAGAATGCCTAAGGGGGGTTCATCTCTCCATGTGTGAGGCAGCCTATTCCTCCTGTACCGGTGAAACTGCTCTGGGGGGGCCTGTGTTCTGTCTCCAGTATCTTATAGGAGGGGTCGGATCCTGCACCATTGCTGTTGCTGAAATCTCAAGTTGAATTCCTTTCTGACTTGGCGTATTATGGGTTGAAGGCCTCTGCGATGGCCGTGAGTGCCATCATCATCTCTATACCAAGGACTTGCGTGCTGATTCACACCAGAAGGCTGTGGCCTTAAAAAAATCCCCTTTGAAGCACATATCTTGTTTGGTGACTCTCTGGAAGACAAGGTGACCAAAGGTCTTCGGACCTACAAGCATGCCAGCAAGCTTCGGAGAAAATTGGATGCAAGGTTGAAGTCGCAGTTGTCCTCTTAGTATCAGCCTCTACCTTTGGGGGTTTCTAGCTGCAACAACACGCTGTTGGGGGTGATGGGGGAGATTGGTTACCGGTCCTGAGTACTCAGCCTTCTGGCGATGCCCTGGGGTCTTCGGCAGAGACAGTCTTCTGTCCCACAGGGCAGTCCACATCAGAGGCTCGAACAACACACTGGCAGACAGGCTCAGCAGGGTCTTCCTTTCCGGGGACTGGGAACTTCGGGAGGTAGTTTTTCAGATTATCTTCGTGACATTTGGGACCCTGTTGGTTGGATCTGTATAACTCCCCTGGTCCAAGAAGGCCCACAGTTTCTGCTTCCGGTTTCTGTGTCCTAGCACGTGGGGACAGATGCCATGAGTTTCTTGCTACAGAGCCTCCTGTATGCGTTCCCTCTACTCCCAAGGGTTCTACTGGAAATCAAGGGGTCTGAGCTGTTGGTGCTTCTGGTGGCTCCTTTTGGCCCCACAGAAGTTGGTTTCACCTCCTAGTGAAGAGGACAGTTGCTTCCGTGTTTCTCCTGCCGCCTCGGCCAGTCCTGGTTTCTATGCCTCAGGGGTTGGTGTGGTCCTGTGGTTTTGGAAGTTGAAAGGGCTTGTCTCCAAGAGAGGGGTCTGTCCCATCAATTAGTTTATTTTTTCCAGAAGGACAAGCTGCCCTCCACCCTGAAGTCTTATTCCAGGCACTGGGGTGTACTCCAGGTTTGATGCTCTCAGAATGGGTTATCTGCCGTCACTTGTGAGGCTCCTGGAGTTCTTCAGTTTCTACAGGAGGGGTTTGACCAGAGTTTGGCTGTGTCCACCTTGCTGGACACAGTGGGCAGCGGTCGAGGATTTCGTGGCTCTTTGGCATTTAGCCAGGGGATTGTTCCTTGGCCTCCTGCTTACTTCAAAAATGTTCCTTGAGGAGGCCCTTATCGGCCTTGGGACCCCCCTGGACCTTCCTCTTGTTTTGAAAGCCTTTGTTCCCTTTAATCCTCTTGAGGGTATTCCCTGAAGATCTTGTCCATCAAGACGGCCTTCCTAGTGGTGATCACGTCGGCCAGGCAACTGGGTGAAATTAGTACCTTAACTTGTTAGACCTCTGCACTTGCTGGTTTAGGAGGACGCATTGTTTCTGTGGTGCAACCCTGCCTTTATCCCCAAATGTGTGTCCCGCTTCTCCCTGCATTCTTCCTGTTAAGACGGATTTCTGAACTCTGACCTGGTGGGCAGATGTTCAGAAGGCCAGCCTTGTTTCTTGGAACAGGGTAACCTCTGGACAAGCCAGACCAATCAAGGTAGCTATGGCAGGCGGTCAAGACTAGACCTCAGGAGGGATAAGGGTGACTGAAGGACCTCAATGAGCACAAAGAGCAAGAACACTTACAAATTACTCCAGACAGGTGTTATATCCAAAATATAAACCATGTTCATTACAAGGCCTTTGTAACTCAACATACAGTAAAAGAATCACAGTAATACTATCAAACCAACACAACACTATCAATACAAGATATATACAAGACCATTGGGGTCTAAAGGGTTAAAGGCACGAAATATATTCACAACCTAGAGGGGAAGGAAAATAGGCAGTGCAGATAGTCTTTAGTCCCTTTCAACATCAAACACACACCTAACTAAGAGGCAGTCCCAAACTCTAAGAAGCGAGGGTCCTTATGCTCGATAGTACATGCAGTGCAGGCGCACACAGTTGTTCCAATGGGCAAAATGGGGTCTCTTCAGGGGTGTCTAGCATCTCAGGAAGGTGGGTGACGCGATGAAGAATAGATTCCCACTATTCAGGGAGGACCTCCACTTGAAGGTAGAAGCAGTTCCAGGGTTTGGGAATAGTTCGCTAGTTCGCACTAGCAGTGGGAAGGAGCGGGACCCCCAGGGGCCACTTGTGCGTAAAAATGGATGGAGGCGTTAGGGGCCACCGGTTAGGGTTAGGGTTACTCACCGGCCCTAGGCGCACTCCGGACCAAACTTCGCCAGTCGAGTCCACTGCGATTGCAGGTTCAAATGCGACAAAAAGAACATCTCTGCGGCTTTCAGTTCTGAAGATACAGCGATGATTCCCAAACGGGGCAGTGGCGATTTCTCTGCTCCTGATGGATGGATCAGGCCAGTTTCACTGCAGCAGGCTTCAGGGGCAAGAGGGTCACAAATGCAGCACACTTGCAAAGATCGTTGCTGTGACTGGGCAACACTGTAACCGCGTTTACTCCGGTCCTGGCGCACTCGTCTCACTTCAGACCTGGGAATGCCAAGTGTTCAAAATTTGGTGTGAGGGTGCAGTGGACACAGAGCTAGCAGTATACCAAGTTTTGAGGGCCTCCTCGAAACGGCAGCAGAGACGGATCAAAGGTTCTGCGTAAGATGGTCAGCCCACTGGTTGGCCCACAGACACTTCCGAGAAGGCTTACTTGCAGGTTTTGTTGAAGGTGCCGAGAATAGTTGGTCCCACTATTCTAATGGGTCGAAGCGTCTTCGCAGACCTTCTAGGACGACCAGATGCAGAGGGGTCCCACGGGACAACAGCGGGCTCAGGGTGCCAAACCTTCCAGCGATTCCTTGACTCGGCTTCTTAGTTTCAGGATACTTGGATCCTATCCTTCGTTCAGTGAGAACTCCAGAGATCGACATGGTATGGGTGTTTGGCGCCTCCTCTTATCCAGAGTCTCCTTTGCGCCAAAACAAAGAGGACCCAATGGGAGATCTGCTCACAAACGCACACTCCATACATGGACCAATCATGGACCACGGTGGTCCCAGGCATTCACAGCACTCCAGACTCTCTGGCACCCAGGATGTGTATTGGGGACAAACGCCCCAGCCCACATCCTGGAGGCACACACACAAGGCATGCAGAAGCCCGCGAAAGCTGAGCGTTTCGCAGGAAACTGCATGACCAAATAAGGACTGACTCTGGTCGGCTCGACCTGGAGAAGGTAAAGGGGCAAGATGGCCAAATGACAGGACAAAGAACCTTGTGGCATGGCCATTTTGGAGCCAGGCCACCTATTCGTGCTGAATGCGGTAAGCACGGTTAAAATGGCAGAAAAGGGTTAAAATTATAGGAAAAGGTAAGCTGCCACCAGCCCTGTCCATGACACATCTGCACAGCTCCAACAAAGTCCTACAAATCCAGGGTCTTTGGAAATGACTAAGAGACCCGAGTGCACTGTACTGTAAGGTACATTGTGCACTTGTTACATGTTGCAGAAAAGTTGCAACATTGGAAAAGGGCTAAGGGAAACAAAGTCTCCCAGTAGACTGTTTAAGGACATGTCAGTTTCCCCATTAAAAAGTGAGCGAAAGCCCAGAGGGGTGCAGCAGAAGGCTGTGCTCCCATGGCAAAGTCAGACTAAGGTGTTACAGCAGCAGAAAGTTGGGGGCTGTACAACTGGAGGGAAAATTACACATAAAATGAAATCTTTCCGAACACTTCCCTAATCCTGCGACTGAGGAGGTGGGCTGGAACCACCTGGATGTCCTCCAGGCGGTCCTGATTTATTTGGAGCGTTCTGGCTCCTTCTGACTGTGCATAATCTTTTTGTCACTTTTGGGGTAATAAGACTGGGATCTAAGGCTTCCACTCCTACCATTAGCAGATGGGTGAGGGATGCTATCTTCTTGGCCAATCTGTCTAAAGGGGTTCCTTCCCCCACTTGGGGAGCAGGAGAGGTCCACGCAGGCTATGACTGCCTTTTGGGCAGAGGTTCAGAGATTCTCCATTGGCGACATTTGCAGGGCTGCCACATGGGCTGACTTTAATACCTTTGTACAACACTACCGCTTAAATCTTCATAGAGCTGGGGCGGGTGCCTTTGGTACCTGGATTGTTGGAGTTGTTACCAGATGAATCTCTGGGTCCTGTTTGTGTTCTGTTTGGTTTTCGTAATAAAGTGGTGTGCACTCATTGGTGTCTTGTGTGTTACTTGCTTCTTTCAGCGCATCCTTTAACATACCCCATATGTTGTACTGGGACGGGGAAGAGGGACAGGGAGGTAATGTGGGGATGACTTACTGGTAATCTTTCATAACTCATCCCAGTACCTTTCCCGCCTCTTCCCTCCCGAATGGTTGAATGGGCTCTTCCTTGGTTAATGTACCTGAGGCAAGCCAGGGGGTACGAGGGTCTTGTATCCCCATGTGAGGGGCGGGGCAAAGGGAAAGACTTTCCTATTTACCTCCTCCTCCCTTCCTCTGCTAATCTTACAGTTTCTGTGTTTGGTGACCAGGGCCCTTAGGTATCCGTGGGGCCCTGGCTTTCCACACCCAATCACCCCGGCTTCTGTCCACCTTTCAGCACTTGCCTCTGCACCCTCCATCCTCGAGGCTTGCACCTTTCCGGCAAAGGCGGCTCCAGGCCATATAGCACTTCCCCTAATATGCACTTCATCTGCTGCTTACCCATGGACACCCAATCTCCTCTTTCGTGCTGCACTTGCACATTCTGTATACTCACAAGGCATAGTAGGTGCGGAGAAGGCATTCGATAGAGTTGATTGGCAATTCATGTTTAAAGTATTGGATAAGATGGGTTTTGGGATTCAGTTCTGTTCTTGGATTAAACTGCTGTATACCAGGCCTACAGCAGATGTTAAAACTAATGGTCAGAGATCGAAACCGTTTGAATTGGAACGTGGCACGAGAAAAGGTTGTCCATTGTCACCATTGTTATTTGTACTTAGTATTGAACCTTTGGCTATAAGGTTGAGAAATGAGGAGGGATTACAGGGCATTAATTGTTGGGGAATGCAGCAAAAAATGTGTTTATACGCGAATGACTTATTATTGGTCCTTAAGAACCTTGGAGAGTCAGTGCCGGTTCTTATGCACATTCTCGATTCCTTTCACCAGTGCTCTGGATACAAGATCAATTGGGCAAAATCTGAGGTTTTACCATTGGTTCTGCTGTGCGACAAACAATTTATTACCAGATTGGGTTTTAAGTGGTGTGCTGATAAACTATTGTACTTGGGGGTTTGGATTTTGCCCAATGTTGCTGATTTTGTGAGTGTAAATATGACTATGGTGTGCACTAATTTCAAATTGGATTTGGAACAATGGTGTTTTTTGAACCTTTCCCTTTGTGGGAAGGTAAACGCTTTGAAGATGGTGTCAACTCCTAGAGTAAACTTTGTTCCGAGTATGATCCCAGTAGACATTGAGAAACATTTTGGCGTGAGTTGGATAGACTCATGCAGGAATTTTTGTGGGATTGTAAACCTCCGCATCTGAAAATTGGCAAACTGCAATTACCTTTATCTAAAAGTGGGCTGGGGGTCCCTGATTTCAAGGCATACCATCTGGCTTTTATGTCTCAGTATATATTTGCTTTTTTCAAATCAGAGCATGATGATTGGGTGTGTGCAGAGTCTAGCCATGTAGGACCTTTGTTGCCTGGGGCTGTGTTGACAAGTAAGCCACGTCAGGCTAAGATGGTAGGCCCACTGACCAGGAGTTTGCGGAACTCATGGGTGGCATTGTGTGAGTGTTTGGGTTTCAAGGCATTGAAAGATCTGAGTGCTTCCATTTGGCTGAATCCAAGTATTAAACATATGGGGAACATTTTGTTCTGGCATGATTGGTACCTGGCTGGGGTGCGGTGGATTGGTGATCTGTTCAATGGCTTTAATTGGATGACGGCTAGGGAGATCTAGTTGAAGTTTGACATTCCTACTTTTCGCCTGGCCGATTATCGGAAGATCAGGAGGGCGGTGGGGGTGGTGGATATGGAAAAGAAAATCAATACGAACATGCTGGGTTGGGAGCCTGGAGTGAGTGGATGTGGCCTGGTTAGTTATGTTTATAGGCTGGTTGGGTCGAACTATCAGGCTAATGAGGCTTTAAGATTGGATTGGAATCGGAGAATTGGAGAAGATATTATAGAGGATGATTGGACGCGTATGTGTGAGAATGTGAAGCTGTGTTCTTTGAGTCTTGCAGACAGGTCGCGTCAAATAAAGATCTTGAATAGGACATACTGGACGCCTCAGAGAATGATGAAGAGGGGAATGAGTGACAGCTCGGAATGTTGGGCATGTTTACACGAAGTGGGCACCTTTGAGCATATGTTGTGGGAGTGCTCAAGGGTGAGAGGTCTGTGGTTTGAATTTGAGCAGATCTGTGAAAGGATTCTTGAAGAGAAGGTTCATATGGATTTTAAGACCATAGTACTGGGTAGTGGGGATTTGTTGGACGACCTGACTACTTCTCAGAAGAAATGGATCTTTCGTGGGGCAATGGTGGGGAAGAAGCTAATTTTGAGACATTGGAAAACGTCTACCCCTGTTACTATTGAGGAATGGATTGCTGAGATGCATTCTTTAGCAGATATGGAGAGAGTGCTGTATCGGAGAGAAAAGAAAGATGCATTATTTAATAAGATCTGGGGCAAATTTCTGTTACTGTATTAGATTTGCTTTATTGCTTGTATTGTGACCCCTGGGGGGAGGGGGGTGTTTCTGATGTATATAGTTAGTTAGTTAATGTTGATTTGCTGTGATTGCATATGTTTGTATTTTGTTTGTGTTTTTGTTCATATGTTGTTATGATGTGATCTTTTTTTAAAAATAAATATAAAAAAAAGATAACAAGGCATAGTAGGTTCGTCCATATTTCCTCCACTGTATTATTGTTTTCAATCCCATGTTCCATCCCTGTTGCCCTGTGGGTGATTTGAAATAGCATTTACTTACTCTATAAGCGCCTAGCAAATGCAAAACTAAAAAAAAAAAGAAAGAAAGAAATGGAAGAAAGGTTCCTGGGAGGTGGGACACCTCATGTCTACGGGTACGAGGAAGAGTAGGACTAGGAGTAATGAGGATTACCAGTAAGTAATCCTCTCATTATACAAACCGATCAGTCAATTGCAAAACGTGACTAGGGCCTGAGTAGTGCACACATGAGTGGGCTTAGACGGTGTTGTGCCCAAGCTAACAACCCCCTATGAATAGGGAAACCTGGCATGAATCAAACTACACAGAATGCACTATTGTTTAGTAAACATTGGGCATTGTGATGCTTGCAGATTAACACTTGAGCATAGGCAATGTGGGACAATTAGCTTTCAACCTGTTCTAAATACATTGATCACTGAACACTGATCGGGCCAAGCAAGTTGTAACTTTCCCAATGAGAACCAACTACACAGCCTAGAATGCAATGATGTAACGTAATATACAAAACTTGGTCTCACCCAGTGCTTTAAGTGGGCCGGGGCCGAGACCCGACAGTCTCCAAAAATTGGGGCTGAGCCGGGCCCCGGCACGCCATGGCAGGACGCATTATCCCGCCACGGCCGCAGCCGCGACGGGAGATGCGCCTGTCAGTTTAACGTTAGGCAAGTGGACAGAAGTGCCAGCCAGCCACAGCATCACTGAAGCTGGCTGGCACTTCTGTCAGTCACTGTAATTTACATGATGACCCCCATCTGAGGGGTCATCAGGGAAGTTACAGTTCCTTTGTTTGCCCTCGCCAGGTCACTGACCCTCTGTGAACCCACAGGCTCCATGATCTAATATGTAGATTAGATCACGGAGCCCTTGGGTTCCCACAGGGTGAAAGACGCCTTGGGCTCTGTGATCACTGCTCAGAGCAGGATCACTGAGCCCGAGGTACCTGTCTCCTTTGGCAAATCTTTATAAAAGATGCCTTGAACTGTGAACTTTTCAAGCCATCTTTTATAAACGTAAAAATATTTCTACGTTTATAACAGACGGCTTGAAACGTACACAATTCAAGGCATCTTTTATAAAGCTTTGTCGACGGACAAAACTACCTTGGGTTTTGTCCGTCCTCAACGCTTTATAAAAGATGGCTTGAATTGTGTACGTTTCAAGCCATCTTTTATGAACATAGAAATATGATACAAATGTTTATGTTTATAAAATGTGGCTTTAAAAGTACACAAACCATAGTAAGGTAAGCACACAAGTGTGTGTAACTTGCTATGGTTTGTACGCTTTCAAGCCACCTTTTATAAACATAGAAATATGTAACATTGCTATGTTTATAAAAGAAGGCTTGAAAAATACACAAACCATAGTAGTACACATACAAATATATAAATGCTCACATACATTTTTATATTTGCGCACCCTACTATGATTTGTGCACTTTTAGGCCACGCTCACAGTGGATGCCACGCGCCCAAAAGAGGGCCCCCCTCAATTTCTTACCCCACTTAAAGCACTGGTCTCACCCCTTGTTTAGTAGTAAACAAGATTTAACCCCAGCACCTTTGTGCTAGACCTGACAGATGTGACATGGGATAAAAAATTTAAAAAAGCCTGCAATTGTACTTATAAACAAGCATTGGCAATGCCAATAGTTTTTGAGTTTACTGTTCTTCTTTGCATTTATAGGCACCAGGGTGCAAGGAGAAGAGTGCAGAGGTTTAAAGGAGAACGTGATAAGGGGTGTGCAGGTGTGCAAGAGAATGAGAAGGGGAATAGAGCAAGGGAGGAAGCCATTGAAAGAGGATGCCATCAATGATTAGCAAGAGGAAATATGAGGGAGAAAGGGTGCAAGTGAGAGGGTAAGAAATAAAGCCAGAGGGTGAGAGGATGGATGAGAGGAGTTAGAGAGAGGTGGTAAGGTAGGTGGGGGAATAGAAGGTATAGGTTGGATGGGGCTACAGAGCTAGAGGGGGTTGGTGTTCATGGGTGGTGGTAGCTAGGCCACCAAAATGCGCCAAACCCAAGCAATCATGAAGTAAAGCATCCCTCAAATGCTACCTTCAAACAGCACAGAGCTGCGCTTGGAGCCTATTCTGCGCCTATTCTGCGCCTGTACCAGCATGGCCCCTGATTCTGAACATGCCAGGAACTGGGATTTTTTTTTGTTTTTTTTAAAGGCACTGTTGAGCAGCTCCAGCCCCGCTTTTAGGGCCCTGGTGATTTATAAACCACCCATCTACACTTTCATCAAGACATCCTTTTTGTTGGCTGTGGTTTCTCTCTCATCACCCAGCTAAATTATTTACAGTGCTTGCAGCATATTTTGTGTCCGATCCAGAGTGATTGCATATTGGCGTGTTAAAGTATACTTTTATAGAAACTTGATTTAACATTCCTTTATCTTGGACCGCTGTGCCATTGCTGTTTGGGTTGCTATTGTTAACACATTAACCTGCTTAATAAAATAGCATGCCCATGTTACCACAAAAAGCGAAAAAGGTGTACTGTCTGTTGCTGGTTTGTAGTAATAAGAGGTCAGAGTCCGTGCTTTATCCACTACCAATACTTGTACTCCTGCAGAGCAATAGGTAATGCGTCACACTGAATGGAATATTTATGGAATGGGAGTCTCGGTGGTAATGAATAGTAGACTGGAGCTGTGATATGCTTGAGATACTAAAGCGGACCCTTATTTCATAGCTCACACCTCCCCAGTAGACTGTGACCATGCAAGTAGGGCTGACACTGGGGACGACACCCCCACTGGCCCGATTTCTCTTTCCATTTCCCAACTCATTCACCTTACACTTTTGACAATTAAGTATGTTATGTCCCGAGGTCTGCTGTACTAGAATTTACCCAGTTATAAGCGTGCTTGCAAGAGTGTTATATATGAAGAACGATTCCCGGGTGTGTGCGCATTTAAATAAATGGCACTAGACAACCCAAGTACACGTTAAGAATCCTTATTTTTCTTTTTTTTAATATGGTCATAAGTACCCCAAGTTCGGGTTGAACATACGTGCATTTGTGATCGGTGCTTTCCAAATCACGCAGGTAACGAGGCTGAGAAGGGGATATTAAAATGTATAATTTCATAGCACCACCCACAAACTAAAGAAAGCCCGTTTGAACCCCAGGAGGTCGAAACTGCCACATCAGGTTTGGAAAGAAATTAAAGTCCTGCATAGATATCGCCACCGCTAATTCACCGGCAATGATTCATGTATTAGAGCATTGAGACCATAGTAATGCAAAAATGCGCTATATAAATGACTGCTACAATACAATTAGGCATGTCAATTATTTTCGCCCCAATTTTAGACGTACCAACCGCGCCTCTTATATAAAGCGCGATGATAACTGGGGAGCAACAACGCGTTGTGCGAGGGAGCAACGTAAGAATATTCGCAGTATACTACGCAGAGGATTGGGGGGGGGTCTAGACTATGTGCAACACAAACGCAGCTGAGCAAGAAGCTCATGGAATGAGAGATGCATATTCTAGCAAGAAATTGAACGTGTGCGACACACATCTCAGCTCACAGCGGGATGCACAAAGTGCGTGACACATCCAGATAAACGCGCGCTCATAACAGGACATACACGTTTACACAGAAAGGTGGCTTTCGTTCATACTTTGAAAAAGAAAAAAAAAGTATCGGATTCATACCACTTCTAAGTGCTATATGAAAATGTATGATTACAAAATGTAATTGTTTTCAATTTTGAGAATTGCTGAGACTTAAAACCTTAGACCAGGGGATTTGCGGATCTGCTCACAGCGCAGACACGATTCGGACATAGTACAATCTTTATTTCCAGGTCCGTATTCTGTTTATAAACGTTGCATGCAAAACATCTGCTCTTTGAAAAGTCCGAATGATTCATGGAAGGGGGTGGAGGGTGCGGAGGGGGGTCGGGGGGGGGGGGGGGGGGGAGGGTTAGCGTGTAAAAGAGCTTACATCTCAGACCGCTGGAGCTCATCAGCTGTCCCGGCTGTTTTTCTAGCCTTGCAGTGTGCTGCTGCTGCTGGTGCTGTTGACTAGATCACCGATTCACTGGCTGCCACCGTCCAATCCTGGTAAAGGCATACTTGCCAACCCTACAGATTTAGGCAGTAGGCTACTGCTTTTGAAGTAGCCCTACCCCCTACAGATTTCAGTGACAGATCCTACTGCTTTTTACAGTGGCAAGCATTGTATGTTATTCTAAGGCAGGCTCCAGGACAGAGCATGCAACACATAAATTAGTCTTTCTATACAGTGGACTGGTAGGTGATCACTTTCATTGCACTCAGACCAATCCACTGACCCGACAGCTGCGTGACTCTGTCCTGCACTCTTGCTGGTACACTTAGGTGAACCAGCAGTGAAAGCAAGTGGTAGAGTATAACACCATCACACAGCATCTGCCGACAATTTGGTGTTAGCATTCAGAATTATACATTTTTTCCATTTCAACATCTGTCCATGTTGTGCTGTTTGTATGTTTTTTTATTTTCCTGTGACGTCATTGTTATGGGAATCATTTTTTTCCAGACTTGAAAAATCCTACATCTTTTTGGTCACAGAATGTTGGCAAGTATGTAAAGGGAGTTTCACATGCTTCCACCAGGATAGCTGATGGTGAACGCATCGCTTTGCGTTAATTCAGAATAAACAGCGTGGATGTATTTGTCCCCGTTTCTAATTCCGTTTTGTTTGCTTGTAAACAGAGAGCAGCTACCTACAGTGGTGGAAATGGAAAACATGTGCTGGGGGATCCCACAACACAAGGGCCGGGGAGGAGTTTGGGGGGCCAGTGCCCGAGGGGCGTGGTCTAGAGGGGGCGGGGCTCGTAGTGGACATCCAGCAATGCTGGAATGCGTAAAAAAAGAAATAAAAAAAAACGCCTGCAACTTTTACCGCTGGCTTTGACACTGGTGTGGAATGCACAATGCTCGCTACATGTCAGGGCAATGCTGCCGTTGCTGGTGTTTTTTTAAATTTTTTTTAAAGTATTCCAGCACGGTTCATGGTCTTGGGCGGGTGGTAGCCCTACCGCCAAGCCCCCCGGCGCTATTAGCGCCAGATCACAGGTTTGGCGGAAGGGTTGTTGCCCATTCCCCATTGGGTCCATTTGGGAATTCCTCATTCGCGCTATTACCGCTGGCGGATTTCCCACCGGCGGTATTCGTGCCAAAAAGTGGCAATTTTGCCGCGGATTTCCCCCCAGCTCAGAGCTGGGGGGAAATCCGGTAAAGCCATGATCTGGCGGACCTTTAAATGCGGCGGTAATAGCGCTACCGCCGCATTTAAGGGTTACCGCCAGACTCGTGATGAGGCCCCATATCTGGTGCCGGATCTTGGATCCGCCGAGAGCCAGCCCAATGACCAGCACTGGCTACCTATTAACATGTGTGTCTGCTGCCTTACCTCTGTGCCCGTAGGCCTGTGTGATGGGTGATCCTTCACTTACCCGTTGTTCATGTTCGCCTCCAGCATCAAGCTCTGGATGTCCCTTTCACGAACCTTGTAGCTCAACCTCCAGATGTATTTCCGTGTAAGTAGCAGGTTATCAGCAATGTTTGCACGGGATGCCCTCGCCCTGTCACGCAATTTTTTTAATAAAAGTGACGTTTTGGAGTGGGCAGGCACTACACGGAGTGCTGCTGCAAGTGCTGAGCCTACATGTCTAAATTGTCTTGGGAGGATAGCTCAGGGGCAATGCGATTGCTTTGGAAGCAAGATAACGCAGTGCAACACAGGTTAGATCCCCGGGTCTGTGCTTAGAAACATCTGGGTATTAAGCGCGTTATAAATAATCAATTACAATTACCAGTTGTTGGGGGTGGGGAACATCGCAGCCCAGGCAGACTCTGCCTCCACTCCCAGCCTCAGAGAGATAAAGGAATCCAGTGACTGACTGCCTGTCTGTTTGTGCGCGCAGCTGGCTGGGCACAGCCTGCACACAGCACACTGTGCATGCCGCACATCTGTCAAAATACTGCTGCATACGCTCTTTCCCACCTCCATTGAGAAATGATGACACAGGCACGGAACGTATTTCTCTGCAACCTCTTTATTTAACTTCAACCTGGAACTGACCGCCCCCCGCCTCCCTAAACCCAACGTCACTTCCCTCAGATAAGGACCGAACACGGGCCATCCCACATACCGATGTGGGACGACTGGTCAGTCGCACTTGCGACATGACATCTTCTCCTCTTTTTAAGATGACAGATCACTCACAGTTTGTCAGCCCATTTCCTCAATCAGTATCTGGGGCTTCTCCCTCTGAGGCCTCGTGGAGAGGTGAGTCACCGGAGGAGGTGAGGGTCCTCTCCCACCACCAACCTCCTTCAGATTGTTCCCCGTCGCTGAGGAAGGGCTCATCTGAATGTCTCTCGTCTGGACCTTCGTGGGTCTGCTCCCACCGGAGTGCAGGGGAGGCCACGACCCTCCTTGAAATTAGTTCCTCGTTATGGATGGCTGTCTGTCCCCACTGGCAGTGATCGTAGTGCCCTTCTTGTGAGTCACTATCAAGTGGTCCGGTACAAATATGGAGTCTTCCTTTCGACCTTTTGGTTGACGTACCATAACCATATCTCTATGTTCAATGATGCATTCCTGGGCCCGCCATCATGTATCAGCTCGGTCCTTCATCTTGCTCTTCTCTTCCTGATCTTTGTCTCTCGCTTGTTGTTCAAGCAGCGTTGGCAGGGCTGGGCGGGTCCTTCTGGTAACCTCGTCTTGACGTGTCTGCGAAAAACCAGGTCCGAGGGACAAACCCCTGTTGTACTGTGTCGGTATTCCCGCATCAGCTGATAAAGTACTTGCTCAAAGGTTTTATTGAGTATGGTGGTTATCTGCAGTGTCCTTTTTATTTAAAAAAAAAATGTTTTTATTGGTTTTTATCATTTTAAAATCACATAAACAGTGCACCCAAACATGGTGCGTAACTATTCAAACCCCAGCTCCCCCATTCTCCTTACCCTCCCCCCAATAAAGTCTCTGTGAGGAGCCATCACGGTCCACTAGTCCACTACTGTCTCTTCTTCTCTGTATTCCTGGGAGCTATCCGTGTCCAATTTGTCAGATCTCAAGCCCGTCAATGATGCAATCAAGTGCTGCCATGCCATCAATGTTCCTGCTTCCTCTTCACCCCCTTTGCATGCTGCCTCCCTCCATACCACTGTTTCAGCCTCCGCCCACTGCAGAAGGTCCCTCCACCAGGTCTTTACATTGGGTCTCGCCTGAGCTTTCCATCCCATGGCTATCCTTTGTTTAGCTAAAATATAGGCCAGGTCTTTGAGCTTGCTCACATGCTTAAGTTTACACGGTCTGGGGAAGCCCCCCACCATACATGCCCACAGAGTGTCTATTACCAGTACAATCCCTTTGGTTGCCAGCCGGTCCGCTATTTTCTTCCAGTATCTGACTATCTCTGGACAAGCTCAGAACATGTGCACCATCCCAGCATTCTCTTCCTCACATTTCGGGCATCTCTGTATAGCTGCGTTTGCAAACTTGGCAATTTTCTTGGGGGTCATATATGCTATGTGAGTGATATACAATTGAATTTGTTGTAATCGGGCGTTCCTTGACACCTTTTTGTGGTACCCTTGCACCCTTTCCCACAGGCCGTCACTCATTCTCTCCCCACTCTCTTCCTCCCAATCTCGCCTTGTTTGAACCATCTCTTTTCCCACCCTAGACATCAATAATTCATAGATTCTAGAAACCTTGTGTCCCCTGTCTGACACCGCTTGAAACATTTCCAAGGTCTCATCTGGGTGTTGGGCCAGTTCTACTTCCGACCATGTTTCTTCAAACATAGCTATCAGTCTCACGGACGTGATATACTGCCCGCTATGTAAGCCTGTGTCCTCCCTTAGGCTATCAAACTTTATCCCGCAACCATCCTGCCACACGTCCCCTACCGTTGCCACTCCTACTGGTTCCCAATATTTCCTTATGGCGCATCTCAGTTGATCTTCTGTCCCTCTCAGTGTCACTAGAGGGACCTGTGTGGAGTACGGTGTCTGGTTTCCCAGTTTCCTTACAAGTCCTCCGCCAGATCTTCTTCCTTGGGTCAATAGTGCTGCCCTCCCACTTGTCGGTGGCTCCATTGTCCACATGCATTCATTCAGGAAGCACAGTGCACATTCCGCCCTCAATAGTCTGGACTCTGCTGTGGTATCGTCAGAGAGCCATCTAGCCACATATTGGAGTTGGCTCACCAAATAGTATACTTCAAAATTGGGTACTTGAATACCTGCTCGGTTGTGTGGGTTTTGTAAGTTCCACAGGGCAACCCTATTCCTGGTGTTGTGCCAGATGAACCCCCTACAGATCTGTTGGAGTTTATTGAAAAACCGTTTTGGTATAAAGTATGGGACATTTGCGAAGTTATGCAGCAACCTGGGCAATACTATCATTTTGAGCAATGCTGTCTTCCCCATCATGGTTAGGGACAGCCTCGACCAGAATGCCATACTGCTTCGGATCCCCTCCGCTGCCTTCTCTGTGTTATTCTTGTGTTCATCTGCAACTCTGTGATATACATTTATCCCCAGGTATCTGAATGTATCTACTGCCCAGTCAATCTGTAGCACCTGCAGCGCCTCCCTGGGCATTCCCCTTATATCTCCCTAACGGGAATATTGTGTACTTCCTTGGGTTTACCGTTATGCCCGATAATAGTGCATCTAGTACCTCTAATATGTATTGTACGTTTTCTTCAGGGTATTTCAGATACAATAACATGTCATCTGTATACAATGATGTCAGGTGCTGGCCGCTCTTTGTAGTGATGCCCACCTCCCCATATTGGTATCTAAGGTACACCGCCAGTGGCTTCAGTGCTAGAATGAACAGCATCGGGGACCATGGGCAGCCTTGTCTGGTTCCTCTGCTTAACCTCCACCTTTCCGAGACCACCGCCCCTGCTCGCACTCTCGCTAACGGTGCGCTATACAAGAGCTTCACCCACTGCAAATACACTGGTCCCATCCCGAACTTTTTTAGGTCCGCTAGTAGCCAGGGCCACTTGACTGAGTGAAACGCCTTGACTGCATCTAGTGAGACTATTGCCAGTTCTTGGGGAGCTTCCCTTGGTCTGATCTATAAAGTGATGTAATCTCCTGAGATCCGCAGGGGGGCGTATCCCGTTTGGTCGTGGTGTATTAGGGTGCTGATCAGCGGCTTCAATCTGTTCGCCATTACCGTTGTAAGAATCTTACTGTCCTGATTTAACATCGACGGCGGTCTGTAAGAACCGCAGTCAGTGTCTATTTTACCCGGTATGAGTATTCGGGATAATGATCACTTCCCTCGTAGTCTCCGGGAGCGTGCCCCGTTCTAATGCTTCGTTCAGCATGGCCAGCAGTGGTGGAAGCAAGTCTACTATGTAGGTCTTGTAAAATTCGCTTGGGAGGCCGTCGGCCCCCGGCGCCTTATCAGTGGGGAGGTTACGGATTACATACTCCAATTTGTCCAACTGTGAACTTTTCAAGCCATCTTTTATAAACGTAAAAATATTTCTACGTTTATAACAGACGGCTTGAAACGTACACAATTCAAGGCATCTTTTATAAAGCTTTGTCGACGGACAAAACTACCTTGGGTTTTGTCCGTCCTCAACGCTTTATAAAAGATGGCTTGAATTGTGTACGTTTCAAGCCATCTTTTATGAACATAGAAATATGATACAAATGTTTATGTTTATAAAATGTGGCTTTAAAAGTACACAAACCATAGTAAGGTAAGCACACAAGTGTGTGTAACTTGCTATGGTTTGTACGCTTTCAAGCCACCTTTTATAAACATAGAAATATGTAACATTGCTATGTTTATAAAAGAAGGCTTGAAAAATACACAAACCATAGTAGTACACATACAAATATATAAATGCTCACATACATTTTTATATTTGCGCACCCTACTATGATTTGTGCACTTTTAGGCCACGCTCACAGTGGATGCCACGCGCCCAAAAGAGGGCCCCCCTCAATTTCTTACCCCACTTAAAGCACTGGTCTCACCCCTTGTTTAGTAGTAAACAAGATTTAACCCCAGCACCTTTGTGCTAGACCTGACAGATGTGACATGGGATAAAAAATTTAAAAAAGCCTGCAATTGTACTTATAAACAAGCATTGGCAATGCCAATAGTTTTTGAGTTTACTGTTCTTCTTTGCATTTATAGGCACCAGGGTGCAAGGAGAAGAGTGCAGAGGTTTAAAGGAGAACGTGATAAGGGGTGTGCAGGTGTGCAAGAGAATGAGAAGGGGAATAGAGCAAGGGAGGAAGCCATTGAAAGAGGATGCCATCAATGATTAGCAAGAGGAAATATGAGGGAGAAAGGGTGCAAGTGAGAGGGTAAGAAATAAAGCCAGAGGGTGAGAGGATGGATGAGAGGAGTTAGAGAGAGGTGGTAAGGTAGGTGGGGGAATAGAAGGTATAGGTTGGATGGGGCTACAGAGCTAGAGGGGGTTGGTGTTCATGGGTGGTGGTAGCTAGGCCACCAAAATGCGCCAAACCCAAGCAATCATGAAGTAAAGCATCCCTCAAATGCTACCTTCAAACAGCACAGAGCTGCGCTTGGAGCCTATTCTGCGCCTATTCTGCGCCTGTACCAGCATGGCCCCTGATTCTGAACATGCCAGGAACTGGGATTTTTTTTTTGTTTTTTTTAAAGGCACTGTTGAGCAGCTCCAGCCCCGCTTTTAGGGCCCTGGTGATTTATAAACCACCCATCTACACTTTCATCAAGACATCCTTTTTGTTGGCTGTGGTTTCTCTCTCATCACCCAGCTAAATTATTTACAGTGCTTGCAGCATATTTTGTGTCCGATCCAGAGTGATTGCATATTGGCGTGTTAAAGTATACTTTTATAGAAACTTGATTTAACATTCCTTTATCTTGGACCGCTGTGCCATTGCTGTTTGGGTTGCTATTGTTAACACATTAACCTGCTTAATAAAATAGCATGCCCATGTTACCACAAAAAGCGAAAAAGGTGTACTGTCTGTTGCTGGTTTGTAGTAATAAGAGGTCAGAGTCCGTGCTTTATCCACTACCAATACTTGTACTCCTGCAGAGCAATAGGTAATGCGTCACACTGAATGGAATATTTATGGAATGGGAGTCTCGGTGGTAATGAATAGTAGACTGGAGCTGTGATATGCTTGAGATACTAAAGCGGACCCTTATTTCATAGCTCACACTTCCCCAGTAGACTGTGACCATGCAAGTAGGGCTGACACTGGGGACGACACCCCCACTGGCCCGATTTCTCTTTCCATTTCCCAACTCATTCACCTTACACTTTTGACAATTAAGTATGTTATGTCCCGAGGTCTGCTGTACTAGAATTTACCCAGTTATAAGCGTGCTTGCAAGAGTGTTATATATGAAGAACGATTCCCGGGTGTGTGCGCATTTAAATAAATGGCACTAGACAACCCAAGTACACGTTAAGAATCCTTATTTTTCTTTTTTTTAATATGGTCATAAGTACCCCAAGTTCGGGTTGAACATACGTGCATTTGTGATCGGTGCTTTCCAAATCACGCAGGTAACGAGGCTGAGAAGGGGATATTAAAATGTATAATTTCATAGCACCACCCACAAACTAAAGAAAGCCCGTTTGAACCCCAGGAGGTCGAAACTGCCACATCAGGTTTGGAAAGAAATTAAAGTCCTGCATAGATATCGCCACCGCTAATTCACCGGCAATGATTCGTGTATTAGAGCATTGAGACCATAGTAATGCAAAAATGCGCTATATAAATGACTGCTACAATACAATTAGGCATGTCAATTATTTTCGCCCCAATTTTAGACGTACCAACCGCGCCTCTTATATAAAGCGCGATGATAACTGGGGAGCAACAACGCGTTGTGCGAGGGAGCAACGTAAAAATATTCGCAGTATACTACGCAGAGGATTGGGGGGGGTCTAGACTATGTGCAACACAAACGCAGCTGAGCAAGAAGCTCATGGAATGAGAGATGCATATTCTAGCAAGAAATTGAACGTGTGCGACACACATCTCAGCTCACAGCGGGATGCACAAAGTGCGTGACACATCCAGATAAACGCGCGCTCATAACAGGACATACACGTTTACACAGAAAGGTGGCTTTCGTTCATACTTTGAAAAAGAAAAAAAAAGTATCGGATTCATACCACTTCTAAGTGCTATATGAAAATGTATGATTACAAAATGTAATTGTTTTCAATTTTGAGAATTGCTGAGACTTAAAACCTTAGACCAGGGGATTTGCGGATCTGCTCACAGCGCAGACACGATTCGGACATAGTACAATCTTTATTTCCAGGTCCGTATTCTGTTTATAAACGTTGCATGCAAAACATCTGCTCTTTGAAAAGTCCGAATGATTCATGGAAGGGGGTGGAGGGTGCGGAGGGGGGTCGGGGGGGGGGGGGGGGGAGGGTTAGCGTGTAAAAGAGCTTACATCTCAGACCGCTGGAGCTCATCAGCTGTCCCGGCTGTTTTTCTAGCCTTGCAGTGTGCTGCTGCTGCTGGTGCTGTTGACTAGATCACCGATTCACTGGCTGCCACCGTCCAATCCTGGTAAAGGCATACTTGCCAACCCTACAGATTTAGGCAGTAGGCTACTGCTTTTGAAGTAGCCCTACCCCCTACAGATTTCAGTGACAGATCCTACTGCTTTTTACAGTGGCAAGCATTGTATGTTATTCTAAGGCAGGCTCCAGGACAGAGCATGCAACACATAAATTAGTCTTTCTATACAGTGGACTGGTAGGTGATCACTTTCATTGCACTCAGACCAATCCACTGACCCGACAGCTGCGTGACTCTGTCCTGCACTCTTGCTGGTACACTTAGGTGAACCAGCAGTGAAAGCAAGTGGTAGAGTATAACACCATCACACAGCATCTGCCGACAATTTGGTGTTAGCATTCAGAATTATACATTTTTTCCATTTCAACATCTGTCCATGTTGTGCTGTTTGTATGTTTTTTTATTTTCCTGTGACGTCATTGTTATGGGAATCATTTTTTTCCAGACTTGAAAAATCCTACATCTTTTTGGTCACAGAATGTTGGCAAGTATGTAAAGGGAGTTTCACATGCTTCCACCAGGATAGCTGATGGTGAACGCATCGCTTTGCGTTAATTCAGAATAAACAGCGTGGATGTATTTGTCCCCGTTTCTAATTCCGTTTTGTTTGCTTGTAAACAGAGAGCAGCTACCTACAGTGGTGGAAATGGAAAACATGTGCTGGGGGATCCCACAACACAAGGGCCGGGGAGGAGTTTGGGGGGCCAGTGCCCGAG
This sequence comes from Ambystoma mexicanum, assembly GCF_040938575.1. Taxonomy (NCBI): domain Eukaryota; kingdom Metazoa; phylum Chordata; class Amphibia; order Caudata; family Ambystomatidae; genus Ambystoma; species Ambystoma mexicanum. The sequence continues at coordinate 217,892,987 of NC_090940.1, forward strand.
GGGCGTGGTCTAGAGGGGGCGGGGCTCGTAGTGGACATCCAGCAATGCTGGAATGCGTAAAAAAAGAAATAAAAAAAAACGCCTGCAACTTTTACCGCTGGCTTTGACACTGGTGTGGAATGCACAATGCTCGCTACATGTCAGGGCAATGCTGCCGTTGCTGGTGTTTTTTTAAATTTTTTTTAAAGTATTCCAGCACGGTTCATGGTCTTGGGCGGGTGGTAGCCCTACCGCCAAGCCCCCCGGCGCTATTAGCGCCAGATCACAGGTTTGGCGGAAGGGTTGTTGCCCATTCCCCATTGGGTCCATTTGGGAATTCCTCATTCGCGCTATTACCGCTGGCGGATTTCCCACCGGCGGTATTCGTGCCAAAAAGTGGCAATTTTGCCGCGGATTTCCCCCCAGCTCAGAGCTGGGGGGAAATCCGCCAAAGCCATGATCTGGCGGACCTTTAAATGCGGCGGTAATAGCGCTACCGCCGCATTTAAGGGTTACCGCCAGACTCGTGATGAGGCCCCATATCTGGTGCCGGATCTTGGATCCGCCGAGAGCCAGCCCAATGACCAGCACTGGCTACCTATTAACATGTGTGTCTGCTGCCTTACCTCTGTGCCCGTAGGCCTGTGTGATGGGTGATCCTTCACTTACCCGTTGTTCATGTTCGCCTCCAGCATCAAGCTCTGGATGTCCCTTTCACGAACCTTGTAGCTCAACCTCCAGATGTATTTCCGTGTAAGTAGCAGGTTATCAGCAATGTTTGCACGGGATGCCCTCGCCCTGTCACGCAATTTTTTTAATAAAAGTGACGTTTTGGAGTGGGCAGGCACTACACGGAGTGCTGCTGCAAGTGCTGAGCCTACATGTCTAAATTGTCTTGGGAGGATAGCTCAGGGGCAATGCGATTGCTTTGGAAGCAAGATAACGCAGTGCAACACAGGTTAGATCCCCGGGTCTGTGCTTAGAAACATCTGGGTATTAAGCGCGTTATAAATAATCAATTACAATTACCAGTTGTTGGGGGTGGGGAACATCGCAGCCCAGGCAGACTCTGCCTCCACTCCCAGCCTCAGAGAGATAAAGGAATCCAGTGACTGACTGCCTGTCTGTTTGTGCGCGCAGCTGGCTGGGCACAGCCTGCACACAGCACACTGCGCATGCCGCACATCTGTCAAAATACTGCTGCATACGCTCTTTCCCACCTCCATTGAGAAATGATGACACAGGCACGGAACGTATTTCTCTGCAACCTCTTTATTTAACTTCAACCTGGAACTGACCGCCCCCCGCCTCCCTAAACCCAACGTCACTTCCCTCAGATAAGGACCGAACACGGGCCATCCCACATACCGATGTGGGACGACTGGTCAGTCGCACTTGCGACATGACATCTTCTCCTCTTTTTAAGATGACAGATCACTCACAGTTTGTCAGCCCATTTCCTCAATCAGTATCTGGGGCTTCTCCCTCTGAGGCCTCGTGGAGAGGTGAGTCACCGGAGGAGGTGAGGGTCCTCTCCCACCACCAACCTCCTTCAGATTGTTCCCCGTCGCTGAGGAAGGGCTCATCTGAATGTCTCTCGTCTGGACCTTCGTGGGTCTGCTCCCACCGGAGTGCAGGGGAGGCCACGACCCTCCTTGAAATTAGTTCCTCGTTATGGATGGCTGTCTGTCCCCACTGGCAGTGATCGTAGTGCCCTTCTTGTGAGTCACTATCAAGTGGTCCGGTACAAATATGGAGTCTTCCTTTCGACCTTTTGGTTGACGTACCATAACCATATCTCTATGTTCAATGATGCATTCCTGGGCCCGCCATCATGTATCAGCTCGGTCCTTCATCTTGCTCTTCTCTTCCTGATCTTTGTCTCTCGCTTGTTGTTCAAGCAGCGTTGGCAGGGCTGGGCGGGTCCTTCTGGTAACCTCGTCTTGACGTGTCTGCGAAAAACCAGGTCCGAGGGACAAACCCCTGTTGTACTGTGTCGGTATTCCCGCATCAGCTGATAAAGTACTTGCTCAAAGGTTTTATTGAGTATGGTGGTTATCTGCAGTGTCCTTTTTATTTAAAAAAAAATGTTTTTATTGGTTTTTATCATTTTAAAATCACATAAACAGTGCACCCAAACATGGTGCGTAACTATTCAAACCCCAGCTCCCCCATTCTCCTTACCCTCCCCCCAATAAAGTCTCTGTGAGGAGCCATCACGGTCCACTAGTCCACTACTGTCTCTTCTTCTCTGTATTCCTGGGAGCTATCCGTGTCCAATTTGTCAGATCTCAAGCCCGTCAATGATGCAATCAAGTGCTGCCATGCCATCAATGTTCCTGCTTCCTCTTCACCCCCTTTGCATGCTGCCTCCCTCCATACCACTGTTTCAGCCTCCGCCCACTGCAGAAGGTCCCTCCACCAGGTCTTTACATTGGGTCTCGCCTGAGCTTTCCATCCCATGGCTATCCTTTGTTTAGCTAAAATATAGGCCAGGTCTTTGAGCTTGCTCACATGCTTAAGTTTACACGGTCTGGGGAAGCCCCCCACCATACATGCCCACAGAGTGTCTATTACCAGTACAATCCCTTTGGTCGCCAGCCGGTCCGCTATTTTCTTCCAGTATCTGACTATCTCTGGACAAGCTCAGAACATGTGCACCATCCCAGCATTCTCTTCCTCACATTTCGGGCATCTCTGTATAGCTGCGTTTGCAAACTTGGCAATTTTCTTGGGGGTCATATATGCTATGTGAGTGATATACAATTGAATTTGTTGTAATCGGGCGTTCCTTGACACCTTTTTGTGGTACCCTTGCACCCTTTCCCACAGGCCGTCACTCATTCTCTCCCCACTCTCTTCCTCCCAATCTCGCCTTGTTTGAACCATCTCTTTTCCCACCCTAGACATCAATAATTCATAGATTCTAGAAACCTTGTGTCCCCTGTCTGACACCGCTTGAAACATTTCCAAGGTCTCATCTGGGTGTTGGGCCAGTTCTACTTCCGACCATGTTTCTTCAAACATAGCTATCAGTCTCACGGACGTGATATACTGCCCGCTATGTAAGCCTGTGTCCTCCCTTAGGCTATCAAACTTTATCCAGCAACCATCCTGCCACACGTCCCCTACCGTTGCCACTCCTACTGGTTCCCAATATTTCCTTATGGCGCATCTCAGTTGATCTTCTGTCCCTCTCAGTGTCACTAGAGGGACCTGTGTGGAGTACGGTGTCTGGTTTCCCAGTTTCCTTACAAGTCCTCCGCCAGATCTTCTTCCTTGGGTCAATAGTGCTGCCCTCCCACTTGTCGGTGGCTCCATTGTCCACATGCATTCATTCAGGAAGCACAGTGCACATTCCGCCCTCAATAGTCTGGACTCTGCTGTGGTATCGTCAGAGAGCCATCTAGCCACATATTGGAGTTGGCTCACCAAATAGTATACTTCAAAATTGGGTACTTGAATACCTGCTCGGTTGTGTGGGTTTTGTAAGTTCCACAGGGCAACCCTATTCCTGGTGTTGTGCCAGATGAACCCCCTACAGATCTGTTGGAGTTTATTGAAAAACCGTTTTGGTATAAAGTATGGGACATTTGCGAAGTTATGCAGCAACCTGGGCAATACTATCATTTTGAGCAATGCTGTCTTCCCCATCATGGTTAGGGACAGCCTCGACCAGAATGCCATACTGCTTCGGATCCCCTCCGCTGCCTTCTCTGTGTTATTCTTGTGTTCATCTGCAACTCTGTGATATACATTTATCCCCAGGTATCTGAATGTATCTACTGCCCAGTCAATCTGTAGCACCTGCAGCGCCTCCCTGGGCATTCCCCTTATATCTCCCTAACGGGAATATTGTGTACTTCCTTGGGTTTACCGTTATGCCCGATAATAGTGCATCTAGTACCTCTAATATGTATTGTACGTTTTCTTCAGGGTATTTCAGATACAATAACATGTCATCTGTATACAATGATGTCAGGTGCTGGCCGCTCTTTGTAGTGATGCCCACCTCCCCATATTGGTATCTAAGGTACACCGCCAGTGGCTTCAGTGCTAGAATGAACAGCATCGGGGACCATGGGCAGCCTTGTCTGGTTCCTCTGCTTAACCTCCACCTTTCCGAGACCACCGCCCCTGCTCGCACTCTCGCTAACGGTGCGCTATACAAGAGCTTCACCCACTGCAAATACACTGGTCCCATCCCGAACTTTTTTAGGTCCGCTAGTAGCCAGGGCCACTTGACTGAGTGAAACGCCTTGACTGCATCTAGTGAGACTATTGCCAGTTCTTGGGGAGCTTCCCTTGGTCTGATCTATAAAGTGATGTAATCTCCTGAGATCCGCAGGGGGGCGTATCCCGTTTGGTCGTGGTGTATTAGGGTGCTGATCAGCGGCTTCAATCTGTTCGCCATTACCGTTGTAAGAATCTTACTGTCCTGATTTAACATCGACGGCGGTCTGTAAGAACCGCAGTCAGTGTCTATTTTACCCGGTATGAGTATTCGGGATAATGATCACTTCCCTCGTAGTCTCCGGGAGCGTGCCCCGTTCTAATGCTTCGTTCAGCATGGCCAGCAGTGGTGGAAGCAAGTCTACTATGTAGGTCTTGTAAAATTCGCTTGGGAGGCCGTCGGCCCCCGGCGCCTTATCAGTGGGGAGGTTACGGATTACATACTCCAATTTGTCCAATTTCAGTGGTGCCTCGAGCCTCTCCCTCTCCTCTGCTTGAAGCCTAAGCAGGATAATGTCCTCCAGCACCTCATTTACGTCAATTTCCTCTGCCTCTACTTTCTCGGCATATAGTTCCTTATAATATCTCTGCAAACATGTGTTCACCCCTTCCTGTGTCTCTACCAGTATGCCCTCCTCACTACGCATCTCTCGGATCACTTGCTTTGGGGTCTCACTCTTGCACAGCCAGGCTAGTATATCGGCCTGGTTTATCACCTTCCGCATGTTGCCTCTCTATGTATTTCCTGTAATTGAGGTTGCATAATCTCTCCCAATATAATTTACATTTTTCTGTTAATTGTCTAATCGCATATGCCTTTTCCGGGGTGTTTAGTCTCTCTGGCATTTTATCATCAATTTCCTTTTCTGTAGTTTGTAGGTCTGTCATTGTACCGTTTAATAACCCAGTAGACTGTGCTATTGCTTTCCCTCTTATCACCACCTTAAACACCTCCCAGAGTGTGCCGGCTGACTCAAAGCTTCCATTGTTTGATTCAAAGTACTCTTGTATGGCAACCCTCAGGTCTTCCCTAAACATGGTGTCCTTGAAAGCTTCAGCTCGAAGTTTCCAGGTCTGTATTCTGGCCGTGGGCGGCGAAATCTGCCACGTCACCACAAGAGGAGTGTGGTGTGATAGAACTGCCGCTTTGTACTCTGCATGCTTAATCTTCTCTACTATGGTATCAGACGCTAGTATGTAGTCCAACCTGGTGTATAAGTCCTGTGGGGCTGCGTAACGAGAGTACCCCCTACGGGCGTGGTGAAGCTTCCTCCATATCTTTGTGAGTTGGAAGTTTCTTATAAGTGTGGTCAGGGTTTTTGCTGCCAGGCTGGGCCTGGTCAATTTGCCGTCTGATCTATCCATCTTGGAGTCTAGGGTACAATTAAAGTCCCCTCCTACTATGACCTCTCCTTCCATATAAAAGCTAATAGTGGCATACAGGTTCCTGAGATACCGTGCAGTGTCGTTGTTCGGGGCATAGCTATTAATCAGATTAACCATTTTATTACCCACCATCCCTTTTACCAACACCATTCTACCATCCTCCCTTACCTCCTGTTGTAGCAATTTGAATGGGGCATGGGGCGCGATCCATATGAGGACTCCCCTGGCATATACCGAGTATGTAGCCCCTATTGTGGTCCCTTTCCATTTTCTCTTCATCACTTCTAATTTCTCTTTGACTAAGTGTGTTTCCTGTAGCAGCGCTATGTCTATTCTTTGCCGTTGTAGGTACATCATAACTTTATTGCGCTTGATATAGGTGTTTAACCCCCTGACATTCCAGGTCACAATTCTAAAATCCCCCATCTCAGCTATAGCCTACTTCGCCCGCCCTTCTTCCCATCCTCTTCCTATACAAAATTAACTGCGCTTGTGGGCAACCCATGATGTGCTCCTCTCCCGTTTCCTCTTCATTATCTCCCCCTTTACCCTTTTCCCTCCCCCAACCAAATTTCCCATGCTACCCCCCCGCTGCCCTCCCCCCCATCTCCCCTCCCCCAACTGTTGCCCAGCTCCATTCCTGGATCTCAGGCTCCCCTGCTTCTCGACCTCCACCTTGCAACTGCAGGTGAGGGTCGCTGCAGGTGGTTAATACACTACAATATCCTACCTAAACTACTCTATTGGGGTAGAGCCGCAGACTACGCTGCCGCCCCCTTGTTTAATCTCCAGTGTACCTCCAGTGGCCATCACTTCACATCAACCCCTCATTTCCAGCCCCTTATCTTAATCGAGGGATAAAACGGAGGTTCACTTATGGTTCTCCTCCGATGCACAGTCTGCTGCTTCATCTGAAAAGTTCTTTCCGTCCAACCACTTAGTCGCTTCTTCCGGGGTCTCAAAGAAGAGTACTTTGCCGCCATGTTGGACCCTTAGTCTTGCTGGATAGAGCAGCCTGTACTTCAGGATGGAGTCTCGCAGCCGTCTCTTAACCGATATGAAGTTCAGGCGTTGCTTTTGTACCAGGAATGTATAATCGGGGTATGCAGTGATGGTCGCTGTTAGGGAGAATTCTCTGTATAGATTAATTTCCCAAACCTAGTGAGTCCCCCAGCAGCTTTGCTGGATTTTTGGAGTTTATTTTTTCTCCTGCTAAGAGTGAGACTCTTTTTCTCCCACTCTTAGACATGATTTGAGATATCCTTTCACTTTGTAATGTGTTTTATGGGCTATGGGGTCTTTTACTCCATAGGGTTTCATGTGTTTTTGGTAAGTTTACACAGCACCCTCAGTGCAGTAACACAGGGGTGTCATAGTGACCCCCAAACATAGACTCCGTACCCTTGGACTGACTACTGTCTCCCAGGGCATGTAAAGTCACCATTGACTTTACTAGTCTTAAATTGTGAACAGAACCAGTACAAACCATCATATTGTGGAAGTACTGGTAGGGGTAATTAGATTGCCCCTGGCTCTGTTTTTTGAGGGGGCACTGTGCAGTCCCCCCTCGTCGAGTTTCTGGTTGGTGGCAGTGGTTACCACGCAAAATATTCCACGGGAATATTTCCTATGGGATTTTCCCATTCATTTTAAACGCATCACTTTTTTGGTGGAATGTTAAAGATACCGTCGGGTTATTTATTTAATATTTATTCCCCGGTTGGGTCTTTTTGCCAGGACTCGGTTTAAAAATGGCGTTTGTGTTCGCCTCTGTAGCTCCAACCCAAGTCGAGCCCTTTTTTCCACTTTTTGGTGGGCTTCTGCACAGAAGTCTCCAAAAGTGGTGCCACTCTGTCTGGATCTACAGGATGTGTGGGAGGGGGCTTTAGGCACCCTGGACTGAGTTGCCTCGGCAACTCAAGTCACACTCTTGTGTGATTGGCTCAGTGGTGAGCCGCCCGGCTCACCACTTAGCATGTTTGAGTGACAGCTAGGACTGATGAATGGAGGTTTTCTGCATAAAAGCAGGGCTTTGGGGACTGGAACTTCAGAAGTCGCCACAGGACCAAAGAATCCGGAGAGGGAGAAGCTGAGCCGACCTGCAACGACGACACCACCGGTGGAGCCCTGCTGAACCGCCTCACCACTTCCCGACGACAGAGATCTTCATCCCGGAGAGTCTTCTTCCTCTGAACTGGTGAGGATAACCAGTTCGCCCTCTTTTCGCCTTCCTGGATCGTCTCGTGGTCAAATCGCCCGTGCCAAGCACCCCGGCGGCCGGATGGCCACGCTTAACCACTACCGCGAATAAAAGGGCAGGACCTTTTAACGGGGAAACTCTGCAGCTGGTTTCTTCCCTGGCAGTGCAACGACCTCCAGCTTTCCTCCACGTCGAGTTCCTCTTCCCCTGGACGAAGCACCGACTTGCACCCACTGCCAGGAACAACTGCCCCTGCTGGAGCTTTCTCACCATTTCAGGTACTGTGTCCCGCCTGGTCTCCCTTGCAACAGACTGTTCAAGGTGTCCCGTTAATCCTTGACTCTCTATCCTGTGGTGACCTGAGACCTGCTAACTAACTTTCTCTGAACTGATCCAACTCTTTTTGAACTATCTGCAAAGACTTTTGAAGTATAATTCAACTGTGTGATCTTGGACACATTCCGCCTTGCTCTCTCCAAGAGTGGGCCTGGTCTATGAACTTTCTTGCTCTAACAGTAGACTCTGCCTTTTCTGACTTGCTGTGGTTCTTTTAAAAGTGTTGGTATTGTGTGCTTTCCTAATTCTGCCTTTTCCCTCCCTTTTTAACTAACTTATTGGAGTGCCATCTTAGGTTAAGCGCTCACCTCTGTCTGCAAATAAGTGGTGTTTTAACTAAGACTTGTTCAATAAGTAATCAGGGATGTATATATATTGATAGTGACTGTGTTTGAACTTGCTTGCCATATTAGCGTTAGTATATTTTTACAAGTGTGTTTTTAAATAAATAATTATATACTTTTGTACCAAAGCTCTGGTCAGTGTTTGCTTGTGCTACTGTATTTTGGTACCTATTTTGTATACTCTATATACTGTCTAACTCTTCTCGAGAGAAGTCTGGCTGCTCAGCCACAGCTACCAGGTAAATCTGAGTGGTACAGACTGCTACCAATTGGGTTTACTGCCAACACCTGTAGTTAAGCCTTTTGCAGTGGTCTCTAAGGGAACTGCACAGGTTTCTGCCTAACAGTCGCCGACACTCATTGTTCCACCCTTCCTGAAGTATTCCTGAATCTTTTCTCTGTCTCTATAACACAGTATCTTGGCTATGATCGGCTGAGGCTGGGCTCCGGGGGGTCATTTCCTTGCCTGGGCCCTGTGTGCCCTTTCCACTGCAAATCCTTGAGATAGCCTGCCCACGCCTATCTCTTGTAGTATCATGGCCTCGATGTACTCGTTGGGGTCAGGGTTCTCCTCACCTTCAGATAGTTCCACAATGTGTATGTTGTTCCTTCTCGCCGTCCCTTCCGCTTCATCAACCCTGTTTTCTAGATTGTCCACCTTCTGTTGCAGAATATGTATCTCCCTTCTAGTTTCTTTGCTGGTTTCCGTGGTGGCTTTCATCTCTTTTTCCAGCGTGCCGGTTCGTTCGGCTATAGCCCTGACATCTTGTCTCAACAGATTGACGTCCACACTAACCGCATCTATTTTGGCTTCCAAGGAATTTTGCACTTCGTCCAGTTTGGTCTCCCAGGTGGCTTTCAGTGCAGCAATGGCCTCCAGGATCCTCTGATCTTCTCTTGGTGCCTCGTCTCTCCCTGGTGGGGTGCGCCCACAGGGGCTGGCTCCTTCTCCGATTGGACTTGGTTTAGTGAATATGTCCTGAGATGACTGCTTTACTTTGGATTTGGCCCCTTTAATCGACATCTCGAGCATGTGGGTTGCCTTAGTGTCAGGCTTTCGCGTCCCGTGTGTTCTGAGACCCCGTGTCGGTAGACTGCTGCCCGGGCCTTCCCTGTCACTGTTAGTTCAGCATTCACTGCCTTCTACCTTTATTACAGGTCTTCTGTTAATCAGGTCTTTTTTGGGGTTGATATGAGGCACCTCCCCTCAGAAGGTATGAAGCGTGTCTGGCGCCCCCAGTTGTTTATCTGTTGGTAGGTTCCTTCTATTGAGTCTCAGCACTTCCCTGAATCCACTCTGCTGCCCTGTTTACTTTTGGGTCCACAACTGTATATGGAATAACTCAGGCCTTGTTTTCTCCCATGCATAATACTGCGTGTGGCAGCCGGGCCCCAGGGTCCAGTCTGGGCGGGCATGTTGATGGTGCAGCGGGACTCTGCTGTGTGGCAGCTCTTGCTGGCGCTACTTTGTCTCCCCCTAGGGCACAGCTGTAGCTCGCTCCCTCTCACACAGCGCTGCCCTTTTATCCACTTCGGTGTGTGTTGTGGGGGCTATCCGCAAGCAGGCCTCTATATGGACCTGCGTGTCTCCGGTGCACGCGTATCCCAGCAGGTCCCTCTTGCTGGATGGTGGTCACGGGCGAGTGCAGGGCCCGATACCACCTTTGCAGGCCATTCCAGCCTGGCTCCTGAACGTAACTTCTGTTCCCCTCCGCACTCGGGCTGATGTGTCTGCTACAGCTGATGTTCGCCTTCCGCGCTCAGCCTGTGCCGGAGCTCCTGTTTCTTGTGCAACATTGTTGCATGCGACGCTCCGCGGTATTCCTCTCACCAGTCTTCCGACCTGCTGATCCCTCCTGAAGCCGCGCTCCTCTCCACGGATGGTGGGGGGCACAGACCGCGTGCTTCTCCGAACTCCGCTCCGGGGTATAGTAGGTCCTTCGTAGCCGCCCGCAATTAGGGATCATATGTGGGCCTCAGCCTGAAGTTGGGCTGGTGTGCCGTTCCGTGCCCTGGTCCCACCTCCGTGTTTCGGTGCCTGGTAGCCCCGGTCGCCCACGCCACTCATTGTTGTGAGATTGGTCCGGGTCCCATTGTTCTCATGGTGTCCGCCATCTTGGATTTATCCGAGTGCAACCCTCCTCAACTTTTTCGATTTGTAGGCACCTTTCCTTCGCATACTGTAACGCTCACCTGGCTCCCACGGAGGCGCTGGTCTAGTCTGGGTTGCTGTGGCCTCTTCAAGCGTGATGCGCAGAACTCGGACCACCGATTGAACAGGACCCCCAAATCTTGCTTGTCTGGCCCGTAGGAATATCCTTCTGCAGATTAGAAAGGGGATTAATTGTCTGCAGAATAGTGTACTTGCTCCCCCCTTTCCCCCTTCGTTCTTCTCTGACTTCCTCCAAAACCCCTGGTTTAAGCTCACCTTATGGTTTGGAAGGATGAACTCTCCATCCTGCTTCTGGTGCAGGGGCGCGCGTTCGTCCAGTTACTTCACTGGTTTTCAGAATGGCGCTGGCAAAATCCACTTGACTTTTCTGAGCGATACGCCGTAAGTATGAAGATTCAAAAGTTCAAGTGTGAGCCTCTTTTTATGTTGTCTTCCTAACCTGTGATCTGTCCTTTATTTCAGGTGCAGAACGAAGGCGATGCGTTGAGGGGTTAAATTGCCGATGGTAAAATCAGGTGAGTTAGTGATGAGGGCGACCCCTCTAAATGTCTTTATAATTCCCCAGTAATGTCTTTTGTCCTTTCCCCATAGGGGCCGGGGTGCGGTACCTGCCAACGAAGCGGCGCCGACCCGAAATGTGGAATGGTTCACCAAGAAAAGCCGGTAAGTATTATGGCTGAAAATTCGGCTTTCCTCCTGTGTTCCCTCTGCTCACCTTTTGTCTCTTCTTCTCTCCCCTAGGTGCAGAGATGTGGCGACCGGTGCTGACAGCCGCGATGGAGCCGGGAGATGGCTCGAGAACATGTGAGTGAAGCGCGGCGCTGCAGCGAGCAACGCAATGCTTTTAAATGGAAGTCTTTCTTCAAGAATGCTGGCGTGAAGATTCCGGATGCAGGTAAGAAGTTTGAATAAGTTCTTGGTTTTCACCTTTCTCTTCTCTTCTTTCCTTACAGGTGTTCCAGGTTCGAGGCGGGCGTGGCTGGAGTCCAGGTGCAGGAGCAGACACGGTGAGCGTTCAACTGCTGGGATGAAGAACAACGCGAAGCACGTGTGGTTGTCCGGGTGTGGCTTAAATAGCCTTGGAAGAAGTCCTAGGTAAGTATTCTTCCACAGCCCCACCCAAGTAACAAAATAGTCCCTTCAGTAAAATAGTCCCTCCTAAGCCTCATTTGGCTTGGTTCTTCATGCAGCATGGTCTGCATCAGGTGAGTATGCAGCATGGTCTGCATCAGGTAAAGAGTCCAAAGAGCCCCTATAATGGGCCGCTGGGCTTTTACCCGGTGGCATGATGCCTGCTCCCGGGGGTGCTGGGCCTGGCCTGGTGCTCCGGGGGTAGGCATCATGACAGCACTCCCCCCCCCCCCCCCCCCAAGGTCGTTCCCTCTGGAGGTTTCGGTTTGTTTGGGAAATTCCGATGGCACCTTTTTACTAGCCGAGGTGCATGTACGTGGTTGCTGGGTTCCCAAGACCTTTCCTGAGGCCCGTACCCCTTCCAATCAATTAGATAGAAAAGTTTTGATTTTGAGATCTTAGAATCCAAAATGTTCTTCACCTCGAATTCAGGCTCCCCATCTATCTGGATTGGTTCTGGTGGCTTTATTAATCTGGTTCCTGGTTGCACTGGTTTCAAAAGTGACACATGAAAAACGGGGTGAATCCGCATATTAGCTGGTAGATCTAGCTTGACTGCCACTGGGTTAATTATAGCTTTGATCGAGTAAGGGCCTAAATACCTTGGATTAAAAGTCCGAGGTCCCTTGAGCGATAAGTGTTTGGTAGCCAACCATACTTGATCCCCTATTTGGTATGGAGGCGCCTCTCTTCGATGCAGATCCGTATTCTTTTTGTATTTCCCTTTCGCATGTTGTAAGTGTGCAGTTGCATCCTTGAAGGCTTGAGTAATCGTAGAATGCAAATGGTCCACTGCGGGCATTTCAAGGCTCAAAGGTGAGTCCAAGTCTGAAGTACGAGGGTGATGTCCATATAGGGTATAAAAGGGGCTCTGACCAGTTCCAGAGTGTATCGAGTTATTGTATGCATATTCAGCCACCCATAAAATATCCTTCCAATTACCCTCTGATTGGTGCAACATACATCGTAGATATTGTTCAAGGGTCTGGTTCGTTCTCTCCGTCTGACCATCGGTCTGTGGGTGGTGGCTGGTTGAGAGTCTTACGTCGATTTGTGCCAGTTGACAACACTTTTTCCAAAAATGAGAAATAAACTGGCTTCCCCGATCGGAGACTAGTATGGACGGGAATCCATGCAAACGGATGATATTTTCGAGGAATTCCTTGGCAAGAACAAAAGCTGAAGGTAATCCTTTCAACGGAATAAAATGGGCCATCTTGGAAAATAAATCCACCACAACCAGAATAGTATTGTATCCATTACAAGAGGGCAGGTCCTTGATAAAATCTAGTGACAAGGTGTGCCAAGGTGCTGGTGGAATGTCTAAGGGTTGAAGAAGACCGGCGGGTTTTGTTTTTTGACCTTTGTTTTGGGCGCAAACTCCACAGGACATCACAAAAGATTTAATATCCTTTCGCCAGGAAGGCCACCAGAATTGTCGTTTAATTTTTTCCTCTGTTTTGGCAATGCCAGGATGTCCTTCCATCAGAGTATCATGATGACGGGAAATAACCAGTTCTTGCAATTCGTTTTCTGGCAAAAATAAGCGTCCTTGGAAGTAAGGTAAGCCATCGTTGACTGAAAAGTAAGACCCCCTTTTGATCCAAACCTGCAAGGCTGAAGAGTTCAGGAATTGTTTTACCCGTGCTTGAATGTCTTCAAGGGTTTGTAAAGTGGTTATCCCCAAAATTCTTTGTTCGGGAATTATCGGCACAGGTTCTGAGTTTGTGTCCATTTCTCCCATTCCAATTCGAGATAGCGCGTCCGCTTTGCCATTCTTACAGCCGGGACGGTAAGTGATTACAAAATCGAACTCATGAAAGAACAAAGCCCATCGGAGCTGTCGTGAAGACTGAGCCTTGGCAGTTTTTAAATATTGTAAATTTCGGTGATCAGTGATCACGGTGATGGTATGCCTGGCGCCAAGAAGATAATGCCGCCAAGCCTTAAAGGCAGACTTAATGGCTAATAATTCCTTATCGGTGATTGCATAATTTATCTCTGGCGGCGAGAACTTTCTGGACCAAAATGCTACGGGGTGCAGTTGGTTGGTTTCGGGGTCTCTCTGAGACAGGACAGCTCCCATGGCTAAGCTGGACGCGTCGGTTTCGACTATATATGGGAGATCGGGACGCGGGTGTTTCAAAATAGGTGCGGACGTAAATTTAGCTTTCAATTCCTGAAAGGCCTGTTCAGCTTCCTCGGTCCATTCAAAACGTTTATTTTTCCGCAAGAGTGCAGTGATGGGTTGCACCACACGTGAAAATTCCGGGATAAACCTGCGATAAAAATTGGCAAAACCAAGCATGCTTTGGACACCTTTCACCAAACTAGGTGATGGCCATTTGAGGATGGCATCCACTTTCCGTGAGTCCATTCGGACCCCTTTAGGTGTCAGGATGAATCCAAGAAACTCAACCTCGGTGGTATGGAAAACGCATTTTTCCAGCTTTGCAAACAGTTTGTGCTGGCGCAATTTCTCTAGGACGGCCCTGACATGTTTTCTGTGATCTGATTCCGAAGAGGAGTACACCAGAATGTCATTGATATACACGACAACACAGAGATCGATGAGTTCCCGAAGGACATCGTTCATGAAGAATTGGAAGGCAGCAGGCGCGTTGCACAACCCGAAAGGCATCACCTGGTAGTCGAATAGTCCATATTTTGTACGGAAGGCCGTTTTCCATTCGTCGCCTTCTTTTACTCGTACCAGATGATAAGCCCCCCGGAGATCTAACTTGGTGTATATGCAAGCGTCCTTCACCTGGTCAAGGAGTTCAGGGATCAAAGGCAGAGGGTAACGATTTTTAACAGTTATCTGGTTCAATGCACGGTAATCGATACAAGTTCTAAGGTCGCCTTCTTTTTTTGGCACGAAGAACAAAGCCGAGGATGCCGGAGACTTTGACGGGCGAATGAAACCATTGGCTAGGTATTGATCTAAATATTGTCTCAAATGCAGATTCTCCGGTTCTGTAAGGGCATAAATCCTGCTACAAGGGGGTTGTGCACCGGGCACCAGATCGATTTGGCAATCGTACGATCTGTGAGGAGGTAACGTGTTGGCCTGTTCCTTTTGGAAGACGTCCTGAAAGTCTTGGTATCCCGGAGGTAGTTGCATGGAGACAGAGGTTACTGATGCTAGACTGATCTTCAGATTTTCTGGGTAGCAGGTTTGTGCACAATCCGGGAAGGTTATTCTCTTCGCTCGCCAATCAATTTGAGGATTATGTGTCTCTAACCAAGGGATTCCGAGAATAACCTGAAACTGTGGAGCCTTGATTACATCAAAAACAACTGCCTCCCGATGGCCGTCCGGACCTACAAGTGTCACCTCAGCTGTGGAATGTGTTACCGGTCCAGAGGCAATTTCGGTTCCATCAACTGTGGTGATGACATCTTTGCTGGTTTTAGGACGCAGATGGAGGTTAATCCTGGAGACCAATTCACGATCCACATAGTTTCCTATAGCCCCACTATCGATGTATGCCTTTATTGCATGCAACCGCTTAGGCTGTTCCGGATCTACGAGGACCACTGGCACAATGAAATGCGAGGTCTGAGAGTTAGTTTTCAAGCTCGGCAAGCGGACCCCTACGCTTGTCGGGCGTGGTCGTTTCCCGATACAGAGTTTTCATGGATTTTATCAGCGGCTCCTACCACCTTCTTGGGCGGCTTTGCCGGGCAATCTCGTAGAAAGTGTCCAGAGGACCCACAATAAAGACATAATTGCATCTGCCGTCTTCTTTCACGTTCCTTTTGAGTTAGAGGTCCTTTAACCCCTCCGATTTGCGTTGGCTCAGAGGCTTCAGCCCCCTTGAGGTTAGCGTGGGTCTTGACCAACACCCGGGTCTCAAACTTGGACCGATCTGCTTTTCTGTTTTGCAGTCTGTGATCCAATTGGACCACTAAGTCTATATGTTCTGAGCATTCTTGGGGCGGATTTACAACTTGGGCCAGGACATCTTTAAATTCTCCGCGAAGACCTCAATAAAATAACGTGATTCTTTCATCCTCTGGCCACCCAATTTCCACAATTAGTCTATTAAAGGTTGCAATGTAGGATAGGAGGTCTTGATTGCCCTGTCGCAGAGATAGAAGTTCGTCATCCAGAGCCTGCCCCTGGGAGTGACGAGCAAATAACCTTTCCATGCTTGCTTGAAATCCTTGAAAATCACGAAGAATCGGGTCATCTTGAGTTACCAGTAGAACTGACCAATCGGCAGCACTGCCGCTGAGATATGACAATACAAAGGCTACCTTGGTCTGGTCATTATGGAAGGCCCCAGGTCTGCATAGGAAATGCAAATGACACTGATTCATGAATACGGCGAATCGTTTGGGGTCCCCAGCAAAGCATTCGGGTGGGGCCAGCGGCATGTTTCCAGGTAGATTAATCTGCACCGGGTTACTGGAAAGCACAGGAGCGGGGTTCCCCCCGGAACCGGGTAAAGGAGTTTGTCCAGCTTGACCTTGCAAAAGCTGTCTAGCCAGGTCATCAGCTCTTTCCTTTGTTACAATCACTTCCCTCCAGAGAGCATTAGTCACTTGACGAGCGGCGTGTACTTCGGCTCGTAATTCCCCCAGTAGTTGGGCCAACTGGTCAGTCTCAGAAGTTTCCATACCGCCTGGGTGGGAATTTGTAGGAAGGCTTCGCGTTCTGTAACGCTCACCTGGCTCCCACGGAGGCGCTGGTCTAGTCTGGGTTGCTGTGGCCTCTTCAAGCGTGAATCGCAGAACTCGGACCACCGATTGAACAGGACCCCCAAATCTTGCTTGTCTGGCCCGTAGGAATATCCTTCTGCAGATGAGAAAGAGGATTAACTGTCTGCAGAATAGTGTACTTGCTCCCCCCTTTCCCCCTTCGTTCTTCTCTGACTTCCTCCAAAACCCCCGGTTTAAGCTCACCTTATGGTTTGGAAGGATGAATTCTCCATCCTGCTTCTGGTGCAGGGGCGTGCGTTCGTCCAGTTACTTCACTGGTTTTCAGAATGGCGCTGGCAAAATCCACTTGACTTTTCTGAGCGATACGCCGTAAGTATGAAGATTCAAAAGTTCAAGTATGAGCCTCTTTTTATGTTGTCTTCCTAACCTGTGATCTGTCCTTTATTTCAGGTGCAGAACTAAGGCGATGTGTTGAGGGGTTAAATTGCCGATGGTAAAATCAGGTGAGTTAGTGATGAGGGCGATCCCTCTAAATGTCTTTATAATTCCCCAGTAATGTCTTTTGTCCTTTCCCCATAGGGGCCGGGGTGCGGTACCTGCCAACGAAGCGGCGCCAACCCGAAATGTGGAATGGTTCACCAAGAAAAGCCGGTAAGTATTATGGCTGAAAATTCGGCTTTCCTCCTGTGTTCTCTCTGCTCACCTCTTGTCTCTTCTTCTCTCCCCTAGGTGCAGAGATGTGGCGACCGGTGCTGACAGCCGCGATGGAACCGGGAGATGTCTCGAGAACAGGTGAGTGAAGCGCGGCGCTGCAGCGAGCGACGCGATGCTTTTAAATGGAAGTCTTTCTTCAAGAATGCTGGCGTGAAGATTCCGGATGCAGGTAAGAAGTTTGAATAAGTTCTTGGTTTTCACCTTTCTCTTCTCTTCTTTCCTTACAGGTGTTCCAGGTTCGAGGCGGGCGTGGCTGGAGTCCAGGTGCAGGAGCAGACACGGTGAGCGTTCAGCTGCTGGGATGCAGAACAACGCGAAGCACGTGTGGCTGTCCGGGCGTGGCTTAAATAGCCTTGGAAGAAGGAAGTCCTAGGTAAGTATTCTTCCACAGCCCCACCCAAGTAACAAAATAGTCCCTTCAGTAAAATAGTCCCTCCTAAGCCTCATTTGGCTTGGGTCTTCATGCAGCATGGTCTGCATCAGGTGAGTATGCAGCATGGTCTGCATCAGGTAAGTGCACCAAACACTTTCCCTTATGAGCCTGGCGCCTATGGCGCCAGGACTGATGTCCAACATGAGCCTGGCGCCAAAGGCGCCAGGACAGAGTCCAAAGAGCCCCTATAAGGGGCCGCTGGGCTTTTACCCGGGGGCATGATGCCTGCTCCCGGGGGTGCTGGGCCTGGCCTGGTGCTCCGGTGGTAGGCATCATGACACATACTCCCGGCATCAGATTTCAGGTTTCTAGTCTCCTCGGGTTCACACGTATGGCGATGCTACTATTGTCCATCACAGGCACACTGAGGTGCACTTAGGTGCACTTTTTTGTCGGATCCGTGTCAGATGGATGGGAGCTCCTCCGAATCCACATCCTTTTACATGGCTTTTAAGCCACGCCCCCTGAAGTGTCCTTTTGATGCTCACCATGAACCTCTCGACTATGCCATTGGCTTGAGGCCAGCACACGGTTATCTTCCTGTGCTGGAACCCCATGTACCTTGCAAAATTCTGAAAGTCCTGGCTAGTAAATGGCATGCCGTTGTCAGTCTTTATAACTTTTAGGATCCCGTTTGTCGACAGCATGCAGTTCAGACTATCAAAAATTGTGTGGGATCGCTATAAAACTGTGTGCGCTCGTTCCCACTCAAAAAACTTGTAATGAACAGGTTGGCTGCAGGTTATATCCTACCCTCAAGCTTCCCACAAAGCTTGTAAAAGTGAAAATTAGAATACAAGGTTCGGGCGGATATCTTGCGCTCTAACAATATGTTTTTTAACTTTAGTTTCAGAAATGATTATTTTTACAAGTCCATCCTTTTTATCCATAGATTACTTCCAAGTCAATTCAATAAACTGCTGGCATAATATATCTCCAAATGAGTGAATTTATTCTTCGAGTAAACACATAGCCGACACGTGTTTCGACCTCAGGTCGTTTTCAAGGCCTAAAAGTTCTCCCTATATCTTTTTGATTTCGGTTATCGGTACCCGACAATTTCATTTGACAATTCCTTTTCAAGCCTGGGCGGATGATTATGTTTGAGTATTATATCGGTAAGTTATTTTTAGTGCTCCAAAGTTCGCGGACCAACTCGTCACGGGCTCAATCCCAGATCCAATTCTTTAATGAGTGCTCCAAAGCACTGGGATCACGCACGTGGCAGACGTGCTCTCGACCCGACCAGCTGAGCGTCCGGAAAATGGGAGTGTTCATCTATCAGCATGAGCACATATGTGCCATTCCGCAGATGACCAAAGAAGTCCACCACTAGTTCTTCCCAGACATTTTCGGGGAGTGTAGACATTTGTAGTGAGTTGGGATGTGGCGGCTGATCCACCTGCACGCAAGTTGGGCATCCCCCTACGATTTCCTCCACCATTGCGTCCAGTCTGGGGAACCACACATGTTGTTAAAGGAGCTGCTTCATCGACACCATCCCCCGGTGACCTTTGTGTGCCAGTCTGACCACATTCTCTCGTAGTGTCCCTGGAAAGATCACTTTGCATCCTTTTAGAACGATATGGTCATCCACAATGGACAGCTTGTCCTTTACCAGGTCTAAACATTGGATGTCGCCCCTTACTGACTCATTCTCATTTCTGGCTTGATGTTTCAGATGGGAGATCCTTTTCGACTTGATGCAGTGAGTCACGATGCTGAGGGCCTTGTCTTGCTCAGACGCGGCTGCTAGGTCGGCCCAGTCCGCTGGAAGTGGCTGTAGATGGTGTACAATGTAGTTAATCTGTGATGGATGGCCCGCTGCAGGCCGGGCCTGTCAGGTGGCAGGATAGATAGTCTGGTGGGTTTTACTCCTTGCTGGAGCGATGTTTGATGTCTAACTTGTAGTCCTGCAGGCGCAGACCCCATCTGGCTATCCTGGGGGACATTCTGTCGTTTGGGTCCCCATATATCGTTAAGAGGGCCTGATGGTCCGTTATGACCATGAATGCCTTCCCATAAAAGAATATGTGGAAGTACTCACAGGCCCACACAACTGCTAGACTTTCTCAGCCTGTGAGTACACCTGTTCCGTGGCCGTAAGGCTCCTGCTGGCATAGGCTACTATGAATAAATTGGAGGGATCAGCGGGGTCTCTCTGTGTCAGGATTGCTGCAAGCCCCACCGGACTTTCATCAACTATTTACTCAGTGTTCCTTTCCGCATCGAAGTATGCCATGTCCTCGGCTCGTTGCGAATTGTTTCAAATGCACTGTGGCAGTCTCTTCACCATTCAAGCAACTAGTCTTTGCGGGTGAGTAGCCTAAGAGGGTTGCTCGCTGTGGCATAGTCCTTGAGATATCTGGAACAATAGCTTGCAAGAGCCAGGAAGGAGCGCAGCTCAGATGTGTTTTAGGGAGGTTGTACCGTGTTAAGTGCTGCTACCTTGTCGGTATCGGACCGCATTGCTCATTCTGAAAAGATGTGCCTAAAGAATCGAAGCAAGCCTTTGCCAGATTGGCATTTGGACTTGTTGAGGGTTAGGCCTGCCACTTCAATTGTGGAGCACACCCTGTGTAGCGCCACATCGTGTTCTTCTTTTGACTTTCCAAACACAAGGACGTCGTCCGAGTAGTTGAGGCAGTTGGGTACGTGTCGTATGAACTTATGAATCTCCTCTTGAAATATCTTGGTGGCAGACGAGATGCCGAAGCTGAGTCGCTTGTATTGAAACAGCCCCAGGTGTGTCACGAATGTGGTGATGTATCGAGACTCTGGTGCGATCTCGATCTGGTGATACCCTTTTGTGAGGTCCAGTTTGGAAAATACCTCGGCTCCATGCAGTAAGTGTATTAGGTCGGTGATCCTCGGTGCTTGGAGTCGTTCGCGCTCAATCGCTTCATTGGCCCTGCTCATGTCTACACATGGACCCGTCCGGCAAATTCTTGGGCACCAGGACTATGGGTGACACCCATGGGGTGAGGTCGGTGACTGGCTTGATCACCTGCTGTTGCAGGAGTTTGTCTATCTCCTCCTTTACTTGGCACTGTATATTGACAGGTATGCCCCGGTAGTTCTGGGCCACTGGTCGAATCTCGGGGTTGATGTGCAATTGTATTTTCCGGTGTTTCAGTTTTCCCAGGCCTTTGAACAAGTTCGTGAATGCCACCTCTACGTCTTCCGGAATGGCAAAGTACTTGTGGACCATTAGCTGGTGTAAGATGTGTACCAGTCACATGTCGACTGCCGTCCTAAAGCTGAGTATGCAGCCACTGTTGACTTCCGTCTTTAGGGCGTAGAGTGGAATCTGTGCTGCGTGCATCTTGTGAGTGCGCCAGGCGGCTATGGTGCCCTTGCATGGTAGAGGCTTGGTCGACCCATAAGGGGTATATGTCATCTGACTTTGTAAGTTTTGGAGGCCTGGCGAGAGTGTTGTAGGCCTCTTCACTAATTAGAAACAAGTTTGCGGGGTACCAGGCAAATGCGCGATAGGGCACACCGAAATGCTGTGTCTACTATTGACAAGGCACTCACTGGGTCCTGCTTCACCAATGGCTGATGTGTTTTAACCTTGTTGTGGAGAAAAATTTCAATTTCAATTTTCTCAAGTATTTGTAGAGATCTATTTGAAATTCAGTAAGATCTGATTGTGTGCTTGGGGCAAAAGAAAGGCCTTTGTTTAGAAGAGAGTGTTCACATGGAGTAAGTGTTCTGTTGGACAAATTACACACTATGGGCCTCATTACATGTTATGCGCTAAATTCCGGCCCTTACCGGCATGTCGCTAACAACGTGTCCGCCTTGGGTAGAGGCCGCTAATTGCGTGCCATTACGAGTACGCAGACACGAGCACAGCGCCTTGCCGGTAATGACCCTACCGCCATGCCGCTAAAGACCCCAAAAAGACCCTTAGCAGCACCGACGAAAGCGCTGATAGCACTTCCGACCTCCTGTAACATGCTAATAGCGGACACCGCTATTAGCAGTGACCGTAAAATTGCGGAACCGGAAATCGCGTCATCGCACAGGAGCGGGAAAGAGCACGGCAGCCATCTTTAAAAACACAATCCATTGCCATCCTCTGCCCCCAGGACCTGTTTCCACACCAGTGCCATCCCAAAGCCTCAAGGATCCCCTCACAATGCCAAAGGCAATCAAGAAAGGCGCAGACCGCCAGCGTAAGGAGAAATTCACGAATGAGGAGCTGATAATGCTGACGGAGACCCTTGCAGCAAACGCTAATGTTGTCCTTGCTAATGACATGCGGCGGGAGACCCTGATTAAAAAATAAAAAGGCCACCGGGGCAGAGGTGGCCCTGAAAGTCAGTGCGGTGGGCACCACCACCCACACCGTTAGGGAGTGCAGGAAGCGGTGGGACAATCTCCGCCTCCGGGTCCGCAGCATACTGTCTGCTAACCGTAAACTGCCCATGGCCACAGGAGGTGGCGCTGATTCTCCCATCAAACTCAAGGAGTGGGAGGAGACCTGCGCCAGCACGATTGTCGTAGAATCCATCGAGGGAGTCGGGGACATGGAGTGTGGTGCGGCCACATCAGATGGAGGTGAGTGTACACATGAAACAATGCACTGTGAATGGTGAGGCACCCCCCAAATGTGAGCCCAGAATCACCTCATGGATGCGGCCACAAACATACATGCACACAACCCTGCCCATGTGAGTGTCACACCCCAACACACACACACACATGCACGCATCACCAGAGACACGTGCCACAGAGACCCATGCATGGATGACCCACTCAACAGCCCCATGACCTGAATGCCCACTAATGAAGTCCCAATGCACAGGACAGCATGATGAACTGAATCTGCATGAAGCACGTTGAACCATCACCAATGCCATCCCCCTCTTTGTCCCCCACAGGCTCACAGACCGACAGCGAAGAACCGGACACAGCGACTCAGGCTCCCCCTGTCAAGAAAAAAGCCAGGGCACAGGAGACGGGACACCCCCACCACATCAAGGGGCACAGGGAGGAGTGAGCACCTGCAGAGGGGCAAACATAGCAAGAGTGCCACTGCACCAAGACCTCAATCTACGGCTGCAACAATTGCCACACCCACTGCTGTGATCCCCCCAACACAGGTTACACCCACGGAGGGCCCACCCTCTGCTGCCACCAGTTCAACTGGTGAGGCAGCAGCCACAGTGCCGCTGTCTGACGTGGAGAACCCCAGTGAGTTCCCCATGCAAATGCATACCC
Source organism: Ambystoma mexicanum (assembly GCF_040938575.1). Taxonomy (NCBI): domain Eukaryota; kingdom Metazoa; phylum Chordata; class Amphibia; order Caudata; family Ambystomatidae; genus Ambystoma; species Ambystoma mexicanum. Next base: position 217,915,813 of record NC_090940.1, read on the forward strand.
CCAGGTCCCCAGGAACCCCAGAAGCAAGCCCACGGCCAACACCAAGATCCAGTATCCATGGCCAGTCTGGCGAGGAGACCACGGCAGGGTGCTGGAGCCCACAGGTGGCCGAGACATAGAGGAAGGTGCAGCAGCCACACCACGAGCTGGCCACAGTGGCCATGACCTGGCCACCATCAGGCAGCGCCAGGAGGATATTACAGCGCTGGTTGGCCAGCATGTGGATGAGGCTGCCCGTCTGAGGGGGGAGGTCAGGGAGAATGCTAGGCACTCGAGGGAGGCGATGGAAGCCTGTACCAACAGGCTGTGCGAGGAGATGGCACAACTGAGGCAGGTCCTCACGCGCATAGCGGACGCGATGGTTGTTAGGCAGAAACCTGTGCAGTTCCCTTAGGGACCACTGCAAAAGATTTAAGACTACAGGTGTTTGGCAGTAAACCCACTTGGTAGCAGTCTGTACCACACAGATTCACTTGGTAGCTGTGGCTGAGCAGTCAGACTTCCCTCAAGAAGAGTTAGGCAGTGTACAGAGTATACACAATAGGTACAAAGACACAGTAGCACAAACAAACACTGACCAGAGCTTTGGTGTAAAAGTATATAATTATTTATTTAACACACACTTTTTTTTTATAAAACACACTAGCACTAAATTGGTAAGATAAGTTCAAAACACAATCACTATTATCATATGTACATCCCTGATTACTTGTTGGACAAGTTTTAGTTAACACCCCTTATTTCCAGACAGAGGTGAGCGCTTAACGTTCAATGGCACTCCAACAAGTTAAATAAAAAGGGAGGGAAAAGCAGAATTATGGAAGCATACACACTAAACACTTTTTAAAGAACCACAGCAAGTTAGGAAGGCACAGTCTACTGGTGAGCGAGGAAGTTTAGGTGCCAGGCCCACTTTCAAGGGAGCCAGGCGGAAGGTGCCCAAGCTCAGACAGTTACACAGAATCTTCGAAGTTTGTGGAGGTAGTTCGAAAAAGGTTTAGTTCAGTTCAGAAAAGTTAGCTAAGGTGTCCCAGGCTAACCCAGGTTCGAGAGACGAGGATTTAATACACCCCGTTCAATCGGTTGCAAGGGAAGCCAGGCGGAACACGGTACCTTAAATGGAGAGGATCCTCCAGCGTGGGCAGTTGTTCCTGGCAGCGGGTGCAAGTCGCAGCGTCGTCCAGAGGAAGAGAAGATCTCGTCGTGGAGGAAAGATTAAAGTCGTTGCACTGCCAGGGAAGAAACCAGCCGCAGAGTTCTCCGGTACAAAGGTACTACCCTTTCGGTTTGCGGTAGTGGTGAAAACGTGGTATCCCGGTTGCCGGGGTGCTTGGCACCGGCAAGGCGTCCACAAGATGCTCCAGGAAGGTGAAATGAAGGTAGACTGGTTATCCCCACCAGTCGAAGGAAGAAGACTCTACGGGCTGGAGATCTTCTCTGTGGTTGGGAAAAGTGGTGAGACGGTTCAGCAGGGCTCCACCGGTGGTGTCGTCTTTGCAGGCCGACTCAGCTTCTCCCTCCTCGGATTCTTAGGTCCTGTGGCGACGTCTCTAGTTCCAGTCCCCAAAGCCCTGCTTTTATGCAGCATACCCCCATTCACCCAGCCTAGCTGTCAATCAAACATGCTAAATCGTGAGCCGGCCGGCTCACCACTTGGGCCAATCATACAAGCGTGCGACTTGTGTTACCAGGGTAACTCAGTCCAGGGTACCTAAACCCCGTCCCACATCCCCTGTGGTACCCAGACAGAGTGGCACCACTTTTGGAGGCTTCTGTGGAAAAGCCCGCCAAAAAGTGGAGCAAAGGGCTTGACTTGGGTTGGAGTCACAGAAGAGAACACGAACGCCATTTTAGAATCGAGTTCTGGCAAAAAATACCAACCGGCGAATTAATATTAAATAAAAAGAACGGCGGTATGTTCGAGGCTATAAGAATTAAATAATTAAAGTTGGTAGCCTCGAACAATGGGAAAATCCCATGGAGACATATTCGCGGTCGAATATAAAAAGTAGTATCCACTGCCACCAGCCAAAACTCGATCAGGGGGGACGGAGACGTGCCCCCTCGAACAACAGACCTCCGGGCAATCGAATTGCCCCGACCAGTACGTCCACAATATGATGGTTTGTACTGGTTTCTGTTCATAATTTGGGACTAGCAAAGCCAATGGTGACTTTACATGCCCTGGGAGACAGTAGTCAGTTGGGGGGTCGCTACGACACCCCTAGGTTACGGCACGGAGGGTGCTGTGTAACCCACATCAAAAAACACATGAGACCCTATGGAGAAAAAGACCCCATAGCCCATAAAACACATGGAAAGTTAAAGGAACACCTCAAATTATGTCTAAGAGTGGGAGCAAAAGAATCTCACTCTTAGCAGGAGAGAAAAAAATAAACCCCAAAAATCCAGCAAAGCTGCTGGGGGACTCACTAGGTTTGGGAAATTAGCCTTACAGAGAATTCTCCCTAACAATGGTCCGCCAGTACCCACCACCACCACAGGGACAAACAGGCACCTCATCCTCGGCAAGTTCAAGGCAGACAAGTCCCCGCCACCGCTCCTTACGCACCATGAGGCGCACACCCTCCCAACCTCCTAATGGTGGTGGTAGGAATGGGAATTAGGGACAGCAGGGTCTAGCTGGCACATGTACAGCAGGACACCACCGTTGTGCAAACCACACATTAGGTTGTTGTGGGGGGAGGGGGGAAGGGTGTTTTGGGAGTGTTGTGGGGGGAGGGGGGAAAGGGTGTTTTGGAGTGTTGTGGGGGAGGGCGGGGGAAGGGTGTTTTGGGAGTGTTGTGGGGGAGGGGGGCAAAGGGTGGTGGTATAGTTGGGGACATGCACTTTTTCATCTCATATCTTCAATACACTGGTGACTAGTTAAAACACAGGCTTGGACTTCATCATTGTGTATGTGTACTTTATTGGGGACAGGGCCCATTGTGCGCTTCACCACAAACACCAGTGCACTAATACCCATATCCATCCTACAGAGTTGAACCATGTGTCTCAGAATATTTGGTTGATCAGATGCTGACGCACATCGCGTCCCTCCTGGGCATCGCCTATTGCATGACCTGCATCCCCGTCCCCTCCGTCCTCATCACCATCATCATACTCGTCAGGGGGCAGTGGCATATTCTGTCTGATACACATATTGTGCAGCATGACATGCCATGGTGATCTTGGCCACCTTCTCATGGCCGTACAGGAGAGCCCCACCCGACCTGCTTATTCACCAGAACCGTGTCTTCAAAAGGCCAAATGTCTGCTCAATCACGACGCGGGTACGGATATGTGCACGATTGTAGTCCTCTTCGTGCCTGTTCTGTGGGTTCTGTACAGGGGTAAGGAGCCACCTCTTCAGGGGATAGCCAACATCACTACTGTACTGCCATTCTGACATCGATGTTACCATGCTGTGAAGCATCACTTCAGTGGTGGTATAGGGGTGTGGTTCAGTGCAATGGCTAGGGGTGATCCCTTTGCATGCACTCAAGGGCGCATTGCTGTATTGATGTTGTGCAGCGCTAATTTTCTAATACTATATTGACGCCATGTTGCTGATTTGTGTCATATGTGGTGTGGCATGATGTGCAATGTGGATGTGGATGATGTGTCATATTTGGCATCTTGGATTGTTCTCAATGTTGTGCAGCTTCAAATTGCATGTGGGTTCTTTTCCAGTACATTGTGGCCTTCCCTGATGGACATTGGCGTACATCTGTATGTCCATTTGTTCTACGGACGACAGTCAACACCCAGTTGGAGTATGCATCTCCCCCCCCCCAATCACACCTAGTTGGAGTATGCATCTCTCCCCCCAATCACACCAAGTTGGAGTATGCATCTCTCCCCCCCAAATCACACCCCACATCACACTGCCATGGGCTTGCCCTGCTACTCACCAAGTAGTCACAAACGTTGTCCGGCTTGTTGCTCCATGTAGCGTGGTATTGTTGAGTTCCGCAGGACCATTGAATCATGGGTTGATACGGGATATCAGGCACAACAATGTGTGATTATCTTGTTTGAGTCACATACCATTTGGACATTGATGGAGTGGAATAGCTTTCTATTTCGGTAGACTACTTCATTGTGATGTGGGACCACGAATTCCACATGGGTACAGTTGATGGCCCCGATGCAACTTGGGATGCCTGCCAGTGAATAGAAGCCAACTTTGGTGTTTGCGATCTCCTGGGCAGTCCGTGGCAGAGATATGTGTTCACTTGTGTGCTTCAGGAGGGCATCGAGCACCTAGGTGAGCGTGCTTGAGAATACTGGTTGTGAGATGCCATGATTCTGCCCTACTGTATGCTGATAGGTGCCTGTGGCCATGAAGTGGAGCACAGTCACCAACTTCATTAGAGGGGGGATGGCAGTTCGGATGTCTATGAGGCTCACAATGTCGTTGTGTATCATGTCCACGATGCTGGTGATGGTATCCCGGTCCAGACGGTACAGGGTGTGTATCTGCTCAGGGGTTAGGTTAAATGGACTGGCTCGGATCCTGGGGATTGGTGGCTGCCTCTGTGGTATTACTAGGTGCCCTGGTGATGCTTGCTGTGCCTGTCTTGCCCTCTTCATCATCCTCCTCCTGCGTCTCCTCTGTGCTGCCTGTTGTTGTTGGTGCTGCAATGCAATCATGTCCTCCAGCCCATGTAATGCTGCTAGTATTGGAACCATCTTGGTGTGAGAAGGGGTGTGTGAAGGGGTGTGGTGTGCTCCTTTTGTGCTGCCACAGTCTCAATTGCCTCCACCTGTGCTGATTGTGTCCACCTGTGGCAGGTGGGAACACTGCTCAATACTCTTAACGGGTGGTTGGCGATGGCGGTATTTACGCCATGCCGGTATGGGATTATGGGGGCTGATCCATGCCGCTATTAGCACGTCCGCATGGCTTGTGATTGGGTGCTCATAGCGCTATGCCGCTATTTACGGGATGAGGGGTTGCGCGCCTGCGGATTAGCCGCTATTAGTGGCACCGTTCTTAGCGGTGCTGCTAATAGCAGTTGGCCTGGTCATAATTGGCAGGGGAATTATTTTTTTTTTTGTTTTTTTTTTTAAAGCTTTCCCCCTTCTACAGTTTTTTTTTAATTCATTTATTTTCAAGATTTACAATAACCAAAATATACATCATCAAAAGTTCAAACAGAGTATTAAACATAACACTCAGTGTTTCATAGGTACAGAAGCAAAAATCCAAATCATGGATAAATATTGAAACATTTCAGATAATACAAGACACATTTTGTACTATTCTTAAAATAAAACACCTAATCTCAAAATAATTCAACAATAAATGCAACATAGATTATTACAAAAACATAAAGACCACACACAGACTACATAAAACAGAACAAAAACAAAACAGGGGGAAATCCTCAACTGATGCACATAAATAATATCGGATAGTCGGATCCGATAGAAACAACTAATCCTCAGATACACAGTCACCATATAAATCTGTAAATGGTTTCCAAAGATCTCGATACTTATTTTCCTTTCCTTTTCTCACAAACATCACCCGCTCAAAGTTTGACAATACCAACAAATCATTAATCCAATTCTCCACTCTGGGCTTCTTCCTCGTCTTCCACACCATCAGTATTTGTTTCACTGCAACCACAAGTGCTTTATCAACCAACTGCCCATACTGACGAGCAATCGCACAACGCCCCCTACCCGACAACAGCAATACCTGCATAGGCATCCTGGGAAAACGTATGGTCAAGATCGCCTCCAGCCTATCTAACATTTCCACCCAAAATTCTAACACCCGAGGACAATACCATAACATATGAATCAACGTCCCCTTCTCCTTCGCACACCCCCAACACAGGTCATCAGCAGTCATTCCTAACTTAAACATACGCAATGGAGTCCAATACAGATGTCCTAACACTTTCAAATGAATCAATCTCAACCTGAGATCCAACCTACTTCTATAACCTACATTCCACATAGATGCCCACTCCTTTTCCGCAATATCACAGCCCAACTCCTGCTTCCACCTCTCCAATGCTCTCCTGTCAGCATCAACATCCTTAGAACATTTCGGCATCAAGCTAGTATAAGTGCATACCATTCGTGGCAATGACATAAGGATCTGACCACCCGCCAAAACCACCTCCAAGGGTCCTGACAGCATTGCCAATCTTTCACTCAATAGAGCTTTCAACTTCACAAACCTATTCAGCTCCCTCCCTGCCAATCCCTTACCGGTATCGTTATTTCCTTACCGCCATCTGTGTAATGAGGCCCTATGTCTTCAAGTTGGGTTTCCCCCTGAGGTTCTTGGTGCCTGACCTGGTCAATCTTGCGTTTGAATTCCTGTGTATTTCTGATCCCTGACCCTCATCCTGTTCTTCCTCTGAAGACGTGGTCGCTGTTGGTATATTTCTGCCTAAAGCGATCTGAAATCTAACCTGTTTTTGAAGAGTAGGATTGAAGGTGCACCGATTACCCTTCTTGTAGCGTTTAATTTCTGCTAAAAAGCCTCTCCGATGTTGTAATCCTGTGGCTGCACTGGCTTCTCCTATTTCTATTGATGCAGGATTTTCCTCTTCTGATTCAACTTCAGAAGAAATTGGAGTAAGTGTAGTTGTTTTAACATTAGATGGTATGTTGCCATAATCAAATTTCGCTTGGAAGGTGTAAATCCTGTCATTGTTATAGTCCCTCTCCTCTCTATAAAATGTGGAAAATGTTATCAATTTGATTTCATCCTGATATTCTTTCAACAGTGCATGCATTTTGGCATAATTTTTTTTTTTTTTTTTTAACTTCTTTTTATTGGTTTTACAACATAAAAGGGATGGGAGAGAACAAACAGAACCAAAAACAAAAGTCCCCCTCCCATTGTCTTTTCCCCCTCCCTCCCCCCCTCTCTCTCCCCAAAGGCAGCCGCAATATGTTCATGGTCCTTTGCCGCTTCGGGCCGGCGCCGGTCGTTGTCAAGTTCGTGGCGGAGGGGCCAGTCTCCCAGTGGCTTTTCTCCTTTCCTTGGAAATTTCCCTTGGTCTTGTCTTTACGTGTAGTTGTTGGTCTTTCCCAGTTGGAGTTGCACTGTTCAGAGTCTGCGCAGGTCACGACCTCTTTTCTTCCTTCTCCTTAGTTCTCTCCGTTGTGAGTTATGTAGTGCCTCCTGACGTGGGCGGTTCAATTTCGTCGTTTCCTGTGTCCCCTGGATCGCTAATGTCAGTCGTATCGTCATCGCTTCTGCTGCCAAGCAGGTCTTGCACCAGGGAGTTCCATGCTTGTAATCTGGCTCCGCTGTTGCTCTCTCCCCTTTGTGTGGCTCTCGTCCAGACTGCCGTCTCCGCTATTGCCCATTTTTGTAGGTCGGCCCACCATCCTTCCTTCGAAGGGCCTTCACTCTTGTTCCATGCCATCGCTATGCGGCGTTTCGCTAGTATCGTCATTAAATCTTTCATTTTTGCCACGTGCGTCATCTGCCGGTGCCCTCTTGGGAACAGGCCCAATAGGTATGCTGCTGGTGTTCTTGCTGGCATCTGTATGTCTGCTGTCGACGCTTTTTCTCTCACCGTGTTCCAGAAGTCTGCTATTTGCGGGCACGACCAGAACATGTGCACCATGTCGGCCTGTTCGTCTCCGCACCGCGGACAGCTCCGGGATTGTCCTTCTCCTATCTTTGACATTCTCTTGGGGGTTAGATATGCTCTATGTACTATGTATATCTGCAGTTGTCTGAACCTGGCGTTTCTGGACACCTTTTTTGTGTACATGAGGACTTTGTTCCATTCCTCGTCTTCGAAGGGTTGTTGCAGTTCCTCTTCCCATTTCGTCCGTGCCGTTAGTGTCTTTTTGTTGGTGTGTCCCAGTATTCGCTCATAGAGTCTGGACACCGTATGGCCTCCTTCGGATATATCGTACCATGCCTCTAGTTCTCCTTCGGTGTCCTCGGGTTCTGGCATAGTGCTCCACCTCTTCTTTATTGTCTGGACTAGGCTATTGTGTAGGATGAATTGGCCCCTGTGTACATCTTGTTCATCCATCAGGGTCTGGAATTCAACCCACTGTCCGTCACGCCACAGGTCCCCAATTTGGGCCACACCCTTGTCTTCCCATTGTGCCCTGTACGTGGTCAGGCTGGCCACTCGGGTGTCCACCAGCCCCGCCAGTGGGATGTGTCTTGAGCAGGGGTCTCGTATGCCCTGTGTCTTCCAGGCTCTTTTCCATAGTATTCGGCCTAGTTGGGCTATTTTGGGCAGTTCTTTTGCTTGGGCGGCATTGACCCATAGTAATTCTCTCAGGTGATACTTCCGGAGTGCTGGCCCCATAATTATTGCGTCTATTGAGGTCTCCTCGCCCAGCCATCGCACCACAAATTGGAGTTGTGCTGCCAAATAGTAATGCTCAAAATCTGGGAGTTTGATGCCTCCCCACTCATAGCTTCTTTGTAGTGTGCTTAGTGCCACCCTGTTTCGTCCCCCTCCCCATAGGAAGGTTCTCGCTATGGTGTGTAGGCGCTTGAAGTAATATAGGAGTCGGGGTAGGACTGTCATTTTTAGTAGTGCCGCCCGGCCTATCATGCCCAACGGCAGCGTCTGCCAAAATTTCATAGCCTTTTCAATTTTGTCTAAAGCTATTTGTGTGTTACCTGCGTGTGTTTCCATGGTGTCGTGATAGATCTCCACTCCCAGGTATTTGAAGGTGTTCGGGGCCCACGTGATGCCCAGAGGTGGTAATTGATCTGACGGCACTGCTCGTAGGTCTGCCAGGGGAAACAGCACGGATTTTTCCCTGTTGACCACTATTCCAGATAACCTACCGAATGCGCGCAGCGCCTCCAGTAGGTCTTGCAGGTGGGTGCGTGGGTTCTGTATGTAAAGGAGTATATCGTCTGCGTATATGGATATCTGGTGTGTTTCCCCGTCTATCTCTATGCCTGTGTCTTTATAATCCGTTCTTAGGAATACTGCGAACGGCTCCAGGGCCAGGATATATAACATTGGGGACAGGGGGCATCCCTGCTTTGTGCCTCGCTCTATGCCCCATTCCCTAGAGATTTGTCTACCCGTCTTGACTCTCGCTCTCGGGTCTTTGTAAAGTAGTTCTATCCATCTTGTGAACCCTTGGCCTATCCCATAGTGGGTGAGCGTTCTCAGGAGCCAGTCCCATCCCACCGAATCGAATGCTTTAATTGCATCCAGTGAGGCTACAGCACACTCCCCACCTTCTTGGTTTGTCTTTTCTATAACGTAGTGGAGTCTACGCAGGTTCCAGGACGTGTTCCTTTCTGGCACGTACCCTGTCTGATCCGTATGGATCAGGGTGGGTAGCACTCTTTTCAGGCGGTTGGCTAGTGCCGCCGTCAGGATCTTGGAGTCCTGGTTTATTAGGGAAATCGGTCTATAGGAACCGCATTCGAGGGGGGGCTTGCCCGGTTTAAGGATCGGGACTATTATGGATTCCGACATACTGCTCGGGAGTCTTCCCCTCTCGTATGCTTCTTCTAATGTTTCTAGTAGTCTCGGGGCTATATCATTTTTGTATTGCTTGTAAAATTCCCCCGGGAGCCCATCTGGCCCCGGAGATTTCCCTGTCGGGAGCTGGGCAATAACCTCCGTTAGTTCCTCTACGGTGAGAGGGGCATCTAATATATGGGCCTGCTCCTCCGTCAATTGTGGGAGTTTGATTTCCGCGAGGGCTTCCCTCAGGTCCCCCTCCTCTGCCTCCTGGACCCTGGAGTATAAGTCCTCGTAGAACTGCGAGAACACCTCGTTTATTCCCTCTTGGGACCTTATCACCTCTCCTTCCCTGTTCTGAATTTCGTTAATTGGCTCCCGCTTAGTCTCCTGCTTGGTTAGCCAGGCTAGGAGTCTGCTAGGCTTATCCCCTTCAGCATGTAGTTTCTGTATGTATTTCCCGTAATCTAGTCGTCCCAATCTTTCCCAGGTCTCCACGCACTGTTGTCGCAGGGTGGTGAGGTTTTCTTGTTCCGCCCCCTCTTCCCCCGCTTGTCTCTCTGCCTTCTCGATTTTCCTTTCTATCTTATCTAGTTGTGCTAGGGTTTCTCGTCGGAGACCTCCCATTTTCCCCATCGCCTCTCCTCTGACTACCACTTTAAAGGCTTCCCAGACCGTTCCTGTGCTCTCCACACTACCCTCATTATGTTCAAAATAGTCTTCTATCACGCTTTGGATGTATTCCTGGAAGCCCGTGTCCAGTAATGCCTCTGCCCTCAATCTCCATGTTGGTATAGGGGCTCTCCTGTGTGTGTGCGCCCATGTGATTGTCTGGGGGGCGTGGTCAGATAGGGTTCGCGCGTGTATGTATGCCTCAGTGAATTCTCCCAGTGTTTCCCTGCCCGTGAACAGGTAGTCAATCCGTGTGAATGTTCTATGTGGGGCACTGTAATGCGTGTATCCTCTCTCTTCCCCATGTACCTTCCTCCAGACGTCTTCGAGTCCGAGCTGGTCTAGTATCTGTTGTAGTGCTCTCGCTGGCGGCGCCGCTCTCTTGTGCTTATCGTCCGACCTGTCCAGCCGGGGATCCAGAGTGCAATTATGGTCACCTGCCCAAATCATCGTTGCATTCCTGTACGGGGCCAGCCGGGGCGGGAGCATTCTGAAGAAGGCTGTAGCGTCGTGATTAGGGGCATAGGTGTTCACGAGGCATATCTCCCGGTTTTCTAGCATCCCATGGACTACCAGGATTCTCCCTTCCGTGTCTTTCTCCTGGTTGATGAGCTGGAATGGGACGCCCGGGGCGACCCAGGTTATGACTCCTCTGGCGTAGTTGGAATACGTCGCACTATACATCTGGCCTCCCCATTTTTCCTTTATTTTGGCCTGTTTTTCCGCCGTCAGGTGCGTTTCCTGCAACAGTGCAATGTGAGTCCTTGTTTTGTTTAGCCAGGTATAGATCCTTAGCCTCTTGACGTATGCGTTCATCCCCCTGACATTCCACGTGACAATTCTTAGGACATCTTGGTCTTTGTGGGGACTAGCGCTTGCGGCCTGCTCATTCCCATGGGCTCGCTCGGTGTCTCATTCTCACGATGCGTTCCTGCTGGGGATCTGTGTCCCTTCTTCTGGCAGTTGAGTTTTTTGCCTCGTGCCTCCCGCCAGCTTTTTGTTTGTGGGTGCTGTCCCCTGGATTTGTTTTCCTTGCTGATTCTTTGTGTGTGACAACTGTTATTTCTTATTCTGCTCTCCTCCTCTCTTTGTGGGCTTTGCCTTAACTTCCCAACTGTTATAACTGTTAACCTAAATAACGTCAACAAACGCCCAGCCTCCCCTCCTCTGCTCGGGCTCCGTCGCTTTCCAGGTGCCGCTTTCTCCTCCTCGGCCTTCCCTGTCGCGGCGTAGTGTCTTGAAACTGACACTATAAACATTGTTTTTGCTGGGGCTTCTCTGTGGGTCTTGGCGGTTCCCCTTCTCCAAGTCTCGTGCTCCCATTGTAAGTCTCTTTACTATGGGCTTTTCAACTTGATGGTTGTCGGTTGCTCTTTTTTGTTACTTCCCGGTAGGGCATTTCTACCGTCTTGTTCTTGCTCCTGTAGCGTTGAGTATGCTTGTCGTGCTCGGTTCTAATCTCTGTTTTGCTGGGGGTGGTTTCTGTTTCGCTCGTTCCTCTCTGCCGACTGCGGAATCCCACGCTGGTCCATCCACTCCTGGGCATCGGTCGTTGTCTCGAAGATCTGTGTTTTTCCGTCATGGAGTATTTTTAGTTTGGCTGGATACAGCAGCATGAATTTCACCCCTGCTGCTCGGAGGCGCTCTTTAGTCTGCCAGAACTGGGCCCTCTGCTTTTGCACCAGTACCGTATAGTCTGGATATATTGTTATCCTGGCCCCGTTCCTTGTGATGTTCCCTCCTTCTCTCGAGAAAGTCAGGATTTTCTCCCTATCCTTAAAGTTCATAATTTTTGCTATCATTGGTCTTGGTGGTGCTCCTGGGCGCGGTCTTCTAGTCAGCGCTCGGTGTGCCCTTTCTACTACGAAGCCCTGGGATAGGGTCCCTGCCCCTACTTCTTGGATCAGGAGGTTCTCTATGTAGTCCGTGGGGTCCCTTCCTTCCTCTCCTTCTGGCAGCCCCACTATTCGTACGTTATTGCGTCGGGCCCTACCTTCTGCGTCTTCCACTCTGCGTTCTAGTATATTAATTCTTTCCAGTGCTTCCGACATTTGTGTTCGCGAGGCGGACACTTCCACTGAGTTACTCTGTGCTTGTTGTTCCACTGTTGTCATCCTTTCCGCCAGATTTCTCGTGTCTTGTCTAAGAAGTCCCACATCTACCATCACTGCATCTAGCTTTCCTTCTATCGACGTCTTTAACGCCCCTATGGCTTCCAGTATACTGCTTTCCACTTGCCTGATCTCTCCCTGCGTGGCATATGACTCCGGCATGTCTTTCTCCTCGGCCCCTGGCTGCTGGTCGTCGTTCTTCCGGGTGAATGTCTCCATGACTGTTTGTCTCCCTCTGCCGCTTTTAGACTTGTCTGGCATATTAATGCCCACTGCTCTTGGCCTGTAGTTGGGCCCTGTTCAGTTTGGCTCCGTTTGCGCTGCAGTGGGTCCCTTTTCAGTTCCCCCACTCGCTTCCACTCTTCCTGTGTGTGTTACCTTGTTATTAAGCGATATCTCTCTGAGGCTTTACCCTTTCTGTCCGTTTGCCGTGTCTTTCTTCGGTGTTCTCTTCCCTCTCTCTTTAGGTGTTTAGAGCTGGGTCTCGGCTTCCCTGACCCGCCCTGCGGTATGTTTCTTGTTCCTGGGCCCGGTTCCTGTGTCTCGTCGCTGCCTCTCCTCTCCGGATCTGCTAGTCACCTCTGCGGCAGGGAAGGGCTCTTCTTCGGTCCGATTTGTGGGCTGCTTCCTGACCGTGGGTCTCGAAGCCTTCCCCCTTCCTCGTTCGATGTCGCGCCGTTTCCGTGGTGCTGTCTCGGGCTTTCTTCCCCGTTGCTGCCGTCGGTGCCTCCTCCCGCTGCCGGTCGGGTGATGTTCCGATCCTGCTTAAGCTGGGTGTTGATCTGCTGTCTCCCTCGGTTCCGCTCCGGACTGGCAGGTGAGGACTCCTCTTCAGCAATCCAATTTGTCGTTGTTGCTCTCTTCTGCGTCGGTCGGGGGAAGCTCTTCTATGGTCCGGCCCTCGCTCTCCGTTCCCTCTCGTTGTGGGGACCCTCGTTGCTCCGCTGTCGCTCACCTCCGTTTCAACGGGAGGGAATCTGCCTCGGTTCGGTCTGTGGGCCGCTTTCAATCCGTTCTGCCTTGTTTTCCGGTTCTCCGATTGTTCAGCTGGGCCTCCGCCGCTTCTGCGTCAAGGGGGGGCTCTCTCGGTCCGGTCCTCGGGTCGGCTCCCGGTCTCCGCCGCCTCGTCTCTCGGGGTCCCACGTCGCTCTGTTGGCTCTCCGCCGTTAACTCTCACCTTCGCTCTTCCGGGGCTCAGTCTGTGGGTCGCCCCTCGCCTCCGCTGCCTCACCGCTCAGGTTCTTCCGTTGTACCGCCGGGATCCTGCTGCCGCTGCTCGTCCCGCTTCGGCTGGGAAAAGCTGTTCTCCAGTTCCGGTCCGCGGGCCGCTCCCCGTTCTCGAGCCGTGCCGTCTTCACCTTCTCCGGGTCGGTGGTACGCGGCTATCCCTGCAGTCGGCGTCTCGGGTTTCTGCCACTCCGGTGGTGTTTCGGTCTTGCCTGCGCTGGACGTCGATCAGCTGTCTCGCCCGGTTCTGCTCCTGCTCTTCGGCCTTCTTCGTGCTTTGGGACGCGGGTCCTTTTTTCAGCGCTGCGCGTCCGCCATTTTGTCGGTGGTGCCGCGCGCTTCTTTCCCTTCTCGTTTTCACTCTTCTGGTCTCCGTTTTTCCTCGGGTCTTCTCCCGTGTGTGCCTTGGGTCTTCCGACGCCTTTTCCTCGCGTTTGTTTGTCTTTTTATTTACTGATATACGCCTTTCTCAGGATCTCTGGTCGGATCTGGCGGGAGCTCCTCGGAGTCTGCTCACTCTCGCATGGCCGCCAAGCCACGCCCCAGCATTTTGGCATAATTCTTTTCCTTACTACTGACTGGGTTACTCATGCCTTCGATTTCCTTTTTAATAGCGTCAATTTGAACTATGGCACGCTGTTGTTCACGTTCCGCGTGTTGTATGAGTAATTTTAACATTCTCTCTGAGATCAATGTAAGATTTTCTTCCCATTGTTGGGCAGGATCCTGATCTTACTTAATGTTTTTTTTTTTATTTGTTCAATTCCAATGATTGCTGGGTTTTGATTCATCATGTACACAATCTTCAACAACTGATTCAGTTTAGTTTTAGTTATTTAGTTTAGTTTTTTATCCTGATTTTGTATGATTCTTTGACATTAATCCCATACCATGTTTTTGTTCTTGCTTCACTGTGACATTTGTTGATCTGTTTATGCATATATATTGTTAAATTATATTGTTTTTATAGTTTTTACCTCAAGTTGTTTGGGAATTAGCCGTGCCTTGAAAAAGACCTATAGGTGGTCCAAACATGAGTCGCCATAGGCAAAGACAGCACTGATCAGAGTAGTTTCTTGTGACACTGTGACTGTCATTTGTGTTTGCTGTCCATTTCCTGATTCTATTTTATGAGACAGCTCATCTTCGATGGCACAACAATTTGTTTTACCTCTTCACTAATTATGTTGACAGTTGCCCCTGTGTCGATGAGAAACTCTAGTGGGTTATCATTGACGTGTAGCGTGAGGGCGGGGCTGTGTTGATTGGTTGTGTTATTGAGAGCCCATACGTAGCCCTTCTTTCGTTGATCGTCTCCTGACGAAGAGGAATCACTGCTTGATGGGGATGTCATCTATATGTAACAGACAAATCTTCACCTGCCGCTGCACCTGGAGCCCTCAGGGAGCCGACAGTCGTCTCGAGTGTAAGAGCTTCGTGTTCTCGTTCTTCCCGCCTCTGACTTCTGGGTTCACCATCATGTCTATTATCAGGTGGGCTTGCTCGGGTGCTTCTGCGTCATACTGGAAACGGTCGCCTGCTAGGCGTGTTAACTGGTGCATTTTTGCAGACAGCCTGGAAATGGTCATCACCCCCACATGCGGGAACATTGTTGACCCAGGGCAAGGCATTCGCCCATGTGGGGATATTCGTACCCACACAGGAAGCACGTGGCTTCAGACCGTCTGCCTTTTTGATTTGGCGCGGTAGACAGTTTGTTAATGGTGTCTGTTTCTGTGGGTTTTTGCTGTATGGTGATCTTCCCCAAGCTGTCGAGCTGGGACTCTACTGCCGCTTCCATTCGCGCCCACGCCAAAATATCCTCCAGCGACTGCTGTTTCTGTAGTAGCTTCTTCCTACATGTTTGTGTTTCACAGCCTGCTATGACCTGAGATTGTAAGGCCTCTTTGTTCGAATATCTGTGGAATTGGCAGTATATGAGTTTTGTGCAGCCCCTCATGACAAAATTGTCAAGGGACTCTCCTTTTTCCTGATGTGTTGTATGAAGGATTTGCCTCTCCTAGTCAACATTGGTGTGGGTTGCAAAGTATCTGACAGTTTCTCATGAAGGTTTCTGTATGATGCTGTCTCCAGATTGAGGGGTCGATTCATGGAAATAATGTGCGCCGAAAAATTCCCGCGTAGAGGAGCCAAAACGTGCGAATCGCAGTAAAAGTGCGAAAATCGCAGTGCAAGTGCGAACATCGCAGGGAAACCAGCGCACAGCGATTCATGGAAGTCCATGCGCGAGAAAAACATTGGATGTGCGCTAAAAATGTGCACCGCGCACGCCGGCGCACAGGTAATTCAACAGCGTGCGCCACGGCCACTGCGAAATCGCACATAGCACGGCGCACATCACAAAAGTAGGCGGAACACAGGGCGTAACACTCGGAATGGGGAACAATGCATGAAAATATGGGCGTCACGGGGGGAAGTACAGGAGGCAAGTGCGCGGAATGCCCACACGCTCGCCTACAATCCGTATTCATGGAATCGAATAGGGCAAACCAGCGCACGGTCAAAGACGCGCACAGGGCCAAACAAGTACGCCACAAGAAAGCAGGCGGTAGCGCCCCTGCGACTGAAAAAAATGTGCGCCAAAATGTGCGCTAACAAAAAGCACCCATATACAGCCATGATGAATGGGCCATACAGTGGCCCTCTAGGACAAATGAGGTGCAAAGGGGTACCGACAAACACGGACACCCGCTGTGTGAAAAATAGCGTGTGCGTGTGTTCCTGGGTGCGCGCGAAGTTCCACACGCGATTGTCCTGGGTACGTGTACTTCGGGGTGCGCAGGAAGTTCCACACGCGATTAGCCTGGGTACGTGTACTACGAGGTGCGCGGGAAGTTCCACACGCGATTAGCCTGGGTACGTGTACTACGGGGTGCGCGGGAAGTTCCACACGCGATTAGCCTGGGTACGTGTACTACGGGGTGCGCGGGAAGTTCCACACGCGATTGGCCTGGGTACGTGTACTTCGGGGTGCGCGAGAAGTTCCACACGCGATTGGCCTGGGTAAGTGTACTTCGGGGTGCGCGGGAAGTTCCACACGCGATTGACCTGGGTACGTGTATTCCGAGGTGCACGGGAAGATTCACACGCGATTTCAGCAGGGTACTTGTATTTCGGTGGTGCCGGGGAATGCTACACGTGATTTGGCCATGTGGGTCCTCCCAGGTGTTCCCTCTACACCCTCCACGGCCATTGCAGGCAGCCCACACCACAGGGGACTACCCTGCACCCCTGCTCATGTCCCACAGGCAACCCATCCACCATAGCCATGTCCACCAGCCAACCCACATGTCACCTTGCACTACTGATCACCAACAGATGTCACCCATCACCTCCACCCCCAGCAGTGCAGGGGCATCCTCCACCAGGCCCCCACACATGTCTCCCACCCCCCAGCCACCAGGGGCAGCCTCCACCAGGCCCCCACCCATGTCTACCACCACCCCCTGGCAGTGCAGGGGCAGCCTCCATCAGGCCCCCACTCATGTCTCCCACCCCCCAGCAGTGCAGGGGCAGCCTCCACCAGGCCCCCACTCATGTCCCCTATCACCCCCACCCCCCAGCCACCAGGGGCAGCCTCCACCAGGCCCCCACTCATGTCCCCCTATCACCCCCACCCCCCAGCAGTGCAGGGGCAGCCTCCACCAGGCCCCCACTCATGTCCCCTATCACCCCCACCCCCCAGCAGTGCAGGGGCAGCCTCCACCAGGCCCCCATCCATGTCTCCCTGCGACCCCACACCCCAGCCACCAGGCGCAGCCTCCACCAGGCCCCCACCCATGTCTACCACCACACCCACCCCCCAGCAGTGCAGGGGCAGCCTCCACCAGGCCCCCACTCATGTCTCCCACCACCCCCACCCCCCAGCAGTGCAGGGGCAGCCTCCACCAGGCCCCCACCCATGTCTACCACCACCCCCACCCCCCAGCCACCAGGGGCAGCCTCCACCAGGCCCCCACTCATGTCCCCTATCACCCCCACCCCCCAGCCACCAGGGGCAGCCTCCACCAGGCCCCCACTCATGTCTCCCACCACCCCCACCCCCAGCAGTGCAGGGGCAGCCTCCACCAGGCCCCCACTCATGTCTCCCTGCACCCCCACCCCCCAGCCACCAGGGGCAGCCTCCACCAGGCCCCGACCCATGTCTACCACCACCCCCACCCCCCAGCCACCAGGGGCAGCCTCCACTCATGTCCCCTATCACCCCCACCCCCCAGCCACCAGGGGCAGCCTCCACCAGGCCCCCACTCATGTCCCCCACCACCCCCACCCCCCAGCAGTGCAGGGGCAGCCTCCACCAGGCCCCCACTCATGTCTCCCACCACCCCCACCCCCCAGCAACCAGGGGCAGCCTCCACCAGGCCCCCACTCATGTCCCCTATCACCCCCACCCCCCAGCAGTGCAGGGGCAGCCTCCACCAGGCCCCCACTCATGTCTCCCACCACCCCCACCCCCCAGCCACCAGGGGTAGCCTCCACCAGGCCCCCACTCATGTCCCCTATCACCCCCACCCCCCAGAAGTGCAGGGGCAGCCTCCATCAGGCCTCCACTCATGTCTCCCACCACCCCCACCCCCCAGCAGTGCAGGGGCAGCCTCCACCAGGCCCCCACTCATGTCCCCCTACCACCCCCATCCCCCAGCAGTGCAGGGGCAGCCTCCACCAGGCCCCCACTGATGTCCCCTATCACCCCCACCCCCCAGCCACCAGGGGCAGCCTCCACCAGGACCCCACTCATGTCCCCTATCACCCCCACCCCCCAGCAGTGAAGGGGCAGCCTCCACCAGGCCCCCACTCATGTCTCCCACCACCCCACCCCCACCCACCAGGGGCAGCCTCCAGCAGGCCCCTACTCATGTCTCCCACCACCCAGCAGTGCAGGGGCAGCCTCCACCAGGCCCCCACTCATGTCTCCCACCACCCCCACCCCCCAGCCACCAGGGGCAGCCTCCACCAGGCCCCCACTCATGTCTCCCTATCACCCCCACCCCCCAGCAGTGTAGGGGCATCCTCCATCAGGCCCCCACTCATGTCTCCCACCACCCCCACCCCCAGCAGTGCAGGGGCAGCCTCCACCAGGCCCCCACTCATGTCACCTATCACCCCCACCCCCCCAGCAGTGCAGGGGAAGCCTCCACCAGGCCCCCACTCATGTCCCCTATCACCCCCAGCCACCAGGGGCAGCCTCCACCAGGCCCCCACTCATGTCCCCTATCACCCCCACCCCCCCAGCAGTGCAGGGGCAGCCTCCACCAGGCCCCCACCCATGTCTGATGGTTCTCCAGTTTCTTTTCATGGTGATCGGTGGTTTATCTTGTTGCTTGTTTATTGGAACGGCCATTGTGGAATGGAATGATGAGGTGGTCGCTCCAGAGTATTTGAATTGGGGGTGCCGTGGTAATGAGTTCTTTATTTGTGAATATTGCACCAAGTGTATGCCCTGCCAAGTGTGTTGCTCCTTTGACTAGTTGTAGATTCATTGCTGCTAGGTGGGCGGTTAAAGATTTTTGTATGGTTGTGATTTCTTCATCGTACTAGATGTTGAAATCTCTGGTGATGATCAGATGATTGTGCTTGATGGCTAGGCTGGTGATTGCTTCCATGAAGGTTGTATCGTAGGTTGGTGGTCTGCATATCAGTATGAATTTCAGGTTTGTTTTGGGGTTTACTGATAGGCGTAGTATTAAGGATTCACATTTATCGATATTTAGTGGATCTTCCAGTTTGATAGTCAGGTATTCCTCGTGGATGATTCCAAGCCCCCGCCCTTTAGTTTTCCTGTTTGCTTGGATGCATTTGAAGTTTACCGGTAGGCAGTTGTTGAGTGATCTTATAGTTGTCGTCTAGCCATGTTTCAGTTACAAATAGGATGTCAATACCTCCTTCAGATAGGAGGTCGAATATTTCGGTTGAATGTTTGGACATTGACCTTGCGTTTATTCAGTTACAGTGGGTTTTCTTGGTGTGGTATTGTTTATTGGTTGTTCCTTGTTTTGGTTTGTAGTTGTTTCGTCGTGGTTATCTGTACTGATGTTGATTGTATAAAGAACAGCGACGGCTGCTTCTTCATTGAGGTGGTCCACTAGGTTGTTAGCATGGCTGTTCAATTGTGATGCTTCTCCAGTGAAGATGATTGGTTGACGATCAGCAATGGCTTCTTCTTCAGTGAATCGGTCTGTTAGGTTAGCGGTAGGGTAGTTGGTTACCGGGGCTTCGTCATCTTGTCTGGTATGTTGTGGGTATCGATGGTGCCCCTCTGTTCTTGTGATGTATGGGGTGAGGGGTTGGAATCATCCCACTCTCTTATTGGGTGGTCCCTTCTTTTTTCTGGGTGTTTCGGGGGATTCTTTGTATGTGTCGAGATTTCAGTGTTGTTGAGGTATCAACGCTCCATGGTTGTTGCGATTTAAGGTGTAAGATGCAAGGATTTTTCTCTTATATGGTTTGTTCTGGTGATAACCGTTTTAGGCGGAGTGTTTCCTGAATCTGAGGCTGGTGCTGTTGGTTTTTTATGTCAGTGGCCATTGTTGCACTGTCTTGCTCTCTTTCTCAGCGTCCCTTTCTGGGTCAGGGTATTTTGGTTCACAGTGCAGAGGTAGCAGGGTGAGTGGTCCTCTGTGATGTATTGTGTAAGCACTGTATTGATGTTTCTTTAGTTTTTATATGCTTGGATGCTCTCCGGGTCAGTCTGTCCTTCCTGTCGATGGTTCGGGTGTGTTTCCTAAGGGTGCTCTGTCAAGGATTTTAGGGGGGGGTGGGCATTCGGCTGTCGCATGGTTTGGGATTCAGTTAGGGTGAATAGTGGTAGGGAGTTGGCAGGAAGTTGGGACTAGGTTTCACCAGCATGAATGATGAGTAATGGCAGCTGGTGCTTAACACTTCAATTGGTCCCCGGGCGGATGGCCCGTTTCAAACGGTCATGGGCGGTTGTTCGAGTAGCTCGTTTCAGGGCCCCTGGGTAACTAGAGAAAGGAGTGGGTTTTTAGGGAGTAACTATTCAGCGTCTAGATCTGAGTTGACAGAACAGCGGGAGAGGTCTAGCTTCAGGTAGTGACTGAGCACAGCTGGGTATGGGGTCCCGCACAGCTGGGTATGGGGTCCCGCACAGTGGGAGAGAGGCCCACGCCAAGCAGAACAATTGAGTGTAATACCGAACACCGCTGGAATTGAGAGGCAATTTAGTGATTGAGTACAGTACCAAACACTGTCAGACCTGAGAATCAAATGAACAATTGAGTAAAGACTGAATGCAGGTAGATTTGAGAGACAGTGGAGTAATTCAGTACAGTCCTAGGATCCAGCTGGATTTGAGGGCCCTGTATAGGGGGAGAGAGGCCTACGCCTCACAGAACATTTGCGTACAGTAGTGGACAGAGCTGGAGTCAATTTAGCTATTGAGTGCAATACCAAATCCAGCTAGTATTGAGAGTCAATTGAGTAATTGAGTACGATACTAAACGCATTTAGAGCTGAAAGTTAATTGTATAGTTGAGTAGAAGGCTAACCGCAGCTAGGTTTGAGGGGCAATTAAGCGATTCAGTACAGTCCTAAACACGGCTAGATTTGAAAGTGAATTGAATAGTTGGTTACAAAGGCAAGCACAGCTAGGTTTGAGAGCCCTGCACAGTGGGAGATAGGCCCACGCCCAACAGAAGAATTGAGTACAGTCCTAAACACAGCCAGACCCGAGAGTCCTGTATCGTGTGAGAGAGGCCTACGCCTAACAGAACAATTGAGTACAATCCTAAACACAGCTAGATCTGAGAGTCCTGCATAGTGGGAGAGAGGCCCACACCTCACAGAACAATTGAGTACAATCCTAAATACAGCTAGGTTTGAGAGTCCTGTATGGTGGGAGAGAGGCCTACGCCTAACGGAACAATTGAGTACAATCCTAAACACAGCTAGATTTGAGAATCAATTGAACAGTTTGGTACAATACTAAACGCAGCTAGAATTAACAGTGCGGGAGCGAGGGAGGCAGTGGAGAATAATCAGTGTTTTAGATAGTTTTGCTTAGTGGCTAGGCTTCCAGGGTAGAGTAATTGATCTACTCCCCACCTAGGTCACTCCTACCGTACTAGTCTTAGTAGTTGCTGGTTGACGGCTGGCCACTGGCTTCCGCTACTGACACCTGCAGACAAGACGTGGAGCCGCCTCTGTTGGAGCCGCCCTTTGCCTTGGGGCCCTTAGCCGCAGAGGCTGCCAGGCAGAGGGCTGCCTTGGAAAGGTCAGTTATGACCTCGTGGAGAGCCAGTCACGGGCCTGGGATGGCCAGGGAGGGCGAGGAAGTGGCAAGGGAAACTCCGTGGGCAGGTGCGGGCACAAAGGCCTTTGGGGGAACGACTTTTCAATAAAAATTATACAATTTGGCCAAGATGTGGGCCAAGGGGTGCTGCGCTTACCTGATTCCGGCCTGGAAGAGGCAAGGAACACGAGCGCGGGTCTCTAGACCCCAAGCAACACCGTTCACAATTCTATCTTTGTGGCTCTTGCCAATTCCACTTCTCAATTTGCACAGTTCCTTTAACTCATGCGATTCCACAAAACAACTTTCATTCATAACAGTATTCGTCCTTGCTTTCATTCAAATTGGTATTCAAGACACTTTGTTTCATCAAAATGCTTGCTTTCGCTTAAATCTGGCTTTCTTACACTTTCTTATAAGTCTTATGGAGAGAAGTGGAGTCAAGTGGTCCTGTGAACGGAGTGTTTTTTCCATTTCAACTGCTGGGGAGAATCATTCTACCTGTGTGCTTGACATTGCATTTAATCTCCAAAATCGCGCGGAGCGCGCACTGAGAGAAGTGGAGTCAAGTGGTCCTTCGTGGTAACTTGTGGACAAGAGGGACCTACCATTGAGTAGGGATGTAACGGTATACCGTTAAAGATACCGTGAACCACTTCATTGAACAATAATAACCGTCACATTGTTTATACCGGTATACAGTTTATACCGTTAAGTGTGCTTTTCAATCTGATTTGGAAAGGCTGCAGTAAGCAAGTGCTGTGCAGTCTTGGTCTTGCACTGTTGGATGTGCCATCTGCCAAGCAGTATCAGTTGGAGCAGTTTTTAATGCTATTCCATAAACCACACGTGCCTGACACAAAATCAGTATGTTAGCAATAGGAAGAATAAATACAGTGCCAAGAAGCAAAAGGGTTTACTTTGGGTTGGCGGCTTTGGGGTTTATTTATTTATAATGGATAATGTTTGCTAAACGTATGACAACGGGGGATTTCCGTGGTTCTATCATTGAATTTACATATAATAAGTCACACTGCGAAATTCACTCATCTGTAGGTATTCCCTGCTGCCATACTAAAGGGTAAAATGTCCGTGATTACTGAACACCTTTTGACCCTCAAGTAAACTAAAGGTTGTAACGTAAAGAGAGTGTGTGTGTGTGTGTGTGTGTGCGTGTGTATGCGCATAAGCGTATACTACCATCAGCCTGCATTGATTTGTGGCATGCAGGTTATAAAGATGGCAACATGTTTATCTTCATCATTAGCCAGTGGGGGAGCTAAAAGCCTAAATGGCCACTTAAGAAAAGCTATTCAGTTTGCTTTGCCAGTCGCAGCAGTGCTCCCCGCCCCCTCCTCCTCTCCACACGTGTGTTTGTGTTTGGTGGAAGCAAGGGCTGGCATTTCAGTGGAAAGTATGTTGAAAGGCCCAATTCTGGCCCTGGGTACCTGGTTTTGTTTGTGATGATAAATCTGACAATGTATGACCTCTTTAGAAAATATTTGATAAGATTGGTTAAGTCCACCTGCTATACCGCGATAACCATGATGTGCCGTCATTTGGCAAGAAGGTTATCGTACCGTCATAAAACTAATACCGTGATACCCCTACCATTGAGAGTGCTCTGTGATGCAGGAACTAACAGAGGAACCACAAGTTTTAGCGGTAAGGTGATCTGTTTTATTTTCACTTGCACACTCAGAGCCAGGGGAGACTGTTGGGGGTCCGCCCACCCTTTGATCCCAGAGCTCGGTCCATATTGAGACAAGTTTCCCTATTGAAGAGAAGTTGCACTGCAGGTGTCACTGGCTTGTTTGTCACTGGTACATGACAGTGTGTACCACTTGTTGGTGTGATTGGTACTTAACTAAAACAGGCCTGGGTCCTTATTTAACATTTTGTCGATGGCAAGGTTGTTGTGCTACACGCATCCCTTCACTCTCAGTCATTACTATTAAAAATATTCAACATAATACGTAATGGCACCAAAATCCAAAATAGTAAAATCCCGATATAATTTGAGGAGGGGCGGGATCGAGAAAGAGCCGGCAGCTACTAACAAAAAACAAAAACAGCCCAATACAGCTAGGGTACCTTATGAAAAGGGGACTATACCTGCATTATTTTGGAAAAATACAGCTAAAGACAAAAATATGGTGCCATTGGAGGAAGAGCCAATGACGTCACACAATGGTAGTCAGCCACAAGATATTACCAATTATGAAGACATAGACAATAATTCCCTGCTGGACCTCGGTTTATTAATACAGAGATCTATGGCAGCTACGACTAATAAGGAACCAGTGGCAAGAGGGGAGGAACTAACTGTTGAAGCCCAGGTCCTGCAATCACCGGACAAATCCCCATCAATTGACAGATCAACTCGACTCTATGCATCACCAAATTTGGTGCTTGACACTGGAGTGTCAGATAAATTGGAAGAGTTTAGTCATACGGATGGCTTGCAGTCTCATATGGCAGTAATGGCTGAGTTACAGGCATCTATGGTGTCGATGCAATTTGCCATGAAAATCCTGCTGAAGTTATGCAGGAGGATTCATGTGAACTCTGCACTCCATCTTAATTTATCGACTCCTCCAACAGGCAAATCCTATCAGGAACGAGAAGAACCTTTGGAAGCTAAACGAGATAATTCGGAACCAATGCCAGAGGAGAAAGAAATGAAAGACACTAGTGAGAGCTCAGTAGTTTTCTATTCTAGGACACAGACGTTTGGCAAAGACAGCGGCGGTGCGGCAATTACCATGTGTGGAGACTTCACCCCTACCCGATACTGTGCTGCCACCCCTGAAGAAATCCAAAAGAGCCTGTAAAAAGGCTAGAAGAGGAAAAAATCGAAATGCCAAAGGTCCCGGGAGACTTACAAGTTGGATAATACCGGAAAAGACCAACGAGATCTCGCAGGTTAGCAGTGATAATCAGGATTCAGTACTTTCACAAAGTCTGGAGCATAAAGAAAATAAAGTTTCCACACCATACCGGAGGACTAAGATCAGTGACCAGGACAGTATTCAATCAATAGAAGAAGAACTGGAAATATTGAGTGACTGTAATCCTGTGGAAAATAAGATATGTTGCATAAAGAACTTAAATCAGGAAGAGAAAAGCAGATGGCTACCAAGAACGGCCTTTCTTACCAAACTTCATCTTATTCCACAGTTACGTGTCCTAAGATCAGAGGATTTCAACTTTGTGGAACTGCTTAATTGCGTTAATCCTAATGTCACTGCATTGCATTGTAAAAGTCCTTGCTACCGGGCAACTGATGCGGAACCATAGGAAAAGCCTGGCACAAGTGGGGATAGAATTCGATGCTAACCCCGAAGAAGTGGATCTTAAGATGAGAGAGAAGGGAAATCCTCCATTAAACAAAAAATTGAATAATCCTGAACTAACTGTGGGCAGAAAGGTACAAATGAGTGACATACAAACGATGCTGAAGTGGTTAGCTGAATCATTACCACTAGTAGTACAAAATCGCTGAGGTTGGTCTCTTCTTACTTGGAACACCCATGGCTTTACTCATCTTCTGTCAAAGACTGGATCCCTACCAATGATTACTAACTATGCTTGCTTTCTACTTCAAGAGATGTGGTTGATTTCTCCTACCATGATTGATGCTTACATTCTGTATCAAACAGCAGCCAAGAAAGGCCTCCGCGGGCAACCTTATGGTGGGCTGATAATTGGGGTCTCAACATCATTAAAATCATGTAAAATAGCTACCTTGGACGAAGATAACAGCATTTGTGCTGTTCAGGTGGCCATTATGTTCAAAGATAACTGGGAAAGATTACTACTGGCGAATATCTAGAACCCACTGGGGGGGTATGCAGAGAAAAGATCCAGGATTCTTTGCATTGTCTGTTAAGTCGTTGGATGTATGACTCTAACAGCGATTATATTATTATTGCGGGAGACCTTAATGGTCATATTAAGGGGGGCAGAAGTATGGTCACTAATACACGACTTCAGCATCATGGAACATAATATAGATGACAAGGAAGGGGAATGGTTATTAAGTTTCTTTAATAACTGGGAACTAGAAATCATTAATGGTCGTACCCCAAGTGATTGTCCTGGTAAATCCACATGGATGCTAGTGCAGCTGAGCACCTTGGACTATATTTTTACCAGTTGTGAAATGGCATCCTTTGTTAAAGACATGTCTGTAACTGTAAATGATTGAAGTGATCATGAGGCATTATCTATGCACTTTGGTGCTATGGAACAGACGCAGTAACTATTAATACTGGAAATCTGCTGGTGAATCATGCCGCTACATGGATTGTATGGTCTGATAATAACATCTCTAAAGCAGAAATTGCCATCCTAGGCTGTAATGTTGATTTCCTCTGCAGGTTTGAATCTATGACAATTGAGGAGATAAAGAGCTGAATGTGTACGCTCTCAGGGGTGCATGCCACATTAATTCATTTATGGTGTTAAAGGATTCTGTAGCTAAGGTTCCTTATGACAGAGAAATCAGAGACGCCAAGCGAAATTTAAGAAAGAAAATACGCATAGCTTAAGGAACATGTAATTCTCTGACTAATTTACGTAAAACCACAAGAATATTAAAAAAAATATATAGGTTGTGGTTAAAACTGAGGAAAAGAGATAAGCTAAATGAAGCTTGGCAACACACAGTGAAGGTGATGTTCTTGCGGAACTCTCGCAGTATATGGGCACTGCTGGGGGTTCCAGGGGCGATAGGCGGCAACCTCTGGTGAACCCTATTAGTGCCCAGGTTTGGGAAGAATTCTGTGAGAGTCGTAATGAGCAGGCTGTACTCACGGTGGTAGGACTGTGAGTGATAAGCTGTTGTCCCCCCCAGTGGAGGTGACTGTGGCAGATTTGGAAAATAAAATTAACAACTGAAAGCCTGTCCAACATAGTACTTAAAAAAAAAAAAGAAAAATGCAGGGTTCTGGGCGACCCTAATCAAAATCCTTTTTGAGAGAGTATTGAGAGAAGGAATGGACCCTAATACGTGGCGAACAGCTATCCTTGTACCAGTGTATAAAAAAGGTATCAAAACTGATCCCTGCAACTATCGATGGCTTTCTATGCTCGACTGTACAGGAACTTCAAGTTTGGGCAGATGCAGAGGGAGTCCTGGACTGCTTTCAGAGTAGCTTCAGTGCAGGGTATTCTACTTCCCATAACTTGATGATCATGAACACATTGAGAAGTAGAGCATTACAATCTAAAAGCCCTCCTTTATATGCATTATACATTGACTTTAAAGCAGTATTCAATGTCATCAGCAGAGACAGATAATGGCTCAAACTACGTAAATTAGAAGGCCCTGAGGGGCTACTCTATTTCCTCAAATTGCTACATGATGATATCTCTGTCCGGTTGAAATTGGACAGTGGAGGTACCATGACTAAAGCAATAATGCAGGATAGGGGTGGTAAGCAGGGTTGTGTCACGGCACCCCTGCTATACAACCACTTTGCGTCAGATATACCCCAACATTTACATGAAAACTTTAATGTTCCTCCCAAAATTGGTACTAGGCATTGTCTCGTTATGGCATATGCAGATGACCTAGTGGTGTTTGACCATACTTTTAGTGGGTTAATGAGATCTGCGGAAAATATGCGGCAATATGCGGAAACCAATGGTCTTGTGATCAGTCAAGAAAAGACCCAGCTACTGGTATATTCCAATGGAAATATTGCGCAACCTCGTCCCTGTATTAGATCACGGGAGATACAGTATGCAACTTCCTATAATTACCTAGGAGTAGAGTTTGACATGAAAGGGGGTCATTATCAGTGTGTACAAGCTCGTAAAGTGAAGGCTTCGCAATTAACGGCTTTAATCTACCAGTTGACATGTAAACAAAGTGTTTTTCTATTTGGGGGGCTCGTCAGCTGTATATTCAATGCATGATACCTATGATTTGTTATGGCTTGGAGACACTTTATGATATGGATCTAGAGTGATTACAGATACTCGAAGGTAAATTCTGGAGGAAATTACTGGGTTTAACCCAGTCTATTCCTATGGCTATCATAAGGTTGGAGCTTGGGCTACTTTCTCTTAAGTCATTGGTGCTGAAAAAGAGGGCTGAGCTATACATTAAAATCTGTAATAACTCCACTGATTTGTTACTTTACAGCCTGGGTGAAGAGATTTGTAACAACAAATTGGCCAGCCTTAGAGATAATATGGACCAACATTTCAGGGATGTCTGTTGGAACCCTCAGTGGGGGGAAAAACGTGAGAACTTGAAATTTGCTTGTGGTAAACATATGGACACTTGGGATTGGCAAAGTAACTTTAACCATCTTGAGAAATTGAAAAGTTATAAGTATGTAACTTTTATTATTGCGCCTCAAGGATATACCTGTATTGGCGGTTTTGGGTAAACAGCGTCAACTGCCTTGGGCTGAGCGAACATGCCGACTGTGTAACAACAGTAAGAAGTTAGAAACTGAAAATCCCATATTAACACAGTTTCCAATGTTGGGATCTGAGTACATTAAACATTATGGGAGATTTGTACATAACCTTAATCATATTAAAGATCCTGAATTTTGGTATCAAAGCATAAATACCCTCAATGCCAGCCTTCAGATCTCCTTGTATAATGTATGGTCCATTGCTGAAATTAGAATGACCATTGATTTTACTGGATAATAGCGACAAGCAATGGGGGTGTTAAGAACAATGATGAGAATGTGAAATGATGGATACATTAATTCTATCCTCATGATCAATCGGGGCCTTACAAGGGAAGAGAATACCAATGATACTGAGTTGCCCTGAGGATCGGCCCACTGGGCAAATGAGCCACGAGATCTCTCTGCTTATTACTTGTGAAGTTTGAAATTTGTGATTTGATTTTATTGATCTTAAAATGTTAAATGTGATATGTCTGATGTTATGCGAATCCTGGATCCTGAATTTTGTGCTATGAGTTATGAGTGATGTCACTTGATTTGATTGTATTTTATATGTTATAGTTTCTGTGAAATATGTTTTACTGTGAAATAAGTTGTAGTATTGTTTCATATGACTTGATTTATGTGTACAGTTTTTTTTAATTTAAAAAATGGTATCACATTAAATTAAATAAATAAGTCTTACATGCTCGCCTGCCGTCCCGGTGTCCCCTTCTCTAGGCTGAATCACTGGTCGTGCTTCCTGCGTTCTGCAATGCTTCTGCCCGTCACAAACTCTCTCTCTCTCTCTCTCTCTTGTGCAGCTCGTTGCGTAGTCTCTGCAGCGGCTCTCTGTGGCTTCGCTGCACGAATGATGCGTGTCTCGCTGTGCGGGCCTCACTCGGCAGCTTCTCCTGCTCACGCCTGTTCCTCTTCCGTACACTGCTACTGGCATCCAGCTTCTGTGCTTCCCACTGCATACACTGTGACTCTTCTCTGGTTCCTCAAGCATTCCAACTGCCACGCTGTCTTCCGGGAGAGGTCTTCTTACGCACAGCAGTCCTGCGACCTGCTTTCACAGCTGCCCCCATGTTCTTCAATCTTCTTGCTTTTAAACCTCCCGCCAGGCTGATTGGTCAGAAAAAGAGTAGACAGGTCATTGCTGTTTTGGGAGTTCTGTGTTACTTTTAGTTACCTCCTCCTCGTCCCAGTATATAACTGGTGTGTTTTAGGGAATGATTTACAGGAAAATTAGGGGAGTTGACATCGGCCTATAAAGGCCTTGGGGGACATTGAACTCAGGGTGAAAGGGAAATGGGGGATGCCATGTCCCACCAAAGGGTGCCTCATCCCCACTCCCCAAGTCTCCACCCAGATAATCCTCCCTCACATATCCACCCCCAGGGTCAGCATCCTATAGTGACAGCCTTTCCCTGGCCACCTGGGAGGAGGATATATTGGGGAAAGAAGTGAGGACGCCCTCCGGTTCCTCACAGTACTGAAACCACTTACTATGACCCCTTGTTCATCCGTTGCATTTTACGCACAGCGGATCCCTTGTGGTCCTTCCTTTGGCTTGGGTAGCCCCCACTTTTTTAAATCCTCCGAAAGTTGGGAATAGCTTTGTTCATCACAGCAGGTTCTCCCCCGACTCTTGGAACCTGTTTCCACCCTTCAGAATCCCGTCTCTAACTTTGCCAGCCACATTTACGCAAGCATCGAACATTGAGCACAACGCTTCATTCATCATGGGGTTGGACTTGTAAAGTTAGGGTTTTCGATTTCTGAAAAAAATTTGCCTCTTTCCCTTACAGGTATTGGCAGGGTTTAGACCTTTACCACATTGTAAAATATATACAGTTACTGGAGTCAAAGTGTGTTGTTTGAGTGGTGTTTTTACTATTGCTTTCATTCTTAACTTGTGTTTATTCTTGGGCCTAATAAATTGTATATTTTAGTATGCTACTGTCTAAGGGTAATTCTTGGTTTTCGCTGTGTGTGCTCGTTCAATATCTCTGATCACCCTAAATCCTTCTGAGACGTAGCCTTGCCTGCTCTGCAAGCTGCTGTGAATTGATCTGGCTATCTTCCCAGAAGTGTCCCATGTTTCACTAACAAGGGTGGCCTCCTAAAGTTCTGTTCACCAGAGCAGAGTTTAGAAATACATTCTAACATGAAGCTACCTATCAACATGACTGCCAAATGGCCATCTTCACTATCTGATCCCATCACAACAAATAATTTTACTGTCCAGTAGACGCATTGATGTATCTGTTTTATGTACAAATATGAGAGTAGAATAGTCAATTTCACTTAAGCCACATGTGCCACCCAGCAGCCATTCCTGGAAGTTAACGTCCGGTTCAGAGCCAGTGCGCATTTCATCATGGGTATGACATTCTCAAAAGCATGCCCTTGGCTCCAGAGTATTATCTTTGTCTTATAGGGCAGCAGCTTATACATAGCTTTATCAACCCAACACAGACCACTCTCAAGGACGCAGACAACCACATATGCCTTTCTTTCTTATTAGGGATCATCAGTGCTATATATAGTCTGACATCCTTGTGGTGCACTGTAGCATGTGTGGCTTAGCTGAAATTGCCTATTGTACTCTCAAATTTTAGGTAGATGTTTTTCATACTTTTAAGACCTACAATAACCTTCTTGATGTTTGCTTTGTATAAATCTGTTCAGTGGCTTGCGCTGTTGCATTATGCATATGTATCCTATCCTATGATGACTGTGCTGACAGATCAAGTAGAGCCGGCTGTATTGTATTACTTTAAAAATAAAAAGCTACCATGGAGCTAGCACCAATTTATTTATAACTCATACTAAGCATATGCCCTCCACTGCTCTTTCAGACCAGGCGTCACCATATCTGAAATTGCCAAAAAGTCAGAAATAACTACGGTTTCTCAGGCTGGGCTGTCTCAAGGTAAAGTGATATGCACAGAGCTAACTGGGCCTACAGACGGTAAACCGATAATGTGCCAGGGTGGGAGGCTCACAGAATAAAGGAAGGGGACGAGCTGCAGAGTAGGGGAACAAATCAAGCAGAGTGAGTGACAAAAGGATCGAAGATTCTGAAGACAAGATGGCAGGAATGGTCATACTACAAAACACTGCACTATACTGTAATACAAAGGGGCAGCAATCCCATTCCTCTCCAGTCAACTTCCTTTTAGATGCCATCATGCATCTATATGCTGTCCCCAGGGATTGCTGTATGCACTTCCCAGCCTGAGAAACACTCGGGTAATGGCTTTGTACCTGGAGAAGTATCAGATAGGGGTAACTGGAAGGGAGAGGGATCCAAGGACTTTCTGCGGCATGTCGGGTGTGTTAGGGAGAATTCTCTGTTAAGGCTCTTTTTCTCCCACTCTTAGACATGATTTGAGATATCCTTTGACTTTGTAATGTGTTTTATGGGCTATGGGGTCTTTTACTCCATAGGGTTTCATGTGGTTTTTGGTAAGTGTGTTACACAGCACCCTCAGTGCAGTAACACAGGGGTGTCATAGTGACCCCCAAACATAGACTCCATACCCTGGGACTGACTACTGTCTCCCAGGGCATGTAAAGTCACCATTGACTTTACTATTCTTAAATTGGGAAAAGAACCAGTACAAACCATCATATTGTGGAAGTACTGGTAAGGGTAATTAGATTGCCCCAGGGTCTGTTTTTCGAGGGGGCACTGTGCAGTCCCCCCTCGTCGAGTTTCTGGCTGGTGGCAGTGGTTACCACGCGAAATATTCCACCGGAATATTTTCTATGGGATTTTCCCATTCATTTTAAACGCACCACTTTTTGGTTCAATGTTAAAGATACCGCTGGGTTATTTATTTAATATTTATTCCCCGGTTGGGTCTTTTTGCCAGGACTCGGTTTTAAAATGGCGTTTGTGTTCGCCTCTGTAACTCCAACCCAAGTCGAGCCCTTTGTTCCACTTTTTGGCGGGCTTCTCCACAGAAGCCTCCAAAAGTGGTGCCACTCTGTCTGGGTCTACAGGATGTGTGGGAGGGGGGTTTAGGCACTCTGGACTGAGTTGCCTCGGCAACTCAAGTCGCACTCTTGTATGATTGGGCCATTGGTGAGCCGCCCGGCTCACCACTTAGCATGTTTGAGTGACAGGTAGGACTGATGAATGGGGGCTTTCTGCATAAAAGCAGGGCTTTGGGGACTGGAACTTCAGACGTCGCAACAGGACCTAAAGAATCCAAGGAGGGAGAAGCTGAGCCGGCCTGCAACGACGACACCACCGGTGGAGCCCTGCTGAACTGTCTCATCACTTTGCCCGACGACAGAGAAGATCTTCATCCAAAGAGTCTTCTTCCTTTGACTGGTGGGGATAACCAGTTTGCTCACCTTTTCACCTTCCCGGATCATCTCGTGGCCGCCTTGCCTTTGTCAAGCACCCCTGCAACCGGGATACCACGATTTACCACTACCGCAAATAAAAGGGTAGTACCTTTTAACCGGAGAACTCCGCGGCTGGTTTCTTTCCTGGCAGTGCAACAACCTTCAGCTTTCCTCCACGTCGAGATCTTCTCATCCTCTGGACGACGCCACGACTTGCACCCGCTGCCAGGAACAACTGCCCCCGCTGGAGGATCCTCTCCATTTTAAAGGTACTGTGTCCGCCTAGCCTCCCTTGTAACGGTCTGTACGAGGTGTCTATTAAATCCTCTACTTACTACCTGGGCTGACCCCAGGCTGGCTAACTGAACTTTTCTGAGCTGAACAAATTCCTTTTTGAACTCCCTGCAAGACTTTTCGAGCCTCTTAAACTGTGTGATCTTGGGCGCATTGGTGCTCTGCTCTCTCTAAGAGGGAGCCTGGCCTTTGAACCTTTTGCTCACAAGTAGACTTTGACTTTCCTGCCTTGCTGGGTGCTTCTAAAGTATTAGTGTTGTGTGCTTTTCTAATTTCTGCCTTTTCCCTCCCTTCTTTGATAACTTATTGGAGTGCCATCTTCAGTTAAGCGCTCACCTCTGTCTGAAAATAAGTGGTGTTAACTAAGACTTGTCTGATAAGGAATAAGGGATTTATGTATATTAATAGTGACTGTGTTTTGAACTTGCTTACAATAATAGTGCTGGAGTGTTTCTATAAGTGTGTCTTTAAATAAATAATTATATACTTTGATACCAAAGCTCTGGTCAGTGTTTGCTTGTGCTACTGTATTTTAGTACCTATCTTGTATAATCTATATACTGTCTAAATCTTCTTGAGAGACGTCTGGCTGCTCAGCCACAGCTACCAGGTAAATCTGGGTGGTAAAGACTGCTACCAATTTGGTTTACTGCCAACACCTGTAGTCATAAGCCTTTTGCAGTGGTCCCTAAGGGAACTGCACAGGTTTCTGCCTAACAGGGTGCCAAACTGAACAGATACAGTACTCTGATATGATATGATAGGTTATTTATAAAGCGCTTCATACCCAGAGGCTCCTAAGCGCGGACCGGGGATCGAACCTGTGATGCTCCTTGTCGTCTTGCTTCCAAGGCGAGCATGTTGCCCCTGAGCTATCCTCCTGCGACCCCCTATCTCCACTGCTACACTTGCAACTACAGCAAAATGAACAAGAGAAGCAAGAGGAACTGCTTAATCCAACCATCCTCCCCCAAAGTGTGGCAGTAAATTTTCTAATCAGTACAATATGTTATCATGGTTGAGGAAACACCCACCTTAGTAACTGCCCCGCAGACTCTACTCTGAGCTATGATAAGGCCCATACCTGTCTATCTGGCCCTGGAAATAGCAGGAGTTAATCAACAGATGGCACCCCCTCTTGCAAAGCTAGCTGGTAATATAGGCCATAAGATTCGGGATCATATATGCGAACAGGCTCTTGACCTCCTGCTGCAGGGCTTGGATTGCATCTGCCATGGCATTGGCGAAAATCACCAGGGAGGCTGACCTATCAATCAGTGCCCCTTCATAATTAAGGGCAGAAGGTACACATGGAAAAGGACGTTGTACCACTAAGGGAGTACCGCAAAAGGATTTTCCACCACTCCCCGTCCAGACAGGCTTGAGGCCTCATGGGCCGAGGAGCGGGGAGTGAGTACATATTAGAAAGGGGTTACCATTCCCAGTGTGCATGTGCCAACCCAGTTCAGAGGCGCAGCACATTATGTGCGTTTTGTCCGACAGCCAATAGAACCCTGGATGGCGGAAGAATGGCAAACTCCTAGACAGGAAGATGCTCACCATCAACATTGCCACTGGTACTTAGATCCACAAATCTGACCTGTTCCAAGAACATTGGCCGGCCATATTTCTGGCAGTACCTAAGGACAATATGTACATATCTTTCCCAAGTTGAGCTACTGTGAGACCGTCATCATGGTCTAAATATTCCCTGCCAGTGTTATTACACTTGACCTCATTGTGAAATATCCAACCCGCAGATAGGTTCTCATTGATATAGATCAGGGCCTGATTAGTGAGACAGTATGTCCCACCATGGTGAATCTCCTAAGAGTGATATTATTGCACGCACAAAGGTGCGCTCACCCTGCAAGGTGTACTCTTAGTGGTGCCATTCTCCACTTGGCTGTTTCAAGTTGTCCCCTGATGCCTGTGGTAAAAGGCCATTCCTCATTCACAGAGTTCTGCAGAGAGGGACTGTTCTTGCTGGTGGTGGCCGGGTCCATTTGCATAAACACCCAGCAGTTACTTAAGTTGTAGGTGTGGGCCCTAAAATGTGACAGGTTGTAGACTGCATTGCCTGACCATGCAGTTTTACCTTCTGACCAGACAGCAGTGCAGACAGGTACTGAACTCATGAACGTACATGTCTGCTTTTATTAGATACCTGTAGTAAGGGCTGTATTTCCATAGGGCACCCTCACTCAGAACTTTGACAGTAAATAACTTCATTCAGACAAGGTCTACATACTTTGTGACTGCTATGGTGGTGAGTTGGTGCAGTATTAAAAAAAATACTAATAATAATCCATGTCTCCACCACCACACTGGGATCAGATGGGTGTGACTGGTGAATCAATTAATGACCATATTTACACCATTCCTAATGCAGACATTTAATCATTTCTTTTTGCAAGCAGAGGAAGCAGTGACCATGGCGTTCTCAATCCATAAAGCTATTTGTACACGAGTGCTTGAGTAGAGGACACATCAGGATGGACATTCAAAGGGCATGCTTTGGCCCTCAAATCCCTTTCACTTAAGCAGTATGACAGGGCAATGATCACGACGTTGTCAAGAGGGGAAAGGGTTGATGCTGGGCGGGCCAGTCGCTGAAACCCTCTCATGTTCCATGCCTGTTATTAATAATGCCACCCTCCACTTTTTCAGCCCAGGTTTCTTTTTCCTCTTTTTCATAGAAGGCACGTTGGAGCAACCAGGAAAACCCAGACTTGAACCAAACGAGCAAAAAAAAAAATAAATGCTGACACTAATACAGACTCTGAATGGACACTATAACCAAGCATCGGCCAGTGCCTCAGAAAAGCAAATAGCTCTTCATGGCAAAATACCAATGATCTTTCATACTCTCAGCATGCTAGATAAACAGCAGAGCAGACATTTTGTGTCAATGTCACATCTGCACGTCATCCAGTATTTGTGTGTGCGATTAAGCCGCATTACAGCCTATCCCCATACAAGATGGCGCCTTCAACTTACTAGACAACCTGATGTGATTCATGTTACGAACTTGCAGAACTCTGCCTGCTTTGCATCGCAACGGGCGCTTTCTTTGTTTGGATGCAAGTGTTTTCTTGTTACCTTCCTGCTAGCGTTTTGTTTCTTCCACAAATTCTCTTGTTCCTCTCGTCCTGTGTGTGTACCCTTCATCCCTCCCACAATAAGTTTCTGCAGCTCTATGCTGTATTCCCAGGTCGTATTCTTGAGCTTTTTGACATTTTCGGCTGATCCAGACTTCTTTATTCCCTCACCATCACCTCTATTCCAGAATTCATCTGAATTGGGGACGCTGCACTACGTGCCACCAGATTCATCCACCAAAGAGGTTTTGTTTTTCCCATGTGGTTTCTTTTCTCCAGATTTGAGGAGCATGTGGAGTATCACCTGCCACCAGCTGTTACATCAGGTGCTGGAAGGTTGAGCCAAGAGAAGCCTGCTCGCAAGTGTCAAAAACCTTCCAAAACAGTTGAGCCCTTTTTCTCAGAAAGTTGCATGTTAAAACTATTCAAAAAACTGTACTGGAAAAGTGTGGGAGGGACTTAGAGGTGTTTTTAAAGCCTCTCACCTGTGTAACACAGTGCCAGGGGAAAAGACAGGCACAGATTGGTTTCTTAAAATCAGGTGTGCCCTACAGCCAATGGAAGGGGGTGAGGGATAAGGAACCAGCAGAATCGTAGTACAAAAGAAAAAAGAGGGAAAGGCAGAGTATGGGTTGTTCTGGTGAGGTCAGAGATGGCAGAGTGGAGGCAAACCAAGAATCCAGGCAGAGGAATGACAGCATAGAGGATCATGGAGACACAGATTTCTCAGGCAGTGTGCATGCGTGTTAGGGTATTTGAGCGGGAGAATGTTACACAATTGTGAGAGTGAAACAGTGAAAAAGAGAATGTTTGTGAAGGTGAGGGGTACTAGTGATGAAAGTGTGGGAGATAGGAGTACAGGGAGTGGGGCTAGTAGGAAGAGGGAGAGGGAGTAGGTGTTGGGAAATGGTATGATTAGTAGAGAGGGATGTAGGAGTGATTTGTGATGAGAAGAGTGGAGGAGAGAAGTGTGGGGATGTGAGGATAGTGAGAGTGAGTGTAGTGGGAGAGTGAGCAGAGCCCTGCATCCCTGAAAGGGAAAGCAAGGCACCATATCCTTGAGTAGGGGTTGAGAAGAAGGACCTAGTGAGGAGTGCGAAAAGAGCAGAGAAGTAGTTCAGAGAGGGGGGAGTAGAATGTAGTAGTGGTATGGAGACAGGAGAGAGTAGTATTTGTGTGGAGAAGGGAGAGTAGTGGAGAGTAAGATTGGAGGGATTGGAGGTAAGCAGTATAGAGAGTTGGAGAGGAACATCGGACGGATAGAGAAGGAAGTGTCAAGGAATGTGAAGAGAGACAGTGGATGGACTAGGAAGGGAGGAGTGTAGGAGGAGAGGAGTGGGAGCTATTGAGAGTCATAGATGCAGGAATATCTGAGCATGCAAGGATATCACTGAGTTGGGCTGGAGTGTATGGAAGGCACAAACCTTTACCTGTACCATCTTTTGAGGTAATTGGAACAGGAACGCTCCAGATACAAGAGGGAGTTTAGATAGATAAGGCGTTTGCCTTTAGACAGATTTTAACCAGTAAGGGCTACCGATGAATGGAGACTAACTTGCGTTTGAGAGACGCTTGGTCTATGGAGGAAATGGCCTGCACTAGATGAAAGAGAGAGAGGGTTGGCCCTTAGAGAGCCACTCCCCTTTTCCAGCCCAGTACATTATATTGAGCAATCTGCCTATCGTTGCATTAATACAATTACGTTAAACAATCTGTACGTGGTCACCTTAAACTGTTGAAAATCCCAAATAATAACATTTTCCAGGAGTCTTTGCAAGTTAAAGCTATCTGTGACAGCATCTTCACTTTAAATTTCACTCTAATCGTTACTAATGGCATTTATTTTGCACACTTAAAGTGGACTTTAAATAAGTGCCGACCCATCTCTGTGCTCGCCATTGAAGTACATTCTTTTTTTATTATTGTGTTCCAGCCAAAAATTCAGATTTTCACATTACATGAATAATTCAGAAAATAGGAAAAAAACAAGTTGAAAAGAAAATCCTAACATACATTAATTTCTACAATTTGCCAAATTTTTACAACATCCATGTACTACTTTTAATACGTCGATAGTTAGGTATAGTTCATGTCCCGCTATCAATCTTTCCCAGAAGGATTCTGAAGATAGGCATTCTACCCTATCAACAAATCGACGCAAAAACTGCATTCTCGTCTTTCAAGTCCCCCTACAGTCTCATTATGTGCTTCAGTGACTGATATTCTTCCACATTACATAAAGAACAGATGTCATTATCTCGTAGACAATTGTTGCGTGCCAAGGTGATCTCCCTTGTGAGCAATAACTTCAGTCAAAATCTTCGAAATACCAGTCTCCATCTCGGGTTAGCGAAACGTCTTAGATAAGATGGGAGAAATCATTTAGGCTTGTCATAAATAAATGGAGATCTGGCAAGTAATAAATGATGCATTTCCGAAACCGTACAAATCCAATTCATCCTTGCCAAAGCCTCCTTCACTCCCACTGGGTTGTCTATGAAATTGTTTTCATTATGTTCACACTCTTGCATGATTCCCATCGCATGTTTCCTCATTTGTATAAGAAACAAACTTGCCCCTTTAACTGGCGCCCTAGTTCCTCATATAGGCAGTGCCTTTGTGGAACCAGTCTGTGTCTGTATAAGGAAACAACCTTCCAATCGAAGTACTTCATTGATTGCAAGTCCAACTCATACCTGAGACTTTCCATAGGCAGACTATGGGGGAGGTCCAGGGTCCGTTTCCTAAGTTTCCCTTCAAATCTTGACCAATTCATTGCCCAGGACTAGGTTTAATATCCATTCCATTAAGCAATGAGGTCACAAACTAAATGTTACTAGCGGGACTATCGAAAATTTGCAGCAAGAACTGAAATGTTTTCTCATTTGACACATCAACTGAGACAGCTTATCGTTCAGTTCTGCCTCTAATTGTGCTATCTTTGGATATGAGTGCAGTCTAATCCCCAGCTATGCAACTTCTTGCATTATTGGCACAATTTGATCTGTCAAGGTCCATTTAAAGTTCGGGACACGCTTGAGTGACATCTTGAAGATTACTATATTTGACTTTGCTGGATTTTTTTGTAAGTCATTTTGTTTTGCATAATCTTCAAGAGCAGACAGGAGGCGTTGAAGGCCTATCAGCGTATAGTTTAAGAGGACTATATATCGTCCGCATAGGCTATCCAATTAATGGGAAAGGAGTCTATCCAGGGGCTACGCAGTGCATGATGTTTGAGTGATTTGGCTAAATCCGCTAGATACAGATTAAAGAGGCAGGGGGCAAGTATGCACCCCTTTCTCAAACCCCGTCCAGTAGATACTGGGGCAGACCTCTCACCCCGAGTATTCAACCTTACTTGTAGGCTTCAGTCTTCATGCAAGGCCACGATTATTGCTAACAGAGACTTTGGTATTTCCCATTACTCTAACTTCAACCACAGTAATTCTCTGTTAATCATGTCGTAAGAGGTTGAAATATCTATCCATGCGCCATATAATGGTGGACCATGCTTCCCCCAAGGCTTCTCGCTTACAATGCTCATCACTAATCCATTCAGGGTGGTGGAAAGGCCTTTTCTAAAGCCGATCTGGTGCTTTGTTAAAATCTTTTTATCCAGAGCCCAGGTTTCTAACTCCTTCAACACTATTCCAGCAAAGATTTTTCTATCTGGGTCAAGAAGGGCGATCACCCTTCTTATAGATAGGAATGACAGTAGCAGATTTCCAAGATTCTGAGGTGCACCTACTCTCTAGAACTTCGTTAAAAATGACTAACAGGGAGGCCACCAGCGGGCACAGGCAAGATGGCCGCCTGAGCCCAGAGTTCCTGTTCAAGCCCCGGGAGCTCCACGGAGAAGTAGGAGTAAGAGGACCCCAGCTCACACATGAGGCCAAGATAACGCTATCGGAACCGAAGCCCAACAGACCGGTCGAAGTCTGGGGTTCAGGGGTGCTCCCAGGCCTGAGTTACACAGCAAAGGGCTTAGGCGCCCCTCCCCCTCCGGTGCTCCACATCGCACCACGGAGAGAGACATCGAGAGGAGCAGTGAACAAACCGCCGGTGCCCCATCGGGCTCGCTGTATCTGGAGCCGCGGCCCTAGCAGCGCCCCCCCCCTCCGTGGATGTACATCACCACCAGCATGGGGAGCAGTGGGGCGTACCAGCCCCCACAAGCCATCAGTAGGGCAAGCAACGGGAGAGACTGCAAGAAGGGGGTGCGGGCCACGCCACTGGAGGCAGCAGTACTGTCCTCCCTCTCGGTGGCCGCCCGCCCCTCAAGCTCAGCACCAGCATCTGTCACATGGGCTGACCACGGTCCCGGGGGGGGTGGCCAGGTAGGGGGGGCCTGAAGGAAACTCAAGGAGCAGCCCCCCACTGACACCAGCAACCCTGCAGCCTACACGGGGGGCCACTGAGCTACAGCGGAGTGACTCCCTTTAAAGGAGAAGGGCACACGCCCAGTGCAACCCAAGACTTCACAAGCCCTTGAGGCCAGACCTGAGGAGGCGAGCACCATCGTGACCTCCCAAGCCCAGACCGACACGGGAGCGCGCCCAAACGTTGGCTGGGGGGTATCCAACACTGCAGAGGCACAGGCGACTAGGTGAGGAGGCAATTTGGAGGGGGCCTGAGCGGACATTGTTGACCCCCACAACTCGCATGTGGGGGCCCAACTAATCACTGAACTGCGGCCGCCACCACAGGGACAGATCCCACAAGCCTACGCACCCAGACACGGGTCTCCAGCCTAGGGGGCCTATAACGCCGACCCCTGACCCCCGGGAAGCCAACCATAGACGCCCAGCTTGGGCCGTCGCGGGAACTCGTCCTTCTAACCCGCCGGTGAAGGAAACACGGGTGGGGCTGACTATCACCTAAGTTGCCACCCCCGAAGCAGTGTCACATAGAAAAGTACCATCTGCCCCACATCCTCACCTCAGATAGGGTCCACACACCTTGTCCCAGCACCCCTTGGAATTTTGGGCGACCCTGTGCTCCGCGCCGCCCGCCGCAACAGGCCCTGAGGCATCCGGAGATGCCTGAAAAGAGACCCTGAAACTGGCGACAGGCGAGCAACCGGCGGCCCTCCCATGATCTAACCACCCCGTGGACCTACTGGCCACGGGTGAGATAGCCCGACCACTGGAGCCACTGAAACGCCAACTGGGGGAGAAATAGGTTTAGGTTGGTGGTATAGCTATCACCACATGAGTGACACTGGACCACCCCCACGCCAGACCTTGGCACGATCTACATGAGTTGGAAGGAAGCTCTCTCCAAATTTCAATTTCGAGCCGGCGAGAACGAGATGGCGTCCGGAGGCCTACCCGCCCCGGACCTGGGCGCAATCCAGAATAATATCCAAATGATCCTAGAAGAAATCAGAGGGATAAGAACAGACATGGGGGGCCCAAGCTGGCAGACCTTACCACGAAAGTGACAACCCTGGAGGACCGCATGGAAGGGGTCGAAAACAACCAACTCTCCACTGCACTCCTAGAGACTCAAATGGAAGCGAGGTTCATGGGGGTCCAGCGGCGTGAAGAGGAACTAGAATTCAAGGTCGATGACATGGAGAACCGGGAAAGGAGAAATAATCTACGCATTTTCGGACTAGTGGAAACGGAGGGAGAGAACCTGCTTGGCCTAGAGGGCAAGGTACATGACATCATAAGGATCATCCTGGGCATAGAAGCCGCCGAAGATATCAAAATGGACAGAGTTCACCGTGCCGGAGGCAGAGGCAAAGGCCCTCGCTCGGTGTTAGCAAGACTACACTACTACAGAGACCCCACCCCCAACTCAGCACACAAACTCACAAGCATACACCATGCACCCATACAGACCCCACCCCCAACTCACCATACAAACTCACAAGTATACACCATGCACCCATACAGACCCGAACCCCCCACCCCCAACTCAGCACACAAACCCACAAGCATATACCATGCACCCATACAGACCCGAACCCCCCACCCCCAACTCAGCACACAAACCCACAAGCATACACCATGCACCCTTACAGACCCGAACCCCCCACCACCAACTCGGCACACAAACCCACAAGCATACACCATGCACCCATACAGACCCGAACCCCCACCCCCAACTCAGCACACAAACTCACAAGCATACACCATGCACCCATACAGACCCCACCCCCAACTCACCATACAAACTCACAAGTATACACCATGCACCCATACAGACCCGAACCCCCCCACCCCCAAATCAGCACACAAACTCACAAGCATACACCATGCACCCATACAGACCCCACCCCCAACTCACCATACAAACTCACAAGTATACACCATGCACCCATACAGACCCGAACCCCCCACCCCCAACTCGGCACACAAACCCACAAGCATACACCATGCACCCATACAGACCAGAACCCCCCACCCCCAACTCAGCACACAAACCCACAAGCATACACCATGCACCCATACAGACCCGAACCCCCCACCCCAGCACACAAACCCACAAGCATACACCATGCACCCATACAGACCCGAACCCCCAACCGCAACTCAGCACACAAACTCACAAGCATACACCATGCACCCATACAGACCCCACCCCCAACTCACCATACAAACTCACATGCATACACCATGCATCCATAAAGACCTGAACCCTCCACCCCCCAACTCACCAAACAAACTCACAAGCATGCACGCATACAGACCCGGACCCCCCACCCCCACATCTCAACATACACTTCACTTGCACACAAACACATTCAGGCAGACACGACACACACCCCACCCCTGCATCTCAACACACACTGCACTTGCACACCAACACATTTAAGCAGACCCGACACATACCCCACCCCCACATCTCAACATACACTGAACTTGCGCACAAACACATTCAGGCAGACCTGACCCCCACACCCGCTCCGCATCTCAACACACACTGCACTTGCACACAAACACATTCAAGCAGACCCAACACACACCCCTCCGCATCTCAACACACAATCCACTTGCACACAAACACATTCAGGCAGACCCGACACACACCCCACCCCCGCATCTCAACATACACTGAACTTGCACAAAAACACATTCAGGCAGACCCGACCCCCACACTCCCTCCGCATCTCAACACACACTGCACTTGCACACAGACACATTCAAGCAGACCCGTCACACACCCCACCCCCGCATCTCAACATAC
This sequence comes from Ambystoma mexicanum, assembly GCF_040938575.1. Classification (NCBI taxonomy): domain Eukaryota; kingdom Metazoa; phylum Chordata; class Amphibia; order Caudata; family Ambystomatidae; genus Ambystoma; species Ambystoma mexicanum. The sequence continues at coordinate 217,958,914 of NC_090940.1, forward strand.
ACTGCAGACATACAAATACAAACACACCCGACACACCTCTGCATCTCAACATACATACAAAAACAAAAAACACAGTCAGGACGGACCCGAGACAGACACACACACACACACACACACACACACACACACACACAAACATACAGCCTCCCACCCCCCACCCCACCATGTACTTACCCAGACGTGCTGGAACGCTGGCGAGGCTTCTGGCACTACGGCTGGCGTGGCAAGCAAGGCTGAAATGCCTTCCGGCATCAAGCCTTGCTGGCCACACCAGCCGTAGTGCTGGCACTCCATTGGTGCAGCACACACGCACTACGTGGCTCGTAGGAGCTGCGTGGTTTGTGTGCACTGAACCAATGAGGGCCAGTGTTTTGTCCGGCCCAAAAGACAACAAAGACTTTCCTAATGGAGGGCGGCCGATGCTGCTTGCGGGCCGCCCTCCATTAGGAAAGTCTTAGTGCCTCGCGGGCCGGACAAAACGGCATGGCGGGCCGCAACTGGCCCGCGGGCCGTATGTTGTGCACCCATGCGCTAGATGAATGGTTATGGGTCCCGAGTTCACGTATCTCAAGAAGTGTCCTACACCACCCGGTGTTGGGGGACTTGTGGTCGATCTGGAGGGAAGGAGGCTATTATAGATGGCTCACCACCTGGCCCTCGCCGCTGAGTTGTATTTGGGCCCCCCCCTCCATTCATAGTCAAAATAGCCGAACTGGTCGCATACCAACAATGTACAAGGCAGGTCTTACTAGGGTAGGCCATTTGTGGGTGGAGGGATCCTTCATGCCCTTACTAGATCTGGAGGAGGCCCTGGGGCTGGGTAAACTTTCACTGTTTTGCTACCTCCAGCTGAAGGGAGTCCTCACTGAACCTTCATGGGGAGACACCCTCAGGAGAAACCTGACAGACTTCAAGAAAATGCTAATCTCCACACGGGGCACCAAGGGTGTCATATCGCACCTCTACAAATTCCTCTTGCACTCGGCCCCCGGGGAACCCCCTCCTGCCCAGACACAATGGGAAAGGGACCTGGGAGGGGCAATTGACAATAAAAGGCGGTCCAAAATGTGTATCCGAGCCAACCGATCAACAACCTTGCTTCAATACCGACACCAGGCCCTGAAGATACTGCATAGGCGGCATTACCCCCCACCCCCGCCAGAGGATCGCTAGGATGAGGACAGGATACGACCCACACTGCTGGAAATGCCGGAAAGTAAAGGGTGACTATATACACATGTGGTGGAAATGCCCCATGGTCCAGACATACTGGGGTGAGGTACTATCCTGGATCAAAGGGGTGGATGGGGTGGGCAGGTCCCTGTGCCCCTGGTTTCTCCTCTTTGTAATTGATGTAGGGGATGATCACGAAGAAACCCAGGGCCACATGTTACAGGTCATTCTGGTGGCAGCTAGGTGTTGTCTGGCCCAAAAGTGGAAGAGCCCACACATGCCAGGAGAAAAAGATTGGGTTAACAAGGTCCGGGCCATTTACGAAATGGAGTTTCTGACACACCTCATTGACGAATCAAGGACTAATATTGAAGATCTTTGGCTCCCCTTCTTTGAGAAGTATGAACGCCTGGCCTGAAAGGACAATAGCTTGTCCGGGGACCAACCCGGACACTAAGGGCCAATGGAGGGATACCCCGAGCGTGCGAGGTACTCTATAAGTAAACACCCCACAGGCACTGCAAAAAGCCAAGCCCAAGACACCAGTTTGCAAAGAACTGACCGACTGTGCCTTGAAAAGTGGTCCATGAGCTTGTTGGATGAATTAGATCTCAATGTTCGATCTATGGCTGAGGGTGAGGGAGGGGGGAGGGCCGGGGATAAGGGTTGTTGTTCAAATGTTTTTTGAGGTGAATATTCACGAAAAATAATGTACGATGTGACAACCAGAAAATGCCAATAAAATACGATTTTCAACAACAAAATAAATGACTAACAGAATGTTTTCCCACAGATTAACATTAGTGAGCCCGTTTGATTAGTGAGTCCGCTTGGCCCCGCCGCTCTGGAGGAAGAATATTTTCCTGAGATAAGGACAACTCCACTCTATATTCAGGTTTAATTTACATTTTTTTCATTAGAGAGTTCCCCAATAGGTTTATGAAATAATTGCACAAGGTTGTCTCCGCTACAGGGTTGCTTAGTCATTTTTAGTAGAATTGTTGACGACAAGAGCCCAATAATTACTGGTGTTTTTATTACCCGGAAGCTTCAGCATCTGTACCCCAGCCTTCTGATTTTGAAGGAACCTATTTGATCGGGACCATTCTCGCTAGCTGGTGCGCAATTCTTTTGCTCTTAATTGATATTCTTGGGCCGAGTTGGTCTCATGCTTGAAGGCTCGAATTGAGGTTCTGAGCCCTCTCTTCCTAAGCCAAGTTTCTTCATCAAACGAATGTGCGTGTGATGGGCGCTTGGACAACCCACTGGCACCAGGAGGATTTGAATCCCACAGGAAATCCAAGAAGTTTACCGGATCACATGCCCTTGACAGTTCCAATTCGGTTAGCATATCCGTGACTTTAACTAAGTCTTGAACGATACGTTCAAGACAGCTCCGCCTTTCCTGAACTTTCAGAATTCTGTTTCTACCTGCGTTTACTTGCAGATCAACGGTATTCTCAATTGCCCCCTTCTTAGAAGCATTTGAAAAGCTCCCTGTCAGCATGCTATGATCACTATAACCTTTGGCACATACCCGAAAAGAGTTACATTTGATAAACATATCTTCTGATACAAATAGTCTATTGTTGAGCATGAAGACCCCCACCTCCAATTCAGCATAGGGGGCACGTCTCCCTGCACGTTCCCATTTGCAATTTTCAGTTTCCAATCCGAGAGACAGGTTAGCCATTTCTTGCCATTCATTGTAGATTTTTTAAACTTTGATGTTGCCCCTGGCAGACGAGACATAATACATTGGTAATTTAAATCCCCTGTCAGAATTATACCGACTGAACCATAGGCAATTTCTACCTTTACCAACAGTTCTGACAATAATTCTAGAAAAATTGGTAGGGTGGAGCTGGTGGGGTTCCAGTAAACATTAATAATACCAATGATTCTGGAGCGGATGTCCGCTCAGTAAGATTAAAACTGCCAGCAGTCCTTGGATCTCTGTTGAAATGAAACCACAATTATTGTGTTCCAAATCTCGATCAACAAGCCGCCAGCTGGGCGTCGTCCTTTATGGTGGGTGGCTAATTGCTCCAATATGGAGAATCAATCTACCTTGAATCTGCGAGTCAGCCAAGTTTCTTGCAGGAAGAATATATTGTTATTATTGAGACAAGCCTCCCTCATCATCCTATTTTTAAAAGAACTGGAACCCTGCATATTCCACGCCACCAATCGAAGATCCATTCCTACTAGAGTATCTTCAGGGACCCCCAACGTCTGAAATATCTGTGATAAAATATCCAGTAACACAGATCAGACTTTTGATTTCGTCTCACACAATGAATTGATATCACTCATGCTCGAGGAAAGTAGATTGCTCTTTTCAGAAGTGGCTGTGTGAAGAACTTAGACTTGTTTTTTGCTCCTCTGGCCTCAGCTAGTTCGCTCCTCCGTTTAGTGTTAATTTGAATGATTTCAGACGAGATCTCAAAACCCAATTTTCTTATTTTAATGCCTGCCGCAAACACTCCCTCGGCGCTGAGCTGTGATTTAATTCCCATTTCAGCTATTAATTTGCAGTCTTTGCAGGGAAACCGTACACATTCGAAGTCATGCATAGAGAAAAAATAAATGTCTGAAATGTTTCTACAAGCGGACAAAATGGCACTTGGGTTTTACGTTTTCGGGTCTTTTCCCTCAATTAGTTGTTTCATCCAGACTCTGGGGGTGACGTAAGATTGTTGCAACAAGCCATCAGCTTCCTGGTCTGTCTGGGATCTATTTGCCGCCCTATAGCTGGGCTGCCTCTCCAAGACTATATGTTGAGGCGCCAGGAGGTGATTGGGGCCCTCTTCTGCAGAATCCCTTCATAAGCTAGTATGTGTGAAATTGACATCGCTGGTTGAAGGGTTCTCGTGCATCTGGTTTCCTGATATTGTTGGTGGGAGAACAACTGAAGGGGCAACTTTGTTTTTTTTTCCTCTGTAAAAGATCGGCTCCCATTTAAGTGGGTCCTGAGGCTTTCGTATTTGGACTCCAATACACGATTTGGAAACTGGAGCTGGGAGAACGTTTGTAGCTGCTTACTTGCATTTTGAATATCACAGTCTTGACTCTGTGGACTTTGTGACTCTGAACTGGGGGCCAGAGATGTTTGCTGCTGTGAATCCTTAAATATGTTTTTGCTAATCTTTTCTCTTCCCCAGTGGCTATCTTGTTAGTTGCTGAAAAGGTACGCAAGAGGCTTGTTTTGATTGTATTCTTAATTTTCCGCGCTTTTTGATTTTTTGTTTTTTTCTCAGTGGACGATAGGGGAGATTTGGAATTCTCTTTATTCACTTGGCCTTTTCTCTTTTCTCCTTTGCTGTCTTTTCATATTACCTCTGCACTGTTCTAAAGTGTGCTGCTCAGGGTTTGAATTGTCCACGATTTCAATTGTGTCTTCTGGTTTATTCTCGCCTGTATCCATGTCGTCGGCTAACTGTGCCATTCTCCGAAACACTTCCAGCACTGAATCTGAGGGTGGAGTGAGAGTGGAATGTCATCAAAAGCCTTATATCCTTCTGCCTCAACTTGACAAAGAGGAGTTACAACAGCATTTCTGTTGTCTCTCTGTACATCTGAACAATGTGTATCAGAGCTAAGGTCTTCCCATTCATTATCTCCACCAGTTGTTTGTGTTGAGAGAGTTGCCCATCTTGTGAGCAACCTGCTTTTTAACCTCCACCTTAATCTCTTTTAAGGAGTCAATCACTGTGGTGTTCAGTGCAGTTTTAAGGTAGACAAATGAGGTGTCAACTTGACCCACTTCCTTGGTCAGTTCCATTAGGATCACCGAATGTACCTGGACTTCCCCTTTCAATGATTCAAATACCTTTACTAAGAATTTAGTACAAAGTTTAGTGCAGAATGTGGTGACGGTTCCATTCCTTGGGCTGCTACTTGTTGTGTCCATAGCTCGAAAGCGATCAGCATCGGGTGGCGAATGCACTGGGGTTCCAATCAGCAAGGGTTGCAATGCAGAAGGGGAAAAAGAGGCATGTTGCTGAGTGCTGGACAAGAGGACTAATAGTCTAATGTAGTTCTCTCCCAGGGGTGACATTAAGGAAAGAACCTTCCAAACCGCCTTGACTACATAACCTGAGACGACTCGCCTCATTTTTCCTTTGTGTAAAAATGCTTTTTATTTGCCGTTTGATCGTAGTTGCCGTTAAAGTGTATTCAAGGCTGTTGTCGAAAGCTGACCTTAACTCCTGAGTTGATTTTAGAGAGCTAGTTACATTTTTTGCAATGTCGTGCTCTATGGGTGCCGCTGCTGCGCTGCTTTGCCTGATCTCATACTCCTGTGCACAAATTATTTGCTCTTTGTATTTTGGATTGAAGTACATTTCTGTACAGACTGCAGCATCCATACCAATTTACTCTTAGCTCTCCTACAGCAGGTGTTCAGACACTGAGGTAGTAGTAGATAGTCTATAGTTTGATGTGAGCAGTAAAGCAGATGTTTGTTTGTGACTTATGTGGGAATTAGAATTCTTATTAGATTTTTACAAAACTCATTTATTGCACTGATCGTACATCCGATGTTGACCCCCACCTAACTTTGCGGACAGGGATACCATTGTTTTCCACATTTGTGAAATAATGCGAACCAACCATGTGGAACGCTAGGCGCGGCTGCATGGTTGTGTACACCTGCATACTCACAATAATCTCAGTTAGTAGTAGTGTAAAATATGGCATAAAGAGATGTAATGACCCATCAACTCCAAACTCCATTTCTTTTGACTCTTTATCTCAAGGTTTTGCTGACCACCTGTGACTTGAACACTCTTATTGACCATTACATCGCCCATACCTTGATCATTTCTGCTACAGTCACTCGCCTGGTATGATATGATACTTTATTTATAGTGCGCCTATACACAAGTGTTTCAAGGCGTGAAGGCTGGGAAAGGTCCACTACTGGTTCTATCATTCTCTTGCCTGGTAGCAGCAGCTCTATTTAAATTGAATCACTGTTGGGTGAAAGCCTCTACTCTTATGATCTTTTAGCAGGGAGGCAGGGAGCTGAACTCAAGCTGCTCATCTCCAGCAGACAATAGTTGCTGAGACAGCACTGGGTGATGTAATCAAGGTCGGCAAGCCAGTCCCACGGCTGCTTGTGGGAGCTCGGGAAGTGGACCTAATCCAGATAAACACTCACATAACACCAAAGCAGTCTTAATTGCTCTTTGGCCATTGGGTATGGGAACGGGGAGGTGGAAAGGAGCCGCATTATTCGCTGTACACAAAATATATTTTTCGCACTGAATATGTCTGCTCTTAGATTTGATCCACTGCTAATTAAACCAAAGCCTCATTTTGATTGATTTCTGTCCTCCCACGTATTCCTCATCTTTGATATTCATATCTCTCCAGCTTTGCTGCTTTGGAAAAAAAAATTCCTGGCAGAGGGCGCTGTGCACAATGTTGTGTTGTCTTTGTCCCTCGAGGGCTGCTGTCGAGTATCGACGCCACCAGCAGTATAAATAACTTGTGCCGCGCCCATTGCCTTCACTTCCGTTTTTCCGAAAATTTTCGCTTCAAGTACTAACGGCGCTCTTTGTTTTTATGTCGAAAAATGTCTTCATTGTCTACCCCTTGGACCCCAAAGTCGGGATTTTAAAAAAGTTACGACTGCGGGTCCAAGATATCAATAATTGATCCTCACTGTGTCTGCCTTTGGTGTCTGGGCTGCGGGCACCGTACCGATGACTGCGGATCCTGTCAGTCCATGACAGAAAAAGCTCTCCGGGGACGCAGAAGTAAACTGGTGGTGGGGAGGGAGGCTTCGAAGTCTACTTCGAAGAAGGAAAAGAAGTACAAGGAATCTAGAGACTCCACTCTGCATAAATGATCGAAGAGGTCCCAGTCGAGAAGTTGATCGACGCAGTCTTCGTCTTCGAGGAAGAGACACCATAGGTTTCACTCTTCTTCATCGGATTCCTCTACTGAGGTAATCAGGTGCCTGACAAGTTCGGATTCCCCACGTAAATGGGATGCCTTTTATAGTGGAAATGATGCAGATTTTTGAGAATGACGCCGCAACCCCCTCAAAAGAATCACGCAAGAGCCATGCCCCTGTCGCTCCTTCGGATGACTCCGGGAAGTCAAAGGCTATTTCGGCAAGGCCGAGTAGTAAGCCAGCTGTACGTCGAGATAATCGACCCGATGAAAAGGCGTAGAAGGTATCTATTCGAGAACCGAGTCTGCCCAATACCGTCGAAAAAACACAAATCGTCGACACCTTCGACGATTTTGTCGACGCAATCGGCGCTGAGCACTTCAATGCTAAAGTTGAGGGTCATTCCTAGTAAATGGATCCCTTTTTCGAAGCCGTCTTTGACACCGATCTCATCGAAGCCTATACCGGTTCAGGAAAGAACAGGCAGGCCTGTAGCGAAAAAAAGCATTTTTTAAGTTCATGTCTTCAATTTATGAGGAGGAACCTGCTTCTGATGAGGAAACATCTTCATTTGGGGTGCAGTTTGGCACTGAAAATGTACCTGAAGAGCTCATTGGCCCATAGTCAAGGATGAAAGACCTCTAACTCCCTCCAGTCTGCTAGTAGACTTAATACTTCACCAGAGCTGGAGATTGGCAGGCCTGAGCCCTCAGAAGATGCCGATTCTAATTACAGAAACCTCATGAACAGGGTCACGGAATATATGGGGTGCAGTAGGGCTTCCCGGCATATGAGCAGCATGACATGACAGACATCCTAGACCAGGGACCTCAGAAGAACTCAATCTTGCCCTTCCATAAGGCCCTTCAGAGGAAGGTTGTGACCAACTGGGAAGCTCCAGAATCTGGGCCTGCTGTGAACAGAAACTTCTCCAGGGAGTATAGACCCTCTAGCAGCGATCTATACTACCTCACCAAACACCCTACGCCTGAGGGTTTAGTAGTACAGGCTGCCACTTCAACCAAACAATCTGCCTATCCCTATATCCTCCTGGATACGGACGACAAGAAGGTTGATGCATGGGCTCGCAAGGCCTTCACATCAGGCAGCATGGCCTTGAAGTCTACTAACGTCACCTGCACCTTGGCTAGATTTTCTTATACCCTGTGGTACTGTGTTGCCATGGCGGCTGATCACATTCTGGAAGGCGAGGAAAGAGATGGCTTCCTGGCTATAGTAAAGGATGGAAAAGAGGCAATGGGAGAGTGTCTCCAGTCAGGATTGGATACTGCTGACAGCATCAGTAGATCCATGGCTGTAAGCACCATACTGCACAGGTTTGCGTGGTTCAGAAAGTCGGGGTTTGCACCGGATGTGCAGGCCAGACTGCTCAACATGCCCTTCGGTTCGAGGTTGTTCGGCAGCAAGGCGGATGAGTCTGGAGAAGCTGCAGACCTCCAAGGCGGCGGCTAAGTCCCTTAGCACCTCCGTTCCACAACCTCAACAACGCTATTCGGGCTCATCTTCCTGGAGGGGTCGTTCTTTTCGTTTCTATTCCTCATTTGGTAGAGGAAGAGGACGAGGACAGGCCAGACAAAGGGGGCAAAGAAGATTCCCTCGTGGTGGATGAGGAATGGGTGCTAAATCAGACCCAGCAGTGGCATCTTTACCCTCTGCCGCTGTTGCAGCTGCCTCTAAGCCACTCTGAGGCCTTGACCCACAAGACACCAGTGGGAGGCAGAATCTTTCAGCATCTGAACGAATGGCCGGCCATTACTTCAGATGCTTAGGCACTAGAAACAGTAGCCCAGGGTTACTACCTTCCTTTTCAAAGAAGGCCTCAAGGTCATCCACCGGGAACCAACTCTGTCAAAATTCCAGATATGCTCCTTGTGCAGGAAATTTTAACCCTGCTAGAAAAAGGTTTAATACAACATGTACCTGTAGCGGAGAGGAACACGGGTTGGTATTCCCCTTACTTTCTCATTCCCAAGAAGGACGGAGGATTGAGACCCATCTTGGACTTAAGAAACTTCAGCAAGTTCCTCAAGAAGGACAAGTTCAAGATAGTTACCCTTTCTCAGATCTTTCAGGTTCTCCAACTCCAAGACTTGTTGGTATCATTGGGCCTTCAGGATGCTTACTTTTATGTGCCGATCCATCTCAAGCACAGGAAGTACCTGCAGTTCGCAGTTCTCATGATCAGTTTAGAATTCTGCCATTTGGGCTGACCTCCGCCCGAGGGTTTTCACCAAGCTGATGGTGGCAGTGGCAGCGAGTCTCAGGAGATGGGGGATTCACGTCTACCCCTACCTGGGCGATTGATCAGGGCTCGTTCACCCGAGCAAGCCCAGGAACATCTCAGTATCACCTGCCACTTCCTAGACAGACCCGAGCTTCTCCCTCAATTACAAGAAATCCCATATAATACCATTCCAAAGACTCCAGTTCATCGGAGTGGTCTTGGATACTTCCTCGGGAAAAGCCTTGCCTCCCGAGGTGAGAGCTCAACACATTCAGCAGATGGTAACAAAATTCCTTAATGCCCAGCCCCTGACGGCCTTCGATTTCCTGAGGTTGCTCGGCCTCATGGCAGCCTGCATTTTTCTGGTGCCAGAGGCCAGATTGAGAATGAGATCCCTTGAATGGGCCCTCAGGACTCAGTGGTCCCAATTCTCAGGGAATGTCATATCAACTGCATTTCCGAGCAGAGTTGCTCACGATCTTCTATTAGTGGGCTTGCAAAGACAACATTCTCAAGGGTGAATCTTTTTGGCAACCATGGCCGGAGATAACAGTACTGACGGATGCCTCACTCACGGGGTGGGGAGTCCACACCAACAAACTGACTATCAGCGGTCGTTTGTCTCCATCGGAGTCCAAACTACACATCAACCTTTTGGAGCTGAGGGCAATCAGACTAGTGCTGAAGGCCTTTCTGCCCTCTGTAGGGGAAAGAATGTCCTGATAATGACGGACAATACAGTGGCCATGTATTTCCTCAAAAAGAGAGGTGGTGTAGGGTCACTACCAGTGTGAAGAGAGGCAATGCAGCTCTGGTTCTGGGCAATACAAGAAGGAATCTCTCTGTCAGCAGTTCACCTAGCCGGAGAGCAGAACGCGGCAGCAGACGCTCTGAGCAGGCAGAGGACAGTATCCCATGAGTGGGAACTAGCTCAGGAAGTTGTTCAAGAGATCTTCACCCTTTGGGAACCCCTCAAGTGGATCTGTTTGCGACTGGTACCAACTGGAAGTGCGAGCTGTATTGCTCAAGGGAATTTCCCCCGAGAGGAGCTCTAGGAGATGCGTTTGTGGTGGACTGTGAATTTACACTTCTGTAAGCATTTCCTCCAGTCCCCGTCATTCCGCACATGATCAAGAGGTTGAGAAAGTTTGGGAAAACCATGATTATAATTGCCCCGGATTGGGCCAGGAGGACTTAGTCCCCAGACCAGACCTTCTGGACATGTCCATCTGCCCTCCAATACGTCTTCCACAAAGAGAGGATCTTTTCTCGCAAGACGAAGGTCGAGTTCTCCATCCAAAGGTCAAGACACTCAGCCTTCACGCATGGTTTTTGAGAGGCTAAGATACAACTATGTTTGGGATATACCGGGCCGAAATTGGGCCTTGCAGTAACTAAACAAACCATATCCCAGTGGATCACGCTGGCTATTGGAGAATGCTATAGACTTGCGGGAATGGTCCTGCCCAAAGGGCTTCGAGCTCATTCCGCGAGGGGCATGGCAACTTCCGCGACTCTTCAAAGGGGTGTCCCTATAATTGACATCAGCTCAGCAGCTACTTGGGCGTCCATTCATACATTTGTTAAGCATCATTGCTTGGACTCCTCTTCCACTCAAGGATGTCTTTTTGCTAAGGCAGTCCTTCATTCCATTCACGATTAATTTAAATAGTATTCCCTCCTCCCAATTGTCACTGCTTTGGGAGTCTATTGAAGATGAGGAATACGTGGGAGGCCACAATCCTTTCGAAGAACAAGTTATTTACCCCTGGTAACGTTCCTTCTTCTGGATGTTCCTCCCACATATTCCCTCCCAGCCCACCCCACTGTACAATTATTACACTCTGTTTCGTGAGAGCTTGCGGTCTAGGGTACGCCTGGTTAGTTCCTCGATTGATGGGAATGAAAAAAACAGAACTGAAGCCAACGGACGCAGCATGAGCTATTTATACTGCTGGTGACGTCGATACTCGGCGGCAGCCCGCGAAGGACATAGACGCCACGACATCATGCACAGCGCCCTCTGCCACAAATTTATTTTCCTGAATCAGCAAAGCTGGCGAGATACGAATATCAAAGATGAGGACTACGTGGGAGGAAAATCCAGTCGAAAGAACGTTAGCAGGGGTAAGTAACTTGTTCTTTTGTTTATACCATTCTATGAAATGGCCCTAGCAATGCAACCCTTCATCCACTCCCTTTCTATATGCTCTAATTTTGCCAACTATTTTTCCCAGACAATTGTGGCCAAAAATGGGGCCATCAGAGAAAGATTCACTCTGCTCCAGTTTCCTCAAATGATCTTTATCCAAAGTCATGTCTAGTTGTACTACATTTTGACCTTACTGCATTTCCTGAGCAACAGGTATTGAAATCTGTCACAAAACCTTGCTACTCTCCAGGAGGTCTTCTTTCAGCTTTTGTTGTCAAATCACATTCCTCATGCTTCTGGGACTTGGGTTATTTTTTAATTAATTGTGTCCAAAGGCTGATTTCTTGACTCGTTAAAATTTTACTTCATCACTCCTCTTCACTAATATGAACTGTCTCAACAAATACTGTCCTATCACTGCTCAGCCATTTCTGGGCAGGACCTTAGGGCAAGTAGCCTTAAGGCGCTTAATAGATTTCTACCATATAATAGGATTTTCACACCTCACCAATGTGGCTCTAGACCTGAGCCATCGGCACTGCAGGTGATGGATCATGCCTGCTCTTGGTGTTTTTTTCTCTCAAGAGTGTTTGACATGATGGAACATTAAGTGTTTCTCAACATCAAATGAGGCTGCGGGAGGTTGGGTTGCTTGCAGTAAACCCAACCCCTAGGAGACCACCCGCATGAACATAGCACATCAAAGCCTCCAACAACCCAGCCAGCGGAATTCTCCACATCTCCAGAAGAAGAGAGAGAACTGGGTAGCAGAGAAACAGATGAGCCACACAGATGCAAGGATTGCGGCACACTGCCAAGAGTTAGTGACACAAGCTGCACTCCGACAGCAGAGACAAGGGACCCCCTTAAGAGACTTGCGTTACTACATCTCCAATGCAACGCAGCAACTGAACATTAACTGGCTTCACCAATGCGGCCACTGTTGTCACATCACAGCAGCCCTGCACAGGAAAATCGGGTGAGGTCTAGCTCCCTTTTTATAAACTCTTGACACTTGTCACACCTCCCGGACAGGGGAGACAGAACCAGATTGGTCAGGGAAAGAGGCCCATTGGGAGAAGGATGGGGGTGAGTATAAGAGGGGCAGGAAGGTGTGGGGTTATTCAGGTGAGGTCCGAGGAGGTGGCGGTCCAAGAGACTCACAGGAGGAAGGACTACAGCACTACAATTAATGCTGCAGATCACCGTATTGCTGGAGTAAACCCTCACAATTCGTGGCGTGCTTTGCGCCCGTGCACAGATTTATTCTTTTGCTTCGAAAGTTCTGGATTTAAGTGCAGGCAGCTGGATGATTGCAGGATGCCTAATTCCCTGCCTTACATTTAACCCATCATATCATCTGGGTTTTCAATATGTGTCAACTTTTTCTGCCTGTGCCTCATTGTTTGGCCCTTCTAAGATAGCCACACCACTTTGCATTCTGTGAGTAGCCTTGTCTGGCTTTTCTCCCCCCTCCCATTGGTTGCTTGTCCTTGATAGGCCAATCAGATGATGCGGGAGCCGGCCCGGTATACTAAGGCCCATAATGAAGGCCTCTGTCTGCTCCCTGTCCACTGCCTGGATGCTCTCGGGTGAAACCCTGTACCTTGCTATCCCCCTGTTGTATGCATGTGCCTGTGTGCCTGAATCTTGTACCTTGCTGTCCCCCCCTGTTGTATGCATGTGCCTGTGGGCCTGAACCCTGTACCTTGCTGCCCCCCCATTGTATGCATGTGCCTGTGTTCCTGAACCCTGTACCTTGCTGCCCCCCCTGTTGTATGCATGTGCCTGAACCCTGTACATTGCTGTCCCCCTGTGTTGTAAGCATGTGCCTGTGTGCCTGAACCCTGTACCTTGCGGTCCCCTTGTGCCCACTTGTTTCGCAGCCGCCCTGAAATATGGGGTTAGGCTCCTTGAATGTGCCCATCTGATTGACTTTACTGCATCCTTGTGTCGTAGCCGGCCTGCAAGATGGGGTTAGGCTCCTTGAATGTGCCCATCTGATTGACATTACTGCATCCTTGTGTCACAGCTGCCTTGCAACATGGGGTTAGGCTCCATGATTGTGCTCATCTGTTTGACTTTACTGCATCTTTGTGTTGAAGCTGCACTGCACCAAAAAGCCAGGTTGGTGATGTTGGTCATAACGAGGTGACACTTTTTAGACTTTACCTTCTGTCTAGACTAATACAGTCCATGTCTCACTGGAAGATAGAAGAGCCCTGTGAAGTCCAAACAGTAGACTGTGAAGTTGAACGGGCCCTTAGGAGTTGTGAAGGTCATTTTCTTTTCTCTCTAGGCGTCATCAATGTGTGTCACTACAGAGGGCGGGCATATCTCTATGGTGGCCATGACTACTCGTTCGTCTTGATATTTCCAAGCTTTGAGCCAATTCTTGTGCTACACCTGTGTGGTCTTCAGTCGATCATCTTGTTGTTGAGAATTTCAGTCACCTGTTATGTTCCATGTCCGTTAGCCAAGAGTTTTTTCTCTGTCGGCTGTTGTAAAAGGACTTGATCATCCACTTTAAACTTCGAGTGGGCTTGACTTTCATAGATGTGCTTCTGCTTTTCATGACTCTGTTGCATGTATTGCTGGACTAAGTCTAACAAAAGTTGGATTATGAACGCAGTATCTTGGACAAAGTGACCTGAGGTTTGGCGGTCCCTTCCACACTCCCAATCTTCTTGCAGCAAGTTAAGAATATCTCAAGGTTCGCAACCGTAGACCAACTAAAAAGGAGAAAATCCAGTCTTCCTTATTGGAAAGAAAGCCCAGGGTAACAGGTCAGACCAGTTCCTGCCATCTTTATTGACTAACCTCTGCATAAGATTCCTAAGGGTCTGATTTAAATGCTTCACTAGGCCATCTGTTTCAGGGTGTTTATATGGAAGTGTGAAATATGTCAATATGAAGGAGGTTTTCAAGGTTCACTCATGTGCTTGGATATGAAGGTGGAGCAATTATCTGTAAGGATTTCTTTTTTGAAATCCTACTCACAAAAAGTAAGGTAGCAAGTGCGTGCTTAATTATCTGTTGGTGGCTTTCACATGGGGAAAGCATCTGGCGTAATCTACAGCCAGCAGGATATGAAAAGTCTGAATTCACTCTGTGGAGAAATGCATATATTCTGACCAAAAACTAGCCACTTCAACAATTTTGCCCAAAGATCGAAATTGGTAATTTCAGGCATTTTCTCGTGCGAAATTTCATTTTGTGCCTGATATTTAAAGTGTTTGCTTGATATTTCAGCCATTTAGGGGGCTGTACAACATTGCAGTGCCCTAATGGACAGAAATGTGATGTAAAAATCCAAAAGTATGGTCAAAAAAAGGAATTTCAGGCTGGAAAGAGAGTTGGTGAATTGTAAAATAAATACCTCCTGGCAAAACGAAATTGGAGGGAATTTTTCAGTTTTTGGTTAGTCAACTGTAATTACTCGCACCCTAGAGAAGGGGACATCATTTGTGGGAATAGGATGCAGCGGTGCTCGACCACACAGTAGTGTTTAATTTTTGCATATTTGTATCAGGGTAAACCTAGCGAGCAAGCAACAGACTACAGTACATGACTTGTTGAAGGTAACCTATGAGGTTTTGGGGGATTGCAATGTGTGCCATGGGATGTTCCGGCCATGGGCGTGAGATATGATGCATGAACATTGTTAGGGAGAATTCTCTGTTTAGGCTGAATTTCCTAACCTAGTGAGTCCAACAGCAGCTTTGCTGGATTTTTGGGGTTTATTTTTTTTCTCCTGCCAAGAGTGAGACTCTTTTACCCTCACTCTTGGGCATGATTTGAGTGTTTTTCTTTGACTCTAGATGTGTTTTATGGGCTATGGGGTCCTTTACTCCATAGGGTCTCATGTGTTTTACTGTGTGTGTTACACAGCACCCTCCGTGCAGTAACACAGGGTGTCATAGTGACACCCCACCATAGACTCCATACCCTGGGACTGACTACTGTCTCCCAGGGCATGTAAAGTCACCATTGGCTTTACTAGTCCCAAATTATTAACAGAAACCAATACAAACCATCATATTGTGGACGTACTGGTCGGGGCGGTCTGTTAGTCGAGGGGGCACGTCTCCGTCCCCCCTGATCGAGTTTTGGCTGGTGGCAGTGGAAACTACTTTTTATATTCGACCGCAAATATTTTCCTATGGGATTTTCCCATTGTTCGAGCCTACCAACTTTAATTATTTAATTCTCATAGCCTCGAACATACCGCCGGTTTATTTAATTAATATTAATTTGCCGGTTGGTATTTTTTGCCAGGACTTGATTCTAAAATGGCGTTTGTGTTCTCTTCTGTGACTCCAACCCAAGTCGAGCCCTTTGTTTCACTTTTTGGCGGGCTTCTCCACAGAAGCCTCCAAAAGTGGTGCCACTCTGTCTGGGTACCACAGGGGGGATGGGAGGGGGTTTAGGCACCCTGGACTGAGTTACCTTGGTAACTCACGTCGCACTCTTGTGTGACTGGCCCAAGTGGTGAGCCGGCCGACTCACCACTTAGCATGTTTGAGTGACAGCTAGGCTGAGTGAATGGGGGTTTTCTGCATAAAAGCAGGGCTTTGGGGACTGGAACTTTAGAAGTCGCCACAGGACCTAAGAATCCGATGAGGGAGAAGCTGAGCCGACCTGCTACGACAACACCACCGGTGGAGCCCTGCTGGACCGTCTCACCACTTTTCCCAACGACAGAGGAGATCTCCAGCCCGAAGAGTCTTCTTCCTTCGACTGGTGGGGATAACCAGTCTGCTTCCTTTTTCGCTTCCTGGAGCATCTTGTGGCCGCCTTGCCTGTGCCAAGCACCCCGGCAACTGGGATACCACGTTTTACCACTACCGCGAATCAAAGGGTAGTACCTTTAACCGAAAACTCTGCGGCTGGTTTCTCGATCCTCTCTTCCTCTGGACGACGCAGTGACTTGCACCCGCTGCCAGGAACAACTGCCCCCGCTGGAGGATCCTTTCCACATAAGGTACCGTGTTCTGCCTCGCTTCCCTTGCAACCGACTGTACGGGGTAGATTTAGCCCCCGGCTTTCGAACCTGGGTTAGCCTGGGACACCCTGGCTAAACTTTTCTGAGCCTAACTAAAACCTTTCTGAACTACCTGCAAGACTTTTTAAGCCTCTTGTCATTGTGTGATCTTGGGTGCATTTGTGCCCTGCTCTCTCCAAGAGTGGGCCTGGCCTATGGACTTTGGCTCACAAGTAACTTTTGACTTTCCTGCCTTGCTTAAGAGTTACTAAGTATTAATGTGGTGTATTTTCCTACATTCTGCCTTTTTCCCTCCCTTTTTCGTTAACTTATTGGAGTGCCATCATAGTTGAGCGCTCACCTCTGTCTGGAAATAAGTGGTGTTAACTAAGACTTGTCTGATAAGGAATAACGGATGTATATATAATAATAGTAACTGTGTTTAGAGTGATTTACAATAATAGTGCTGGAGTGTTTCAATAAGTGTGTTTTTAAATAAATAATTATATACCTTGATAGCAAAGCTCTGGTCAGTGTTTGCTTGTGCTATTGTATCTGAGTGCCTATTGTGTATACTTTGCATACTGCCTAACTCTTCTTGAGGGAAGTCTGACTGCTCAGCTGTAACGCTCACCTGATTCCCACGGAGGCGCTGGTCTTGGCAGGAAGGTGTCTGCGACTCGAAAAGTGATGTGCAGGACTCGATTGGCTTCTGGGGTCGAACCTCTTCTCACTGTGTGTCGAACTCGAAGGGTGAGGTTTCTGCAGGTGAAAGAATATGGGGGTTAAGGGTCTGGGTTGTTGAATGTCCCTCTCTCTCTCCCTCTCTTCCTAGCTTCTCCGTAGAGCCACCAGGTCAACGTGCTCACCTTAGACAGGTGAATGCTGGACTCTCCATCTGCGTCTGGTGCAGGGTGCCGTTGCCAGTTCCTTCACTGGTGAAACATAGGCCTCTTGAACTCAGAGGATCGTTACCGTCGTTAACTGCACGAGCGGTGAGTTTCCGGACACCTTTTTAGTCTTTAGGTGCGTGGCACGTTAATATTGAACAGGACTCTGTATAATGCTTTTCCCTTTTTGTCTTGCAGGACTCTGGAGATGGAAGATGAAGTGAAGCGCCTGGAAATGAGTAAGTAAATGCAAGCGCTCAAACTGTCTTTTCCCTTGCTGCTTAGTTCGTGCTGAAGAGACGCTGGAGTATTTGCAGGCGTTCTATTGTGACGAGCGCGATGGGCGTAAGTAAATACCTGTCTAATGTCTCTTCTTTTGTTTTCACAGGCGGCGATGCAGCGTGAAGAAATCCGGAATTCGCAGAGTGCCGGTAAATAATAACAATGCTTTCGTCTTCACAGGCGGAGGTGCAGCGTGAAGAAATGGCCACAGCCGATGGATCAGGTGAGTAAGCACTGCGTGTAAAGGTTGCCTTGCTGACCTGTTGTTTCTTGTCTTTGCAGGTGCTGTTGTTGACTGGATACAGGAATGGTAAGTATAATTCTTGCAGGTTCAGGATCGAAAGAAGAAAGGCTGGAACAGACTCGGTGAGCGTTCTGCTGCAGATGCAGAATAACGCAAAGCACGTTTCATCTATCGGGTGTGGTTTAAATAGCCTTGGAGTGATGAGGCGTCTTCCTCCACGGCCCCGCCTAGGTAAGAAAAGAGTTCCAGTTCCAGAAGAGTTCCAGTGCTGTATCCAGGGAGTGGAGCTTGCCCCACCTAGGTAAGAAAGTAGTTCCTGTTCACAGAGGACTTCTAAGTGGCTGATAAGTAAGCAGCATGGTCTGCTGCAGGTAAGTCCACCCAAGCATCTTCATACAAAAAATGAGCCCGGCGCTTCCAGTGCCGGGACCGATGACTTTGATGAGCCTGGTGCCACCGGCGCCAGGACAAGGTCCAAAAGGTCCCAGTGGGGACCGGCTGGTGCCTAAGATAACGGTTAGGGGCCTGCTTTCAAGGATGTTGGGCTGTTCCTGACTCCTTGGAAGCAGTGATCATGACAGCACCCCCCCCTCAAGGCCCCTCCCAAGCGTGTCTTCTCCGGGGGTTTTGGCTTGTCGGGGTGATTCAAATGGAATTTCTTGACCAGACGAGGTGCGTGGACATGTTCTGAGGGTTCCCAAGACCTTTCCTGGGGGCCGTATCCTTTCCAATCAACCAGGTAATATAATTTAGATTTGGAGATTTTGGAGTCTAGGATGTTCTTTACCTCGAACTCAATTTCTCCATCTACTAAAACAGGTTCTGGGAGTTCGGTCAATCGGGTTCCTGGTTGTACTGGTTTTAGTAAGGAGACATGGAATACTGGATGTGTTTTCATATGCAAAGGCAATTCCAATTTAACAGCCACTGGATTAATTATGGCAGAGATAAGATAGGGTCCAAGGTATCTCGGGATAAAAGTGCGGGGTCCTTTTAGAGGTAGGTGCTTAGTGTATGACCAGACCTGATATTCCACTGCATAGTGAGGGGCCTCTTTACGGTGCTGATCTGCTCCTTTCTTGAATTGAGCTTTAGCTCTTTGCAGATGGTCAGTGGCTTCCTTAAAAGCACGAGTGATCTCCGAGTGCAAGTGATCCACAGCAGGTGCCTCGAATTCTTGGGGAGGATCCAGATTAGAGGTTCTAGGATGGTGTCCGTATAATAAGAAGAAGGGAGTCTTTCCGGTTCCAGAATGAGTCGAATTGTTATAAGCGTATTCAGCAATCCAAAGAATGTCCTTCCAAGGGTCTTCAATTTGTTGGAGCATGCAACCTAGATATTGCTCTAGAGTTTGATTTGTCCTCTCGGTTTGTCCGTCAGTCTGGGGATGGTGACTGGTAGAAAGTCTCACATCTATTTGGGCTAAACGACAGCAACTTCGCCAAAAGTGGGAGATGAATTGACTTCCCTTATCGGAAACCAAAACCGAGGGAAAACCGTGTAACCGAGCGATGTTTTCTAAGAATTCTCGGGCCAATACTGAAGCTGAAGGTAGGCCCTTCAGGGGAATGAAGTGAGCCATCTTGGAGAATAGATCCACGACTACTAAAATGGTATTATACCCTGAGCATGGAGGTAAGTCTGAGATGAAATCCATGGACAGGGTATGCCATGGACAGGGAGGGATGTCTAGTGGGTGTAAGAGGCCGGCTGGTTTCTCCTTCAGACTTTTATTTTGGGCGCATACACCGCAAGAGATTACAAAGTCTCTAATATCCTTTTTCCATGATGGCCACCAGAAATGTCTTTTGACCTTTTCCATGGTTTTGGTTATGCCAGGGTGACCCTCCATTAGTGAATCGTGATAACAGGAGATTACCTGTCTTTGTATCTTCTCACTGGGCAAGTACAATCGTCCTCGGAAAAAAGGTAGGTCTTGATCCACTGAAAATTCTTTTCCCCTTAATTGCCAGTCCTGTAAATCGGCCGGAGTTAGAAGTGATTTGACTGTGGTCTTGATGTCTTCAAAGGATTGAGCACTGACCAAACCCAAAATCCTTTGTTCAGGGATTATGGGTATTGGTTCTGGATTGGTCAAATGTTCATCTATTCCCATCCGGGAAAGGGCATCTGCTTTTCCATTTTTACTGCCAGGTCGATAAGTAATTATAAAATCAAATTCCGTCAAAAACAGAGCTCAGCGAAGCTGCCTGGAAGACTGAGCTTTGGCCGTCTTCAGATACTGTAGGTTGCGGTGATCAGTCATTACGGTGACTGTGTGTCTGGCTCCCAAAAGATAATGCCGCCAGGCTTTAAAGGCCGATCTGATAGCCAAAAGTTCCTTGTCTGTAATTGAATAGTTGATCTCGGGAGCCGAGAATTTGCGGGACCAAAAGGCTACAGGATGTAATTGATGTGTGACCGGATCTCTTTGTGATAAAACTGCCCCCATAGCAAGACTTGAAGCATCTGTTTCTACGATGTAGGGGAGTTCTGGACGAGGATGTTTTAGAACAGGTGCAGAAATTAATTTAGTTTTTAAGTCCTGAAAAGCTTGTTCCGCCTCAGTAGACCACTCAAAACGTTTGTTTTTCTTTAACAGAGCAGTGATGGGCTGGACTATTCGAGAGAATTCAGGAATGAATCTGCGGTAAAAATTAGCGAAGCCTAACATGCTTTGGACTCCCTTTATAGAGGTTGGTGAAGGCCACTTGATAATTGCATCGACTTTCTTTGAATCCATATGGACTCCGTTGGGTGACAATATGAATCCCAGGAACTCAACTTCAGTTACATTAAAAACGCATTTTTCGAGTTTAGCAAAAAGGTTATGTTGACGTAGTCTCTTGAGGACCTCTCTAACATGTTTCCGATGTTCTTCTTTAGATGATGAATAGACGAGGATGTCATCAATGTAGACAACAACACACACATCTATGAGTTCTCTAAGGACATCATTCATAAAATACTGGAAGGCGGCAGGAGCGTTGCAAAGTCCAAAGGGCATAACTTGATATTCAAACAGCCCATACTTGGTGCGGAAGGCCGTCTTCCATTCATTGCCCTCTTTTATTCGTACCAAGTGGTAGGCTCCTCTGAGATCCAACTTTGTATATATACATGCGTCTTTGACTTGGTCCAGGAGTTCAGGGATCAAAGGTAATGGGTATCTGTTTTTAACGGTGATTTGATTCAGGGCGCGGTAATCTATACAAGTCCTAAGGTCTCCTTCCTTTTTCGGAACGAAGAACAAAGCCGAGGAAGCTGGAGATTTTGAAGGACAGATAAACCCGTTGGCTAGGTATTGGTCCAGATATTGTCTGAGGTGAAGATTCTCTGGCTCAGTGAGGGCATAAATCCTACTGCAAGGAGGAGTTGTTCCGGGTATCAGATCTATTTGACAGTCGTAAGACCTATGAGGAGGCAGGGTGTTAGCTTGATCCTTCCGAAAGACATCTTGGAATTCCTGGTATTCGGGAGGTAATTTGGGAACCTCAGAAGAGATTGCCGCCAGTGAAACATCAGGCCGAGGATAACAAGTGGTAAAACATTCTGGAAACTGAACCGTCTTTGCTCGCCAATCGATCTGAGGATTGTGCTTCTCTAACCAAGGGATTCCCAGAATGATCTGGAACTGAGGGGCCTTGATCACATCGAACACGATTTTCTCCCGGTGTCCATCTTGGCTCACTAGCGTCACTTCTTGGGTGGCGTGCGTTACTGGTCCGGAGGCTATCTCCGTGCCATCCACTGTAGTAATGACGTCTTTTACTGCCTTAGGGACAAGGGGTAGGTTCATCCTTGATACCATTTCACGGTCCACATAATTACCGATTGCTCCGCTGTCGATGTAAGCTTCAATTGCATGCAAACGATCCGGACGATCAGGACTAATGAGGACCATGGGCACCACGAAATGCGAGGTCACGGGACAGATCTTAACGCTCGGCAAGAGGACCTCTACACTTGTCGGGCTAGGTTGTTTCCCTGCTCAGAATTTGTGGTACAGGTATCTGCGGCTCCTACAGCCTTCTTAGCTGTTTTCACTGGACAGTCTCGAAGAAAGTGCCCTGAGTTTCCGCAATAGAGGCATAATTGCAGCTCTCTTCTTCTTTCCCGCTCCTTTTGGGTTAAAGGTCCTTTCATGCCCCCTATTTGCATGGGTTCCACAGTGTCAGCTCCCCTAGTAGAGGTCTGTGGTTTAGAAAACACTCGGGTATCAAATTTGGAACGATCAGCCTTCCTGTTCTGTAATCTGTGGTCCAATTGGACAACTAAGTCAATATAGTCTGAGCATTCTTGTGGAGGATTCACAACTTGAGCTAACACATCCTTGAGCTCTCCACGCAAGCCTCGGTAGAAAAGCGTTATTCTCTTATCCTCGGGCCATTGAGTTTCCACTATAAGTCTGTTGAATGAGGCTATATAGGTCAAGAGGTCTTGATTACCCTGTCGTAATGAAAGAAGTTCATTGTCCAAGGCCTGCCCTTGTGCATGTCTTGCGAACAGTTTCTCCATGCTGGACTTGAAGGCATGGAAATCATGTAAAACCGGATCATCCTTGGTGACTAAAGGGATCGACCAATCTGCTGCGCTGCCACTGAGATAAGAAAGCACGAAAGCCACCTTGGTCTGATCCGTTGGGAATGCAGCTGGTCGACATAAGAAGTGTAGGCGGCACTGGTTGATGAACACTGCAAATTTCTTTGGGTCACCAGAAAAGCGCTCGGGCGGAGCCAATGGCACATTACCGGGTAGATTGATTTGCACTGGATTTAAAGATGATGCAGAAGGGTAACTTCCTCCTGGAGCGGGCAAAGGTGTCTGTCCTGCCTGCGTTTGTAGCAATTGCCTAGCGAGGTCCTCTGTTCGCTCCTTGGAAATTATCAGCTCTCTTCTTAGAGAGTTTGTTTCCTGACGAGCTGCATGTACTTCTTCTCTTAATTCCCCGAGCAACTGGGCTAATTGATCAGTGTCTGAGGTTTCCATTGCGCCTGGGTAGGAGTTTTGCGGTGGGCTTCGCGTTCTGTAACGCTCACCTGATTCCCACGGAGGCGCTGGTCTTGGCAGGAAGGTGTCTGCGACTCGAAAAGTGATGTGCAGGACTCGATTGGCTTCTGGGGTCGAACCTCTTCTCACTGTGTGTCGAACTCGAAGGGTGAGGTTTCTGCAGGTGAAAGAATATGGGGGTTAAGGGTCTGGGTTGTTGAATGTCCCTCTCTCTCTCCCTCTCTTCCTAGCTTCTCCGTAGAACCCCCAGGTCAACGTGCTCACCTTAGATAGGTGAATGCTGGACTCTCCATCTGCGTCTGGTGCAGGGTGCCGTTGCCAGTTCCTTCACTGGTGAAACATAGGCCTCTTGAACTCAGAGAATCGTTAGCGTCGTTAACTGCACGAGCGGTGAGTTTCCGGACACGTTTTTAGTCTTTATAGTCTTTAGGTGCGTGGCACGTTAATATTGAACAGGACTCTGTATAATGCTTTTCCCTTTTTGTCTTGCAGGACTCTGGAGATGGAAGATGGAGTGAACCGCCTGGAAATGAGTAAGTAAATGCAAGCGCTCAAACTGTCTTTTTCCCTTGCTGCTTAGTTCGTGCTGAAGAGACGCCGGAGTATTTGCAGGCATTCTATTGTGACGAGCGCGATAGGCGTAAGTAAATACCTGTCTAATGTCTCTTCTTTTGTTTTCACAGGCGGCGATGCAGCGTGAAGAAATCCGGAATTCGCGGAGTGCCGGTAAATAATAACAATGCTTTCGTCTTCACAGGCGGAGGTGCAGCGTGAAGAAATGGCCGCAGCCAATGGATCAGGTGAGTAAGCACTGCGTGTAAAGGTTGCCTTGCTAACCTGTTGTTTCTTGTCTTTGCAGGTGCTGTTGTTGACTGGATACAGGAATGGTAAGTATAATTCTTGCAGGTTCAGGATCGAAAGAAGAAAGGCTGGAACAGACTCGGTGAGCGTTCTGCTGCAGATGCAGAATAACGCGAAGCACGTTTCATCTATCGGGTGTGGTTTAAATAGCCTTGGAGTGATGAGGCGTCTTCCTCCACGGCCCCGCCTAGGTAAGAAAAGAGTTCCAGTTCCAGAAGAGTTCCAGTGCTGTATCCAGGGAGTGGAGCTTGCCCCACCTAGGTAAGAAAGTAGTTCCTGTTCACAGAGGACTTCTAAGTGGCTGGTAAGTAAGCAGCATGGTCTGCTGCAGGTAAGTCCACCCAAGCATCTTCATACATAAAATGAGCCCGGCGCTTCCAGTGCCGGGACCGATGACTTTGATGAGCCTGGTGCCACCGGCGCCAGGACAAGGTCCAAAACGTCCCAGTGGGGACCGGCTGGTGCCTAAGATAACGGTTAGGGGCCTGCTTCCAAGGATGTTGGGCTGTTCCTTACTCCTTGGAAGCAGTGATCATGACATCAGCCACAGCTACCAGGTAAATCTGGGTGGTACAGACTGCTACCAAGTGGGTTTACTGCCAACACCTGTAGTCCTAAATCTTTTGCAGTGGTCCCCAAGGGAACTGCACAGGTTTCTGCCTAACAAGCATTTGGAGTGTAGGAGGCACATAGATATTGACTGAATGCTAAGGGCTTGAGATCCTTACTGAACTGTAAGATTTTTGGCCTGGTCCAGATTTCCACCGGAATGGTGTTTCAATGGACGAGGACATAGTAAGCAAAGGTCTGTTTTTGTAATTTTGTGCCACATACATCTCAAGCCCATTGATGGCATGGCTGCTGAATGAGCATGACTCACCTTGAGCTACAGATTTTTTTAGCCACAAAGGTGGGTTTGCAAGCGATGTTTGCCTTATAGCCTTGCCAGCCCTGAGAAGCCTACACTGGCTCCCAGTAAAAAAGGCATTAACTTCAAAGCACTCTGCATCGCCCACAAATCATTGCATAGACAAGGAGCCAAATTCCTCCAGGCCAAGATCAACCGCTACCAACCAGAATGAAACCTAAGATCAAGCGACGACCTTCAAATCGAAACAATATGAAAAAATAAAATTCTGAGGAACTGCTTTCTCATCTCTAATTGCCAATTTAGGGAACTGGATCCTGAAGGAGATAAGAATGACAGAAGACCACCATACCTTCATAAAAACGACTGAAGACTTGGCTATTCAATTGACAATGATTAGCATAAAACAGGCGCTGACAACAATATCAACGGGGACCCAAGATAATCCAATGACGGTATGGATTCCGGAACCAACAATAAAACAAACACACTGTGCCAACCACTAACCTTCCCCGTTCCTCTACAGCATACCCCACACATATCTAACACAATCTAACGGATCAGTCCCACCTCACACAAACACATACATACACCATGGAAAATGAACTGCCACAAACAAACATCCAAATCACTGGAGGTTGCCGTTCTGGACACAACCCCAGTGTGCACAATCGAATCACAACTAGAAAACAAACTCGCACAGACGCCAGTTCCTCCTGGTTCTAAAAGCACCAATACAAAGCACAACCTCTATCCTACTCCTTCTTTCCCCACTAACCTACCCAACCCACTTTGTTACAGAACAATGTGAGCGCCTGGAGCCCATGCCAATTGTAACAGTGCGTGGTATAACCTGACATAACATAGCATATAGGTAATGCAGGCA
Source organism: Ambystoma mexicanum (assembly GCF_040938575.1). Classification (NCBI taxonomy): domain Eukaryota; kingdom Metazoa; phylum Chordata; class Amphibia; order Caudata; family Ambystomatidae; genus Ambystoma; species Ambystoma mexicanum. The sequence goes on from NC_090940.1 coordinate 217,984,414, forward strand.
GTATTCTGGTTGGGATAGGAAGCCAGCGCGGCTACCTTAGGTGGGAGAAATGTGGTCATTTTTCTTGTTTCCCATTACAAATTGTTTCACTGTATGTTGGGTGCCCCTAAGTGAGTCCAGGTGCGTTGCCAGAACTCTAGAGAGGAGTGTGTTTTCCCCCACCAATGTGAGTTATTACCATGGTCTTGGCTGTGGTTCTGAAATCTTCTGAGAAGGGTTTTATCTGAAGGAAGAGGGTTAGTTAGTAATAGGCACTTTGGGCCTATTGTTGATATGTTGTCTGAAGAGTACGGTCTATAGTAATTTGGCAGTCAGGACCAGGTATGGTGTGAAGCTCGATGTGCATGTTTAGTCACCCCAGAGCTGTATCCTACCTAGATGGGTGATGGAGTAGGACAAATTAACTCTTTGTGGAATTGAGCTTCAAGTATCTGCTTACCACCCAGGTTTGAATGGAGGCAAGGCAATTGCTGCGGTGTGAGCTATCCTGAGTACCACTGACTTCTAGCTATAATTGCGTATTCTACACATATTGCTGAAGTGAGACGTTGGGGTTATTGAAAAGTGATCCCAATGACTCTGTATGAATTAAATGTCTCAGTAAATCCCCAACCAATAGAAGTGGTGTAAGATGTGAGCTTGTGTCTTAGCCATTCCTTGATGGCCGGTGAACACATGTAAACGCGCAAGATCTATGGGTATCAGGTAATATGTTCGCCAGCAAAAATATCGCCGAACATATGGTCGTCGGGAACGGCCATAGGCGATATTTTTGGTGGCGAAAATATTAGGTGCGGGGGCGCACATAAAAAAATGATGCGTGGGTTGCGGGGGTGTCCCCCGCAGGGTCCATTTGTTATTTTCGTTAATATGGCGATATTTTTGCATCACGATATTTTTGCGGCGAAAATATCACATGGAACCGATCTATGACTGTCGTTCTAAAAGGTGGTGGCACAGCAACTGATACTGCCTTGTTAAGCCCCATTTGGCTTATATTTTGCTCTGTTGAGGACGCCTTTTGTCGCCACAAAGTAGGGACCAACTTTGTTTTTCATGTTCAACCAATATAAGCTGTCCAAAAGCCAACTGAAGGGACAATCATTACATTGGGCTGCAGCAAATTCCAGACTGTGTTGGCTAGTCTGGGCTGTTGCCTGCATCCTCTGTTGGACTGGCCAGTTTCCCAACAGTCTGGAACTTTGGGAACAATCGGAGAACCTTGGCTGCGCTTCCCTGGGTAAGTAAGTAGAGCCAAATTGCTGTTCCAATCCAACAGTGGGGTTTAGGCCTGATACCACTTCTGAGACACAGAGGATATCTCTTTTGCATATAATTTGTGCAATGGGATCACCCTCCTGGACCACAAACTTCTCTGTCCCATGATTAAATAGCCGGACCGTCACATGCACTTGATAATCACAGTTTATCACACCAGACCTCCCATCCATCTCAGAGTTGACTGATAAGTCTGACTTGGGAGAATTCAGCTATACTTCTCTGCTGGAAACTGCAACATTACGCCGGTTCTATGATTACGGGCCGTGCACAAAAGAACGCACCCGCATTTGCAGCACAAAAAACTACATTCCGCAGGTTCAACCTTTTTGTGTGCTTCCCTTTCCCGGTCATTGTCCGGAGGCGTTCCACTCCCCAATCTCCAGCTGCTATGTGGCAATGTCGGCCCTGGCGTTCACCTGCTCCCGCCCCCTCCCCCACTTACCTGCTGTGGGCACTGGCCTCTGGCTGCCTGGTTCCCACCTTGTGTTGTCTGGAAAACGTAGTGCCAGAGGCCCAGGGCATAGCACATTGTGCTTTTGTGCGTTACCTTTTTTGCCTGAGGCTTCCAGGCCGCGCTATCAATGCTGCGTACCCTTTAAAGCATGTGGAAACTGGAGCCCAGCCTCGTGGAGACAGCTCAACGTTCTCTGTGCTTTCGAGGTTGAACCTTGCAGCTTCCTCTGTGGCTTAGAAAGACAGGTTTGCCATACAGTTGCCCTCACGAACTTCAATGTTGGAAATGGAGACTTGGGGTTGTTGTCCAGGCTAGCATTTGTAGCTCCCACTTCTGACATCTCTCACTAGGACGATTGGTACCCACAAAGGACACAAACCAGAAGTGCATGAATTCTAACAATTCATTAATATGTTATTTACAAGGCTCTGTGAACTTTTATCTCAAATAGTGGGTCAGAATGGTAATCTCTCCAGTTGTTCGAATGTTCAAAATAACCATCTCTGTCTTTCCGGGTCTCTTCCTGGCGTCACTCAATCTTTTGTGTAAATGCAGTCATTTTGGTGGGTGCTCTTTAGGCGCTTGAAGATGGATTTGTTTGCTTTTAGTTCCCACACTAAATCCACAGTTCCCAGCTGCCACTCCTGCTCTGTGAAGGGTTCTACAGAGACCAAGCTTGCTCAAAGTCTTCACAGACTCTTCTCTAGGCTAGTGACTACCTCTGTTCCTACAGCTCTCCAGAACAATCTAATTTCCGCCTTGTTGTTCACTTGTACCTAATGGACCTGTTCCTGACAGTTCTTTTATGCCTTTACTACTTACTGTCCTATTTCCTCATGCTTCTCCACACATTTGTTCCTCCGCACTTATTCAGACCCTGAAGGCCAGAGATGTGGTTCCCCTCTTCCCTTCTCAGCTCTTTCTTTATTCCGAACTCCTCTTTCGGTCCCTTTTCTTCAGCACTTTCTTTCACCACTTCAATCAACCTCCTCCTCCACAGCACCTCTCCCTTTTTGTGCAGAGTATTACCCACTTTTGCCAAATGGCATCTTTACCGAAAATCTTTTTGCTGCATTTTGTTCCACTTTTTCTTTACCACAAACCTACAGATTGTAAGTTCTGTACGATGTATAGAAAGGGGGAAGTGCGGGTGTCTCCCTTGCTGTTTGTGGTAAAGAAAAATGTCAACATTGGCCTAAACAATTTGATGAAATTGCCAATCTGCAAAAGTAGAATCGGTAGGCCTTCATAGATCCTTGTACAGCACTCTGTTGCTTCCTAGCTAGGTTTGCGCTTAATATATCACATACACACATACATATCCTCTCCTCTTCGTCTCTTTTCACCACCTCCTCCTCTGTTCCTCCTTTCACCACCCACTTCACTTCTCCTGTCACCACCTCTTCCTTTGATCTTACTCTGTACACGTCTCCTCCTGCAGACACCCACACACTTTCTTTCCCCGTCCTGTGTTATATAAGCTGACAAGACACTGTCTTCAGCTCCCGAAATCCAATTACGGCCATATTTTCTGCAAGCCAATTGCTAGTTTTGGCATTACTCTCTTGGTCCTTTCCTTGGCTCTTTGTCTGCTCATCTCTTGTTTTTGTCTGATGAACCACCTCGGGTGACCTTTTCATAACAGAAACTAGCTCAATTCATGACCTTTTATGGCTAAAATATCTGGTTTCTAGAATCCGAGAATGATGAGACGCACCTGGTTGTTGAATCCTCCAAAGTGGTGCGTGTTTCTTAAGAACCCAGCGGTTGGTTCGCTGGTTGGAAATGCCACACGTCTTACATAACATTGTTTGAGAATAACTCTCAGGATGGCCTGCCACTATTCATGACATTTGAAGATTGCATCTGGACATGGTCTGCTGTTGCTTTCTGCTTGAGGTGTACTTCGAGTATATTACAGAGACCCTGTTCTTAGACCCATAATACCCTGTAGCCATCTTTTTACCAGCTGAAAGCCTGTAACCGAATGTCCTACATTGTTTTTAACAAACAGCATGTCAGGTTTTACTTGCACCGATAGTCCTGAGTCTACCGTGTTGTTAATCTAATTTATTACCAAAGAAGACAGACTAAAACATGAATGCTTGAATGTGCTACCATTGACATTACTTACATACCTTTATACAAAGTGCTCAACAGATGCATGTCATCAATGTTGCCATTACAAGGTTTCTTCTCGATTATATCAATCTGTTATATGAAATTATATAGTGTTGCCACTTCAAAACGTAAACGTGGCCTTTAATTCGGGCAATTAGAGGACAGTATTATCGACATTTTACTGAAATCCTTTTAATTCTTCCTTTCCAGGTATCACATGATGTTGCTTCGAAAGTGCATCCAGCCGCTCTTCTTGCCGAAACCTTCATCTCTAGGAAGCCACAGACACTTCTGGGGATGGCTGAATGCTGTTTTCAACAAGTAAGGAAGGCTATTATCTTGACCCCAAGGGAAGGTCGGATTGAGATGTGTATTGATGGTTCACACTTAAGGCAGAACTTAAACTTTTGTTTTCAGTGAGAGTACCTGATTCAGCCTTATCAAATCTTGTCTCTGCCAGATGAGTGAATAGACAAAAGGGGCGTGGTATAGTTGTTTTGCTTAACAATCGTTAATGCGGTTTGTGCCCAAACGCGAAAGGAAACTGGGCAGTCAAATCCAGAAAATATTTGCTTAACCGAGCATTTTAGGTGCTTGTGCGTGATCCTGTGATCTACGATGTCTCGAGGTGTACACATGTGAAAGGAAGGCTCGTACCGCCCTGGCACCTGTCTGGAAGAAAAGTATAACTTCCTAGGTGGTCTGTAAATTTAGACTAATTACTTGGGCCTGTCATGAACAGGAGGATCAAATGGGACAGAGAAGGTCTTTTAGCTTTTAGAGGGAAGGATAAGAACAAAGGTATCTGGCAACTGGACACACGTGAGAGAAGTTTGGAACAAGGAATTTTGGTTTCAATGCTTATATATATGGTTTCTCTCACAAATTGCCTGTTGTCACTCCGAGAAGCACCTAGACTCTTCTTTAAAAGTAATGCAACATAATTACATTTCAACATTCGGTCTTGTCAAATGGTAAAGTTTACATATGAATGTTAGGCAGAATCCTGTGCAGTTCCCTTGGGGAACACTGCAAAAAGATTAAGACTACAGGAGTAAGCAGTAAACCCAATTGGTAGCCGTCTGCACCACCCAGATTTACCTGGTAGCTGTGGCTGAGCAGTCAGACTTCTCTCAAGAAGAGTAGGGCAGTATGCATAGTATACACAATAGGGCCAAAACACAGTAGAGCAAACAAACACTGACCAGAGCTCTGTATCAAAAGTATAGCGTTATTTATTTAAGACACACTTTAGGCAATACACTAGCACTCTCAATGAAAAGTAAGTTAAAACACAGTCAGGTAAGTATACACACCTCCCTTAATAACTATCAGACAAGTCAGGGTTAAAGCACAACTATTTGTTAAGACAGAAGTGAGCGCTTACCCTAGATGGCACTCCAATAGTTTAGGTTAAAAAGGGAGAGAAGAGGCAGAGCATAAAAGAAAAGAGTTCGGCCCACTTTAAATGGAGCAAAGCGAAATGTGCCCAGGATCACACGGTTTAAAGTGCACTGAAAGTCTTTGCAGAGTGTTCAAAAGAGGTTCGGGTGATTCAAAAGATATAGTTAGAAGGCCTGGAGCCAACTCAGTTTAGAAGCCAAGGATTTAAGGGTCACAGTTAGTAATCTGTAGAAAGGGAGGCCAGGCAGGACACAGTACCTTAAAGAGAAAGGAAGCTCCAGCGGGGGCAGTTGTTCCTGGCAGTGGTTGAAGTTCGTGGTTCCGACCAGGGGAAGAGAAGATCTCGTCGAGGAGGGGACGTGGAGTCGTTGCACTGCACAAGGATGAAACCAGCCGCGGAGTTCCCGATTAAAAGGTGCGGTCCTTTTATTTGCGGTCAAAAGTGGTGAGCTTAGCTATCCGGCCGCTGGGGTGCTTGGCACGGGCGATTCAGCCAAGTGACGTCTTTGGAAGCGAAAAAGGGCAAACTGGTTGGTCCTAACTGCTCAAAGGGAGAAGACTCTCCAGCAGAAGATCTTCTCTTGTCGTTGGAAAAGTGGTGAGTTCGTTGCAGCAGGGCTTTACCGGTGGTGTCGTTGGTTGCAGTTAGCTCAGCTTCTTCCCTCTTCGGATTCTTAGGTCCTGTGGCAACTTCTGAAGTTCCAGTCCCAAAGGCCCTGCTTTTATGCAGAAAAACCCCCATTCATCAGCCTAGCTGTCAATCACACATGCTAAGTGGTGAGCCGGGCGGCTCACCACTAGGCCAATCAGAGTAGAGTGCGACTTGGGTTGCCGAGGCAACGCAGTCCAGGGTGCTTATTCCCCACTCCACCCCTCCTATGGAACCCAGGCAGAGTGGCACAACTTGGAGGGCTTCTGTGGAGAAGCCCGCCAAAATAATGGAACAAAGGGCTCGACCTTGGTCAGAGTTACAGAGACGGACACAAACGCCATTTTGGAACCGAGTTCTGGCAAAAAGACCCAACCGTAGATTTAATATTAAATAAATAAAGCGGCGGTATCTTTAACATTGCACCAAAAAGTGGTGAGTTTAAAATCAATGGGAAAATCCCATAGAGAATATTCCGAAGGAATATTTCGCGTGGTAACCACTGCCACCAGCCAGAAACTCGACAAGGGGGGACTGGACAATGCCCCCTTGAAAACAGACCCAGGGGCAAGTATATTAACCCCTTCCAGTACTTCCACAATATGATGTTTTGTACTGGTTCCATTCACAATTTTGGACTAGTAAAGCCAATGGTGACTTTACATGCCCTGAGAGACAGAGTAGTCAGTCCCAGGGTATGGAGTCTATGTTGGGGAGTCACTATGACACCCCTGTATTACTGCACTGAGGGTGCTGTGTAACACACATACAAAAACAGATGATGCCCTATGGAGTAAAAAGAGGTTACCCCATAGCCCATGAACAGATACAAAGTCAGAAAGCACCTCAAATCATGTCTAAGAGTGGGAGGAAAAGAGTCTCGCTCTTAGCAGGAGAAAAAAACAAACCCCAAAAATCCAGCAAAGCTGCTGGGGGACTCACTAGGTTTGGGAAATTAGACTTCTAAGAGAATTCTCCCTAACAATGAAAGATATGCAAGGGGTACAGGCACATCTTATAAAAATGTTAAATAAAATTAACTCAACCCTGTCTCATGGTTACAGCTCTGGTGTTAGCAGGGGCAAAATGGAAATAAGGCAAGTTACCTGCTGCAGGTACCTCCAATCCCTTGGGCTGGAACGCCATTAAAATGTGGCAAAATCACAAGTAAACACCTCAGTAGAGTAAAGACAGCTGGAGAAGGTTTTTGGAATATTTGGCTGTACATCCTCAGGCTGGCGTAATGGATATGGGTGACCCTGAACACTGGTGTGGGAAGCAACAGTATTCCTCGTAGCTGCAAAAGGCAGGCATCTTTCATAACAAATGAAGTGGTAAATACTGTTTACATCTTTGATGTTTGTACAATTGTTCAAAATACCCAACGCTCCAAGAGTAAAATTGAGCAATGGATTGGGTGTAACAGCACAATGTTACCTTTGTGGGTGTGGTTTAGGTTATGGGTCTTGCCAGCTTGCGTTTAAGGTAATTTCAAATGTTTAACTCCGTAGAGTTGGTTGGACTGTACAATACATAGGAACATTTTGAGATTTGTGTGTATAGATCTAGATATCCTGCTATCGTTTGAAGTATTGATTCACAGTAAAAGTTCTAGCTTGTATTTAAAATATAATTAATGTAAAGATTACTTATAAACATCACAGTTATGTATTGTGTAACATACTTTGCAGTTGGTACTCTTGGTTGTACTGAGCGTGCAGCAGAATGTCATCAAAGACGCATGATAAACCCAGTGGGGATGCCGCTTGCCTGCTTAGCACTGAGCAGCTTCTGTGAAGCTTCTGTAAAAATGGCTGCATGAATATCTTTACGGCACACCTTTAGCACACTGTTTTTGTTCTCACGCTTCTATGGCTTTGGGTATCCTTTCAGAGGTTTCTTGATGCAGTTGTGCATTCAGATTTACTCTTCACCATTTTTACTTCTCCACCTTTTGGGAGGCCACAGACCTCTGAAATGTTGTTTTAAAAAAATCAAAAGTCACCCTAACAATAAAGCTTTTGTAAATATAAAGCATTTATACAAGTTTGGCCATCAAAGACTTTAGCTGTCAGGGTGTTATGACTGCTAACAGTTTAAAATTACTCGCAGTGTTGTGGATCAGCCAGACTCGGAGGAACAAAATTGCATTTACATTTAAAAAATGACAACCAGTAAATTGAAAATGACAACTGCAATAAAATGCCTCTCTGCTGGCAATCGGCCGCCCTAGGCCTGCGCCTAGTCGGCGTTGTAAATAGTGTATGCCTCTACCATGCATCATATGAGGTTCTAGACATTGTTATAGAGCCTGTGGAATATGGGTTGCTCTTCTTTTGTAAGCCTAACATATTTTATGCCCACAGGTTCAGGACCACTGTACAGTACTCTCCTTAAAATCAGCCTTCTGTGCAGCTGCATGGCTACTTAAAGGGACACGTCAGTTTTGATCTTATTTTTCACTTCCCTTCAATAATAGCACAGAGTAACATTATGATTGGTTGACTTTTCTATAAGCCAGCCATTTGTGTTTTTAAAGTGAAGGTATTCATATACAAAGTCAAGGACTAGCCAAATGTGAAAATAGACATGCCAAGAATCTGAAATGATTAAAGATGAATACTACATTTAGTGTTTAACTTGCCTTATCGTAGTATTCGAATAGTTCATTAAGAGCCTCATTACATTTTTGCTGGTAAATCTGCTGATGTATCGCCAAAATCTGCCTCTATGTCCTATGGCTTTACCACATGATAAGGGTAAGTCTCTTGTAACCAGAACTAATGTCTGGCAGAGGGACTCCCAGGAATCGCCTTGTTTTTTGCATATTTAAGTAACTTTGGGTCTCCCCCTAAGTTGCTAGGAGAATCCAGACATGGGCCCCTTTCTCACTATTCTTGGAGAGGCACAGCTCCACCCTACTGATGAGGTCCAACCAGACCTGACCTGTACTTAGGTATTTTGTATGATATTCATAAATATGGTAAGGGATTAAGTGATCCAAATGTGAGGTTTTATTAAGTAGGTTAAAATTGCATATTAGTATAAAGAGATTGAGATATGCGTAGTAATAGTGTTTTCTGAAATGCTATTTGGTATTTATGTTGTAGGTACATTGGTATGAGAGGTATCTTGCAAGTGGTAGTAAGCATGTTTGATAGGTGTGCACGGGGGGTGTGTAAAAGTCGTGGCCTCTGTTACCTCTGTCAACAAATACATGGTAATGTTATGATGCAAAGGCAAAAAATTGTGGTACGGACCTGTACTTAGGTATTTTGTATGATATTCATAAACAACTTCCATGAAGTACCCCTATTACAGGACAACCTATCCCACAAGAAACTACACCTGACAACATACAGGTTCACTCTCTCATGCACTCACGCTGTCCAAATGCCATTCAGGCCTCACATGACAACAGATTCTGAATCAATAACTAATTATAACTACTTAACCAATTCAATGAAGGCAAGACCAAATTGCTTCCTTTACTTACGCTCGTGAAAGCATCATCTCTTAACTTAAAAGTACCTCTGTTATTCATTCCGGCAATTAAGATCATTCACAACTTAAGCTTTTTGAAAAAAAATTCCAACGGGCGGAAATGCAGCGGCCCGCAACAGAAATGGATTTACCAATCCATCTGCCACACTTCCTTTTGTAAATATCACCTCCCGAAGCGTTCCTTTCCTGGTATGTTCATAATGCTGCTTTTCATTGCTGCCAGCCACCTGCTATAAAAATTGTACTCCCTTTGCCTCCTACCGCATCTCTCAGTTCTTAAGTAGGCTCCAAGCCCCTCAGGAACTACTGACAACATGCCCTCAAAGATCCTCATCACCTCATATAAGTGATAGCTCCTACATGCACCTCCTTAGCGCTGCTGCAAATGGGCCCTTGCCCCTCCAGGCACTACACATGTTGTCTTGGGCAATATTCTTTCATCTCTGCACATGGACTCTAAGCCCCTAAGGTGCAGCCACGGGCTACAAGTCTCTTAGGTGCAGGTATGGGCTCCAAGCCCCCTCAAACGCTGGAATGTCCCCCCAGGACCCTCCTCTGCTCCAGGCGCTTTTCACATTCGCCACCAATCTTCTATTTAACATATAGGTGCAGCTTAGGTTCCCAACCTCTTCTATTGCTGCTGCCCCAACTCCAGGCCTCAAGCTGTACAACATCACTCCTCATTGTTTCTTTTCCCGGCGCAGCTTAGGCTCCAAGCCTCTCCTGTTGCTACTGCCTTGGGCTTATAGTCCTCAGTTGCACAGCATGCCTCCTCATAATTTCCAGGCGTAACTAGACCCCAGGCCTCTTCAAATTGCTACTGCCATGGGCACCAAGCCCTCCATGCTGCAGCTAGTGGTCCCAGACCCCTTAAGCAATCAGTCTCTGGGCCCTGAGCCCCTCCTCAGTCTCTTGCTTTCCTCTTTCCCTGACCTGTCCTTCTAGTGACAGGCCAGCTGGCCCCTGGCTCTGGCGCAGCCCCTTACTTTCTGCCCCTGAGCTCCATGCGCTGGGCCCTTCTGCGCCTATAGTTTTAAGCGCTCGCCCTACCTGGGAGGTCTTCTTCTTGGGTTGGGGGGAGGTGTATGTGCCATCTTCAATGCTGTCCCCCCCAGCACAGCCAGCATCCTCGTCGCCAATGTAGAACTCCTTGTTCCCCACAGATGACCATGACCTCAGGTGTAGTTCCAGTACATTATGATAGTCATATAATGTCAGGTACATCTGGGTTCAGGGCAACATACACCTGCATCCTCCCAGGTAGGCTTACATCTCCCAACTGACCACATAGAACCCCATTCACACATTAACATTCTAACCCTTAACACTCCATTGTCAATCAATACACTGACCAAAGGTTCCATTAGGATGCAGGAAAATACCAAATCCCTACAGGCCCCTTTCTCACTATTCTTGGAGAGGCACAGCTCCACCCTACTGATGAGGTCCAACCAGACCTGACCTGTACTTAGGTATTTTGTATGATATTCATAAATATGGTGTCAAAGCTGTTGAATTGATTATTTCTTCAATATATTCTGAATATTACCTACTTTTTTATTTTTTTTATTTGTGCACTTAGTTTATTTACAAAAACTTTAAGCACATGTATACAAAACAGAATTTAAGAACAATAATAAAACACTCTTCAGTTTCACAATTTTGCCCTTTGTGATGAGATCAAATATATAAATACTTAGAATGTTAATAGCTAAAATTAAAAATCAATCTGCAGGTTTTATGTATTTGAAAGTGTCGGCTCTGCTTCCTTCCATATATAAAAAGCAGCTGCTACTATTACTATCTAATTTGCCCCAAACAAAGAGGTTCAAAATTGGTCCTTAGCAATTTAGCAATGTCCTCGATACTTTGCACAAAATTGACATAGGCCTTTTCATGACATTCTTTCATTAACACACAATTAGTCAAGATGTGACGACTAGTCTCAGTTACCTTGTGACACAATCTACAAAGGCGTACTTCAGCAGGAGTGTTTTGCCAAGAACCAATAAAGTCCATGGTATGTAATATGTTTAGACGCAGGCATAATACAAAGCGTTTTATTTCCCTCTCGCATAGTTTAGTCAGATAGCCACATGACCTATACCATGTAAAGCTTTGTCATGAATGTTCATTGTACCTTTTTTTTTTTGGAGAGTTTATCCACATTTATCGCCCTGTCCCAGCATCTTGATTTGTTTTTTATCTTAATTTCGTAGTTATGATCTGTGCTTAAGATGTCTGGCTCTTAATATAATGCTTCTATGACCCTATCCACTGTCTTTTTTAGTTTGTTAATAAAAGTATTTTTCGCTAGGGTATGATTACTGCTTCCCACCAACAAAAATAACTAATTTTAGTTTTGACTGGTCTTCAGAAATTTAGCATATATCAAAGTTCTTTGAACCCACCAAGTTGTCATTAGTGAGGTTGTCCCAAATTCCAATCTCAAGGCCTCAACCGGCACAGAGTTTGGGACCTTGATCACAGTTTGCAGTAGTTTGCTCTCCAATCTCTCCAGCCAACGTAGTTGCTCATCTTTTAAAGCTACCAGTCCGTACAGGATGCTTGGGACCATACTTGAGCGATAAATCTCGAGAAGGCCCTCGATATTATGTCCACCACAGTGCCCTATGTAGTGCTTAATCGTCAGCCATTTTCCTCCAAGTTTTGGCAATCACCTTCTCACCATAATAAGTAAATCTAGATTTAATTTGTATAGGGAATCCCAGATATGTATATATATATTCAGTTACCCTTTCCATAGGGACATGTTTTATATACCACACATGTTTACACTTCGTCAGTGTCTGTTTACCCAAGGACATGCTTTTCGACTTATCTACATTTATATCCATAGCATTGTTGACAGCATATACACCTAGAGCACTCATCGAGCTCGGTAAGTCAATTTGTGTGAGGTCTAGGACTATGATATCATCGGTGTAGGAAATCCATGGTATCCGTACGCCGTTTATTTTTGGTGGAACATTTTGAATTGTACGAAAGACCTGATTCAAATCTGCCATGTATAAATTGCACAAGATTGAGGCCAATTCGCACCCTTGTTTGAGGCCACAGTTTGTGGCTTGATATTTCGTACACAATCCTGCCCGATTTAAGTGAACCAAAATAGATGTATTTGTATGCAGCTGTTGGATATAATGTAGCAAGTTTCCATCTATCCCCATGTTAAGAGTTTACGCCAGAGCAAATCTCTAGGAATAAGGTCGAAGGCTTTTCTGAAGTCCATAAAACAACGGTATTCAGCTATTAAATATTGCAATACAGACATGTTGGTAGTTGTGTTATAATTTTTCTTAAAACCGGTCTGGAAATAACTGAAGATTTTGTTTTCCTTCACCCAGTCTCTTTAAGAGGTGTGTTGCAAAGATCTTCTGACTGGTGTCCATCATAGCTAGAAATCGGTAATTGTGAGGGTCCACCCTATTGCCTTTTTTAAAGATGGGGACCATCACAGATTTACGCCATGACTCAGGTACACTGCCCGATGATTCTATATGCTGGTATAATTTTGTTAGAATCCGGGCCCATAAAGCCAGATGAGTTTTCATAACAATGTTTTGGATACCGTCAGGGCCTGGTGCACGGGAGCTCTTTAATTTAATTATGATGTTCGTACATTCTCCTCTTCCACATCCAGCTATTCATGTTTACTTTAGATTCATCTAATATGGCCACTATGATCTGGCTTTCCCAATCATAATACAGTTTTTCAATGTAAGCCAGACATCTGCTTCTGCCTTCTCTCTTCCTCTCCCTTGCTGATCACCTGCCTGTTCCTTGCACTGGTCACTCTCTGAATTTGGGCCCAGGTCCCTGCCTGTCCAGCTGAAATCCTTCACTGCCTCTTGGCTCCCTTGCACTGTGGTCTGTATCTGTAACCCTACAGTCCACTCCCTTGCACTTATTTGCCAACCGCTGGTTGCACCTATGAGTACCCGCATTTGCCACCCGTTGGCTCCACTGTTTTTTCTCCTTGGTCCCGCACTTCTCCATCCTCCCCCCTACCCTCAGCACTTCTCCCCTCCCCACTTCCCTGCTCTTGCACGATCTGAATGACACAAGGCCTAGTAAGATCGTTGTTTTGTCCTCCTTTTTTGTTTCCCCCCTCCGTGTCTTGTCGCGTCTAGAAACACTTGTGTACAGTTGCATTATACATGCCATATCATATCTATTTATTTAATATACCCATAGTTGAACAGCTTTGTATATACAAAAAATAACAATATTTTAAACTTTACACATTACGAATAAAAACATATGACATGTCATCAACAAAAGGTATTTAACATAAATGCTACATCAATATCCACAAATCAGCATTACCATATTTAATATCAAAAAAGTCTAAAGTACCCCATATCATAAAAAATCTAAAATCTCTTTTCATTTCCAATAAAATTTTACCATAAAATATATAACATTTTAATCATCACCCTCCATAAATTTAGGCCAGATCTGAAACCTTTCAGAGCAATCAACTTGATTATTATATGATTTAATAAAACTTGCCCTTATAGGCTCAGGACTCGCACTGTTTGCAATTACATGTTCCAGCAATTCCATCACATTATCACCACAGCGTCTGCACATTCGTTCTGATCGAGGGATTCCGTTTTTACCACCCTTTATTTCTAAGACATCACAGACATTACATTTGAGCAGTAGGTACTGTCTAATGATACCACTGCTCGGAAAATAATTCATGTATTTAGGCTTACTATAGCTGTCACTTCTATATTGAACAAACGGTCCACTATTTTTCTTAATAGATAGCGCTGTACAATAGGATTATCATGACTATAGATGAATAGCTTCTGCTTTAGCCAACATTTAGTCACATAGATAGGGCTAGATACAGAAAGATGCCCACAGCCAGTAAGCTATTTGTTGTAAAGATTCAGTATCTTACCCCAAATCCCCAACGTATTATGATTTTCAGGACACCTATAGGCCTCAGCATATTGTATCATTATAGTCCCGTTATTAAGACTTCACAACTTTGCATAACACATGACTTCTCTAGAGATAAAAACGGACAGAATCCCAGGTATAGATATTCAATAGATAACATTTGAGGCATTCTAAATAGCCTGCACAGTATTTTCACCTCAAATTTGATAAGGTCTGCGCTAAGCATGTGGCCCCATATTTCAATACCATAAGACAAGACAGGCAAGATTTTCTACGTATACAGCAGCAAGATGGTATGAGCTGAGTAACCCCCACTTTTCCCAATAAATGCACTTATGGTATTTACCATTATCATACATTTGGCTTTAGTTGTATTCCAGTGTATATTTCACTTTAAAGGGTCTTCAACATATAGGCCTAGATATTTATAGGATTTTACACATTCAAATATAGCGCCATCCAATTGCCAAGTAGTTGTAGGTTTCAATTGGGTTTGCCAGAGAACACCATAAACTTGCTTTTATCAATATTTACTTTCAGAGCATTCTTTTGTGCAAAGTCACCAAGTGCATTAATCGTGGATTGCAAACCTTTGGGGGTATGGTCAAGCAATAGGAGGTCATCTGCATAGGCAGGCCAACTGATTAATTGTGAACCAACTTTTACAGAGCAGTTATTTATGTTACTAAACGCCAAATTCAAGTCTGCTAAGTAGATTTTAAACAGTGTGGCTGCAACAATACATACAGCCCTTCTTCACACCTCTACCGGTGTATATAGGTGCAGACAATCTACCAATACCATCTAAGCGCACCTTGATAGTGGCGTCAGTATGGAGCAGCATGAGCATTTTTTGTAGCCCCAGCAGGATGTTCCAGGCCACCAGTTTTTGTCATAGTCTGTTCCACATCACAGTGTCGAAAGCAGCGCTGAAATCTATGAAGACACAATATACTGCAGTCTCTCTTCTAAGCCACGCATATTCAACAGCAGATACCAGAATAAGAGTATTGTGAGATGTAGTAGTTTTGCTTCTAAAACCTGTCTGATTTGGGCGGCTCAGGATGTTATTCTCATCGATCCATGAGTTCAGTTCAGTCAACAGTACCTTCGCAAACATTTTTGCTGGAATGTCCAGCATAGCTAACATGCAATAGTTAGCTGGCACATTCCGGGGGGCCTTTTTTTTATAGATAGTTAAAATATGACTCTTACACCAAGTAGTAGGAAGTTTGCCAGATGTTCCAATATCAAGGAAGAGAAAGTACAAGGCATGTGTCCACAGGTTTGGAGACAATTTAAGCAGGCCATTACACCATCCGGGCCAGCAGCACGAGATTTGTTGAAGTGCTCTATAATTATGGTAATATCAAGAATCGTCGCCGTACAGTTCCATGTAGCATGTGGAATGGGCATCTTCTCATCTATAGGGACGCTGGTCCCCAAGGTGGCTTTAATGTGCTCAACCCAGGCCGACTCGGGGGTACAATTAATTGGCAATGCACTTTTTCTGGCACCCCTCATTTCTTTCAAAATGTCTGTGTTTTACTAGCGATCGCAAGCAACGCAATCCGTTGCCATTTCTCCGTTTCACACCAGAAATTGTGTTCTTTCAGCCATCTCCTAAATCTTATTTTTGCAAGTTTAATCTGTTTGTTAATTTCATCAGAACTATAGATACTTAATATTGGATATATATAAGCTGAAATGTCGGCCCGCAGTTGTTTTTTGGCTGCCGTAATCTTAGGATCACGATGAAATTGCTTTTTGTACACTTTATTACTGCGCTCATATGGACTTTTATAATTTCTTTGCTTAGAAATTAGATATTTTACACTGATAACCAATGATGCAAAGGACCCTGCTTTATTAGATGACAAGGTATTACAGGGCACAGTATATTGTTGTATAAAAACTGGTAAAAGACTGTCAGAAGCACTTTTTCCTTTGTCCAAGTTATGTGGGTTGCAATGGATGTGGTTCCCCCTTCATTTACAAATTTAAATCATAGAGACGGGGCCAAAGAGTCCTCTTTAAAGGCTTAAAAAGGACACATAAGGGCAGATGGTCACTTTCTTCCCGAGGTAAGATTGATATATCCTGTACCAATGATAAGCCCCCTCCATTTACAAATACAAAGTCAATGGTAGAAGCACTCTTCCCCCTAACCCGTCTATATGCCTTTATGTGCATCCCCATACAGAGACCGCTCAGCCAAACAAAGCCATAAGCTTCCAGTGTACTTGCCCATACCTTGCCTTGTCGATTAGCCATGGTCTGCCTTATAGGTGCAGATTCAGGTGACCCATTAGACTCAATATCACAAATGTCAATATCCGCGTTGAATTCTCCCATAATCCATATAGGCAAATTCCGATTATTGGCATATATGATAGATTTCACTAATGATAGATTTCTGTCAGTGAAAACTCCTTTTGGGGGGGGTCATAAACATTAATTAATACTAAGGTCGTCTGTGCGTAAGAGATTTTTACAGCTTGGACCATCAATGACGAACCAGGCACTTCAGATAGAGACCAAGGCTGCAGAGCCGAAATCAATGGTCCTTTTGTGGCTAATTGCTGCAAGGTGGTGCGGCCATCTAAGTGGGTTCTTTCCATTAGCCATGTTTCCTGCAATAGTATGATTGCAAACAGGTCCATATGTGACCAGAGACCATCTACACCAAAGAGGTGAGAAAAACCCCTCGTAGTCTAGGAGAACAGAATATTAGTGTCATTGAGACATCAAGGAGAAATGAGATTTGAAAACAAACGGCAACCATTGCCAATAGCCATCGCAAGGATCCAACTGCCCACAACCCGTGGTGCTGGCTAAAGTATCTCTACTAGAGACCGGAGGAATCGAACATTGGTTAGATGAAACACTGACTGCTTGATTAGTAGGGGTACAACCAGGATGGTGCACACCCAAAATAGCAGCATTTCCTGTCGAAGTTTCAGTGGTAGTAGTAGTAGGAGGGACCAGCCGCTTTGTATTCTGATTAGGGGGACCAGTTTTAGAGGGCCTAAGTTTTGCAGCGTTTATATCAACAATGTAACAGATGTACCCAAGTCTATATAACTCAGCCTCATATTTAATAAATATAATGTTGCATCTGATTTAAACCATATGTTAGATATACTGGTAGAAATATGTTCCAACTGATCAACAATTTTAATGTCATTCAATAAAATCACTCTTAGAGCAGCAATAAAATGAAAGATGCTAAGTACTGCAGATTTATTAAGGAGAGGAAGAAGTTCTTCAGTAGACACTGGCTTAAGTTATAAAGCTTTCATTTTTATACGTGTAGCAACGGTTGGGGTGCTAATTACAGCATTGGTGTTATGTAGGGAGGCTAGAGCCCAAATGTCAGTTAGTTTAGTTTGTCCAAAGTCATTAGGAGGAGGGTGGATGTTAGGCGCCGGCATGGCACATAAGGATTGAGGTTCTTCTACGGGACACAACCCCATGAGGTGTGTCCCGGAGACTCATCACTCCGAGGTAACAAGGGCACATTTCCGGCTACAGCAGTTCAGTTAATGCACCAGCTTTGGCTACTTGCATATCATTAGACACTGCATCAAGAGGCTTAGTATTGTTCCATATCACAGAGTCAATAGATTGTATAACATTCCCAGGCACATTTTTCTCAGAAACAACACATACATTCTTTCGTGTTTTATGTCTTTTGGCGTACATCAAGGCCTGAGATGTGGCTTTAGATTTGTGTTTAGTTGTTTCACCCTTAGCAGGTATAGAAATCTTTGCAAGGTCATCAGGGTAAATGGTACTAACTTCAGTGGATCTGTTCACAACTCTGACCAACTCTTTAGATTATAAACACTACCGACATGGCCAGATAGCTCAGTGTTAGATCCCTGATCTCTAACCGTTTATTTTCCAGCCTCTCTCACTTCTCAACCAAGGTAGTCAGTAGACATTCAAACGCCATAAACATGTCATTCGAGGTCATACTCGTCACGCTAACTACATTCATCACAGAGTCAATCATCTCACTGGTCATAGGATAGACACTTTCATTCCTGACGGTGTCAACTGTGGATTTTTTCATGGCTTCATGATTAGTTTGATCAACAGATAGTGTTTCAACAGCACTATTGGGGCTAGGTCCAATGTCAAAAAAGGTTTGGGGGTCAGTCGTCGAGGGACAAGGGGTAGATGTCATGTCCATTAGATCACCCAGACATTCTACCTCTGGAACAACGGTAATAATATCTAGGTCGGTGCCAAGGCCAGATGGACCAGTAACATCATCATTGGACACTTCATTAATAACACTCTCAACCTTGGATTCTTCGTTAATAGATCTATGGATCATAGCAATAATAGTAGCTTTTACAGGTGTCACCATCGCTTGCACATTATCCGCCTCATTTTCTTTCAAGATGCAGTTCAGATTAGGCAAACTAGCCCGGGATGTCTTGGTATCAGGTATATCAGTAGGTTTCACAATTTCTGGGACCGAGAAAGCAGAGACTACAGACTTTGGGACTGCATCTACAGCAGGCACAGGATTAACAGATATAGAAATAACACTGTCCAGAAGCTCCAAACAGCCCAACGACAAATTAAGGTCAGCAACTATATCAGCAACAGCATTTTCTTCGTCAATCTTACTTAAATCACCCATTTTAGGGAAGTAAAATGTCATTTTTCTCGCTTTAGAAACAGTCGACGATCTAGTTATCATTTTCGAAGTGCATGTCCGCCTACGAGTGGCACCATCAGTGTCGTAGGCAACCAAGTTGCATGGAACAGCCAAATTAACATCGTACCCCCCACACGTAGACATACTGGAACTGAAACCACGAGTTCCACGGGAAACAATGGAGTACTAAAAAAAGGAAGACGAACATACAGGAAAGGATTACTCTCTCAGGAGATACTCCATGTGTTTACCACCAAGAGCATGGCGCTTGATACTAACAACGGGGTAATTACCACCAACTATAGATGATTTACCCTCTCTAGGTTCACACTGCGCTTGAAGCAACACTTTCACACTGTCATTGGTTCTGTTTTAACGATGCAGAGATGCAACCCCTGCAGACAACTTTGACATGTAATGTTTACAGGGGTATGTGTCAACTTGTAAACAAAAGGGAAACTACAATAGTTATAATTAACTCGGGCACCTTACAAGGACGATGGAAGAAGTACTTTCAGGAGTACATGGCTTCCACTGCTAACAGCGACCCAGCAATCAGCTATCCGCACTTTCCTATGCACTCCCCATATGCGCCTGCGCAAATGCGTGCGCTCAGTCCCTAATATAGTGGTTACGGGATCAAGGGGCCGGGGCTTTACACTGTAGCGAAATTCAACATAAATCTGCAAAAAATGAACAAACAGTATGAGTACTCATCAATAGTAATGGAACGCTGATGCTATTATAGCCCAAAGTAACACGAAAATAGTAGACCTTTTCAATTTGCAGAGTTCTTGTGGAGGTAGGGGTCCACAGCAGGCACTGCTAACAGCACTTTCCCATGAACTTCCCAAATGCGCGCATATCATATCATTTACTTTCTGAGATGGGATTTAACTCAGCAGGCGACAGTCCCATATTATACTCGTTAAATTTAGACCACAATGTATGGCTATCGTATGATTTCAGCCAACCAAACAAGAGAAGCCAATTGGAAAGTGCTTATGCTGTTTTCCACAGTTATTATATTTAGTGGCCACATTTTTTATGTAAATCTGCTTTTCACCCCAGTTCAATATTGTGTTTGTTTTAATTGCAACTCCAGCTTTCCGATAGAGTTGCTTTTTTGTCAGCTATCAAATAATCAAACGGTTTTCTTGCTTTAGTACAGTGCTTACAAATAGGGCTGTCCTTCGCCTTGATCAATTGCTCTAATTCCCAGTTAGTTTTTTGTAATGCCTTCTGTAGGTTGCCACGCTTATCCCATAATGCATTGTTTATTTCCCTAATGTTCAAAGCTGTCCAACGTAGGCCGTTTCCCTGAGAATTTGAAGCAACCTGGCATCTCATATACTCAAGTCGTATATAGTGTGTTCATGTTTAGCTCCCATCTCAAGGCTGCGTGGCCACTCAGTTTATTAAATTGTACTACTACCGGACTGCACCTCCTTTGTGTGGTGGGATCACTTATATGTGTACTGACCTTCCGATTTGTCCATTTGTATGTCAAAGGTCCACAATGTGCTGTATATAGAGGCAAACAAAGCGTGACCAAACACAATCATTACTGAGCAAAGGGGGGGCTAATATATGCAGGTTTCTGACATTTAAATCACCAGCTATAACAATATGGCGTCATCAATAATGGACATTATGCCTTTGGTTTGCGTACCCCTCGGCGGATCGTATACATTTATGATCAAGATCGCATTCGTTTTGTTTTTAGTTATTTGTAATATAACTGGTAAAACAGAAGGGGACCTCTTGATATGAGGGAGGGCAGTAAGAGTATGCTCCAGCCTTGCTTTAATTGCGAGCCCACCACTTGCACGCCCCTTAATGGAGGGAACAGCATAGTTTTGTACTATCTAGAAAGCAACTATAAAAAAGATTTGGTAGACCACGTCTCCTGTAATAAGAAAATGTAACTTGCTGTTATTTGGTCCAAGCGTGCAGAATGAAATCAGAAGGGGCGATACTTGCGTGTTTTCCTGGATATCCATCTCAGTGGTTTTCTAGTAACACAATGTCAGTTTGCTCCATTTAGAATTATTTCAGGAAGCCAGCATTCACCTTCCAGAATATTATTTACAGCTTTGTCCTTATTAGTTTGGACGGCACGTAAGACTGCTCTCTCTGATATTCGTACAGCCAGCAACTATGTTTCTTGCTTAGATTGGTATTTTGTCAGTTCGTCCGAGATGTGCTTCTTACTTTTCCATCAAAGGATGAGTGATAATCCCATTTGTGTGAAAGTTGCTGCATATATTTTGAGAAGTGCTGTCGCCAGTACTAATGAGAATTCAATTAAAGCCCAATTGGTAGTGCTTCCCGTGCGGGGCAATTCAACTCGTTTTATATCCGAAGACCTGATCTGATTTAATTGCACTATCTGTTGAAAAATCGCGAGGAGCTGAGTCTGGTTCAGAAAGGGGCTTTTATTTGTAGGATTTATTTCCTCCAATATGGCCCCTGTGCCGAGGTCTTTTAATGCACTAATGTCCAAAAGGAATTTTTCGTCTGATACAAAACTTTCTGTTCCAAACATGAAGGTTTGATAACCGTTCTTATTATCTCGGGATTACTTTTCTGTTTAGTCATTTTTGGGAGTTTTTGGCTTCAGGTTAACAGTTTGCTGTGTGGGCCTGTTTAGTACTACCTTTCAAACCGAACCATTCGAAGAAGTATTAGACACCCTTTTTCTCTCTTGGGCGACCTCGTTAATGGTGCAGGTGCCTCTTTCTCTAAATGTTTTAACTTTTGTCGGGCACTCATTTTTGACCTTTTTTTTAGGCCTTAAAGGCGGGCACAAATTTAACAGCTTTGGTTACTTTTACTGACTGCACATTTTTTTGTGTTGAGGGATCAAGCTCAGCTACCGGTAGAACAATAATCTCCTCATAGTCCCAATTGTGTTCCAGGTCCTCCGGTTGCAATGATAGGATATATGGACATGGGGCAAATGAAAGGGAGGCTGGGCCACCGCACACCAACACAGACGAGGTCCTGGTTATGGTAGTTGGTTTATTTTTCAGAATACTTTGTGATTGTATGTGGGCAAAGATTGATTTTTCAGTCAATTCTGTCACCTTTGCGAGAGTTTTGTATTGCCTATTCAGCTATTGGCATGGAGAGTGCTTCAACCTTTGCCATTATTGTATTAATGCCATTTAGTATTTGCCTCTCTAGAGCGTCCCCTCACTGTCCTCTTCCCTGTCGCTCTCATCATCATCCTCGCTGCTGGTCTCAAAAAGGGCAGGAGTGATCAAGAGCAATGTTCGGACAGTGAGATATGGTAAGTTTGATACATCAATATCAATGACGTTGTAGTCAAAGATTTGGGCAGGACACCCCTTTTCACCACCCAAAGTGGCAAGCCTCAATCCCACGCACATCTTTAATAGTGAGTTATTTTTTTCTATAGTGCGCGAGTGTGAAAGCTGTGCATATCGTCAACCAAAATCAAAGATGTTTGATGGTCCCCTTCTGTTCTCCCCACATGTAAGAAATCTGTAATATCAGCTTGCATCCGATTTATTTTATGGGGTTGTGATTTTTCCTCTGTAACATACATTCTTTTCCCCGCCAAGATCAAGCTTCGTTTTTTGGGTTTGCGCTTTAAAGCAGTCGCACTTCGTAATGTAGTTCTGCGAATAGGTGCAGATTTCTTTTGTAGAGCTGACCTGTGTCGCATTATCAAAGAACAAGAGGTCTTGCCTAAAAGCCGGTATAGTTTCAATTCGGACTCCGGCAGTGCAAGAAAACAAGCCATATGGCACTTCTAAGTACTCCTGCTGCACGGCATAAAGACAAGGAATCAATTCGAACTCCGGCAGTGCAAGAAAAAAAGGCACATAGCACTTCTAAGTACTCTTGCTGCATGGCACAGAGACCAGTAACAGCTGTGGCCGGTCCAAAGGGAAAACACACTTTAAGTCAAACACCAGGCTCAAAGGGGCACATTCCCCCGGTGGAAATTCTGATGAAGAATCCAATACCAAAGCAAGGTGAAGATTGTGCTGAGCCTAAAAACTTGCTCAGCGCAGGAGGTGAGTTGATGAGTTTCAAATTGGACGTTAACACAGTTCGGCAAAGTTCAAATGCGTTTTCACAACCTGTGTTTTCACAACCCCCAAAGGGGGCAGACCAAACACCCAGGGTTCTGTATTGTGAGAAACCTGGAGGTGTCTCCCTGGCTAAACCCTGGGGAATCTGTCATCCAGGTGGCCAGGACACAGCCATCGCAATTGGATCCAGGTCCTGGGGGTGGACCAGTGAGGGAGGATCACCCTCATGGGGGGTCCTCAGGGAGTGAGACACCAACGGGTGAGACGCAGTATCCCCCTTCTTTTAACTCCTTTTCCCCATCCTACCACTTAGAGCATTCAAAAGGACTGCCCCACCCCCTTTCTGACACACACTTTCGCACGACACACCAGAGAACGGACAAACATCAGAGCCGTTTACCTGACATGTCCCCATACAAGGGTCAGGCAATTGATCAGAATTGCACACAACTGACGGCCCTTTCCCTTCCCCACAGGAATAAAACGTGGAGCAAGAGAGAGCACAGTATGAGCAAGGCAGACTGCATGACTAGACAGCTATCCAGACCCGGCAGTTCAGGAGGAGGAGGAAGGTGGCAAATAACGAGAGGTAGATGAGATGAGACACGTCCTTGCCCTCTTCAACAAAACCGTGCAAACACTCTGCTAAAAAAAATCATATGGCCGAGGACAATAGCTCAAGCGTGCTACAGCAGATGTTAATGGCACGCGGAGCGTATCAACGCTGATAAGCCAGAGCGAGAGAGACTCTTGCTTCAGTGGTACCGGCCTTGAATCCAGTTAAAGAGGAACGCCAAGCGGTTGATCACAGCTGGTGAGTCGAGGGGAGAGTCGATGAGAACCTGGCTGCGGTGAATGAAAGTCGCAAAGTAAGAAAAGCTTAAAGAACTATAACATTGTAAAGTAGAGACCAGCTGCAAAAGAGATCCGGCAACACATGGGTGCTGCTCCATGAAACCCTGGTCAATCTCCGTCTGAATGAAACTACAAATACCAGACGGCCATAGGGGAGCCGCCAAGATGGGTCAAAGTGATCATACAGGATGTCAAGCAAAATCCCCATACAGTCGAAAGCCTTTTGACGTAAGAACTGTGAGAAAGCAAGGGAAGTGAATCCCGCGAACATTGAAAACAAATGTGAATGTGTAGTTGGCAAGAGTGACCCCCGGGGAGGGATACTGACAAGAAGGGGGGAAGACAAAAGTCCCAAGAAACAGTGTGTTCACAAGAGTGAACCCGATCGAGGGATGTCCACTGGAACTGTTTAAAAAGACATTAAGATTTGTGAAGGAAGGAAAAACCATAGTGAACCCGGTGGAGGGAGGCTGAAAGTAAAGAGGGGTATGTGCCCAGAAAAGGGAAACACAGGGGTGAAGAACTATCATCTAATTAAAGAGAAGAATGCTGTGATTGAACATTTGTTTCGATACTTCGGAACCTGGCAGGCCCGCAAAAGCGAGAGAACATAGATATCTGAGGTCCTGACATCAGGAAAGAATGTTCTAGGGATTTGTGCCCAGAAGAGGGGGATACCGGGGTGAAACTCATCACCTAAAACCCACAAAAAGGGAACTGTTTATTTGATTTATGAGACAGGATTTGTGAAAGGTCAGCGCCCAGAAGAGGGGTGAATCCATCGCCAAAGAAAACATGAAAAGGAACTTTGTGTTTGTTTAGTTTTTGAATACGCCAAGACCTCGAAGGCAAGAGACTTTCAAAAGAAACGAGACTTGGCCATCGACGGTCCTGATAGCTGCAAGTGGAACTGTCGTCTCGTACTGCAGAAGTTCGAGAGTGTGCTGTGCTCCAAGATCCCGCCTTACCCCGTGCTCAAAATGTGGGGAAGGGAGTCCCAGGCTACCGCATACTGACATATTATTTGTGAACATTTCTTTCTTTTCTTGAGCACTATCCCACACCCCTTTTTGTATTAGTTGTAAGGTTTGGCAATATGTTTTTTAGTATAGGCCCTTTTTATTTGACACAACGCTACTAGGACTGCCTTATTTTTCGGTTGATGGTCGACGCTTGCTCCCATCTTAGATTTAGGTTTAGATTAGGCGTTTTTCTAACCTGCATACAGTTTAATAAACACCCTTGAACTGTGATCACTTGTGTCTGTATTTACTGTTGCCACCATGAGTTCCTTACAGTACTCATGGTGATATCAATCCACAACTGGCCGGTAATGGTAGTAAGTTTGCAGCCAACCAGCACCGCAGTCTCCTGACTGCCGACTGCCCACTTAGAAGTCCCACTTCGCGGGAAGAACCCGCTTTGATATGAATGTGGGAGGAGCAATTTTCCATCCTTGATGGAGGTAGACAACAGACCAGCAAGATAGCAGCAAACCTTCCAAATGACTGCACACTTAGAAGTCACACTTTGTGTGCAGTCGGCATTAACACATCAGCATTTACTTTATTTATAAACTGCTCCTACATTGCTGAGGAGTAGGAAAGTGTTGAGACCCCTCCTCTTTAAACAATACTTATAGGAATAACCTTAGTGTGGTTTATGGCTGTTTTTCTAAAATGTGTTCGTCTTTTTAGTGCTTTACCATTTTAGAAACAATCCTATTGAGAAAATGAATTGTAATATTTATAATTTGTTAATTTTGAAAACTGAGTCCATATGGGCGGGCAATGGGAGAGGCCACTATATAAATGATTGTATCTTCGCCTGTCTTTTGTGAACATAATGCATAATTTGTCAATGTTTAGACACAATCTACAGCGTATGCAAGAAAATTATTTCCTTTTCAGTTGCATAATGGCAACAGATACCGGCTGTGCTTGGGCATGGCCATCACAATCTCTCCGTACAGGTAGGACACATTGGCATGCAGCATGGGCCCTCACAAATAAGACTGGTGCAGAATGGGTGATACCAGTGCTAGCTTCCCGACTAAAATCTTCAGGATTGGCACATTGTCTCTCGTATAGGCTTGTCTGTCATAACGACAAGCTTCCCACCCACAGATCGATCGTGGACAGAGCGTTCCTCACAAACAGTGCATTGCTTTTTTTAACAAATCGGTACTGTATTGGCATGGCCACGGTAAACATTCCTACTAAATAGTTATGGGTAGAGCATGGGCATGACAAATGCAAGCTCATCTCACAGACGGGTGCAGACATCATGGACCTGGTTAGTGCAAGCTTCCCTCACAAAAAGGTGCAAGCTTCGCTCATAAAAGGTACAACAAAGGCATGGGCAGCCCCAACTCTACTCTCAAACAGCAGCAGATGCAGCACTGGCGGCAAGGTGAGTGCAAACTTTCCTCAAACAGTATAGCATGTGTAGGCCAGGGCAAGCTTCTCTCTCGACTGGTTACATGTACAGCATAGGTATTGCAGGTGCAGTATTGGGCAGGCCCAGTGCAAGGTGTTCTCACATTTGGGAAAATGTATAGTATTGGCAAAACAAGGGCAATCGTCACTGGCAAACGGGCACCTGTACAGAATTGGCAAGGACACAGCAGGATTCGCCAACATATGGTTAAAAGTACAGCATGGTCATTGTAAACTTTCAACACACATGGGTACACGTACAAGCATCATGGACCAGGGTAATACAAGCTTTCCTCTCATTCCTTTCGGCAATCCCTCGACCCCATGGCTAGAGATCTGTGGGTGGAGGCGGAAGGGTGAACTAGATGGGGATGGGGCCGTCGGCACAGTGGTAAGTAGCCCTGCATGGACACTTAGTCTTTCCAACATACACACAATCGAGTACATCTCTACTATCAATACTACCTAGTGTTCCTGCTAGCAGGTGTGGACTGGCCCATAGGGCAAAAGGGCAATGCCCAAACCAAAAACGCATAATGCTAGTGTGGGGGGCACTTTTTTTGGTCAAAGTCGGCCACTTTTATGGCCGATGTGGGCCAGTTTGATGAGTTTCTTGATTATGTGGGTAGTAGTTTTGACCAGTGTTGCTGTATAAATATTCTTTGAATCGCACAATTTACATTACATTTTTATCAAAAAACTCCCCTTTGGGTACTATTCAAATATCGGTCACAAAAGTAATAATTGCCATTTGAAACTGTGGCCCACTTTTTCATTAGTGTCCGAGTCAGTTTTAGGCCCCAGTTCGACCATGCCTGCTAGCCAATAGCAGACTGCTCCTGGTTTAGTTGGTCAGCCAGATGTGTAGAGCGGCTTGGCAGAAGCGCAACTGCTCTTTCACATACATGGTACAATGCTGGCCATTGTGTTGCCAGTGTCACTCCTTTCATTTAGTGGGTTCTGTTTTAATGTGACCCTAATTTAAAGGCTCCAGGCCTCCTTTTCATTCCCCAAATATATCAGTTGGCACCTAGTTACTTCACTAACCTTCTCTCATGTTGATCATTGCTCTGCACTGCACTACTGATTGTTCTTCCTCCCTATCAATTGGCCTCTGTTCATTCCATTTAATTTGCATTCGTATTGTACAAAACTTTTTCAAAATTACACAATCCTCCAAAGCCTAAGTCCATTAAAACAGAAAACCAAGAAAAAAAAGAATACAAAGAAAGGAGAGGGAGGGGAAAGAGGGGCCTTTCTCCTGAGGTAAACACTGGTTACTAGCTGGGTCCCAGGCCAGAGGATGTAGTTGCCCCACAATTATACCCGCACCCACTCCTTATGTTTCCACTATAACAATATCTCATTCATAAATGCCACTGTAGTTTGCAACACGGACATCTTTTCCCCACTCAAAATAAAGGCCCACCAATCCGTCCGCACCCAAAGTTGGCACATCTTTTAGGTGCAGACTAAAATTTTTTGTTCTTTTTTCGGTCAGCCCCGTACCAAACAGCAGCAGATGTTTTAATGTTCTGCTTGATCCCTTTCTGAGCAGAAACTGCATTTGTTGTCTTTCGGGGCTTTTGCTGGCAACCTTGACCCAATGATTTCATTAGTCAGCAGCAGATTCAATCTGAGCCGTAGGAATAGGTCTCTATGATATCTGGATGGGAATTTAACCAGATATTTAGGTAGCTCGCCCAGTGCCCTTGCCTCATAAGCCAGATGGTAGTGTAGTTTATAGGCAGAGGCCTCGGTTAGGGTCAGCAACTGCATTTGTTGTCTTTCGGGGCTTTTACTGGCAACCTTGACCCAATGATTTCATTTGTAAGCAGCAGATTCAATCTGAGCCGTAGGAATTGGTCTCCGATATCTGGATGGGAATTTAACCAGATATTTAGATAGCTTGCCCAGTGCCCTTGCCAGATGGTAGTGTAGTTTGGAGGCAGAGGCCTGGTTTAGGGTCAGGATCCAGTCCAACTCCCCAAGTTTAGTTTTTAACTTAGATGGATTTATGTTCATCTCTTCTTCAGTGGACCCAAGTTCCCTCAGTTTTGCCAGGTTTCTTTCAACCCATGCTTTCAACTCTCTGTTAGTCCCTTTTGGAATTTCTTTGCGAATCAGTTCCATAGTTGGTGTGTTAACACCCAAGAGACATTTCCTAAATAGGGCCAGTCTCTTCCATTCCACTGTGGCATTCAAGGATTAATGGCCAGGTTCTCTAAGCAGGATCTGGGTGGGGACTAACGTCGAAACTCTCAAACTCTCTTCAAGAAGATGCCTTGCAGGATTGGCCATATCCTGTTTGATATCCTGAGTGTTGCATCAGATCCATATATCAGAGTCGGGACGACTTTCATATTACAGAAATCCATGATAAGGATAATTGAAAATCGACCACATTTTTTGTTAGTATGATCGCCTGACTTGCCAAAGATTTAGCTTTCTTCTGCAGGCAGTCAGTGGCCTGGGTTTCAGTGTGACTATGGTTTATCAATATACCCAGATATTTAAACACCCCTAGTTGTTCAATTCGTTTTTGGTCTAGTTTCCATTCTAAATGTGATCTTGTTTTTTTGGATTTTTCCAACACTAGCCTCTTCGGTCTTTGCTATGTTTATCTGGAGGTTGTTTTCCTCTGCGTATTTACTTAGATTGTCCAGTTGATGCTGCAACCCGATATGTATTTGGTCGATTTAAACCAGATCGTCGGCATATAATAGGCAACTTAAATGACCCCACCTATCCATGGAGGAAAGCTACTTGCAGCATCCAGAGTTAGATAAAGGTCTGTCAGAAAGAGATTGAAGAGGGCCGGTACCAATGGACAGCCTTGTTTAAGGCATCTGCATGTTCTTATTTTCCCAAGACAGTAGACCACTTTTGTTGAGTCTCATTCTCATGCTGTTGTTTGAGTGCAGGGAAACCCGAGGTTCTAGAATCGACGGTGGACCATTCCAGGTCTGTAGCTTGTTCCACAATCTAGACCGACCCACGTGGTCAAAAGCTTGGACAAAGTAGACAAAGGTTAAATAGATTCTTGGTTTGTCTTCCCATACCACCCCCTTCAGGATGCTTCGGATCAAGATGTTTACACCAGTTCCCATACCTCAGACAAACCCATTCTGGAAGGGGTCGTTCAGTTCTTGCTGTTCAGACCATTCATTTGGGCTCAACAAAATCATTGATCCACAGATTTTGCCAATCACATCAAGGAGGGCGATGGGACGATAGTACGTAGGGTCTTCCCTCTCTCCCTTCTTGAGTATCGGTAGAACAATAGCACTCCTCCAAGAATCAGGGAGGCAGCCGTAATGCAAAATTCGCCTGAACAAGAGATGAATAAAACTGGCCCGGTGCTCTGGATTCTGTTTTAACATGGTGTTGGTGAGGGAATCCAGAGCCGGAGCACAGGAGTTGTTAAGTTTCATACGTTTTTGTTTGATTTGCTCGATTTCGTGCAGAACCTCCCACAATGATGGATCGTTGCTTGATTTGAGGGTGGCACAATTCTTCTCTGCGTAGAGATTCTGAAAGTGAGCAACCCATGCTTCCTCCGAGAGACTATCTCGGGTAGCGTCACGTTCCCTGAGCTGCTTTTCAGCAGGGACCAAAAATCCCAGGCCCTTCTCCCACAGATTGTTTTCAGAGTCCACACCCAATTTCGTTTTAGCTTTCTCATTTCTTTCTTTTTTGTCACCGGGGTTGCGTCACAGGAATGCGACGTAGTTCTACTCACCCCTTTGATGGTTTCTCACATGGAAACGTTTGAGGAGGGCGGTGTAATCAACAGAGCCACCCACTTCTATTTTCTATGTCACCAGGTCCAGAAA
Source organism: Ambystoma mexicanum (assembly GCF_040938575.1). Lineage (NCBI taxonomy): Eukaryota > Metazoa > Chordata > Amphibia > Caudata > Ambystomatidae > Ambystoma > Ambystoma mexicanum. Next base: position 218,014,636 of record NC_090940.1, read on the forward strand.
GCCTTCAATCGACGTTGCCCTGGGATTCCAATATAAATGTATAATTGCCACGGGTAGTTCTTGTGCCTCTTGATGATCTCTGGTGGGGACCACCCCACTATGGTCACCTGAGCAAAAAGATTGCCAGGTGTCACCCCAGTCAGTTTAAGCCCGCTCCCTGACTTAATTTCTGTTAAAAGGCCAGATTTTGGTCTTCCTTTAGGGCCCTTTTTGGCAGGGTTGAGAATTACGGTAAATCCGTCCAGGCATGTTTAAGTCTGTTAGCAAGTCCCCTGGAGACTCGCTATATCAGAATCGCCTATATTTAGGTCACTGTTGGCAGTGAGATGTTTGAATCCTCTTGTGTTCCATGATGCCAGCCTTAGATGTGAAGAATGGCCCCTCTTAGGCAGCTATGATCTACTGTTGCAAGCCAAAGCACCCGAGAGCCAGGGCTCCAAGCTTATTCTCCTGACATAGCTCAATCTTTCTAGTAAGAGCATTGTTGCTGTCAGCGTATAGTGTGATGGTGAAGTTGGTTCTACCTGGACCATAGAGAGGTCGCTTTTGTGCTAATATATCTAGCACTATTCCCCTTTTACTTTGGTTTCCAGTTCAAACCCTCCAGATGATACTTCATTCGCCTTCCAAAGTTGCTTACTATCGTGTGGGCTACACCTCCGTTCCCTTGTACCCTTCACAGGCGAGGTTGTTCCCGGACAGTCTTTCACAGCTGTAATGTCAAAGCCCAACATTTGAAGGCTTTCTGCTGCTTCCAGCAGCATGCCTTTCACGATGGGAGAGGTTGTGTGGAGGTACACGCTATCTGTACGTGATTCGTCCACAAATTCGATGATCCTAAGGTAGTCAGATGATTTGGCAAAGGTTTGAGATGCATTGAAGTAAGTCCATTACACTTTTGCGGTTCAATATCAAATCAACCTCCCTGTCCACTACTCTTGCGAGTTTCACAGAGCAGATACTTTTCCCACGCTGTCGCTGGGATTGAGAAGGGTGACCCATGGACCTTTCCGTCCACTTCTGGGTGCTCCTGTACTCTGATGGTTTCCTCTTTAGGTGCTGGCTATTGGGTTTATCGATGAGGGTCGCGCCTTGTGGTCCGGGGTCTGACTTTTGTCAGATTTGTCGTCCAACTGGTTAAGATGGTTCGGCATTGCTTTGGCCTATTTTGGGACCAACTTCGTTTCCATTTTCTCAGAACTTAAATGGGTCGACCCTACATCCTTTTTTGTGGGCTGGTCATTGCCCCTGGTATGCCCTGTACAATGGTAATTTTTATTGGCTCTACATTTTCTTTCCTCAAGTGTCTGGAACTTAGGGGAGCATTCAGCCCCACCGTCGAACGTCTCAGTTCTTGCATGCAGGAACTGTTTTGCGACTTGTCTAGCCACTGTCGAGTCATGGTTAGTTTCTCTTTCAAGCTCAGACTCTGTGATTGAATACACCAAAATGTTCATTAGATCCTGAGGAGTAAGTGTTTCGTCTTCCACAAGATTCTCACCCATTGAATCATCAGGATCATCCATGACCAGCAGGGGGTGGGTTGATTTCATCCCTTTTGTGAGGACTTTTTCATCATGCAGGTCTTGGGAAGGCCTTGGGGAGACTAAAACATCTCTCAAGTATTCCCGGGAATCCTTTGATTTCACACCACGATAGAATTTTGCTCTGGGTTGCTTATCAGCAAATGTTCTTTGAATTTCTTCTTGCTTTTTTGGCCACAAATAGGAAATTCACTATTTATTTTGGCATTTTTAGACTTGGCTTATGTCTGGGTGGGGACATCCAGTTTTTGTTTTGACACTTTGACAGTTGGCGAAGTAGCTGGCAGCTATACCTCTGCATCCGCAGAGGTTAGTAGATCTATGTTTAAAGTTGGCAGAGTTTGTGAGTCCTGTTCATACAAGGGAGAACCCATCCAGAGCGTTTGGTTCCCCTGATCTCATGTAGCCGGCTTCACCTTCTCACCGAAAGTTAGTGCAACGTCCAAATTACTTTTCGATGTTGTTGCTCCTAGGTTCCACGCCTCTGCAGCTGTTATGAAGACCTCCATGAATAGAAGTTTGGAATGGACCATAGCCAACACTGTAGCTTGGACCCTGTCACACACTCCCTTGTACACACACCTGGCAATACTGCCACTCATGCCCGTGCCCACCATGCCCAAAACTCTGAATTGACTATAGCTAGCCCCGCTCCCTCTGTCCCATCTCATTTCCCCTTCACACTCCGGCACTCACGTGGGCCCCCTGATGACTCGCGTTCACATGCACGCCTCACCCGCAACAGAACACTCTCCAGGTTGCGTCCTTTCTTGCATTGGCAGCTTCCTTGGCGCTGTATGCTCCCGTGACCCAGAAATCCACTCACGTGATGCGGCAGCACGTCATGTGACGGGAAGTAATGCCAGAACCGCGAGTATTTAAACGCGGCTTTCCGTGTACTCGCTGCTTCACAGCTGTTCATTGCAACCTGTTTGGCGTTACTCGTTTGTTTGGATTTCTTGACTCTTTTGGATTTTTGACCTCGGCTTGTTTACTTGGACTTCGTTTGGATTATCTTACTGGTTTTGTTACATTGGAGTTCCCTGTGGTTTGAACTTGGACTGCTCTTTGGACTGCAACACGGATTACCCTTTTGCATCTGGCTTTCTTTGGAACTTCTTGCTTCAAGCTCCACAGTTACCAAATCACGTTCTTGTCATCAGGTGGTGCTCTCGCCATTCTTGGGACTACAGTCTATCTGCCCACGTGAGTCCCGGACCCCTACCTCATAGGTTCATTGCCTTTCTCCTGATCCCTCTGGTAAGACCTTTTCACGTTATTTTGGCACTGTCATTTACTATCATTTGCTTGGTACTTAATCAGTATTTTCTTGCAGCGGATTGGGGTCCCAGAGGTTCGCGGTTCCGGAGTTGACCATCTCCACCTGTGGCTTCAACGGTCGCACAGGGAGTGACTTTGAGTTCTCTCTGTGTGGCATTTGGGGACAGAGGACTCTTCTGCCTACACGACATTCAAGTCTCAACAGACCCTCAGTGTCGTTTAAGGCCTCATATAACTTAGTAAACAGAGCCGATGCTATGGATGACATAATGGTTAGTAGATCTGGCTTCCCTGGATGACCTGCAGGACGGACCGCAGAGGATCTATCTCTTTTGATGGCTCTTCCACTAGCCGAAGGCTCCGTGAAGGAATTTGAATTAGAGGAGGAGTTAGAAGAATCCTGCAAAGCTTGGGCCAAAATGGTTCCAGTACTTTTTTACTTCTATTTTTGTCCACGGTTTGAGAAGGCAATCCCAGTAGCTTGCTTAATTTCTTGGCAGGTTCTTTACTTCCTCTTTCCCTACTGCTTCCTTTCCATGACCTTTCCACTACCGCTGGAGTGGGAATTATACCATTACTGCGCCTCTAAAAGGCTGACTGTGCTTTTACTGCGCTGTCTGCATTTTAGAGAATGTCCACTCCCATTACTGCGCCCAAGTTGAGCAGGGGTGACCCCTGCTCGCCTTGATCACAGTAATGGGAGTCTGATTTGCGGGGGTGTCCCTCACTTAGCATTACGGTAAGCAGGGGAACAGGAAAAAGAAAAAACACATTTAAAAAAGGACCCTGCACCGTTTGCGCCGTCCCACTTAAGTGGGAGTAACTACAAAGGAGTTGGCGGCGCACACAGATGTGCGCTGCAGTAAAGTTTTATTAACCGCCTCACAAGCCAAACTAAACAAACTTGACACCACTTTCAACTCCTTCTGTAGAGACGGCATTAACATCCCGGTCACCAAAGTCGTCAAAACCTTAGGCGTCTATCTAAACTCCTCCCTAACGTTGACCAAGCAAGTGAACGCTGTAGCCTTCGCCACAGCCTACACTTGTAAATTAATAAACGCCTGTAGACCCTTTCTCTCTCACAAGCTTTTCCACCTTAGCTAGAGGGTTGATCTTATCCAAATTGTATTATTGTAACGCACTCAACCTCGGAACCTCGGAACCAGCAAAAGAAATGTAAACAAACTTCAGGTCCTCCAAAACAGCGCTATCAGAGCAGCCTTCAACATACCTGATCCCAGCACATTTCGGAAAAACGAGATGCAACACTGGACGGCTGTCCATCAACAACAGAATCTCTCTGAAAACACTCACCCTCACTCACAAGTGTCTAACCCAATTACTTGGTCTGCAAATTCACCAAAAACAATTCGTCCAGACCCACAAGATCAGCCCAACTACATTGCCTCCTAAGTATAACCGCCAGAAATCTGGAGGCACTAGCTTCCCTGTATTAGCGTCCAAACTTTCAAACTCTATACCTACAGCCATAAGAACTGTGCCTGCTCTCTCGCAATTCAGGACAAGCGCAAAAAAATGGCTTGCCACACGCAAAACCAACGACCCATAAGAGCTCTGTCTGTTGTTTCCCTCCTGCTTGTACATAATGTATTATTTCCTGCTTTTGTTAATGCTAATGTTTTAAATACCTTCTCAATGTTTTATATAAGTAACATCCCCTTTGACCATCATTGGGGAGGTTCCCCTAGCGGGACCCTTGCGAGCCCCATAGCCGCGTTGCTGCCTGATTTCACTGCTCCCGCCTCCCGCGCCCTCCCCCTGGCTCTTATTGGCCATTCCCCTTGTGTGTGTTGGTGTGGGCCTAACCCTCAGCACAGCAGCTCCCTGGGCCATTTTCCAGCTTGGCACCAGGTGAATGCTTTAGTTTTTAGCCCCCGTCGGCCCCTTCTTGACCATCATTGCAATTTGGAAAGGAAAATCTCCTTTCCCATACTTGTGTGCCACTTCCTTGTGTTCCCCTCCCTCTCGCCTCCCATCCCACCCTCCGTGACGTCTCTGCACCAACGCACCACAAAGGTCTACAGACCTGGTGCGAGCGGCTCACCGGAGCCATTTTTCAAAAATCCCCAGGCCAGGTGAGTTGTGCGACACCCCCAGCATCCCATAGCAGGGTACAAAATGGATCTACGTGCTCTAAAAAGCACGTGGGGGGAGGCCGTACCAGGCTCTCTCCCACGGCCTTGCCGCTTCCTGGGACCTCCTCTGCCCGCCTCCCAGATCTCCCCCGAGCCCTGATTGGTACCCTGCAACCTCATTAAGGACACCCCTGGGCAGCCCTCTGCCCGGCAGCCCCTGCGGCAAAGGACCCTGAGGAAAAGGACGGCTCCTACATTGGCGGATCCAAGATGTGTTGGCAGGTGTCCGCAGGGGAAGCAAAGGAAACCAGCAGCCAACAGACACCAACAAAACGTTGTGTGGCATGGTTGGGGTGTAGAGCAATTACTCTACACCAGAAAGCCCTTGCCACTCTACGTTACCTCTCCATAACATAGACTGCCATAGCTTCACAACATGCATACTTGGAACGATTAGTGACCACCAGTCCAAATCCATTCTTGGCTGGACTGTAAATGTTGCATTGCATCACGCACTAACATACTAGCCAATGTCAACCAGTGCTATACCTATAGAGAACGGTCAAGATCAACATGTGTCACCTTTAGACAGGGGCAATAATGTTAACATGTGCCACACTTAGCCTGCGTCACATCTAGATGGAATTGTGAATGTTTGCATGTGCCACACTTAGCTGAAAACCTGAACCTTAGCTTGCGTCACTTATATATGGTATTGTGAATGTTAGCATGTGCCACGCTTGGATGGAATTCTCAACCTTACCTTGCATCACTTCTGGATAGAAATGTGAGTGTTAGCATGTGCCACACTTGGATGTAATTCTCAACCTTAGCCTGCGTCACTTCTAGATAGAAATGTGAGTGTTAGCATGTGCTACACTTAGCTGACTGAAAGTCTTAACCTTAGCTTGCATCACATCTAGACAGGATTATGAATGTTAGCATGTGCTACACTTAGATGGAATAGTGAAAGATAGCAGGCTCCACACCCAGACATAATTGCAAGCACAGCAATGCCAACTAACCAATCCACTAACAATTTCATCCCTCTGCATACACCTCTCAAACTCTAACCAAACACAACCACAAGCCTTAAACGCAGCAAACCGCACAAACTTCACTACACTGCAACAACAAACAAACCGCACATAGACTTGCACAACAGCACATGACGACTACCGACCATAAAACACCCCAAGCCCAGCCTACGGACCCACCGGGCTGAGGCTACCAAAAGCACATCACTGCTATCTTGCACGTTTCCAGCTCATTGCCACTAACTCACCCCCCCTCCCTTTTCAGAGCCGCCAGAGCGCCCGGGGACCACTCCGTTGGTGATAGTGCGCGGTACAAATATCCTTTAACATTAACATGTAACCTGTAACTATATCTTGTAAAAATGTAACTAAAATAATGTGCCCAGATACCAGAGGGTTTGGTGTGCTATACAAATAAACAATACAATATAAAGGTAAGTGGGGTGGGGTTTGGATTATTGCGGGGGGGGGGGCAAAAGTCATCTATCTGATCACTGCACTGCCCCGTAATTGGCGTTGACATTTTTGTCAGCACATTTACAGGTGGCTCAGTGATGATATCGATTAGTGGAGGGTCGGGGTCAGGTCTTGAAGTCTTCGATCTGTGCCCATTGCTCGGTCTGCCCTTAGATGACACATCCAGGGGGGTTTCTAATTGTGGTACTCTTGGCCCTGTTCCTCTCCCCTGCCCCCCAGGTCACCTGTCGCGGGGCCCATGGCTGGGGGTTCAGTAGGCTCCAGATTTGTATCTGGTTGCTGAACCCTCTGAATTACGTGGTTCTCAGGTTGGTTTCGTGAAGGCAGGTCCATCCCCATGGAATTACCACTTCCTGATGTGGCCCTGCAAGGCCGGGCACCACACACAACACCTCCCTCTTTGATTCGCTCAACAAGCTTTGAAGAGCACGTGGGAGTGAGGCTGTCCCCTACACTTTCCAAGATCTTGGAGTCTGATAATTCCCCTGTTACGTCATGAAAGTTGGTCCGTGTTGTTTTCGACCCAGGATAAAAGAACGGCATTAGTTTAGCACTGTGAGGGCTTCCCTTCTCCAGACCAGTTTTAATAAATGTTTGATGAGTGCTTGAAGACGCCCCTGTTTTAACTTCTGTCTTTACAAGGGCGTCTGATGCCAGAGCAATTTTACCAAGTGCATCAGCTGCGTCCCTTCGAGCTGCCTTAACTTGTGAACTTGCAGTGATAGTGGGGGGTTCTTCAGTTGAGATGCCACTTTAGCACAGTTCTGTCCCAACGGGGGGCTAGTTTGATGCTCACTGTTGTTTACCTAAGCAAGGTCTTGTCTCCACTGTACACCAGGGTGAGCTTGATCCGTTTCAGATGTACCCTGGGTACCTATGTCAGCGGCACCCTTTTCCATGGCTTTTAGGGAGTCTGAGTTCAGCAAGGAAAATCCAAACTCTTTTGCCAGAGACTGCTCATTTACGTTCCGACAACCTGGATTGGGTCTGACATGGGAAGTGCAGGATACAAAGACAATGTTGAAGTTGTTAAGGGCCTTGAAGTCCACTCATCTTGTTTTCTGTGAAACTATAGACCTTTCAGGCTCCTCTGCTTCAGAACTGTTAAGGCCGGGGTGTTTTTTACTCAAAGGTGCAGCCACGAAAGCCACGGGGATGGTATGTACTACGTGTCTCCGGGGCTTTAAACTGTACATCTGGCGGGGTCCACGTGCTGTAAATATCGATGGCGGCATCAGCAGTATGTAGCGCAGGGGAAATGAAAGGCATTGGAGCTTAGCAAGTGTGTTTACGTTAAACTGGGGAGGAGAGTCGGGCACACATGCGTGGGTCGGAGTCAAGGAGATGTTTATTACTGCTGACTTCAAGTTTCACTTACCGGCAACTAGCGACTTCGTCCTTGCACCAATAATTGTGTACAGCACTTTGGTCAAAGTGCGATAAAAACTCAATGAAATGCAGATAAAAAGGGTCACTGCTTTAAAGGCAGCCGTGGCCAGCATTTAAAAAAATAGTTTAGCATACATTTCTTTCAAGTTGCTAGTAAGCTTAAAACAAAGGTGCTACAAGCACAAATATATCGGTCACATTCTGAGAGTGTGTGTAAAAGGCCATTGTAATCTCCCCTTTGCAACACTGTATAAGGCCCCTTGTAGGCCCCTTGTTCCCACTCCTGCCATGTCTCCCATGGTCCGACTTGTGATTTGTCTGCTTCCTGACTCCTGTCTGCCACCAGAGGATCCAAGCCCAAGAGAAAGCAAGATGCTTCTGGAGTGACCAGGCCCGCCTCCTATGTCAAAATATCCACCTGCCTGGGCTCTGAGTTTTTACCTTCCAGCTAGACTGCACGATGTGGTAAGTCCAGAGCAGGCAATAACCAGAGGCAGGGTTGTTTTTATCTGCCTTATGGGGTGGTATAGAGGGACTCCTACATCATTGAGCACTGTGGTTTGCAGGAGGGTAGGGCGTCCCCTCCCTGCCAAAGGGCACAACACCTAATCTTTCATTTAGTTACTCATTCAATCTTAGAATTCATAACATCAGAGATGAAAACATGTTGTTTGGGTCCTCCTGCTGGCCACTGTCATATCTAGAAGCCTAGTTTGCCCTGTACCTGCACTAGCCCTATTCCTAATTGGCTGGTGTACTGGGGATTTGTTATGGCTTTACTCGGTTGCATTCCGTTCTAAGGTCCCACCTTAAGACATTGTTTTTAGCCACATCCCTTTCATCCCTCCATATGACTGAAAATTCTGCAATATGTTTCCAGATTTCATATATTATATCCTATAGCAGAGCATAGGATATAATATGGAATAATATATACAACAGTATTTGGGGTAAGAGGCTCAAGCAAGATCATAATCCATGAACTGGTAATAATTCAAATAACTGATGAATTACTTAAGCACTGATCCAGCAAGTTATTCTCGTATTCACTAATTCCCCTTTTTTACTAGTTTTATAATAAATGTGATACTTGATGAAATGCCCGAAGAACAGTTATTTGCAAAAATTGCTTGTTCAAGTGTGGAATCAAAGTTATTTTCCATGGATTCCAAGATGGCCACTTCTCGAACATGACGTGCAAGAGCTTGCTCTGTCCTATCATCATGACCAAGTCAAGCAGCAGCGGGTGAAGAAGCCTCCCCAACCCTGATTCACAAATATCAGTGAATCCGTCGGCAGTAATCTGATCTCTGACACAGGAATTGAGAGGATTAAACTGCGGCAGGAGCGTGGAATGTGAGGGACACACCCTGGCTAGTTACGCAATCCCCAGCTCCTCAGCACAGCTGATGATTCTCCATGTGGAATAGTAGCCACGGCTTCCTTCCTCCCATCAAAGCACACCAATTTCCTGTCTTCTTTGCAGATAACGTTTGCGACCAGCAGCAAGACCAAACATTACATGAGTATCAGCTCAAACGGTTTTAAAATCGATCCTCAACGCTTTTTTTCAGTGTTAGATCACACACGCTTTGAAGGCATCTATAATCAAAATCAGAGATTGAACCGGCCACACCGTAACATCCGTACGGTAAGCAGCTTAGGAGGGGGCCTAATGGGATTTTGACATTACTGTAAGAGATGGGGAAGACTGCACAGGCTAAGTTAAATGAAGTGATATACCGCAAATAAAACAATCTATGTTCCTCCAGGGGAGGGGCTGAACACCTAATGCCAAATTCAGTAAAACAATAGATGCACTAACCTATACCAGTTTGTCATGGCACAAGAGAGGAGATAGTGCAGTGCCTCGTGGGAAAACCCTATAATTTGAGAAAATACCCAAGAGGTGAGGTGTGCCTTGTTAAACAAAGAAACAAAAGATTATCATGTTGCAGTTCGCATTGACCTCTCTGAGTGCTAAAAACAAGGCACAGTTCCTGGATCAGTGGGATCACCTCAATATAAAGTGATCTGAAAGGTGGTTTACATCCACAACAAGAAACTAGCTGACCAAAGGAGATGGTCTGGCTCCAGGAAGAAATCTATGCAACAAGGACACACAGACTCTCTGCAAAAACAACCCAAATCCTTGGACACGCTTTGGGCAAGTAGTAAAAGCCCATCCGGGCCCTTGATGAAATCTAAATCGCAAGACTCATCTGAGACACAACAGGGGTCATTCGACATGGCAGCGTCCAAAGAACACTTTATCAAAAGCTTCAAGGAATTCCAGGATAAATTCACCTCTTATTTTCAGCTGCAATTTTCCACCTTCACCTCAGAAATCCCTAGCTGAATTTAGCAAAGAAATCTCTACTATGGCAGAAAGGGTAGACACCAATGAACAAGCCATACAGGAATTAACAGAAGGGAGTACACTTTCAGACATTGCCTTAGAAGATCTGTCCAGAATGACACACATCCTGGAAATGCAATATGAAGACTTATAGAACCGCTCAAGTTGCTCTAACATTAGAGTCAACAATCTTCCGGAATCAGTGTAAGAGGCAGAATTGAAAGAAACAATTACTTGAATATTTACAGACCTCATAACCGAAAGTGACCAAGCCAACATTCTTCTGGACAGGGTACACAGAACAGGCCCTAAGAGGTTGGAACCAGGCCCCGGCCCCAGGGATGTACTAGTTGCCTGCCGCTTTTTCCTCAAAAGGAACAAATACTAATGGAAGCTAGAGCGGCTGCATCAGTCACATATGATGGGGTAGAGATTCAACTTTATGAAGATTTATCCAGGTGGACTCTTCAAAAACAGCGAGATATGTACCCCATAGTAAAAACACTGCAGGCACGGGGCATAAGATACAGGTGGTCTTTTCCATTCAGACTACTCTTTAATCTGGAAGGCAGGCAACAAAGGATCACTTCTGGGGAATCGGGCATGGCACTGTTGCACATCGAGGAAGATACTCAGACAGGGCTCCAAGAAGGGACACAAACGTCCGCGGATCAGCAGGTGGAGCTTTCAAATAAAGGGGCATTGTCTTCTGTGGATCGTCAAAAAAGGTTTCGCAAAGGCCCACGAAAAGAAGACTGGAGAGCCCGACTTAGAGGCCCAATCTACAAATGTGGTACTACATATGTAGGCCTACTCATGGCATAATATTCTTTTACAAGACACATAGACTTGGACAATAACACCAAATGAGAAGAATGGAAGGACAGTGACATCTTGGTTTCTATCTGTTCATTTAACAGATGTGGGAGATAGGACTCTCTGCACATAATCCTGGAATAGAGGGTGATTTACAGCTGGGATTGGTGATCCCGGGATACAATAGGTAATGTGTCTCACACCAGGGAATAGTTCTGCGGAAGGGTAATGGGATGGGTGGTGGGAAAGTTAAGTGAATAGATAGGGAAGGGGGAATCAAGTTGGGAGGGTTAGGGGAATAGCTCATTCTGCTGAAATATTATCATGATGTTGAAAAGAGAATGTACCGGAAAGTGCTGACTGTATAGTCTAATGCAAAAGTGGAATACAATTCAAGTGCCTGTCATGGAACTTAAGGGGGCTTAATACCCCCACAGAAGCGTAGAAAAGTAGAATCCTTCTTGAGTCATTACCAACTGGACTTGGTGGTGCTTCAAGAAACCCATATCCGAAAGGAAGACAAGGGTAGACTTCGATTGCGCCAGTACCCGAAAATAATACAAGCAAATGCAGAATTTAAGGTGGTAGGGGTACTTATAGCGTTGAAACATGGGTCAGAGTTACAAATCGTTCTCACTAAGATTCATAAGGAGGGTAGATATGTGTTTATCATTATAAAACATGGGACAAGGAAGCTTACAGTAGCTTCAGTATATGCCCCGAATACGGGCCAAGACGGCTTTTTGAAACATGCCACCGGGCAACTGGAATCTTTTATGGAAGGAGAATTAATGTTATTAGATTTCAACTTAGCAAGGGATTCAGATTGAGACCGAAGTAGGTTAACTAGATATGCTGCAGCTTCCCCTTTGAAGGCCCTGAAAAAGCAATTTTCAGATCTTTCCATAGTAGAGGTCTGGCTTATTGTGAATGGGGAAGAGAAAGGATATACCTTTTATTCACGCATACATAGGACATTCTCCCGGATAGTCTTTGTACGGATATCTACCTCATTTGTAGGCATTGTCACGCAAATAAAAACCCACACCATTTCCCTCTCTGATCACGCCCCAATTACCGTAGACCTTAATATTGCCAAAGAGCGACAAGCCCTTTGGTCTTGCGGGTTTCCACTTACATTAATACAGGATAAAGAGTCAGAGGAGAAATAGCGCAACAAATAAAGGAATGCTTTGATCTAAACTGAGAAGTGGGAACGTCGTTGAATACTAACTGGAATGCGTTTAAGGCAACAATAAGAGGCTTTCTTATAGCAGCTGAAGCTCAAAGACATAAACAGAGCATGGCATTAGAATTGAAACTAGAAGAGGAGCTAGCTTTAGTTTTACAAAAGATGGAAACTGACTAGGGTCCCGCGATACGAACAAAGCATAGAACACTAGCGGGTAAACTAAATCTTCATATAGCAAAAATAAACAAAAAAGCCCTTATTTTTTTAAAACAAAATTATTATATAAAAACAAATAAAATGGACCGCCTTCTAGCATCCCAGTTGTGACAACGTGCCGCCTCAAGAACTATACAACAGATCAAACTACCCTTGGGGGAGACCACATCTGAATCCATGAGCATCCTTGCACAGTTTCATTCCTTCTACATCAAGTTATATAAACCCGAAGCTCTGGTACCACACTTACAGAAAGATTATTTAGACACCGTCAGTCTCTCACAACTCACATCAATAGATAACCAAGCATTGGAAGGGGCCACAACTCAAGACGTGGCGACTCAGGTTATCAGGTAATTTCCCCTAAACAAATCACCAGGCTCAGATGGATACCCAGCCAGGTTCTATAAAACATTTATCAATGTATTAGTCCCCATATTGACCAAATTCTATATCTCCTTCACACACACACACACAGTCCAAATTACTCCTTCGCAAAAATAATCCTTTTCCCCAAACCCGGAAAAGACCCAACAATCTGCGGGTCATACCGCCCAATAGCATTGATTGATATAGATGCAAAAATGTTCACTAAGATTTTAGCCAATCGGTTAGTAGATCATATGCCTACACTTATACAGCCAGACCAAACAGGCTTTATAAAACTTTAACAGATGCATGACAAAATCCGCAGAGTATGCCATATCATAGAGAAAGTGGAAAAGAAGCAAGATTCTTGTAGTTCTTGTCTCTATAGATGCCGAAAAGGCATTTGACTGTGTGGAATGGTCTTTCTTTTCTTAACTCTGACTAAGATGGGATTTGGTCCAAAATGTACGGCAATGATCAAACCTAACCGTAATAACCCTACCGCACAATTATAAATAAATGGTCACACATGCTCTCTTATTTATGTTCAATGCTCTTCATTTGGAACCTTTACTGGCCAAGTTCAGACAGGGGGAATAAAGGCGATACAGTTTGGTGACACCCCACATAAAATTATGGCATATGCTGACAACATGCTACTTATTGTAGCAGACCCCATTAACACTTTACAGCTAGCCATTCAAGAACTGGAAACTTTTAGTGGGGTAGCAGAACTAAAGATAAATACTGCAAAATCTGAGATTTTAAATGCATCTCTCACGCCATCAGAAATTCAAGGCCTTCGAGAACATACGCGACTTGGTTGGGCCAAAGTGGGAATAAAATAACTTTGGGTAGTGATAACTTCCACATTAAAGGGGTTATATGCTGCAAACTACCCCTCACTCCTGCGAGAAATAGAAACACAATTACAAAAATAGGACCCTCTTACTATCTCGTGGCTGGGCAGAATACATTCAGTGAGGATGGTAACCCTCCCCAAGGCATTATATATTTTCAAAGCATTACCAATTAGAGTCTCCCTAGTATTTTTTCACAAAATACATAAAGCTATTTCGACATTTATATGGCAACATAAAACTCCAAGGATACCTTTAAACACGTTAATGACACCAACCGAGCAAGATGGGCTAGGTCTCCCCAATTTTTTAAAATACTGTTGTGCAGCCCAACTGAGGGCAATTAAAGAGTGGTCCATGGGCGAGTCGGGGAAAAGATGGGTACAAATGGAACAGGCAGTGGGGAATCTAGGCTCCATGAAGTATTATTATTTTTTTTTATTATTTTTACATTTGTAAAGCGCACTACAGCCCCAAGGCATTGAGGCGCTGTTTACATGAAAGTGTACGTAGGCATGAGTACATTAGGACATGCGGTTACTTGGTTATATCATATGTGCTAGGTTACAGAGTACAGATGGGCATACGGCGCCTGACATTTCAGACAAACAGGCTGGTTTTGATGGCCTTGCGGAAGGCCAGGTGAGAGTCGATTACCCTAATTTGTGAAGGTAGTGCGTTCCAGTGGGTGGCTGGGAAGCTGGAGCCCCCTGCATGCACTCTGCAGGTTTTGGGCTTGGTGATCATGTTGGCGTAGGCTAGCCTAGATGGCTTTGTGGAAGTGGGGAAGGCGATGCGCTGGGCGAGGTAGGGGGGTGCCAGATCATGGAGGCATTTGTGAGTGATGGAGAGGATTTTAAAGATGATTCTCTGTTTGACAGGAAGCCAGTGAACCTGTCTCCTTAGGTCCGATATGTGGTCCTTTTTTGTGAATCCAGTGGCAGCCCTAAGGGCATTGTTCTGGACAAGTTGGAGTTTGGCAATGTTTTTGCTGGAGGTGCCTCCGAGGAGAGCATTACAGTAGTCCAGTCTTGAGCCGATAGTGGCTCTAGCGATAGTAAGGCAGTTCTGTGTCGTTAGGAAGGGTCTTACTGCGTTAAGCAGTTCTGAGTAGTATGCAAATGGTTACCAAGACAAGAATGCCCAACAAACATACATGCAAGCAATATAATGGGGGTTGTAGAAGATACCTGGGATGCTATAGGTAAGTACAATTGGACGATATATCCATCACCACTAACACCATTATTCTTTAATCCCCAGTTCTCCCCAGGTCAAGACCACAATGCATTTAAAGAATGGAAGCATGCAGAATGTGCAAAGCTCAGGGACATCTTCCAAGGGGAAGAGGTTAAAGCCTTCACACAACGCAAACAAGAGTTTGGCCTGCCCGAAAAATCCAGATTCCAATATTTTCAAGTGAGACATTGGGCCTCATTACAACCCTGGCGGTGACGGTTTGAACGATGCCGGTAAGGCCCCCGGCACCGTTCATACGGTCCCGCTGCATTACGAGTTTTGCTTGCGGGTTCCCGATAGCCCGCCTGGCGGGCTGTGCGGCACCCGCGAGCAGAACTCGTGATTGCACTAGCACCGCTATCTACGGTGCCGGTGCAACCATGCTCCCCACCCACATGCTGCCCTATGGGGCAGAATGAGGATCGGGAGCCCGGCAATACCGCCACCCGCGAATGGGCAATTAACGGCCCATTCAGCTCGTAATGGGCCGGTTATTGCCCAATCGCAGGAGGCGGTGCCGGTAGTGAGCATGGCGGTAGCCGTGCCTGCCATTCAGGCACTGCTACCGCCATGCTCGTAATGAGGCCCATTGTATCCTGGCCCTACCAATAAAATCAGCAGCGGTCACAGAACTCACACCCTTAGAACATTTTGTAACTCATGATCCAGGGATCTTTGCCCTCATATCGAACTTGCAGAAACTAATGGGGGAAGGCATAGCTAATAAGGAGATCAGTTACAGACGCCGGTGGCAGGTAACCCTGGTAGCGGAGATCTCTGCTAAAGATTGGGAACAACTGTGGAAAGCAATTCCCAAACTCTCCAAAATCTATCCAAATCATTGAGTTTTGGTACAAATTAATTTTTGAGTGGCATTACACCCCGGCCCGTCTAAGGAAAATGCAGCTGAAAATGTTGTACAAATGTTGGAGGGAGTGTGGACAGGTGGTAAATTGGGAACATACATGGTGGAGTTGCCCAGTGCTTACCCAGGTTTGGGTAGAGGTGAATAAACAATATATGTAAAATATATCCTTCTCGAAAGTCAAGATCCAAATGCTTGTGTCTTTTGGTGCCGATTGAGACTTTAGGCGGCAACCAAAATCAACACAGAAGGCATACATACTGCTACAATTGGCTGCACTGTTACCCATTGCACAAAAATGGAAGGCGAAAGAATCCCTGCTTATCACAGAATGGCTTTCTAAAGTGTGGAACTTTTTAGCGATGGAATGGATGATGTACGCTTTACAAGTGATATAATCAGCGTTTTTGACAGACTGGAAGGAGGTACTTACTTTTTTGCATCGGGACTACAACATTCTTTACTGTCCGCAGAATGTACGCATAGTAGACATTGCTTGAGTTGGCAACAACTTATAATGTAAGTTATACTGTACAGTGGTACTAATATATCTGCAGAATGGGCAGGGAGGGAGGGTGACAGGATATACAAGACAAGGGTTATTCGCTGGGTGGGTTAGTGCGATTGATAAAAAGTTGTATATGAGAAATGCCAATAAAAAAAAATAACAAAAAAAGTTCTTTTCCATGAACAGAATTGACTAATTATAGGGTGTCTCCAAGAGAGTGCATCGGAAATAGAAAGTGCTCTCAAAGTACTTGGTCATTCAAATGTCTGGCAGCAAAGTGTGTGTTCCGTCCCTCCATAGGTGTCCTGACATCAGCCCGGGTCGTGTGAACTGTCAGGTGGGTGTGGCTGTCTGATAGAGCATCATGCCTAGAGCTGCTCTAGTGGAAGTGAATGCATGCTATGAATTGCAAGTTGCACATGTTCGTGATAGGCAAGACCGCCACAATATTTTGTTGTTGATTTATTTATAGTTGTCTTTAGTTCAAAGAACTTCTAAAACTGTTTCAAGTGACTCTTCTGGATAATTTATATAATATGCATTATCATATCTAATAACAAAACATTATCAACCCATAGATAACACACAGATGCGAACAAAAACCACAATTATCTAATTCACCATCACTTAAACCGTTTGCTTTATGCCTTATTACCGCTCTTAAAGGTCATGATAACCAATTAGTAGCCACAAATCTGTATCGTTTTACATTTGTTAAGACAATTGACTCACTAAATTCAAGAGTCTACTACCGTCGTTCCATATCAAATAACATATATTCAATTACTGAAAAATGTTACAGCTTTGAGCCAGACTCTATAAAGTGCAATGTGCATCAATTCAGAATGAGTGTTCAGACAATAACACAAGAAATGTTCTGTTTGGATGGTAGTATGATTATGTACATATTGCTCATAATTAGACATATATACGCTTGAAAGTATTAAGCATCCAGTCAGCACATGTCTTACTGTTTCTAGATTTTCATTGTTCTTACATATGCGAAAGTTGGGTTTTAGGTAATTTCCACTGTGCACCGTGGGTTGCCCTGACTGGCAGTTGGTTAGTTCGCATCAATAACTGGATTTTCCGTACCAGTGGATCAGGGCAGCGTATTAAGTATGCTTGTGGGCGTAAATAACTGTGTACCATTCCCTCAATTTGACTATAATTATGAGGTTCACTCAGACGGTTGTAGTTTTCCCAATCTTTTCTCCTCAACTTTTTTTAAAAAGCGTGTTTGATGGATTTATACTGGCCACAACAGGCACAGTCCAAATCTGTATATAATTCACGACAAGTAGTATCATAGATATTTAAGCAATCCATTTTCTTCAATTTGATGATATTGGCTCCTATTATTTGAAGCATATGGCTTCTGGATGACATGTGGCTTTCAGTGGTAGTAGGTCTCTCTGTTGCAAAACCATAGCTTTTACAGATAGTAACCCAAATTCAGCTCTGATGTATTGCATGGGAGAAGCTGGCGATAAACCTAATATGGACCGCCCGAAAAATCCCTCAATTTGATCCAACCAAGATGGATTTTTAATTGATAAAGCTTCTAAGTCGTAGGCTATCGCCGGTACCAACCACTGTCTGTAGAGAATCATAATCCCCTTCAGGGAATATCCAGCATAATTGGTTATTAAACCCTGCACAAGCATCGGTTTTTGCTTAGCTTGTCGTTTTTGTTTTTTATGTTCAATATACAGGTTATATCCAAATTTCCTATTCACCAATACACTTAGATATTTATAACTTTCCATATACTCAATATTCCCACAAGATACTTCCATTTTGGGTTTGTTTACTTTTTTGCTGAGAACAACATTATGTGCATCTTTTTAAAATGTATACTAAGAGAGAATTACTTTGTGACATGTCCAAGCTCTTACAAAATAGTTTTCATACCTTTTAAATGTAAGCTCCACGATAACCAGGTCATCAGCATAAAGTAAAGCAGTGACCTTGGTAGACTCAAATTTAACTGGACAGTTTGCCTTGTCCTCTAATCGTTTTATCAGTCTAAATAAATAAAGGTTAAACAAATGAGCTGCTATTAGGCATCCTTGTTTCACACCCTTATTAATCTTGATATATGATATGATTTGGCATTGATAACACGCCTACATACAAGTGTTTCACAGCGCGACAAGGCATGGGAGTGGAACAGAGGGAAGACAAAGACAACAATCCTACTAGGCCAGGTGACATTGAGATAGCGCCAGTGCATGGGAGGGGGCAAGGGGAAAAGTGCAGCGGGAAAGGGGAGAGGATAGTGCAGTACATAGGATAACAGTAAGATCAATAAAGACACTAATTAAATAAAAGTGCAGCCATCGGGTGTCGAAGTGCTAGTCAGGGCTGTAGGCGTACAGAACAGTCCCTGAGTGCATGGTTTCCGGTGGGGCAGTGCAGGTGTGCAACTGGCGGGGAGGGGACCTGGTCCCGAGATCAGAGGGTAGCCAGGTAACCAGTGCAGTTTCGGATTCAGTCAGGAGATCAGCAGAGGAGAGGAGAGAATGCAGAAGCAAAGAGGAAGGCCTTGAGGTGCTTCCGGAACCGGAGGTGGTTCTCCTCAAGTTTCAGAGGGGCCGGGAGGCTGTTCCAGAGGGAAGCCCCTGCTGAAGAAACAGATCTACCACCAACTTGCTGCTTGGAGAAGCGACTGACCCTGAGGAAGTTGTAGGTGAATGAGCGAAGAGCTTGATAGGGAAGCTATTTAGGAAGAGCTAGTTGAAGGTATTGAGGTCCCAGACCCCAGAAGGCCTTGTGGACAATGCAGAGGGTTTTAAACTTAATCCTTGCCGCCACTGGGAGTCAGTGCAGAGATTTCAGTCCTGGAGAGATACGATCCCTGGGCTTGAGGCCAAGGACAAGTCTCGCAGTCCTGTTTTGGATGAGTTGTAGTGGGCGGAGAGTAGAGGCAGGCAGCTTTAGAAAGAGGCTGTTGCAGTAGTCCAGCCTAGAGAGAACCAGAGCTCTGGAGACAGTGAGCTTCTGGGGGAAGGTGAGAAAAGGAAGAATACCTCTGAGGAGGTGCAGCTGGTAGTGTGACTTCTTAGAGATGTCAGAGATGTGGGTATCTAACGGATTTGGACGCTATTATTGTAGTGAAGCTTTATCAAAATTTCAAGTAACCAGCTAGGGCATTTCAATTCAGTTAGTAGTTCCCAGAGCTTCAGCCGATTAACACTATCAAAAGCTGAGCTGAAGTGTATGAAGTCACAATGGAGGGACATGAGGTGCAGTTTGCCCTGGGCTTTGCCCTCAAAATGGGGCCTCCTAGGCAGTATGACGTGAGAACTGAATTTGTTTTTGTGTTTTGAAGGCTGACCCAAGGTGCCAAATCTTACAGGTCACCGTAAGCTGCTGTTAGTTCATCCCAGCTGCCGGGTCCTCCTACTAGGGCATTCTCACCTTCTGAACATCAGAGAAGGGCACAATTCAATGAAGCGAAGCTGCAAGTGCCCACGGCATTCTGCCAGCTTGTACCTTTGGACAAGGTTTTAACATGAGTCACCTCCTTTACTTTTCAAAACATAATTGAAATCTTTGTATGAATTGGTTCATTAAGTTCAATTCAAGTTTGTCAACTTCTCAAATCTTAATTCATAGCATGTGTTGTCATTCCTTGCACTTTATTCTGGTTTGTAGAATAATGCAGATGAATTTCTAATGTTTCATTCCACTGTGATGAGGTCCCCTGCTGGGATTCAGGGCTGTGTTGCAGGGTTACTCTAAAACCCTCTGGGTCACTTCTGCAGCTCCCCTTCCTCCATAGCAGGGGACAGTTGTATGGCTCAGCAGGTAGTAATCACACCACTTAAGCAAATTCCATCTTCACTTAGCCAGGCCACTATGGGAAAGATGGGGAAAAGACCATTACAATTCCCAGTTTATTTATCACTAGGCCAACATACAAATGTAAACCGGATCCAGAAAAGGCAACTGGGGATTTGGGAGGGAGACCACCAAAGGGAACGCCAAGCCAGTACACCAAAACTCAAGAGCGCACCATGGAATGCATCCCCAACCTAGGCCACTCTAGATTTTGCCACAGAACAGGACGACTACATCTCCCATAATCTCCCTGGTGGGTTAAAGGAAAACCAGGACTGTGAAACCACATTTTCTGCCACAGGGGCAGGAGAGCTGGAGGAAAGGAGACCAGGCAGTCTACAAATGTTGTCTTTAACCATTAGCGAAACAGCTCAGGAGAACCCTTTCTCAACCTCGTCTCTTGACCCACCACTGCAGCACCTGATCTCACCCAAACACCTTTCATTATCCTCTGATCTGGCTTGGCTTTTATAGCCCAAACCCTTCCAACACTCCTACCGGCACCCATTGGTGTCCCTGGTCACATTCTCTACTTAGCCAATCTCGTGTTAAGTGATCCCTCTTGGGTTGGGTCTGTCCCTTCAATGCATCAAGAAGGGTTTGAACCCTGCCCCTATTCAATTTCCATTTGCAGGGTGGCAGTTATGTGGATTCCTCCATGAGCTGATGAGTTTCATTTCCAGTTGGGTTTAGGGAGGATTTCAGTGTCTCCCCTGCTGTCCTTTCTCACTGTTTTCTGCTGTCCCACAATTCCTCTTGTGTTGGTAGATTGTGTGTTGGGGGTCTCCTCTCTGTTTGGCAGGAAATATCTAAGTCCATTCCATTCCTGTTCCCAATTCCATTCCCCTTGTTCCAGTGCAGGTTTTCTTGTTTGTGCCCAGGTGCAGTTTGGGAGTTGCCATTTTGTAGAGGTCAAGAGCACTGTAGACAGAAGAGAGACCTACGGATATTGTGGAAATGCAGTGGTACCTGCAGTCATGGACTGCTGCCCCACCCCCACAAAATCCTTTCCCCACTTATGCGACGGGTCCCTGTTGCCTCCTGACAAGGTTATGACCCTGACTCTGTCGTAGATGGGAAGCCGGATCTCTGGGTCAGGATGGTTCTGCACATGTCCAATGTGCAGACATCCTTGGAGAATTACTTCTATTGGATATTAAGGATCCTAATGGTTCCAGGCCGTGTTTCCTGACACATTACATTGAGTGTCTCGGCAGACCAAATCCCAATATATAATAACTTTTTGATTTTGGGATATAAAAATAACTAATTCATTTGTTTTATTACAATTGTACAACAATAAGGGGCATTTGTTTTCCTTATGATCAACTAGTAAGAACACAGTTTACCAGTAACACAATTGTCTTTTCAATTCTATATTTTCACTTGTTAAGACTTTATTTGTAATCCAAAAGTGACGAAGAACAAATTTATGTTAATGTTCCCCACTAAGTGTTCTCATTTTGTTAATGAATCTACACCAAATAATTGTATGTACCATTTATATCACTGATTTTATATGTTTGTACATGTTAGACCTCACCATGTATGTTATTCTTGGTTTTTTTGACATAAAGCTTTTACTTTGCATTTTCCATAATGCTTATGTCTCATTTGTGAAGGAATGACTTCTACTTTTTACCGCATGTAATATGTATAAATTACACTAGTTATACAGGTTTTGGACCAGATAGACAATTCAAATTCATTTATACCTTACATGGGCCAACCTTCTGATACACCAGGACTTTGTTTTGTTGTAACCTACAGATGTTTTTTGACCCCCCTGGTGTGTCACTCCTGGGTCAGACCACTGCTGCTACATGGTGGCACTCTTTTTTGTATATACATTACATTGAGTGATCATGAGTTGGAATTCCTATATCCCAACACCACAGGCAACTTGTTTGTCAGGGACAACACATTTGCAGAAATAGCTTGCCCTCTGAGCAGGTAGACATTACATTGTCACAGTGTGCCACGTAGAACACAAGACAAGTGTGATGGAGATAAATTATTGGTTTATTGACCAAACGGAGATTAAGGAGGTGTAGGAAGCCAGTGCAATAAAATAACAATGTGCAGGATGTGGGTTGAACAGAAAAGAACTTAAATAGCTTAATATAGCCTCAACCTCTTCCCAAGTCCTCTTCAGCAACAAAAAGTGGGTGGTGTGAGAGCATGTGTCACCAAAGGAAAGCCCAGCTATGGGTATGTGCAGCTTAAAAGTATTTTATAGAAAGTTTGTGAAATTGTAGAGTTTCCTGAAGAAAAGTCAAAATATAATGTAGATTGTCTCACGAGGTTCCAGAGAGTATTAATGTCCTGGTCTTGGGACCTTCAGAATATGACCCTAGTTTTAGTCTTCGTTTTGTAAGCCCTCATAGAGTATGTTATCAACCTCTGTGGCCAACACTTCGAAGGGATTGTGTCCTCCGACGTATTCCTTATCTTAGATATCTCCTTCCAGCTTTGCTGGCCTCGGAAAACTTTTCTCTAGAGGGCGCTGCGCGTCGACGTCCGCCGAGTCGATGTCCCTCGACAGCCGCCGTATCGACGTCGACGTCATCCTGCCTATAAAGGCCGCGCGCAGCGTCTGTTGCTCAGTTCCGTTTTTCCGCGCTTACTCAGTGCCTCAGAATATCGTTGCTCCGTTTCGCAGAGAATTTATCCTATTTACCTCGAGATATTCGATCCATACTCGATGGCTTCCTCGTCGGAACCGACGACCCCTCGGTCCGGCTTCAAAAAATGCAGAGACTGTGGGAAAAAGATGTCGCTGACTGACCCTCACAGAGTTTGTCTGTGGTGTTTGGGAGCTGAACACCATTGTTCGGAGTGCGAGGACTGTATGTCCATGACAGCTAAGGCCCTGAAGGAGCGTAGGGGGAAGCTGGAGAAAGGTAAGACTTCAAAAGCTTCTTCTTCCTCGACGAAGTCGAGACATTCGTCTCCTCGTCACCATTCGCGCTCCAGGTCTCGGAGTGGGTCCCATCACTCCTCGAGATCGAAGCACTCGAAGAGGAGACATCGAAGATCCCCTTCTCCGTCCTCCTCTTCCTCTGTTTCTCCTAAGAGAATCCCTTGCCCCACGAAAAATAGTTCCCGGGCTGAATGGGAGGAATTCCGCAAAAATATGATGAGCGTCTTCGAGAAAGCGGCCTCGACCCCCTCAAAGACTGCCGAGAGCGATGCTCTGGTCGAAAGACCCGAAGGTCAAAAACGCCGCGAGTCGCAGTACCCAGCGAAGGAAGCTTCTCGAGCGCGTCACAAACCCTCGAGTAAGGCTATAACCTCGAAACCTTCTTCGAAGGTTCCGTCGACGCCGAGGTCGGTGTCTTCGACGCCGTTGTCGAAGGGACCTTCGACACACGGGTCTGTCGACTCGACGCCATCTTCGACACCGGCGTCGACGCCAAGGAAAGTCACGGTTGCGGCGCACCCAGTGGCTATATCCCCAGGTCCTCGATGACGATGGCGTCGAGATTGTCGACTTCCTCGAGCAGAATCCCAATTTTATCGAGGACCTCGAGGCCTCCGCCTTTGTTTTCGACGCCACGCCCGAAGCCTTCGACGTCGACGACATCGACGTTTTTGAGGCCGATTACAACAAGTTTGGCACCCTCTGCCTTGGAGATGGGTTTCACAGCCTTTGTGAGTTCAGAACAATTGAGAACTATGTCCTCAATTATGGAAGAGGGAGAACTATCTGACCAAGAAGAGACATTTGAGTTGCAGGGACCTGCAACCCCAGTTCAAGAGGAGTTATCCTCAGAAGAACACAGGTTAAAGGATCTCCATGATTCCTTACATGAGGCAAGTGGGTTAGACACTTCCCCTGAGGTGGAGTTCGCTAGACCAGACCCGGGGGACATGCTGAAACCCCCTATAGAGCCTTAATGGCCAGGATCACAGAATTTATGGGGTGGTCAACACCTTCACAGGCTTTCCAACAAGATGACCTTACGGATATTCTTGATAAAGGTCCACAGGAGGATCCTGTAGTGCCTTTTAATAAAGCTCTTCAGAGGAAAACCATGACGAACTGGGAAACCCCAGATGTCGTCCCGGCAGTAAATAAAAAACTGTCTACTAAATACAGGGTATCTTCTGCAGACCCGGAGTTTTTGTCAAAACACCCATCCCCAGAAAGTCTGGTGGTACAGGCAGCATCTTCTACTGACGTCAAGACTGCTTACCCTACCGTCCCACAGGACAGGGACGATAAGAAATATGATGCTATGGCAAAGAAAGTTTTTTCGGCATGTAGCATGGCGTTAAAATCTGTTAATGCTACTTGCACCCTTGCTAGATTCAGCCATACACTTTGGGAGTGTGCTTCTACAGCGGCTGACTGCATCCCGGAGGGAGAAGAAAGGGAGGCGTTCCTAAATATCATACAGGTCGGTAAAGACGCTATGTGCGAATCCCTCCAGACGGGCATTGATTCAGCTGACAGTATCAGCAGAGCAATGGCGGCAAGTACAACAACCAGGAGATTCGCTTGGTTGAGAAAGTCTGGTTTTGCCCCAGATGTGCAAGCCAGGCTCTTGAACATGCCATTCGATGGCTCTTCTTTGTTTGGGGAAAAAGGCGGATGACAGTTTAGAAAAACTGCAAACATCAAAGGCAGCAGCAAAATCCCTAGGCGCTGCAATCCGTCAGACACCTTTTCGTCCCACAGGAACCTCTGCGAGGGGAAAGTCCTTTCACTTCTAATCCGCATTCTGAAGAGGTAGAGGACTACCGGCTCAAAGGGGAACTACCCGAGGTGGACGGGGTAGATATTCAAAAGCCGCAGCAACAGCAGGTGCCTCTTTACCATCGGCATCTGCATCAGCCGCCCCAAAACCACTCTGAGGACTTCCCTCACAAGACACCTGTAGGAGGCAGGTTAACTCAACATCTGGCGGAATGGCAGGCTATCACGTCAGATGCTTGGGCACTGGAAACAGTTGCCCAAGGTTACTGCCTGCCTCTCCTACGCATACCTCAGAGTCATCCACCGGGGATCAGCTCTCAAAAAGCTCCAGATCCGCTCCTCTTGCAGGAAATTTTAGACCTGCTAGAGAAAGGTGCCATAGAACCGGTACCTGTAGCGGAGAGGAACAAAGGCTGGTACTCCCCTTGCTTTCTCATTCCAAAGAAAGACGGAGGACTCAGACCCATCTTGGACTTGCGAGAATTTAACAAATTCCTCAGGAAAGACAAATTCAAGATGGTAACTCTTTCTCAGATCCTTCAGGCCCTTCAGTTTCAGGACTGGTTGGTATCTCTGGACCTTCAGGACGCTTATTTCCATGTGCCTATCCATCTAAAACACAGGAAATACCTGAGGTTCACAATTGACAACTCTCATTATCAATTTCGAGTGCTGCCATTTGGGCTGACCTCCGCCCCGGGGGTCTTCACCAAGTTAATGTCGGTAGTGGCTGCAAGTCTAAGGAGGGAAGGGATTCACATCTACCCCTACCTGGACGATTGGTTGATCAGGGCTGTATCTTCGGAGCAAGCTCAGATCCAGCTAAATCACGTTTGCCACTCCCTTCACAGACTGGGCTTCTCCCTCAATTTAAAGAAGACACAAATGATACCATCGCAGAGACTCCAGTTCATCGGAGCGATCCTGGACACTTCCCTGGGAAAAGCCTCGCCACCAGAGGTGAGGGCTCAAGATATTCTACAGATGGTTACCAAGTTCCAAAATGCCCAACGTCTCCCAGCCTTCGACTTTTTGAGGTTGCTAGGCCTCATGGCATCCTGCATTTTCCTAGTGCCAGAGGCTCGCCTGAGAATGAGATCCCTCCAGTGGGCACTGAGGACTCAGTGGTCACAATTCTCAGGAAGAATGACAGATCTTCTTCAGGTTCCCGACAGGGTGGCTCGAGACCTTCAATGGTGGGCCTGTCAGGAGAACATTTTGAAAGGAGAACTGTTTTGGCAACCCTGGCCGGAGATAACAGTAGTCATGGATGCCTCACTCACGGGGTGGGGAGCCCACGCCAACGACTTGACCATCAGTGGTCGTTGGTCTCCATCGGAGTCCAGACTACATATCAACCTGTTAGAGCTGAGGGCCATCAGACTTGCGCTGAAGGCGTTCCTGCCAGCTGTACAAGGGAAGAATGTCCTGATAATGACGGACAACACAGTGGCCATGCATTACCTCAACAAAAGAGGAGGCGTAGGATCACTACCTCTGTGCAGAGAGGCGATGCAGCTCTGGTTTTGGGCAATCCAAGAAGGAATCTCTCTATCGGCAGTTCACCAAGCCGGAGAGAAGAACTTGACAGCGGACGCTCTGAGCAGGCAGAGCACAGTCTCCCACGAGTGGGAACTAGCTCAGGAAGTCCTTCAAGAGATCTTCGCCCTTTGGGGAACCCCTCAGGTGGATCTGTTTGCCACCAGTGTCAACAGGAAGTGCGATCTGTTCTGTTCAAGGGAATTTCCCCCGAGAGGAGCTCTGGGAGACGCGTTCATAGTGGACTGGGATTTCCGCTTCTGTACGCGTTCCCACCAGTCCCTGTCATTCCTCAAATGATCAGGAGGTTGAGAAGATTCCGGAAAACCATGATCCATCTGCCCTCCAATTCGACTTCCACTCAGAGAGAATCTACTCTCACAGAAGGGAGGTCAGGTTCTCCATCCAGACATCAAAACCCTCAACCTTCACGCTTGGCTTCTGAAAGGCTGAGATACAAGGATTGGGACGTCCCTGATGATGTTATGGAGGTGTTGCTTTCGGCAAGGAGGCCAGCAACAAAGTCTTTATACCGCTGCCGTTGGAACAGATTTTGCAGCTGGTGTAGAGAAAAGAATATCGACCCCTTTTCATGTGGTACACCAATGGTTTTGTCCTTCCAACTCTATTTGGCGAATTCGGGCCTTCAAGTTGGCACCACTAAGGGCTATCTCGCAGCGCTACCCATCTTTAAGCGCACTGCGGAAGAACCATCCTATTTCAAGTTACCCTTGGTAATACAGTTTCTAAAGGGGTTAACTAACGTTTATCCCCCAAGACCATTCCAGGTTCCCCTATGGGATTTAAACTTAGTCTTAACTTTCCTGATGGGCACACCTTTCGAACCACTCCATTCTTGTTCGTTAAGATTTCTTACCCTTAAAACTGTTTTATTAATAGCACTTACATCTGCTAGAAGGGTGAGAGAGTTACAAGCTCTTTCTTGTAAACCCCCTCATGCAATCTTTCACAAAGACAAAGTTGTCCTGCAAGTGAAGCCTAATTTCCTCCCAAAGGTGGTTTCTGAATTCCATATCACTCAGAAGATTACCCTGCCATCTTTCTATCCTCCTCATCTCTGGAAAGAGGAAGAGAGGTTACACAGGCTGGACCCAAGAAGGGCTTTAAGTTTTTACATCAGTAGACTGGCTAGGATAAGACAAGCAGACCAGCTGTTTGTAGGCTACGCAGGTCACAAGCTGGGGTTACCGATAACTAAGCAGACCATTTCCAGATGGATCATTCTAGCCATTTTGGAATGTTATAAACTGGCAGGAAAAGAGACCCCTCAAAATCTTAGGGCTCATTCGACCAGAGGTATTGCAGCTTCATCGGCCCTCAAAAGAGGAGTGCCGGTTAAAGACATATGTGTAGCTGCCACATGGTCGTCCGTCCATACCTTTACACGATTTTACAACTTGGATTCCTCCTCCAGTCAAGAGACTAGGTTTGGAAGGGCAGTATTGCACTCTATTCATCAATAAAAGGAAGCATGAAGTCAGTACTCCCACCTCCAATAACAGAATACTGCTATGGGAGCCTATCTAAGATAAGGAATACGTCGGAGGACACAATCCCTTCGAAGAACAAGTTACTTCTTACCTTGTAACGTTCTTTCAATGGGATGTTCCTCCGACGTATTCCTTATCGACCCTCCCATCCATCCCCGCAGTACTACTTCCCTTGTTGTTGCAGCTTACGCTCCTTCAGGGTGATTAGTCTAGTCCAGAAAGAAAAATTGTGGGCTACAAAACGGAACTGAGCAACGGACGCTGCGCGTGGCCTTTATAGGCAGGATGACGTCAACGTCAATACGGCGGCTGTCGAGGGACATCGACTCGGCGGACGTCGACGCGCAGCGCCCTCTAGAGAAACATTTTCTGAGGCCAGTAAAGCTGGAAGGAGATATCTAAGATAAGGAATACGTCGGAGGAACATCCCATCGAAAGGACGTTACAAGGTAAGAAGTAACTTGTTCTTCTTAGACAGGAAGTGGATCTGAAGAATTTGCCAGGAGTGGAAGTAAATGACCTCTCATCTGCTTGGACTCTGGCAGTCAAGATCTCTGGGAGCACCCTATTAATGGCTCCACTCCCGGTACAGATCCTCTGGTCCCCCACCTAGAATATCCCCTGGTAAAGTTGCACGGCCTCATGCCTTCTTTCACCAGTTATTATTACTTCGCTAGACAGGCTCACCAATTGGTACCTCCCTAGGCTTTTCTCCTAGGGCCGCATGGTCTCCACCCACCTCCTTGGTCTCATAACTCTATCTCCACCTCTAGCTCTTTTCTCCAGGCCACAACTGCTATGGACCTTATGTTTTTCCCCAACTCTCTCTCTCTAGAGATGGGTAGGTTATGCTTTACCTCCTCCCTCCTAATATGTCAGTCCTTCCTCACCTCCCCATCCTTCTCTAATGGTTTGTCTCCTCCTTCCTCTGCCCTTGCCTGTAACACTTTTCCCCCTACTTGAACACCTTACACTGCCAGACTGAACTGGCAGCATTATATACTAGGGTATTCTCCATCGTGGGATGTTACATTTTGTAATTGAGGGCACATGTGCACTGAGGATTGTGCGTGCCTGATGATTTGTTCCTTGGTTGGGGTCGTGTGGACTGTAATGTGGTTAGCCTAGCAGCTCAGATTTTTGGAGCTGCCTACTGAGTTCACTAAAACTGGAGGAAACCTACACGACCTTTACAAAAAAACTAAAAACAAGTCTATTCAAGTAAAGCACTACGTTCTACTTAACTAAACAACCCGGATGTCCCGTAAACTATTCGTAGTCCTTTGTCTATATGTAGGCGCCCTGAAGCCTGCGGGCTCTGGCGCGATATCAGTAAATTAAAAAAAATAATAATTAAAAAAACGGTTACAAGAAGGCTTACCACCATCTTTGATCTCAGAAGGGCTGTTGGCATGACTGGAGTTTCCCTTCCCCCTCGAAGTTCTGGTGTTGATAACTATGTGAGTTTGAGTCCTCCTTCTTTACCAATGTGGGATTCTGCTGATAGAAAACCTCTAGGTGCACAAGGTATGCTGTTTACTAAATGTATGTGTGAATCATCCTATGAATTTCCTCCCCTGGGTCCTCCAGCTGCATGCAAAGTATTGTTTCACCACTCACTGGAGATTGTCGCACGTTGTAAAATGTTTCTTTCTGATGAGAGGCTTCCCATCCTGCGTCAACGTTCTGAGTTTGGTCAAGGGACGTAGATGATTAAGGTAGCCACACACACGAGCAAGTGCATTCCATATTTAAACTAGAATAAGCTGTTGGCATTAAAGCTAATTGATCTGTAAAGTATGAAATTACAATGGTAATCATATTTCAATTACAGTAATGCTGCCTGAAGTACGACCCTTGTGGTCAGTATCAACCATTTAACATCTATTACCTCACCAGAAATAGTGGTGAGTAAGCAGTAAGCAGTACGCATCTTTCAAATTAGGCTCACCATTAGAAGCGAACAGTATATATTTTAACTATTGGCACCAACTTATTCTTTAGAATGCAAATATTGAGGACCACTAAATATGCTTCATATGCTACTCTAATTAGTGGAAACATTGATGTACTAGGATGAACTTATAAATCAACGAAACACAGGAAAATAGACACAGCCCGATATGAATTGACAGGGAAACATGCACACTGTGGGACTGTAATTATACTAACCAGACCATGCATGAACATGCATTGGTACTTCCCATTCACAGCAAGCTGTACTTTTCACTTGGAAGTGTGGGTGTCTAGCTGCTCTTAGAATAAAAGCACAGAAGTTTATTAGGGTAAATCAGTACATGATGGGATATTCATGTGACACTAGATTGGAGATGTCATGCTATGACAGTACTTTGTGTTAAGAAAGGAAGAAGGCAATGTGCACGAATCGCACAGTGTACAACTTTGAATCTAAATATGTACATACAATACCCAAGACTTGTGTATACTAAAACCCAGGAGTACAAATAGAGTGAAACAATAATACCAATATATGAAAAGGGATGTGGGGTAAGCACTTAGAACCTCCTTATGACTGAAAGGAAAGTCGGCAAACTCCTTACCCACTATGCTATTACAGATACTGACAGCGCTAAGCCCACGTAGAGGGCAAGCAAGGACAGGATCTGTGAGCTGACACTCTGGATGATACTGAATAAGGAACTTAGAAACAGTACTCACGAGGACCGGAAAGACCACTTGAATGTCAGTAAACTCACGAACCCAGTTGATCAAACAGGGACCCTGAAGGCTATAACAGCAATGGGTGGAGGAAACTAAATACATAAGACCCTAGTCAAGGGGCAAGTAGGAATAGTGATTATAAAATAGTGAGGAAAACAAAAGGGCATTCACACTGGGACTAGTTACAATAACACCCACACCTAATAATCAATGGGAAATAAATGCAGAAGTGCGATGGAAAACATGGAATGGATCCCAATAGAAAGTAAGGATCAGGAGCAGGGAAAATGATATCACAAAAGGAAACCTTAAGGCAGGAAGCTAAATCTATAAAGGGAAAGACTAAAGCATCAAGTTTTTCAGTAGCAAAGGACAGCAACAAAGAAACAGAGAACACAGGCAAATTGGGCAGCATCAAAGGGTAAAGCACAGAGAAAGGCTGCCTGCAGACAGAGGAAGACAGAAAGGGAAATCCAGAAAGCAGAAATCAATTAAGCACAAAAATCCGAAATCCAGGGCAGAGGAACAAGAAACAGGAACTAGGCACAAAAGCTAGGAACAAGGGACCAGTCACAACAGGAACACTGCAACAATGACCAGCGCTGGACTGAAGCAAACTGAGGCTTTTAAAGCTGCTTAACGAGCACACCCCTCAGGTGTGCCGCCTGCTGCACCTGCAGCCACAGGTGTTGCCTATCCTCCACCCAGCCTTGTCCTGCAAGGGAGGAGGTGAAGCCATGAGCCAGGCATTCTGGGAAGCATAGTCATTTGATTAAAGTAGCATGCTGGCTGCCAAAAACCTGGAATGGATCCGGAAGGGAAGTAACTTGGAAAATAAGGTTTTAGCGCTCCCAATTCATCAGAACACTGTAGCATAAGGTTCGGAGGAAATGTCCAGTAGGGAATAAACCCCAAAACATGCCCCCAAGTGGCAGGAATGGGAGCAAAGGGAGCGAGCCGTGACACTTTGCAACTAATTGGTCTTTAATAATCATTACTTTTATGTTTTCAATTTTTTATTTGTATTCTTTGTCAGACCTCTCATAAACCCTCCCCTTCTTCCTGCTCATATATCTTTTTGTTTATTTTGATAGTGACACAACATGTGATTATAGATTACTGTTAAATCAATTGCCCATGTTAAGCCTTGATAAGGATCTGAATGGTCAAAACACGTGTCTGCTGGGACACTTTTTAATTATTCATTACACATTCTTTACTGGTGATCTGAGTACAAGATTGACAATAGTTTTTGTCCTTATTTTGTAGAAAGTGCATGTGTTTTGCTTGACACAAAAACCGACCATAGGATTATTGCATTCTTTATGATCAAATTGTATATTAAATGCACATTCTTCCAACTTATTGACAAATGCAACATTTTTTGTCGTACAACATTTCTTAACATGTCTTAGCACGTTGACACCAGTTTCAACTAATGCAGTACACAAACTCACTGCCCTCTGTGAGTAAACAGCAATGAGATTTGGACACAAGGGATTCATGGTTTTGATCAAAGACTTTTCTTACAATAAACAGGGGTTGGAAAATACCTCTGTTCCTGCTCCAAGAGGTGTCAGAGTGTCCAAAGCAAAAACCGTCCTGTGTCCAAATTACTATTCGGGCACTCGCATTCTAAAAATTAACTCTAGAATGAAAAGGGAAAAAGTCTTTGCCCTTTAGTAGTACACACATGTTCAAAAAGAAAATGAGTAACCCCAACACAAAATGTTCCAGAAGGATAGAGTATCTTTTTCACATAGTTGGTTCCCTTCCCCTGGATTTCTCTTCACTCTGTTTTATATTCAAGAATATCAATTCCTTAGCTTTCTCTTGGTCAACAACACAACCGGTATGCAAAACAAGTTGGCTGTTAGTCTGTATCTTTCTAGGATACCAGGTGTACTCTCGTGCCAGGTTTTCTCTCCTCTTTATTACGTTCCACAGCCTTTTTCTAGCCCTGATGTATCCTTATCAGGACTTCCTTGGGTACTCTATGTTAAACACTGTTCACTTTGACAATGCCTGGTGTGCTTTTCCTTCCAGGGCTTTCTCTCCTCTTTAATATGTTTCCACAGTCTTTTGCTAGTCCTGATGTATCTTTATAAGGCACTTCCTTGGGTACTGTATATTACACACTGTTCGACTTGAGAATGCTTGGTGTGCTTTCCTGCCAGGACTTTCTCACACGAACATGCTTACAACTTGCATCTGCCTGGTATACTATCCTCCCAGGACTTTTCTCATGTATGTTCTTGCCTGGTATACTCACCTGCCGGGGCTTTTCTCATGTGTGTTATGTGCAGACCCGCAAACGTGATAGTCTCTTACACTTGGTCTATCTTCTCTTGAATCCGCTTGGTATACTCTCCTGCCAAGGCTTTTCTCATGTGTGTTATGTGCACACTCACAAACGTGATAGTCTCTTACACTTGGTCTATCTTCTCTTGAATCCGCTTGGTATACTATCCCGCCAGGACTTTTCTTACAGGTCTACTGCATGCACTTAACAACTTTACAGTCTCTTATACTTCTTCTGTTCTGCCTCTTTCCGAAATGGGCACTTGTTTGTTATCTTTCATATGCTTCATTCACGTTAATTCGGTGTTGTCACAGTTGCGAATATGCCCCTGTGTCCACTCTTCTCTTATGCAGACTTACCGGCTATTATTGGCGTATATTGGTTCTCCTGCAGCAAGCCAGTGGCAGTCTTTCGGTGTTCTGCTCCCTTTTGGTGCCTCTGCTTCTCCGCTTCTCTGCCTCTGTGTGTTTCCGGGCTTTGGTGGCATGGAGGTGGTCGTTCAGTACCTGCGCATGTCCAGAAGCCTTCTGTGCGATTCTGGTGTTCGCGAAGCATACTCCCACTTGCAGTCCTCCCCCTTCTTCCTTCTCAGTGAGCTGGTTGGCTCCACGGACACCGCTCCAGCCCCATGGACTCTTGGTCAGCACCGAGAGAAGCAGCATTCTCCAACCACTGTCTGCCTGTCAGCTGGTCTGCCAGTTTAAACCTGCCGGCATCAGACTGGTCCTTACGACAACTAGAGGCGAGTGCGTGTTCCTGGCTCCCAGTGACCTTCATTATTCGGCTTTTCTTTTTAGTCGCAGTACTTTCGTTTTTAGGGCAGTAGTAGTCTGTTTCTGGTAACTTATATACAAAGTTTGAAAAAGGGTTCTCAGTGATTTTAAGAGGTAAGGTAGTTCTTGAGGACTTGTATGAATAGTTTAGAACAGTCATCTCAGGAGTCTCGAAAGGCAAGTCAGATTTTAAAGATTTGTATACAGTTCCTGTGAAAGTGTTTCTAGTACCTTTCCTAGATGGGTGAGGGGAGGTATGACAATATGACATTAAGGCCTGGGGAATGGTAGGGGTATCCTCAAAAGGAAAAGGGATATACCAGGTCTCATCTGATGCTGTCGTGAGTCCCTCCCAAGGGCTGCCTCCCCCATGTGATCTTCCCTCGTATAGCCGCCCCCATAGTCAGGATCAGGTAGCGGCTGCCGTCCCCTGGCCACCTCCGGGAAAGGAGTGATGACACCGGTTTCATCACACCTCCTTAATTCATATTTTGTGGATGAAGTACTTTTGCCTTTCATTAAGGCTTTACAGGCGGTGGCTCTTGCTCTTTGGGAACAGTCCTTGTGCACTGCAATAGTCTGTAACAAAGTTGTCAGGAAGCATAGGCCTGCTTCAAGAAATCGGATTTCCCTGCCTGCCCACCCTAGTCTCAAGAGCCTAATGATTTAGGCCTCTAGCATGTACACGCCCAGTACCTTCCCAAACCTTAGGCTGGATATCTGGACCAAGTAACTTGATTCTTTGGACTGGATGGGCTTTGAGTACGGGCGTCTGGGGCTCTGGCCTGCCAAAATCCCTGGAATGCTTGCATGCTACTTTGATACCTTGTCGGGGGAAGTGCAAGTGGTTGCCCAGCATATGCCTGACAAATATTGCTCCGCTGACCTTAAGGTTCGTTGCAGATGGCAAAGATTCTGTGAAACAGACCCTGAGGGCAGGCGTAATCATAGTTTACTTTAACGGCAGATCCCTGGAGACTGGATGCATAGTCACTCCTGTGTGCACATATGAACAAACTCCTGGATATTCCTGTTGCTATGGAACATCTTTTTGGAGCAAAGGGTGGCGACGTGCTTGTGAAATTTAAAGTGTCTCTTTCTACTACCAAGTCTTTTCGGATATGAACTTCAGCTCAGAAACTCTGTCCATTGTGTTTTATCCCCTAATAACTCTCAAGAGGAAAGAAGATTTAGCAATAATAGTGTTTTTGTTTTAGCACGGGCAGGAGTAGTGGGGCCAAGTCGGGTATCTACATAGGTTCGGGTCCCACCCCTGCCCCCGCCCCCGCACACCACCATTTTAATGAGTTAGACATTGTGCATTTGTTTCCAGTGGGTGTCAAGATTACTTGCTTCAGACATCTTTTATGGCAGATTATCTCTGACCAATGGGCTTGTGGCTCATGAAGAAGGGTTACTGCCTGCCTTTCTCAGAGTCTCTTCCTGCAGGCCTGCATCTACCCTCAGCCCCTTATCCTGACAGCATTTTGAGTCTGCAGGTTGCAGAGCCTCTGTGCAAGGGAGCTGCTGAACTGGCCCTTCCCTACAAATGCGATCAGGGATGTGTGACATCGGAATCTATCTCCACCTGGGGTGGGAGGCTTACAAGGGAGAAATCCTGAGCTAGTCCTACCCCAGAGGAGGACTGTGGCAGTTGAGAAGGCCTCAGTTTCTATCCCACTATTGTGCCAGCCTGTCTAAGTGCAGTACCGCTTTGTGTCACACCATACCTACAAAACAAGATGCTCACCAGCTTTTCTTTATTTCTCCTGGAGTCAACGTTCAGGACCTGGGCGACAACCGGCAGAGAGCGAGCAGCTCCCAGCACCTCACGATATCCACACAATAAGACCATAGGACCAACCCAGGAAGAACAACCTTCCCACATCCCACGCTGCCAGTAGCCAGACACTAAAATCAGAGTGGCTCTGAAAACAGAGGGAGAGTTCACGCTAACTAGTGCAATGCAGATGCAGCAGTGAGGCAGACAGGGCAATGCAGCGTTGGCCCCAACCAACACAGGCAGGATACATTCAGGCCCCTTGACCACCAGCTACTAAACAAAGGGGTGCAGACCCCAGCATTGACTATACTTAACTTAGTGGAGCCCAGAGCAAACCGTCTAGCAGAAATGTGGACATTGAAAAACACGGGCCGCTACCCCTCTTCCCCAGGAGACGTGCACAGAGAATGGGGCAGGTGTTGACCCACTGTTTGTATTCTTTGCTGCTTTTAACCCTTCCCAGGCAGGGAAGGAAAGGCCAGATTGGCCAGGGCAAGTGATCCAATGGCAGTTGGAAGGGGAGCATAAAGAGAGCAGCAGAAAGCATGAAGTGTAGGTTGTTCAGGTGAGGTCAGATGAGGAGGAGGTGGTGACAGACCAAGAAACCAGCAGTGGAGTGTGGAGGCGATTTGTGGTGCAGGTTAAGTATTGGTTCGTGAGTGCAAGTGGTATTGCGTTGTGAGTGTGCGTGAGAGGGTGAGTGTGGCTAGGAGAGACAGTGTAGACAGTGAATGTGAAGTGTGAGTGAAAGGAAGGTGTCTGAGAGGTGGGGAAGAGTAGAAATTGTGGTGTGGAGGGAGGCGTTGTGGTGTGGAGGGAGGCGTTGTGGTGTGGAGGGAGTCGTTGTGGTCTGGAGGGAGAAGTTGTGGTGTGGAGGGAGGAGTTGCAGAAGGAGGAAGGACTAAGCACATCAAACGGTGAAGGCTTAGCTTAAGGAAGGAGATGGACATCGGAAGGACAGAGTAGGATGATGCAGGAAGTAGGAACAAATGAGGATGAAGTTGGGGGGAGGAGAGTAGCAAGAGAAGAACTTAAGAAAGGGAGAGGAGGATGTGGGTGCAGCGTCGGACTGGCCACATCGGCCATCGGCCACTGGCCGATGACCTTTGAGGTCTTGGGGGGCCAGTTTTCATGAGGCCACCCCAGGGACGTTTTTTTTGCCGGTAATGCAGCGCTGCTCACAGCGACTGCTGCGGGCGCATGGCTCAAGCTGGGCCTTTTTTTTTTGTTAATCAGCCAGCTCATGCCTCGTTGCGACGCTGGCACAACATACAGCGGATGCATTCATTAGAGAAAGGTAACATGCAAGTGTTACCTTTCTTTAATGAATGCATCACCTAGGCATGATGGCCTGGCAGTGCCCTTAGCCCTGAGCCGATCTGGCGACGGCGTGGGGCCAGTTCTTGCAAAGCCAATGAATTGCAGCAAAAAGAAGTGGCTCCTGGGGAGCCGCTCCTTTTGTTGCGATTCATTGCCTTAGCAACAAGCTAACAGTCAGGACTCTACTCTCAGGGAGACAGCAGGTGGGGTGGGACTATTAGGGGAGACTGATCTGGGTAGGGGGCAGACCCAGCTGGGAGGGTTGTGTCGCTCTCGGTCTCTCCATCCTTGGTCTCTCCGTTCATTTACGTGTTGGACTCTGCTATCACTTTCTGCAGACTGCAGGTCTGGAAATGACCCCAGCCCCCGGCCCTCCCCCAGATGAGGCGCATTGTCCACTGATCCTGGACTGCCGAGCTCGGCTGCAGGCAGCACTGACGGGAACTTTTCAGGAAAAGTCTCCGACAGTCCCGCAGCCACCTTCTGCAGTGCCGACTGCCGCCCATTTCCTGTCTTCACATTTATGTTCCTGACTCTCTCAACTGGTCCCCACTTCTCCTCAATAACTGAGCATTGCATTTCCTTCCTGGTACCGGAACTTGTGGATTTTTTAGAGCTGGACTAGTTGAAGACTACAGTCCGGAGCTGCGTGGCGCAGGCTGGTCATTAAGGCAGAGTCTAGGATCGCCTCTCTCTGGGGTGAGTCCCGTCCATGGAGCTGCAGGTGCTGTGTGGGGTCCTCTACTGGCTACTGTTACCCCTCTCCGTTCTGGCAGGTAAGTCATATGTCTTCAATGTTTCTTCTCCGACCACACCAGTTGCGACTACCCTGAAAGCCCCTTGCTTCGACCTCATTATTTAATATATTATATAAAGCACTCACAACATTGTTTCTAAGCGCTATAACTGCCAGGGAGAGGAAGCTTGGCACATGGGGTGGCACCCTGTACTCGAGTGGTAAAGCCGGGCTTATATTCTTTGATCCAAAGCTGACCCCACAGCCACAGGATGACCCAAACCAGCTTCCTTACAAACACCATAAACAAATGGATGTGGGGTAATGCAGTTACCGCAGGTTCAAATCCTGATAGGTAAAAAAAAAGTAAGACAGCCCAGGTGGTTGCTGCGATGAACTTTGCAAACCGTGTGAGGCTGACTAAATCTTCCCATCGTCACCCAAAGTTGATTAGAACGTGTGGCAAGTGTCAGTGCGCACTATGCAATAGGGCTATAAAGAGAAAGTGGCGATTGTCTGATATGCAAAGGAAAATAACTGAGTGGGTAAATACTCCTGTAGAAGATGTGTGTAACATGTTCCTCATTGGCCTTTTACCATTCCACGAGTGGTGAAACGTACCCTGCTGCGTGAATGGGCAAGAAAATCACGTGTTAGAGAGAGTTGAGTTTGTGATGTGCACTGTATAAAGTGCTTGGCAATGATATTGTGTTGTCAGGATGTTCCGTTTCTGCAGGAGGGAGCATATTGCATGGGATTAAGCATACAGGTCTTCTGCTGATGTTCTAGGACGTGAGGGAGAGGGCATGTAATAATAATGGCACTAAAGAGCTGTGGATGAAAAGGAAGACAAAGAAACAGTCTGGGGTATGCTGGAGCAGCCCTTCAACTCATGACGGCTGCTCACACTGCAAAGTTTGAGGGTAAGGCTTGATTAAAGCAAGCTGAAAGAGTTCACATGGAGAGGTTTTTTGGGCGGGCAGAGGCAAGAACTGGGTGGATATGGCCATAGTGTGCAGGGAATGGGTGCATGGGTTTGCTTGCTGGTGTAGCAGTGCATGTGTATTGTATTTGGTTATTTCTATAGCGCTCTTTCCCCATTTGTATGGCCTCAATACGCTTTGTGATTGGTACGCCCTTGGTGACCGCAGTCAATGTGGTGGTAGGTTCTAAGAGTTTACATTCAGAGATGCTAGTGTGAATTTTCGCCGTCTTAGGACTTAGGTGGCTGGCTAGGCTCCACTACGCACCACAAAACGTCAGGCACCTGTGTATAAGGGAGGTTTGTCTAGTGGTATGCATGTTAGGGTGTGTCTGCTTTACCAGCAATGCCAATGGGCCCGATTTAAAAACGTGTTTTTCAATGGAATTGCGCCATTGCAATACGCTTTTGTAAATCCGTCCAAATGTGTTTCCAGCTAGGCCTGTGTGTGCTGGGGACTAGCATGACTGACTGCAACTATTTCAGGCACCTGTTTCTGACGAGGCAATTATCTCACAGATGTGCGATAACATTTATGTTTCATGAATGTCTACACCGTCAGGTGTGCTTTGATAGGTGTTATGCTATTTTAAAATGCTTTTATACAGCGCCAAGTCACCACTGTAGTACTCAGAGCGCCCTGGCTTGTCCGTTGAGTGACGTTTTGTACCCGCGCGCCAGGAGTATGTTTTTTCTTCCTGTGTTTATAATAGAATGTGTGCCCAATTGCGTCAGTTTTGGGAATGTATATTTGTATTTCAGCATTCAGAATGTGCACCTTTATGTGCGTGTGTGTTTCCGATACGTGTCGGGCTGTGTGTGTCTTTGCGTCAGGAATTTGCGTGTGGCAATATGAGTCTGGCTCTGAGTGTGTTTGGAATGTTGGCTGGGAGTGTGTTTCTGACTGCCTGTGCACACCGTGTATCAGAAATGTGTTAAATAAGCGAGTTTCCCAGACCCCTGGCACTCTGTCTTCACATCCATGGTAGAGTTTTAGCATTTCCCAATCATATTTCAGTATTTCCCTGACATTTCAGCTCATTTGTATTTTTGTTTAATTTGCCACAAACAGGGTCGGGCGCGGGACTGGGCCATAAAATTGTCTCGGGCACCAATGAAAAAGTGGCCTACAGTTGCGAATGGCAATTCCTTCCTTTTGCGACAGACTGTTTGAATAGTAACCAAGGAGGAGTTTTTTTATAAAGTGTGATGCAAATTGCGCCTTTTAAAGAATATTCATTCAGCAACACTTGTCAAAACTACTAGCCGCAGAGTGAATTAACTCATCAAACTGGCCAAAAAAGTGGCCCAATTTGACCCAAAAAACGGGCCCACACCAGTATTTTGTGTTTTTGGTTCGGCATGGGCCTAGTCCCCTATAGATCTGTCCCAGCCTGGCCTCAAATGAAGTTGGTCCAGCTGGTACACGTTTCACGCGGTAAGGCACTTTTTCAAGGCTTGTGTTATTTCCTTTGCTCTCAGGGGAAGGAGTTCCACTGTGGACCTGTCGAGTCCTCCTGGACATGCCACTAACCCAAAGAAACCCGTTCAAGGTGACAACAGCACAGTAAAGTATACAAGTCTTGGAAAAGTGCCCAAGTGCGCGAAATGCACGTCCTGTGTGGAAAATCAAAATAAAAAGCAAGTGAACTTAAAGGAGGGGTGTCAAAAAATATATATTTAAGTAAACATCAGAGGCATACTGTAGACTAGCAACAGAGTATATGTAAATGTGTATATACGCCCCCAAAAAGAGCTCCCAAGTTGACTCCTGTGGGGGGCGATTCCTGAATGAATCTGTGCCACTAGGACGCTGCCTAGGCTGCATCTTGGCTCAGTGATAGACATTACATGTTCAGTTATGTGTTCTACAATGATACAATCTGCCCCTGTGCCCTTTCAGACAGGGTTTCGCCTCAGCCGAACAATGTCAGGAGTGCTCACACTGGGGGCCAAGTTATGTATTTACATATAGTCTGTTGATATTCTCCAAGGTGCCCCAGTTGTTTTATTCAATATTTTCTATTTTTTTTTGGTATACTTGACACGTCGCCTATTCAGATGGGTATCACCCTATCCAAATTGTTTTTTGTTTTGGTTGATGGTCACCGGTAGGAAGTAAATCAAGTCCTTCACATCATTATGTGGTGTAGTGGATTTTGGAGAAGCAATTTTAGTCTCTCAAAGTTGGTTTTGCAGTTCTCCAACTGCCCACCAGGGTAATGTCTGACATTAGCCTTTGTAATGCCTTTCCATCACATTTGTTATTCATCATGGCTGTTATGTTACAGTCTAGGATACATCTGTGGTGAGATTGAAGTCACCACCAATGATAATGCCATTGCCTTTATGGCTGAAGATCACATTTGATTTTTTGTGTACATCAGAATGAGAGTTCTGATTTTGCAGATACATTTTAATCAACAACATTATTTTAATGTTGGTTCACAGGGCTAGATATATTCTTTTCTAGTGCGCCATAGAGTTTTCAACCTATTTTGTACATCTCTTTCCTATCTGAATGATCTGACCACTTGTTTCAGTAGAAAACATTTGTGGTATTCTCTGCCTACTAAGAGTGTTGGAGGTTTCTGTACTTCATTATCGAGAAATTGGAACCAGGGAGGTTAGCAGCATAGGAACTTGGCTTCTTTCACCTAGTCTTTGATAAGATATTACACTGAACTAGATGTCCCACTCCCCCTCCCTTAGCACAGATTGACCCATTTTTCTTTGTATAAATAATACCTTTCCCACAAGGAAATTGGAGGGCAACAAGTATTCAGCAACTAAGAACAGTAAGAAGCCATGCCCTCCCAGAAAACCTTACCCTGCTTCAGATGTTACAAATAGGACTTGGGTGAGCAATGTGATGTAGGATCCATAAAACTCTCAATTGGTTAATGTATCGTTCAACACCTTTATTTACAAGACAGGATTAGTGGTGTGAATGCCTACAAGGCCTAGGTTTCCAAAGAAAAAAACAAGAGGGATAACTGTACTTGGGCAATAATACCCATATTTGCGTGTTTCATCAGCTGACAACAACCGGGGGCCCAAGTTCTAGCCGAGGCCCTAGTACTAGTACCGGGCGATCAAATAATTTCTGTGGTGATTACTACTATTTGCACCCTGGATCCAACTCCCAAGGTGCTAATAGTGTGTAGTATAAAGACAAAAGGATGCAGGGAACACACAGGTTAGTAGGAACTAGGTTGCAATGTAAATGGGATCTGGGGATCTGAGTGGAGTGCATGCTATGTTTTGGCTGATCAGTGGGAAAAGGGGAACTGTGGTCCACAGGCAGTCCACTGGGGCTTGAGCAGAGGGTCCTGTGGTGACGAGAGAAAGGTAAGTGAGGTAGAGAGAGCAGGGGCAAAGATGGAATAGGTAGATCATTATTGCAAACGGTCCGTGGCCGGTGAAGTCCGAGAAGAGTGGGTGGATGCTGGCAGCCTTCATGTTGCTTTAAACACATGCTTCAATCCAGCTCGATTTTGGCATAACCTGATTGGCTGTCACTCACATAGGGTGCAAATAAAGGCGTTGGGATGGGTTTTAAAGATATTGTCTAATGAACTATTTAAGGATTCCCTTAACACACTTCTACTAGAAACTACTCCCCTTGCTTAGTGTTTTCAGGTTGTGATATTTTCAACCATTGGCCAGGGCTCCTGGGATGGTTCTATGTGATATGGTCGCAGCACAAATCCTGGCGCAAAACAGACCGATTTATGATTATTGTTTTTTTGCACTTTATATGCAGGGGGAGACCCCCTGCAGCACCCCCTACAATAAATAATTACCATAACCCACCCCCACATACATATGCATGAAAAGGGCAAAACAAAATAAAACAATTCAGTGTTTTTTGCCAGAATATCACTGGATACGCCTAGGATAAGGCTGCCTCCTGTTTTCTCTCTGAGGCTGGATTCTTCCCATTTCTGGTGGGCTAGCCCTTAACAGGCTCTGTTAAGGTGAACACAGAGGTCTTCACAAATGACGCAGGCGGCAAGTATACACAATTATGGTGGCTTT
The DNA here is from genome assembly GCF_040938575.1 of Ambystoma mexicanum. Taxonomy (NCBI): domain Eukaryota; kingdom Metazoa; phylum Chordata; class Amphibia; order Caudata; family Ambystomatidae; genus Ambystoma; species Ambystoma mexicanum. The sequence continues at coordinate 218,057,104 of NC_090940.1, forward strand.
ATTCTTAAGTTACCTGTTTGCAATCTTCAGCTGATTATTAAGATACTTCAGAACAACAGACACCCACTGGCCACTTCGCACATTCAGCTCAGCCACTAGCTGACCCACAGACACATGCAACCTTCATTAAAACCACCCACCCAACATCCTCTGGGCTCTCATGCACACTAGGCATGGCAATATTTCATCTATCATTCATGAAGGCCAGCAATCCAGGCAAACAGGCACATCATCTTTTCTGGGTAGTGCCATGGTCTGATATGTAGCTTTCATCTGTTCCTCCCCCTGTTGGTCTGGTCTCAGCTAGTGTCTGAGGTATAACTTTCTGCAGCCTTAAGCATTTTTCTCTGGCCTCTGGGATTGCCTGTGGTATAGCCCCAGCAGACCCACTGGGTGTGAGGTCAGTCAGTTATGAGACATAGCCCTCAGCTGACTTTCAGAATTCTCTCCAGCGCTGTCTCTGTCTCCTCCTGGATCCTTCTGTCCTCCTGCCTCAGGTCAGTGGCCCTGTCGGGTTCTCTCCCTGCAGGTTTCTGGGCCTCTTTATAATGCTGCTGATCAGTCTACTTAACTAATAAAACATCTGATTGACAACACTTTAACTTTCTCCCTCTCTCGTTCTCCCTCTCTCGTGCTGTGATTGGTTGTGCCCCATTTCTGCGTGATTTCACTGGTGTATAGTTTCTTCCTTTAGGTTGTTCAGCGTGTTGTAATGCTTTTCTCCCCCCTTGTACTTGCCATTGATTCGTTTTCATTGCCTGGCTGTGGACAAGGATGTAAATCCCTTATCAGCTATTTCGAAGTCAGGCAAAAGTGTCATGGCAGCCACATAGCTCCACAAGGTTTGGTGATCTACCTTCCCCAAACAGGAAGTAATCTGAAAGCTGTAAGTGAAATGGTATGTCAATGCTCTAGAGATTCTCTCCCCTTGCAAGTCAACCAGACGGGAGTGCTGACTTCCAGAGTGCAGCTGTGAAAGTTTACCTCAGCTGTCATGGGCCATGGGTAGGAATCAGTGCAAGGTCAGTGTTCTGTCTGAAAGATGTGCTCAGGCATGCAAGGTTGGGCCAAACGACCATCTTACTCAATCACTGTATAGACTGAATGTTTGATATGCATGTTTTGTCTAAGGTCATCCCGAAAAGTGTGCTGTTATTATAGTACTGGGGCCCCATCTCCTTCTCTGTCACCAGTAAATCTGATGAACCAAGACAGGAGGAGGGGCTCTGGGGAACTCCCTCTATACCGCTTACAGGTAGCTCTTCACAGAGCTGGTCGGCATCAATGGTTCTCAGAGTCCCTCCGAGCAACAAAGAAGGGCTAGACCCTGTGACTCGGATGGTCAATCACAATGACAATGATGGTGAAATTCTGGTTATTCAGAAAAGGATTTTGAAAGAGCTGAATGACCTTAAACCCACCATACCTGTTATGAGTGTGGACCTCAAAAGCCTAGCATTGACAGTGGACTCAATTGAGGGGAAGAGTCACTTACTGTGACAGTAGGCTCTCTTGTAAAAAATGTACACATTTGTTGATCAGTAATGTAGGTTTATATGAAGCATACAGAACCATTCATCTTTCAACAGTAAAATAATTCATTAACAAGCTATACATGAAACATTCTTTGATACCTGTCAAACACTTTTTTTGTTTCTAAACCATCTTCAATAAAACCTATTTTACGCTTGCTTATTTACCTTTGACTAATAAAAAAACATTTTAAGCTAATGCACTGTATAGGTCCTTAGTATTTTTCTTCCAAGCAGCATATAATTCTGGCATATTATCCCCATTATGTTTGAATGTAATCCTTATTGTCTGTCGCTTATATTTATTTGTTCACGCCTTAAAACATGTTTTAAAGTGTTGGCCTCCATTTGTTTCCCACCCATGTTTTTTCAAGTGCAGCACACAGTATTTCTAATTCTGGTCTGTACCCAATACATGGAAGTATACAGAGAAATGAGAGATGGGAATGAAAACTTAACCGCTCACTCACAGAGAAAGACTGAGATCCCGGATTCTCAGCGGTATTTCTGCAGGTGTGGCAGGCAAGGGTGCAACCAATGTAATCTCCTGCAGATTTATGATAGATTCAACTTTGAGACACTCGAAAGGAAGCTGTCAGTTAAAGCCTGAGATCAACAGAGCCGACGGAGTAGGCAGAAAGAGTGATTTTTCCCAGTTCTAGATGAATTTGATTTAATTGTGGATGTGAAAAATCTGATATTTGAAGAAGCCACGAGAGCTTTGCTTGGCTCGGACATGAGGTCTCTTTTTCCAGGTTTACTTCAGGAAAGAAGCAGATAGGAGAACATTTGTAAAAGCAAGTTACCTCGTTGTGGTTCAACCATCAAGACCACCTTATTTTCACCCTTCTCCCTCCCCAAAAATGTTTTAACGAAAGTATTAGGTTTGGCAAAAAGCTCAAGACTATGGCGAGAATAATATCTGAGCAGCTTGAAGAAGAGAACTTTTATCATTTGTCAGGGTGGTTTTACTCCCCTCCTGTGTCCCTTATTTGATTCACATGTGTCTGTTTCCCCCCTTTAGTCAATTAACTATTTAGCCATTCTAAATGCCTCAAAATAGTACTTACTTAAGGTGGTGAGTGCATATGCAAGTTCCTCTAGCTTGATTTGCATCTTGTTGGGGTAATTTTCTTGAGGTCGGCAGAGCCGTCCGTGACCCCCAGCTGTGGGAAGGCCCCAACTACTTCCGTGTCCCAAAGGAGTAGGAGGCACACACAAGAGCAAAGGGTTACTGCTGTTTATTGCATAGAAACAGACAGGGACAGGTTCATGGAGCGTAGGTACCCAGGAACCTCCCATCCAAAGTGGGCTTGCATGCCCTTTTTCTAGCTGGGTGACGCCACAACGTGTGTCACCTGTGAAAACTCATCCCCAAACCTAACACTACCCCGGGTTGGTTCCCAGAGTGGTAGGGTCAGTATAGGACAGTATAGAAGAAAAGGTTATTGGTAGGTGAGAGGACAGGTGGTACGCTTGGGTCGTCCCTAAGAATTGCTACATGAAAATAGTTACATGAAGAGAGCTAGTGATTGGTTGTGTTGTGGTGCCGTCAGTAGTTAGCCCCTCGTGTCCTGATTGTTCCATCCGCGAGCCCCCAAGCCTGGGACCATCGTTGTTCCCAGCTCGCGATGTACCTGGTGCTGGCAACAATGTGTGACTGTGTCAATGGAGGACAATGGACAGGTCTTGCTACTCGCTGTTAGAGCGCTCCTTTCCCATCGCTGCCGGTGTCCAACTTGTTACTTCTTTGTTGCAGACTGGGTCCTAGACGTGAGACCCCAGAGCTTCTTCAGTCCTTGGAGTTGGCGCCATATCAGGTCGGCCTGGTCACGTGTTGAGAGACCGTGGCTGAGGCAGAAATATGGGGATTGAATTTGTGTTTCTGCTCCGGGGAGTCTTTAGTAATGGCAGGTGTAACCTTGGCGTCGAGAGCGTGGATTTTTGATTGCAACTTCGCGAACTTAGCTGTTAGGCTCCAGTTAGGGTTGTGCTGCATGATCAGCACCTTGTAGCTCCGTCTGAGCTGTTTCGGCTCTGGGCCTCTGGTTTGCGGCCTACCTTTGGCTTGGTTATATGTGGCGGTATAAAGTCCATAAGGTGAGGGTCATGAGGGTGCGGATTGGTTCCTTATACATCAGTCCATCTACAGGGTCTTATCTTCAAGGTGTTAGTAGCATGAAGCGTCTGCAAGCATGTACACCAGCTCTTTTGGCATCTTGCGTTTCTGCAATGTGGTAGTTGGCCTATGTGAAAAATAATAACGATGCATGTCTGTGAGTGTGCGTGGTCCTCTACGTCATAGCACTGAGCGTGTTCTTCGTGTGTGTTGGTGTGTGTCTGATCCAGTTGCCTGTCCGTCGTGGCTAGATCGTCATGTCATCTCTAATGATGGTGGTATTGGTAGGTGACGTTTAGTCAAGCTGGTCCATATGGTCGGCCTCAGCTCCACCTGGTTTCCCACCTCGTGGTCTGGATGGGGTGCTGCTGGCTTGTGGAGGTGGGGCATGGCCACAGTGGATCTTGACGTCTGGGGTGGCAGACAGAGGATCAAACTCATCCCGCTGCGGGTGCTTGGGTCGTAACGTCATTGGCCATAGTTTGTATTGGGGTCGGGGGAAGGGACCGTCCCATTTTCCCTCTTCAGTCCCCCCTCTGGTCGACTTGTCGACCACAAAATTATCCACTCTTTTGTCTCCTTGTACTCGCCCTACCATTGTTATTCCTGCCAGGTGTCTGTACCGGTTCAAGTGACCTTCAAACAACCAGTACATATACACACATCCACCACCGGGCTTTCAATAAACTCATTTTCCAACATAGCTCTTCGGATTCCGTGGATTCTCAACTTTTATTGATGGTGGGTACAAGTCTGCTTTCACTATCTGTTGGCAAAGTCCTTTGCGTTCTTTGATGATGTCTGTGTGTAGGTCATCATCGGTAGGCATTAGGATGTGCATGCCGATCATTTCCTCTGCAGTACGCTTTGACCTTGCCATCCATAGTGTTATTCCCATCAGTGAAGCAATTCCCAAAATCATGCATGCTGCCAAAACTTTGGGGCCATCCGCTAATCATGATGGCATCCAGGACCAGAGGTGTGAAAACCAGCTACCATCCTTTTTCACCCCCTTAGCTTCTTCTTCCATCTTCCCGTGCATCTTGGCCAGTTGTGATACTGCTACAGAAAGAGTGCCGTTATCCTCGTCGTTCGCAGGAATTAATGTACAGCAGGAACTTCCAATTTTGGCACAAACCCCTCCTTCCATTGCCGTCAGAAGGTCCAGCACATACCTGTTCTGTAAGGCCACCATCCTTATTGCCCATATTTCTTCTTTTATTGCGTTAAAGCCGTTTACTGTTGAGTTGATTGTCATCATCAGCTACCATCTGGTTATCTGTAGCCATTTTGCATTTGCATATGCCTGCACTCCTGGATGTATTACAGAGGAAAAGAACATAGCTGCTCTACTGAACAATCTATGTGCTGGTAGGATGTCACTCAATGCTGTTTCTGACTTTCCCCAGAGGTAATTTCCTGTGAGTGGTTCTCCTTGTCTTTTTATTCTCATCAGTGTTTTTTTCTGGGGTGGTGTCACTCTGTGATGCGCTGTCTACTTGCCCCAGGGACCTTCTTATTCTTCTATTTCCTTTGTTCATCTTAGGGAAGTTTTCCATGTTGAAGTGTTTCTGCGGTACCACCAGGGAGGGTACGTTGATGTTTACCATAGTACATACTCTATTCCACAACTGTGGTAGACTGTTGTAAGATTTTTCTCCGCAGGCCCAATAGTGGTCCATCATTATTGCTGTCCCCGCACCTCCCTCAGGAAGCTTTATTGTTCTTTTACACCCTTCGTTCACTCCAACGTCAATTTCCCCATTGTGCTGGTAACATAGCGTGGGGGCTACAATAGGAATTATGGTTATGGGTTCCTCCTCTTTGTCCAACCATGTTAGTAGTGCCACACTCTTTGCCCACTCCTTGTAGCATTTGTCATTTTCTTCTTGTACAGTCATTACCGAGGATTTTGCCAACGTCAGTATCTTGCTTCCCACAACTCCATCCGCCCATCCGTTCTTCGTATATACCTTGCCATAGATCAGTATTAGTGGTATTTCCCAGCATCCCGGTTCTTCTCCAATCTCTCTTGCGCTCCATTTACATGGCAGGTAGTTCAGTGTTACTTCTTTTTTTTCCCCTTTGCCGGGTCCGTCGGTTATGTATTGTAGCCCTTCGGTCAGTTGCCAATAGCCGTCAAACATCGGTAGTGTTTTGATGAAGTTGTCTTTGTATGGGTACGTTGACCTTGATTTCCATCTTAGTGTTGCTGTTTTCCATTGGAATCGTTCTTGTGTTTGGAACAGCGCTAAATGTAGGAGACATTCTGCTGTGGTCGCTGGCACTTCAGTTGCCACAAATGTTTTGGAGGCGCTCATGGCATACGGGATCAATGAGCACACATAGCAGTTGTCCTTGGTTGTGTCCTTACCAATTTTGAACATATGTTTATACCACATGTTGTTAGACGTGTGCGGATTCAGTAAGATGGGTCCACCCCTTGTACATCGATTGAAACACTACGTTTATCTCTTTTTACGTTTGGCCCCATGCTACTCGTACCACCTGACAGTGCTCTCGGCAGCTGGGTAGGGGAAATGTTAGTATTGGATTTTGCAGTCACATGTAAAGCATAGTAGGCCTGCCAGACAGCGGCAGTTATCAGACCAATGGTCAAAAATATGCCCAAAATGTTTATTACAGTTGCTATAACCACTAGCATGTTTACCTTTACCTGTGCTGCCGTCCTGCAGCTATTTTACTTCAGATGGTATAGGTGTCTGCCTGAAAATGTCTGAAAGTCTGTGTTATTTTCGTTAGTATTTGTTATTCAAGCCCTGCATATCAAGTGATCATTCAATGCCCAGGCGAAAAGCTCCTCCCACGCCTTCCTGACCGTCCTATCTCTCAGAGCAGGTAAGGCTGCATGGATATGAGCGTAATATTGGTAGGAGAGACGCGTTGTAGTAAACATGTAGCAGTCTGGGCCTTAAGTACTATGGCCTTTTAATTATATATAGAAATTGGTGTGATAATGCTTCTGGGAGGTCGTCGGTGGGTAGCATTTGAGCCTGCGCAGTGGCTGATGTTTTTTATCTGATATTTGCATACAATAATTACAATGCGCGATACCTGCATCTGCAAGACAAAAAGAAGAAGAGCATGCACGTGTTTACAGTGTTGTGTGTATTGCAGATATCCCTGTCTGTGTTTTTCTTATTAGTTGCTGTTAAGTGCCCTTAATTTAAACTTAATTTCCTCATTCCGATATCACCATCATAGTCAAATATTTATTAGCACTGCAGTGGTGACGTTCTGTGTCTGGGATCTCGTTGTCATGGGTTGTGCTGTGGGCTGTGGTCCGTTTATGTCCTTGGGTGTAGCTGGTGTTTGTGCTGTGTCCTTGTTCCTTGTCGTCGTCGGTTGTAGCTGAAGTGTTGGCCCTGTCGCTGCAATGGTGGGGCTTGGTCTGTGCTTTGTAGGGCTTGATGTCATGGATATGTGTCCAAACGTCTTTATCAGCTAACTTAATGGCCCTGGGGGCCACTTTTTCAACAGTATGGGGCCCCGTAAATTTAGGGGCGTTCCACTTTCTTCGATAGTTTCTAAGGAGAACTGTGTCTCCTTCTTTAACTGCCCACTGTCCAGTCTGCTCCTCATTGTTGATTGCTTCCTGTTGGTTGTTCTCTGACCGGCCCTGTGTACGTTGAATCTGTTGAGAGATAAAGGAAGCACTAGTAACCAGGGAAGAGACATACTCATACATTTCTTCACCAAAAACAGTATGTGTTCCTTCACAATCATACATTGCTCTTGTGGGTGGGGTGAGTGGGAGGTGCATTTGGCATCCAGTCACCACCTCATGAGGCGTGAGGTGGTGATCCGAACCAGGTTGTTTCTCAACTAAAACAGAGCCAGAGGAAGGCAATAGAGCCAACTCTTTTGGATGTTTGCTGTGTCTTGGCTATTGCTTCTTTCAAGAGGCCGTTGAGGCGTTCAGACACCATTGGCTTGTGGGTGGTACGCACAGGCGAACTTGTGCTTGATCCCGACCAGGGCAGTTATGTGCTGAAATCATTTATTCGCAAAATGGGGTCCGTTACCTAATCTCAATACTTTGCAAACCCCCCACCTCGGGAAGACCTCCCTTAATTAGAATTTTGCTGCCCTAAATGCATCTGCATGGGAGCACGGGCCAGCCTCAATCCACTTGAAAAAGGGGCATACTACTACAATCATGTATCTGTATCCTTGACATACGTTGATCATGTCGATTTAGTAAATTTGCAGGTGCAGGAAGGGTCCTTCAGGCCATGGTATTATACCCTTTATCACTTGCAGCGTGTGACCGGCCGTAAATTGTTGGCAAGTGAGACAGTTGCTGATGAAGTTTGCAACGTGTGAGTTTAGTTTGGGACTGAACCATGATTCTTTTATTCGTGCTGCAATTACTTCTTTTCCTGTATGAGTGGGATGGTGTAGTTGGGCCAGCGCTGTTTTCAGTAGGGCCAGGGGCATCACAACTTTCCCTGTGTTATTCTGTCTCCATAGCGCGTATGTGGGGGACATAGTGCATCCTCTTTTTACCCAAAGTTCCTTTTCTGCCATTGGAACTGCTGTAACAATCTTGCCAAGAGGATGATAACAAGCCACCACCTCAATGGGTATATATAATGAGGTATTCACTAACCTGGTCAGAATGCCGGTAAGGTAACAGCAACTGCAGAAAGGAAAAGGCTCCCTGAGGATCCTGAACCCCCTCCCGGGAAGTTACTCCCGTGGGGGAGGAGCACGAACCCCAGGGAAACCCTCTGGGGAATAAAACCCTGGATGTGTAGATAAATGGTCTTGCTGGTGGACGATTATCCTAGGCGCAGAATCTCTGGAAGATTGTAACTCGGGTTCTACTGAGTAAAGAAAAGACAGATAAATTACAAGGAAGACGAGGGAAAGGACAGCAGAAACAAGTGTAAAATAGCTCTTACGGAAAGATCCTAACCTGGTTAGATGCAGGCATAGATTAATGATCACTCAGTGTCGTTGAGGGGTGGTGACTGGTACTCTGAATCCTCCAGGGTTTCCTGCAGTACGAAAAGTAGTGAATAGCGGAACAAGAGAAGGGAAAGGGAGATTTACCGGAAAGAGAAACTCACTGAATCAAGAGGAACTGGGATCCTACTATTTGCTGCTCGTGAGGATGAGGGCAATGAATCAGGTAAAGTAGAATAACCCGGAAGAGAGGTCTGGATCGGAAGAGTCACGGGAAGAAAGCACTGCAAAGGAATACTGAGTAGAGGGCAAAAGAGCGAAAGGGTGAATACAGACAAGAATCTCAATACTTGGAAAAAGTACGTCTTAGAGTTCGAACTTACGAAGCGTCATGCACAACAGTAGCAACGCAATGAGAAGTAAGTCTTCGGTCCTTAAATGATATCACGTGACTTACCGTTGGCGTCAGTTGACCGCGTGATGTGATCACGTGGCTCGCCTCTGACGTGCGTTGACAGTGTGGAACAACTAGACCGCTGAGATTGTTATCGTCAGACTCTGCCGTCTTTGAAGACGAATAGTAAAATATAGAACAACATAATTTCCTTCTCTGCAACCAGGACCAACATCGAAAAGGTGTAACAGTATTCCCTCTCCTCCGGGGTGGTGAACCAGGCTTCCCGGGGTGAAGGCGAAAAATTTGCCGAATCAGGTGGGGAGAGTGGACACCAGAAGCAGGTTCCCACATCCTTTCCTCTGGGGAATAGCCCTTCCAATCGATGAGGAATTGAAGGCGACCCCTACGATAACGAGAGTCACAAATGTTGGCCACTTCATATTCCGTCCCGGTATTTGTTATCACCGGCGGAGGAATGGCCTTCGTAGCTCGTCAAAAACGGTCTTCAACAGTTGGTTTAACTTGGCACAGATGAAAAACAAGGTGTATACAAGACCAAGCAGATGGAAGAGCTAGCCGAACGGCAGCAGGGACCCACCTTGGATAATACCTTGAAAGGACCGAAATATCTAGGAGACAACTTGGAAGAAATCGAGAAGCCAACCAAACCTTGTTACCAACGTTCAAGTCTGGCATTTCACGGCGGTGTTTATCTGCATATAGTTTAGGTCAGTCTTGGGCTGCTTGAAGAGCTAAACAGGCTTGTCGGTGTCCTGTTTGAATGTCAGTTATGAGGCTGTCCACTCTTGGAGATTTAGAGGAAGGTGGAGTAACAGTAGGGATAAAAGAGGGGTGATATCCATAAGAATAGTAGAAGGGACTAGATTTAAGAGCCATGTGTTTGGCATTATTATAAGCAAATTCTGCCAATGATAACAGATCCACCCAATTATCCTGGGCTGCAGATACGAAGCAGCGTAAGTACCCTTCTAGAGTCTGATTGAGGCGTTCAGTCTGCCCGTTTGTCTGGGGATGGTATCCTGAACTAAGTGGCCTCTTGATTCCCAAAATGTGACATACTCCTTTCCAGTATTGCGAAGTGGATTGAGTCCCTCTGTCCGACACTATGACCTCAGGTAAACCATGTCGTGAAAATACTTCTGAAATTAATAATCTTGCCATCTGGGCTGCTCCTGGAAGCTTGACTAAAGGAGTGAAGTGAGCCGTCTTGGTTAGATAGTCAATGGTGACCATAATGGTGGTGTATCCGGAGGATGGTGGGAGATCCACTATAAAGTCAGTGGAAATTATTTGCCAAGGTTTCTCTGGTATGGGCATGCGGGTAAGTAATCCGAATTGAGGAGCTCGTGAGGATTTGGACTGAATACACGTAGTACAAGCGCGAACATAATCCTGTACATCAGACTGAACGGTTGACCACCAGAAATGTCGTTTGACCAAATCTAGAGTGGCCTGTATACCCCGGTGACCGGCCGCTCTAGAATCATGACACATCCGGAGTACTTCCGCTTGAAGAGAACTGGAAGGAATAAGAACTTGTTCTGCATGGAAATACAAATCACGATCATTTGTAAGATGATAAGTCGAAAGAAGACTTTCGCACCTTGATTGATGTTTGGTGGTTTCTTGTTTCAGTAGTTATAGAAAGTCGGAAATAACAGCAACAAAGCTTGCTTTTGGAAACCTCTTTTCAGAACAGAACCGTGTAGTCTGCAGTTTCTTCTGAGAAAGGGCATCAGCTATCAAATTTTGGTTTCCTGGGGGGAAAGTAAATTCGATCCGGTATGGTAAAAAAAATGAGCCCATCGTGCCTGTGTACTATTAGTAGTTTGAGCCTGTTGCAGAACTTTCAAATTTTGATGATCTGTGCGGACCTCCACTGCAAAGGGGGAGCCTAATAATAGATTTCTCCATTCTTCGAAGACCCTCTTGATGGCCAATAATTATTTTTCGAGCACTGAATAGTGTTCATCCGAAGAGTTAAACGTCTTTGACAAATAGGCCACTGTTCTCTCTTCTCCTAGATCTGTCTTTTGCAGGAGAACGGCTCCTAGGGCATGATGAGAAGCGTCTGTTTCGACAATGAACTGTCGAGATTGATCAGGATTGAGTAGGATAGTTGCAGAGGTAAATAATCCCTTTAAAGTTTCAAAGGCTTGTTGAGCTAAAGGGTCCCACGAAAAGGCTGTTCCCTTTTTTAGTAATCGAGTAATGGGTAGAATTGTCTCAGAATAACAAGGAATAAATTTAGGCTAGGTCATCATGTCATCTCTAATGATGGCGGTATTGGTTGGTGACGTTTAGTCAAGCTGGTCCATATGGTCGGCCTCAGCTCCACCTGGTTTCCCACCTCGTGATCTGGATGGGGTGCGGCTGGCTTGTGGAGGTGGGGCGCGGCCACAGTGGATCTTGACGTCCGGGGTGGCAGACAGAGTTGAGCTCATCCTGCTGCGAGTGCTTGGGTCGTGACGTCATTGGCCATAGTTTGTATGGGGGCCGGGGCAGGGACCGTCCCATTTTCCCCTCTTCAATCTATATTTATTATATTTCTTGACTGATCTATACGAATTAATCCTTAATGTGCTAGAAGAAATTGGGAAATTTAAAGTTTGTCATTTAAAAGTGTCACATTGATCCTGAGCGGTCTGATGGGTTGGTTTCCAGAGCAACAGTGAAGCCGGTAATAGTGGTTAGGTAAAGCAGCATTCCAGTGCCAGGATTGTCATGACCTCTTCATAAAATGGCACAGCACCTAAGCACAAACGCTACACCTAAGGAGATTGTAGATGCAGGGTGGAGTTAAGATTGTATTACATGAGCCCTGTCGCTGATCAAAGCTGAGATCTCGTCATAGACTAACTAAATTAAAACCCTGTGTAAATGGCAGTTGCAAAGGTTTGGGGCTTTGCTGTGGCCAGGATGGGTGAGCGCTTCTGATGGGGAGAGGTCACAGCGCCAATAGATATGTCAATATGGAAGAGTGATCCTTATAACACTTTATGAGCATGGGGAGTTGTTCTAATAGATAGTGCTCAATATGGCTTGACTTGAAAGTATTTGTATACTTTTGTGGGAAATGCATTTTCAAACGACCAAACTAGCACTGAATACAGTTTTATTCGAGGGGATTGGGTCCTCCGACGTATTCCATATCTATGACATGTAATCACCACAGCTGTGCTGCTTCGGAAACTTTTTTCGGCGTCTGCGTCGATGACGTCGATGCGCCGTCGTCGAGGGCCACGTCCGACGTCATCCGATGTGATAAGTAGGACGCACGACGCCCGTAGCCTCAGTTCCGTTTTTTCCGCGAACGTGTTGCTTCGTGTTATCTCGGTTCACGCCTCGACTCTTTGGAGTTCTGTTCTTCTCGGTTCTTCGAACCTGTTCGTTTTGTGAGATGTCTTCTACTTCGTCTTCGACCCCGCGTCCGGGTTTCAAGAAGTGCGGGGAGTGTGGGTCCAAGATGTCGGTGACGGACTCGCACGACGCCTGCCTCTGGTGCCTCGGGGAGGCCCACGACACGGATGACTGTATCGACTGCCAGTCGCTCACGTCCAAGGCCTTACGCGAACGTAAGAAGAAGTTGTCGGTAGGTCGGGTGTCCAAGCCCAGGAAGTCGAAGTCTGCGGGGCTTTCGACGGATGATTCGAGGGGCGACTCTCCGCATCATCATCGGAAGTCTCGTGGGTCTCCTTCTAGGAGTCGGTCTCGCCACTCCTCAGCCTCTTCGAGGCGTTCTCGGAAGCGCCGACACCGGTCGTCTTCCAGGTCCTCCTCGGAGGACTCTGCCCGGCAAGTCGCTTACCCCACCAGCCGTGCGACGCCGGAGGAATGGGCTTCCTTCGGGAAGAAAATGCTGGCGATTCTTGAGTCGCAGGGTACTAAGCCGTCCGCGCCCCCGAGTGGGGTCGGTCGTGTGAGGTCGAGAGACACCGCTCGCATGAGTGGTCGGCACGAGTCACGGGAGAGGTCCCGTTCGGACAAGGAGACTCGTTCTCGCCGTACCCGTTCCAGGTCCCGGTCCTCGACGCGTTCGAGACCGTGTGCACCTGTGAAGTCTTCGAGGAAGACATCGACGTCTGAGGCGTCGAGGGCGTCGACAGGCTTTCTCGAGGCTCCGGCTTTGAGGAAGTCGCCGAGGCCGTCGACGCTCGGGTCGTCGAGGGACACGCTCGGGGCTCCGGCCTCGAGGGCTTTGTCGACGCCGCCGATGCTGGAGGCGGGGCGTCTGACGTCGACGCCGATCCTCTCGGCGCCGATGCCGGTTCTCTCGACGCCGGCGCCGATTCGCTCGACGCCATCGACGCCTTTCGTGTCGGAGGTACCCCGTGGCACGGGAGAACCCCCTAGGAAGGCTCTGGTTAAGAGCAAGCACTCTCGGGTGCCTTCTTTTCGCCACCTGGACTATATTTCAGAGGCAGAGGAGGATTCTGATGGCCTGGTTCCTAGTCAGGTTCCAGATGAAATTGTCTCGGGCCATAGTCAGTTTGACGATTTGAGACAGTCACTGCATGATGCCAGTGGACTGGACACCTCTCCGGAGGTGGAGTTTTGTAGGCCTGAGCCTGGCTCTCATGCCGATTCCTCGTACCGGCGCCTTATGGCTAGGGTTTCTGAGTACTTGGGATGGTCTGCTCCCCCAGGGGAGTTTGTGCAGGATGATCTGACGGACATCCTTGATGTTGGTCCCCCAACTGACCCGGTACTGCCGTTCCATATGGCTTTACAGAGAAGGGTGGCGGCAGCTTGGACTGCTCCAGAGAGTCTTCCGGCGGTGGGCAGATCCTTGTCGCGAAAATACCGTCCAGCCAGTAGCGACCCCTGCTACTTGACCAGGCACCCCACTCCGGAGAGTTTGGTGGTGCAGGCGGCCACGGCCCCGGCAAAGCAGGCGTCGTACCCTACCATCCCTCCTGATAGGGACGACAAACGTTTTGATGGCTGGGCGAAGAAAGTGTTTTCTTCTGGTGGTATGGCGCTTCAGGCGGCCAACTCCATTTGTGCCTTGTCTCGTTTCACACACACTCTGTGGAACTGTGTTGCGTTGGCGGCTGATCATATTCCCGAAGGGGACGAACGGGATGGTTTCCTTGCTATGGTCCAGGATGGTAAGGATGCCATGTGTGAGTCCGTTCAGTCGGGTTTGGATTTAGCTGAATGCGTCAGTAGGTCCATGGCGGCGAGCACCGTGATACGCAGGTTTGCGTGGTTGCGGAAATCGGGGTTTGCTCCTGATGTGCAGTCCCGGCTCCTCAACATGCCCTTTGACGGTGAACACCTTTTTGGCAGCAAGGCTGACGAGAGCCTTGAGAGGTTGCAGACCTCAAAAGCTGCAGCGAAGTCGTTGGGCGCTGCAGTTCGCCAACCTCCGCCTTTTCGTCCTAGGGGACAGCAGTGGAGGGGTGGTTCCTTTCGCTATTACTCATCCTTCAGTAAAGCGAGAGGAGCTGGCAGTCAAAGAGGCCATCGCAGGGGTACCAGAGGTGGACGACAGGGTACCCGTGGTGCTAAGGCCGCTCGGGCAGTTGCCTCTTTGCCCTCAGGTAACGCCGCAGCCGCTCCTACTCAGTCGTGAGGCCATGTCCCATGGTTCGCCGGTTGGGGGAAGGCTGGCGCAGCATCTTGTAGAGTGGCAAGCCATTACTTCAGATGTGTGGGTTCTGGAGATCATAACCCACGGCTACTGTCTTCCCTTTCGGCACAGGCCTCGCGACAATCCACCGGGGAACCTCTCTTTGCAGAGTCCGGATCCGCTCCTTGCGCAGGAAATTCAAGCCCTGCTGGAGAAAGGCGCCATAGAACTGGTGCCTGTAGCGGAGAGGAACAAGGGATGGTATTCCCCTTATTTTTTGATTTCGAAGAAAGACGGGGGATTGAGACCCATCATGGACTTGCGCGGTTTGAACAAACTCCTCAGGAAGGACAAGTTCAAGATGGTTACTCTCTCTCAAGTCCTCCAGGCCCTTCAGCTTCAGGACTGGTTGGTGTCACTCGACCTCAAGGATGCTTACTTCCATGTGCCGATCCATCCCAAGCACAAGAAGTACCTGAGGTTCGCGGTTGGCGACTCGCACTTTCAGTTTCGGGTCCTGCCGTTCGGTTTGACCTCCGCCCGAGGGTTTTCACCAAGCTCATGGTGGTGGTGGCAGCACATCTCAGGCAAGGGGGGATTCACGTCTACCCCTACCTGGACGATTGGTTGATCAGGGGGAGCTCTCCCGAGCAAGTCCTGGATCATCTGTCCGTCACCTGCCGCTCCCTTCACAGGCTGGGCTTCTCCCTCAATTTAAAGAAGTCCCATTTGACGCCAACACAGCGGCTCCAGTACATCGGAGCGGTGCTCGACACTTCCCTGGGGCAGTGTTTTCCTCCCCAGGTGAGGGCTCTTCACATTCAGCAGATGGTGCACAAGTTTCAGCATGCCCAGACGCTCCCTGCGTTCGAGTTCTTGAGGTTGCTCGGCCTCATGGCATCCTGCATTCTTCTGGTGCCAGAGGCTCGCCTGCGGATGAGATCTTTGCAGTGGGCGCTCAAGACGCAATGGTCGCAGTCCTCCGGCAGGATGTCGGACCCGGTTCAGGTGCCGCCCTCGGTCGCCCGGGATCTTCTGTGGTGGGCCGTCGTAGGCAACTTGATGAAGGGGGCTCCATTTTGGCTTCCCTGGCCGGAGGTGACGATCGTGACGGATGCATCCCTCACGGGATGGGGAGCTCATGCCAACGGGCTGACAGTCAGCGGTCGTTGGTCTTCGTCGGAGTCCAGACTCCATATCAATCTTTTGGAGCTGAGGGCCATCAGGCTAGCCCTGAAGGCTTTTCTGCCGACTGTGCGAGGAAAAAGTGTCCTGATCCTGACGGACAATACAGTGGCCATGCACTACCTCAACAAAAAGGGGGGGGCAGGGTCACTTCCTCTGTGCAGGGAGGCGATGCAGCTCGAGTTCTGGGCCATCCAGCAGGAAGTTTCGATCTCGGCAGTTCATCTGGCCAGAGTCGAGAACGTGACGGCGGACGCTCTGAGCAGGCAGAGCGCAATCTCTCACGAGTGGGAGGTGGCTCAGGAGATTCTCCTGGAGATCTTCGCCCTTTGGGGGACCCCTCAAGTGGATCTCTTCGCCTCCAGTGTCAACCGGAAGTGCGAAAGGTTTTGCTCGCGGGAATTTCCTCCAAAAGGAGCCTTAGGAGACGCGTTCGTGGTGGAGTGGTCATTCCAGCTGCTGTACGCGTTTCCTCCAGTCCCCGTCATCCCGCAAGTGCTGCGGAGGTTACGGAAGTTCGGTTCCCGGATGATCCTCACTGCCCCGGCGTGGGCTCGGAGGACGTGGTACCCAGACCTTCTCGACTTATCCATCTGCCCTCCACGTCGTCTTCCCTACCGAGACGATCTGCTCTCACGGGAGGGGGGTCAGGTTCTCCATCCAGAGGTCAGATCCCTCAACCTTCACGCTTAGCTTCTGAAAGGTTGAGGTATAAGGATTGGGACCTCCCTGAGGACGTGATGGAGGTGTTGCTTTCGGCCCGAAGGCCAGCAACAAAGTCTCTGTACCGTTGCCATTGGCGTAAATTCTGCGACTGGTGCAGAGTTCAGAATGTGGATCCTTTTGCATGTGACATCCCCATGGTTCTGTCCTTTTTACTTTCTTTGGCCCACAGGGGCTTGCAAGTGGGTACCGTTAAAGGTTACCTGGCGGCGCTGTCCATCTTTAAGCGCTCGTCTGAAGAGTGTTCTTATTTTAAAATCCCTTTGATTTCACAGTTTCTGAAAGGGCTCACTAATGTGTTCCCTCCGTCACCTTTCCTGGTGCCAGGTTGGGATTTAAACCTTGTTCTTAAGTTTCTTATGGGTGCTCCGTTTGAGCCTTTACATTCTTGCCCTTTGAGGCTGTTAACTCTGAAAACTGTGTTTTTAGTTGCGGTTACTTCCGCTCGCAGAGTGAGTGAGTTACAGGCACTTTCTGTTAAGCCTTCCTTCACTGTATTTCACAAGGACAGGGTTGTCCTTAGAGTTCGTCCTTCTTTTCTTCCGAAGGTAGTGACGGAATTTCATTTGGCCCAGAAGGTTGTTCTTCCGGCATTCTATCCTCCTCCGCATCCTGGTAAGGAAGAGGAGAGGCTCCATAGGCTTGATCCTAGGAGAGCTTTGAGCTTTTATGTTTCACGCATGTCCCGGGTCAGAGTGGACGATCAACTCTTTATTGGTTACGCTGGAAAGCGTTTGGGGCAAGCTGTGACGAAACAGACTTTGTCTCGCTGGATTATTTTGGCCATCTCGGAGTGCTACCGCTTGGCGGGTAAGGACCCACCGGCTGGCTTGCGGGCCCATTCTACCAGGGGTATGGCTGCGTCTACTGCCCTGCAGAGGGGTGTTCCTATTCGCAACATCTGTGATGCAGCCACCTGGGCTTCAGTACATACATTTGTACGTCACTATTCCCTCGATTCCATCCGAGCACAAGATCTGGCCTTTGGCAAGGCGGTCCTTTGCTCTGCTATTTGATTGGCTATTCTAAATCTTGATTCTAAATTCTTTCCCTCCTCCTTGCTCTGGTACTGCTTTGGGAGTCTGTCATAGATATGGAATACGTCGGAGGACCCAATCCCCTCGAAGAACAAGTTACTTTCTTACCTGGTAACGTTCTTTCGATGGGATGGTCCGACGACGTATTCCATATCGCTCCCGCCCTGCCTTCCCCGCTGCAGAATTTCTTTTGCGTTTGCAGCTTACGTTCCGCAAGGCTTTGTGTCTGACTGGCAGTTGACTTGTGTCACACGTTCTGGGGGAAAAAACTACAACTGAGGCTACGGGCGTCGTGCGTCCTACTTATCACATCGGATGACGTCGGACGTCGGAGGAGGCCCTCGACGACGGCGCATCGACGTCATCGACGCAGGACGCAGACGCCGAAAAAAGTTTCCGAAGCAGCACAGCTGTGCTGATTACATGTCATAGATATGGAATACGTCGTCAGACTATCCCATCGAAAGAACGTTACCAGGTAAGAAAGTAACTTGTTCTTCTTAACCGAAGATATTATTTGCTCAGCTGACGATTTGTACAGTATTTGGTTAAGCTAACATGGACTAGGTACATGCTGGTACGCGTCTGCATATTTGTAGAGTTTTCCTGTTTTGATGTTCTTCTATTCTCCCTCCTGTGTACTCCTATCTGCCCTTTAAGCTTGGAGTAAGTGAAATGACAGGCTGTGGGTAGACCAATTGCACCAGGAAGGAAGTGTAGCCAGGCTGGATTAGGGGGAGATCATTCCATGCACTTATATACGTTTATATCGCCTAACTTGACCTATCTCTAACCTGTCTCCAATCCCGGCTTACCCGAGTTCCTGATCACCTTGGTGAACCTCACATGGAAATTGACAAGGGACAGAAAGGTAAAGGTTAGGGCCGGATGGATTCCCCAAAAACCCCTACGGAAGAAAACACTGGGTTGTAATAAACTGGCACACAAAAGGAAAGGCTGACATCAAAATTCCAGTGTACGGTTTCTTTATTTGTTATTCTGATGACTTATTCCTTCTTCCGGTACATTAGCAGGTCTCTTTTTTTAAAAATAAATGTAAATAAAATAAGAGAGAATCACAAGACACTATTTACAATATAAACTTTGCAGCCGTATAACTAAAAAAACCTTTCAGAAATATATAAAAATGTCCTTTTACAATATCTAAAACAGTTCTTAAAAAATTCTTAAAAAAATGTAACGGGCCCTTACAAATATATACAAAGTCTTCTTCTGCTGGTCTCACTGACTTAGTAGCTTGAGAAGCTTCTGAGGATTGAGCCTCCCAAAGGTTTTCTTCAGGCCTTTCAGGTCGGAGTCACTGCTAGAGGGCCTGAAATTAACATTGGATAAGCAGGAGCTACAATCAGCTCCTGGATATCCAGAATTAACCAGTGACCAGGCGGTAACATTGGGGAACGAGGAGCTAGTACATAGTGCTCTATACATCTAGCTTCCACATAAATTGCAAACATTTCATTTTGTCCATTAAATATGACCCCTTTTATGTTTTAAATGTCTTATAGATGTGTCCTAATGTTTATTTAGCGATTGTTCCAAATGCACACAGTTAAATTGATATGGCTCGGCATACATTGGCTTGGGAAGCCAAAAGTAGCTCCTGGTAGCTGTTGGTGTCAAGCTAACCAGGGTCTTCTCAGCTACAAGCAGGAGCTAAACAGCTCATAGTTCCCCTCTTGATGCCAACCAGCTCCAGCATCTGCTTCATGAGCGTTGATTCGAAATCCGGTCCTTGTTTGGAATTAATCCTTGCTGGCCGACCATAGTGCACCAAGTATTTCTCCTACAACACGTAGGCAACGATGGTCGCGCACTGATCTTTAGTGGGAAACTGAGTACTGAGTGAAGTGGTCTGTCACCACCAGGATGTTCTGCACACCTCGCCTGTCCATCTCCAACTTGAGGAAGTCAATGCAGATGAAGTCCATAGGCCCGGAACTCAGCAGATGATGAAGATAGGCTGCCCGGATGAGCTCTTGTCTTCCTGCTGACACACCTGCGGCTTGGTATCGAGAGAGACAACACAGACGATAGAACTCAAGTTTCAACACACTTTATTAAAATGTCAGGATGGTGACCTATAACTAAGATATGGACTTCTCTTTCTAAAGAAAACTAAGGCAAGTCTGAGTGTGTGAATCCAAATCAAAGTTATGGGCCTCATTACACGGTGGGAGGTAACCATGCCGCTAATAGCGGCATGGCTACTCCCTTACCGCATACCGGGTCCGGGTAGGCGGTATGGGAACTTACCGGGTCATTCTGTCACATCTTTGGGTAACTGGCGGCTTTGGAACCAATAGCAATGGAGAATGCCGTTTCCGTTTCCATCACATTCTGTGCAACGCAGAGTGCCGGTCTAGTCTTTTCTTTGCGTCACGTCTGACGCCAGTTGTTTTCTTTCTGCACTTCCGGCATTCGGGCGCTTTGCAACGTCCTGAGTTCCAGTTCTTCTGCGTTAGCCTGCGTCTCTCTTGCTATTCCATAGCTCCCTCATTATCCCTCCTTTGCTAACTTTTCGGTCTTATTTCTCGATCGCTCTCTCTCTGTTTTCTCCGCTGCCCCATCCCGGCTTGACTCGTACCTTCTCACCTTGTTCCTTCCTTTCCGCCCGTCTCCCGTTTATTCTTTCTGCTCCTTCTCTTTTGCCTTTCTTATTCTTCCTTCCCCCGTTCTTCCGTTTGACTTCCCGTGTACCGACCTTGCCTGCCTTTGGATTGCTCGCCCTCGCCCTGTGTCTTGATATTGCTCCCAGTATACCTGACCTACGCCTGTCCCTGGACGACTTCTTCTTTTCCCTGTGCTGCTCGCTGAGGCTCCTTCTACTACTTACCTTCCCGAGGAGTTCACGGGGGCTCCACTCTACATCCCATTCTGCTGCCGGACCAGGCCGCAGAATATACTTCCCGGATCTACTTCAACAACTCCTGGATCACATTAGTCTTTTGCAAGTCTTCTCCATATTGGTTTGTCAACCTCTTTGCTTTAGTACTGTTCGAAATACTGCTTTCACTCAGTCTGACATTCCTTTTCAGTTTATTTCCCAATGTTCATTCAGTGTTTAATTTCCCAGTATTTAATATGCCTTGGTTTGAATTCAAACAATACTTTCCATTCTGCTCAGCATTTAATATTGCATATACTCCTATGTCCCGTCCCCTTTCCTCCATACTAATGGACATTCCTCCATCCTGTGGGATGGGACCGGAGCACTTTGTAAAGCATCAACAAAAAAAATGTACAAACATTTTTGTCCCTCCTCTCTTTCTACACGGGGCACGGCACGCGGCTGTAGCCCCGCCCATCTCGGCTCCGCCCCGCGCATCGCCCATCAGTCCTTTTCTCCGCTCGTTCGGGATTGGACGCACTTCCATCTGCGAAAGAATTACTTCCTTTTTTCCCCCTCTTGGGCTCTCGCTAGCGATCTCGTACTAATCTGTCTATGTCGTTCAAACTAGACTTTCCAGATTGTTCATCGTGTCATCGACGCTTCGCGAGGGCGGATCCCCATCCTCTTTGTTTAGAGTGTTTGGGTCCGGATCACTGTTGGGACTCCTGTTTCTATTGTGACTCCCTTTCGGTCCGGGCACTTCAACGTCGGTTAGAGCGGTGGGAGGAGGTGGTCCAGCACACTCCTCTTTCGCATTTTCAATCTTTCATCTATCACCGGGGCTTGCCCCGAGGTGCCTTCTGGGCCTAATAAGTGTACCAGAGATTTCTCCGAGGGTCTCCATAAGAGGCCTGTGGATACCGGAGCACGGTCCGAGGCCCCTCCTGTGGGGGCTGCTTGTAGACCTAGTTCTACTGAGTCGTGGGGTATCGGAGCTCGCTCTGAGGCGTCTTTATCCGTTTTCCTCAAAAGTACCGGGGTGCGCCCCGAGGCCATGGCTGGGCTTGGTGTTACCGAACGCATGTTCGAGGCCCGCAGCGGAAAGGCTGTGACCGGACTTGGGTCCGAGGTCCCTCGCATAGAGGCTAAGGAAACCAACATTTCTGAGAGGCCTGAGAAGGCCTTATCAGTGATGGCTGTTTCTCACCGTTCCCGCTCTTGTGACGACGCCAGAACTGTTGAGGGGGCAAGGAGTTGAAGTTCCTGTCATGATGCCTGCACCCGGGAAGCCAGACCAGGCCCAGCAACCCTGGAAGCAGTCATCATGCCATTTGGAGCATGCCCAAAAACCCCAGTTAGGGGCTGTTTGGGTGCAGTCCTGGCGCCTATGGCGCCAGGCTCATAAGGATAAAGCCAGTCCTGGCGCCATGGGCGCCAGGCTCATTACAGAAAACCTACCTAGTGCAGACCATGCTGCATACTTACCTGGTGCAGACCATGCTGCACGAAGCCACAAGCCAAATGGGGCTTAGGAGGGACTATATTACCTAAGGGACTACTTTCTTCTCGGGTGGGCCCTGTGGAAGAATACTTACCTGGGACTTCTTCCTAGGCTATTTAAACCACGCCCGGACAGCCGCACGTGCTTCGCGTTATTCTGCATTCAGCAGCGTAACGCTCACCGTGCCTCCAGCAGCTTCCAGTCTTCAGCCACGCCCACTTCAGTCCTGGGCCACCTGGAAACGAAAAGAAAGAAGGAGAAGAGGTTCAAACTTGAAACCTTACCTGAATTTCGTGATCCATCACGCCGTCGATCTTGAAGGAGTCATCGCACGCACGTCGTCACGCACCTCGCAGCGCCGCGCTGAACTCACCATCCAGTGCAGCTTTTCCTCACTCCATCGCGAACTCTGCATTTCCAAACCGCTCTCCGATATCTAAGGGGACAAGAAAAGCCAGGTGAGCACGGGAATGCAAAAGGGCAATACAAGCTACCCCCAAAGACTTACCGGATTACCACAGGGGGGTACTCACCTCATCTCGGGTCGGCGCAGTTCACTCTGCATCACCGCCGCACCTCAGCCCCTAAGGGGAAACCACTGGACATTACAAGCTACCCCCCAAAGACATACCTGATTTACCGCAAGGGGGTACTCACCTCATCTCAAGTCGGCGCAGTTAACTCTGCATCATCGCCGTACCCCGGCCCCTAAGGGGAAAACCACTATAGACTTACCTGACTCTCACCAACTGCCATTTGGACTCTTCGTGGTGGTTAAGCCGGCAACCTACAAGGAATCGGAAAGAGTGAAGATCAGACATTTGAACTCTTACAAACTATTGGATTCTAGAGTCAATACTGGAACTCACCAATTCCTCCACGCCAGTGAAGTAACTGGTCATCTACGCGCCACTGCGCTCGATGCAGGATGGAGAGCTCATCTTTCCAAACCATCAGGTGAGAATAAGAGGGAACATCGGGAGTGGTCAGTGGGCAGACAACGGGAGTGGAAGGTGGGTTAACGCTCAAATTACGGGAGGTTAATTCCCTTTCTCCTTTGCAGAAAGATATTCATATGAGCCGACAAACAAAGTAAGTGGGGCTGTCCAGTCAGGCATCTCGGCTCTATGTGGCACCAGGCCAGTCCAGATCGACGTCCCCGTGGGAATCAGGTGAGCGTAACAGAACGCAAAGCCTACCCACAAATATCCACCTGGGCGTCATGGAGACCTCGGAAACGGATCAGTTGGCTCAATTATTAGGGGAATTAAGGGCCGAAGTGCATTCCGCCCGCCAAGAAACTAATGCCCTCAGGAGAGAACTGATAGTATCAAAAGAACGAACCGATGATTTGGCCAGACAACTATTGCAAAGCCAGGCTGGACAAACACCTCTACCAGGACTCGGGGCAAGTCCAGCTCCTGTACCACTGAGTAACCCGGTGCAGATAAATCTACCGGGAGCCGTTCCCTTGCCTCTGCCTGAACGCTTTGCCGGAGACCCAAAAAGGTTTGCTATATTCATGAATCAATGCCGCTTGCACTTTTTATGTAGACCTGGAGCCTTCCCGAACGATCAGGCCAAGGTGGCCTTTGCGCTGTCATATCTCAGCGGCAGAGCGGCGGATTGGTCCATTCCACTAGTCAATCAGGATGACCCGATTCTTCGAGATTTCCAGGGTTTTCGAAGAAGCATGGAAAGACTATTCGCCCGACACTACCAAGGACAGGCTTTGGATAACGAACTTTTATCCTTACAGCAAGGTAATCAGGATCTTTTATCTTACATTGCAACCTTTAACAGATTAGTAGTGGAAACGGAATGGCCTGAAGCCAAGCGAATCACATTATTCCATCGAGGGCTTCGAGGAGAACTCAAAGATGTTTTGGCCCAAATCGTGAGCCCGCCTCAAGACTGTGCTGAATATATAGATTTAGTGGTCCAGTTAGATCACAGACTTCAAACCAGAAAGGCTGACCGAACCAAGTTTGAGAATAGGGTGTTGATTAAAACCCACGCAAGCTCCAAGGGAGTAGATGCCCCAGAACCTATGCAACTCGGGGGGGTTAGAGGACCCCTAACGCAGAAGGAAAGAGAAAGAAGACGACAACTGCAATTATGTCTCTATTGCGGAACTACTGGTCATTTTCTTCGGAACTGCCCAGTAAAACCACCCAAGAAAACTATAGGAGCAGCAGACGAAAACCATTTGGAACCTGACTCGTGAAACGATCAAGCCCGGCAAGTGTAGAGGTCCGCTTGCCGAGCCTAAAGAAGGACACTCTGACCTCGCATTTCACCATACCCATGGTCCTTGTAGATCCAGAGCAGCCATCACGCATGCACGCGGTAAAGGCATACGTTGATAGTGGAGCCATAGGAAACTATTTGGACTGTGAATTAGCTTCCAGGATGAATCTATCTCTCACCCTAAAGACCACTGCCGATGTCGTCACCCCAGTGGATGGAACTGAAATTGTCTCTGGGCCCGTAACTCATTCCACTGCAGAAATGACATTGCTGGGTCAAGATGGGCACCGAGAGGTTATTGTGTTTGATTTGATCAAGGCCGCACAGTTCCAACTGATACTGGGAATACCTTGGTTGGAAAAACATAATCCCTGCATTGATTGGCGAGAGAAGAGACTAACCTTCCCAGAATGTGCTCACACCTGCTACCCAAAGAAAACTCTAAACTCAGTCCTGGCCCCAGTAATCCCAGCTGCCATGCAATTACCAGCTGAATACCAAGACTTTCAGGATGTCTTCCAAAAGGAACAGGCAAACACTTTACCACCTCACAGATCGTATGATTGTCAAATACATCTTGTACCGGGAGCACAACCACCTTGCAGCAGAATCTATGCCCTTACGGAACCCGAAAATCTCCACTTGCGCCAGTACCTTGACCAGTACCTTGCTAATGGTTTCATTCGCCCGTCCAAGTCCCCTGCATCTTCAGCTTTGTTCTTCGTACCTAAAAAGGAAGGCGACCTTAGAACATGCATAGACTACCGCGCTCTGAATCAGATAACCATCAAGAATCGATACCCATTGCCTTTGATCCCTGAACTACTACACCAGGTGAAGGATGCTTGTATATACACTAAACTAGACCTTCGGGGGGCATATCATCTGGTACGTGTCAAAGAGGGCGATGAATGGAAGACTGCTTTTCGCACCAAGTACGGATTATTTGAGTACCAGGTGATGCCTTTCGGACTATGCAATGCACCAGCAGCCTTCCAATTCTTCATGAATGATGTGCTCCGAGAGCTTATCGATGTTTGTGTGGTCGTTTACATCGATGATATCTTGGTATACTCCTTATCAGAATCTGATCATGTAAAGCACGTCCGAGCAGTCCTAGAGAAGTTACGCCAGCATAAATTATATGCTAAACTGGAAAAGTGCGTCTTTCACACTACGGAAGTGGAATTCCTTGGATTTATTCTGACCCCGAGAGGAATCAGGATGGATACACGTAAGGTGGACGCAATTCTTAATTGGCCTTCGCCAACTTCAGTCAAAGGCGTCCAAAGCATGCTTGGCTTTGCCAATTTCTACCGCAGGTTTATCCCGGACTTCTCACACATTGTACATCCCATTACAACGCTATTGCGAAAGAATAAACGCTTTGTGTGGACAGAGGAAGTCGAGAACGCCTTCCAAGAGTTAAAAGCAAAATTCACATCTGCCCCTGTATTAAGACACCCGCGCCCTGAGCTTCCATACGTAGTGGAAACGGATGCATCCAGTTCAGCCATGGGAGCAGTGCTCTCCCAAAAGGATCCCGAAACTAACCAGCTTCACCCAGTGGCATTCTGGTCAAGAAAGTTTTCGGCTCCCGAATTAAACTATGCCATTACCGACAAGGAGCTGTTAGCCATCAAGTCCGCCTTCAAGGCTTGGCGGCACTATCTGCTGGGTGCCAGACATACCATTACGGTCATCACCGATCACCGAAACTTGCAATACCTAAAGACAGCTAAGGCCCAATCTTCGCGCCAACTCCGTTGGGCATTGTTCTTCGCCGAGTTTGATTTTGTAATAACCTATCGACCAGGTTGTAAAAATGGTAAAGCAGACGCCTTGTCCCGAATTGGAATTGGAGAAACAGAAATAGCCTTAGAACCTGTACCCATAATTCCCGAACAAAGGATCCTTGGCCTGACGTCCATACATACACTGGAGGACATTCAAGAAAAGATCCACCAGCTCTTTGATTCAGTTGCCTTACAGGACTGGGCCAAGAAAGGTCCAGAGTATTCTGTCACCGATGATTTACCTTATTACCAAGGCCGGCTATTTCTGCCACAAAAGGAACTACAAGAACTTGTCATTTCCCGGTACCATGATACCTTACTGGAAGGACATCCTGGTAGTGCAAAAATTGAAGCCAAAATTAAGAAACAATTCTGGTGGCCCACCTGGCGCAAAGACATTAAATTGTTTGTCATGTCTTGTGGCATTTGCGCCCAAAATAAAAGTCAAAAGAAAAGACCTGCTGGACTATTACAACCTTTGGATATCCCACCAACTCCTTGGCATACCTTGTCATTAGACTTTATCACAGATCTACCCCCGTGCAATGGCTTTAACACTATTTTAGTTATTGTGGACCTTTTTTCCAAAATGGCTCACTTTATTCCTTTAAAAGGGATACCTTCAGCTTTAGTCCTGGCCAAAGAGTTCCTTGAAAACATTGTTCGCCTACACGGCTTTCCATCCGTGTTGATTTCGGACCAGGGCAGTCAATGAATTTCACATTTTTGGAGAAAATGTTGCCAACTGGCGCAGATAGATGTCAGGCTTTCCACCAGTCACCACCCTCAGACCGACGGTCAAACAGAGAGGACCAACCAGACTCTTGAGCAGTACTTGCGTTGTATGCTACATCAGTCTGAGGGTACTTGGAAAGACATTCTTTGGATTGCCGAGTATGCGTACAATAATTCCGTACACTCGGAAACTGGACAAAGTCCTTTTTTTACCATCTATGGACACCATCCTCGAACCTTGGACCTTGATTCGCCCCAACACTTGGAGATGCCTGCGGTGGACCATCTCCACGCTGTTATTACACAAGCCTTTAAGGAAGCAACTGCACATTTGCGAAAGGCTAAGAAAAAATACAAGAAAGATGCGGATCTGCACAGGAGTGAAGCACCGCAATACCAGATAGGGGACCAAGTATGGTTGGCCACTAAGCACATCCCACTCAAGGGAACACGGACCTTTAACCCTAGGTATTTAGGACCTTACTCCATCAAGGCCATCATTAACCCGGTGGCTGTCAAGTTGGACCTACCTGCTCATATGCGGATTCATCCCGTTTTTCACGTATCCCTTTTGAAGCCAGTACAACCAGGAACAAGACTAACCAAACCTCCGGAACCCATCCTCATAGACGGAGAGCACGAATTTGAGGTTAAGAGCATCTTGGACTCAAAAAGAGTGAGATCAAAAATCTTTTATCTAATCGACTGGAAAGGCTGCGGTCCTCAGGAAAGGTCTTGGGAACCTTGTAACTACGTGCATGTACCTCAATTAGTGAAGAAGTTCCACCGGGAATTTCCTAACAAACCAAGGCCAAGGGGAAGAACGACTTTAGGCGGGGCCTTGAGGGGGAGTGCTGTCATGATGCCTGCCCCCGGGAAGCCAGGCCCAGCAACCCCGGAAGCAGGCATCATGCCATTTGGAGCATGCCCAAAAACCCCAGTTAGGGGCTGTTTGGGTGCAGTCCTGGCGCCTATGGCGCCAGGCTCATAATGATAAAGTCAGTCCTGGCGCCATGGGCGCCAGGCTCATTACAGAAAACCTACCTAATGCAGACCATGCTGCATACTTACCTGGTGCAGACCATGCTGCACGAAGCCACAAGCCAAATGGGGCTTAGGAGGGACTATTTTACCTAAGGGACTACTTTCTACTTGGGTGGGGGCTGTGGAAGAATACTTACCTGGGACTTCTTCCTAGGCTATTTAAACCAAGCCCGGACAGCCGCACGTGCTTCGCGTTATTCTGCATTCAGCAGCGTAACGCTCACCGTGCCTCCAGCAGCTTCCAGTCTTCAGCCATGCCCGCTTCAGTCCTGGGCCACCTGGACACGAAAAGAAAGAAGGAGAAGAGGTTCAAACTTGAAACCTTACCTGAATTCTTGATCCATCGCGCCGTCGATCTTGAAGAAGGAGTCATCGCACGCGTGTCGTCACGCACCTCACAGCGCCGCGCTGAACTCACCATCCAGTGCAGCTTTTCCTCACTCCATCGCGAACTCTGCATTTCCAAACCACTCTCCGATATCTAAGGGGACAAGAAAAGCCAGGTGAGCACGGTAATCTAAAAGGGCAATACAAGCTACCCCCAAAGACTTACCGGATTACCACAGGGGGGTACTCCCCTCATCTCGGGTCGGCGCAGTTAGCTCTGCATCACCGCCGCACCCCGGCCCCTAGGGGGAAACCACTGGACATTACAAGCTACCCCCCAAAGACTTACCTGATTTACCGCAGGGGGGTACTCACCTCATCTCGGGTCGGCGCAGTTAACTCTGCATCATCGCCGTACCCCGGCCCCTAAGGGGAAAACCACTATAGACTTACCTGACTCTCACCAACTGCCATTTGGACTCTTTGTGGTGGTTAAGCCGGCAACCTACAAGGAATCGGAAAGAGTGAAGATCAGACATTTGAACTCTTACAAACTATTGGATTCTAGAGTCAATACTGGAACTCACCAATTCCTCCACGCCAGTGAAGTAACTGGTCGTCTACGCACCCCTGCGCTCGATGCAGGATGGAGAGCTCATCTTTCCAAACCTTCAAGTGAGAATAAGAGGGAACATCGGGAGTGGTCAGTGGGCAGACAACGGGAGTGGAAGGTGGGGTTAACGCTCAAATTACGGGAGGTTAATTCCCTTTCTCCTTTGCAGAAAGATATTCATACGAGCCGACAAACGAAGTAAGTGGGGCTGTCCAGTCAGGCATTTTGGCTCTACGTGGCACCAGGCCAGTCCAGATCGACGTCCCTGTGGGAATCAGGTGAGCGTAACAGTTCCTCCTTTACTGGCAATGGCGAGATCCTTCCTGTGAAGGCTAGTTTGGTATGTCGCAGAAACATTCCAGCCGAGTTTCCTTGTGTAAAGGCTAAAATGAAGACCCCTGATCCACCGTCGGGGACCCCTGCCTCACTTCCATACATGCTGCAGTTCCCCTCAGGGGATGGCAAAATGGCGGCCATTACCGCCACGACCACGGCAGCCATTTCGGGCGCTTCTCCCACAACTACGCCGTTGGCCTCAGGTGTGGGGAGCGGTTCTGTAGGTGAACACAAGGTTCCTTTTGTGCACCCGTTCCGTCCAGTTTACGACTGGAACGTGCGAATGCCTCTTACGCATAACATCTCGCTGCCTGTGGGTTCGGCACCCTTGATTTATGTGGACACCTCGGGGGATGGGCTGGCTTGGCAACCCTCCCCTCTTTGTCCGTGGAATTATCCCCCTCATGAGTGGCCTTCTCTGGCAGCTCCAAAGCTTTCTCTGGAGGACGCCTTTTTTGGCAAATTTCAGGTGCTCATGAAGGAGTATTTCAAGGGTCTTTTTAGGGAGATATGCCCGCCTGCACCTCCGGCTCTACTGTGCCTCTGGTGATTCCGCCGGCGTGGGTGTTACCTACGGTGCCTCCCCCGACCCTTCCGCTGTTGCCTCCGTTGTCCCCCGTGGACAAGACGGTGCCTGACGCGGTTCAGCAGGACCCTGACCTGTCAGATGATGCGCAGGGCGATCAGGATAGCGAAGACCATCCCCGCTCTATCAGAGCTTTTCACGACTGGGTATTGGACATGATGTTCCAGTACCTGAGGCACCCGCTCCGCAGGAGGGTGTGCTTTCGGGGGCAATCACCCTGTCTCCTTCGGAGCGTACCAGCCTGTTCTTGCAAAAGGACGTTTTGGCCGAGGTCCGTAGAGTGTGGGAAAAACCACACTCTGGACTTTTCGTCAATAAGAAAATTGATGCGCGATACAGGCTGAATTCTCTGGAAGAGGTGGCCCTAGCATCTTGTCCGCGCCCCCTCCTCCACAGTGGTGGTTGCGGCCACTTTACAGTCCAGGCCTGCAGCATCCTCTTCTACGACGGCTACTCAGGTCCTGGGGAAAGAGGACAAGCTCCTCGACTCCCTTGGGAGGAAGATTTTTGCTAACTCGGCCCTGCAGCTCCGCCAGGCCAATGCGGAACTGGTGTTAGCGGGGGCGAATATGAAGATGTGGAAAGGTCTGTCTGAGTTTGAGGAGTTCATTCCGGTTGAGAAGCGGGAAGACTTTAAGGCAGTATTGTCCGATGCCAGGGTCTTGTCCCAGGATCTGCTGGAGGCCGCGGCTCATCACGTCGATACTTCGGCTCGGGGTCTTATGCTGAGAGTTGATACCTCTCGACAGGCTTGGTTCCATGCCACCAAGTTCTCAAAGGGGGTACAGGACAAGGTGTTGGACCTGCCGTTTGACAGTAAGGAGCTTTTCCATTCCACAACGGATGTGGAGCTGACCGAAACAAAAGACAGCACCCAGACAGGTAAGTCCTTGTCCATCCTGGTTAAAACCCCTTTCAGAACCCAGAGACCATTGTCGCAAAGCCGGCCCTCGTCTGGTTTCAGAGGTTTCCTAGATCGGAAATCCCGGAGAATGGATAGTCCTTCAGGAAATTCCCGCCGGAGGCAGCAGCGGACTCGGTTTTTCTCCTGCTCCTCAGCCTCCTCTTTGGTTTCAGGTGGTAACACCACCGAAAAACCAGCCAAATGAGGGTTCTCCGCGCTCGCACGAGACCCCGGTGGGGGGGCTGCATTGCGTCTCATTGGGAGGCGTGGCAGACCATCAACGAGGACCGGTGGGTGTTATCAGTCGCTCGGGCGGGCTTCTGCTTACCCGTACTCCCTACCCCACCCTTCAACCGTCCTTTCCAGCAGTCAGGGCCGTCCTTCCTAAAAGCTGAGGTTCAGAAACTGCTGGACCTCAGAGCTGTGGAACCCGTTCCCCTAGTGAAGCGAGGGGAGGGCGTCTACTCCCAACTGTTTAGGGTGCCCAAGCCCAACCAGGCTGTCCTGCGCACCATCCTAGACCTTTGCCAGTTCAATCTTTTCCTACCTCAAGAGAAATTCAAGATGATCACGCCCGGCCAGATACGGTCCTCTTTGCAGATGGGTGATTGTCTCAGCGTGGTCGACCTTCAGGATGCGAACATGCATATACTGATCTGGAATCCACACAGGAGATATCTTTGTTACTCTGTGGGAGAGGAGCACTTCCAGTTTCGAGTGCTTCCTTTTGGCCTCAGCTCGGCGCCGCGTGTCTTTACGAAGATGTCGGTGATCGCGGCCTATCTTCGTCTGCAGGGTATCCATGTGTATCCATATTTGGACGAATGGTTCTTACGCTGCCTTGCCCGTTGAAAGCCGCCTGCAATCTTCAGTCTCTCCTCCAGCTCTTGTTCAACCTCGGGCTGTCAGTGAACTGGCGGAAATCTTCCATGATGGTCTCTCAGGACTTGATTTTCCCGGGTTTTCGCTGGAACACGATTGACTGCAGAGTTTACCAGACCGGGGACAGAATGGCAGATCTGTTAGCCACGTGTCAGATGTTTGCGCAGTTGGAGAGCATGTCGGCCTGGTGGTTCCAGAGGCTTCTGGGCCTCATGGCCTCGTGTGTTTTGGCTCTTCCTCTCGCTCATCTCAAGATGAGGCGGACTCAGATGGCTCTGCAGAGTTCTTGGCATCAAGCCGTGGATCCGGACTCCAAGTTGATATTGATTCCGGTTTCCATGAGAGCGGACCTGGAGTGGTGGTCGTCTCTCAGCAACCTGTCGGTGGGAGCAGGGTTTCAGGACCCAGCCCTGATGGTAACGGTCACAACGGACTCCTCCCTTCTGGGTTGGGGTGCGACGTTGGATCTTCTTCAGGTCTCGGACCTTTGGTCGACTCAGGACAAGTCCTCCACATAAATCATCTGGAGCTTCTGGCGATTTTCAGGACTTGATTTTCCCGGGTTTTCGCTGGAACACGATTGACTGCAGAGTTTACCAGACCGGGGACAGAATGGCAGATCTGTTAGCCACGTGTCAGATGTTTGCGCAGTTGGAGAGCATGTCGGCCTGGTGGTTCCAGAGGCTTCTGGGCCTCATGGCCTCGTGTGTTTTGGCTCTTCCTCTCGCTCATCTCAAGATGAGGCGGACTCAGATGGCTCTGCAGAGTTCTTGGCATCAAGCCGTGGATCCGGACTCCAAGTTGATATTGATTCCGGTTTCCATGAGAGCGGACCTGGAGTGGTGGTCGTCTCTCAGCAACCTGTCGGTGGGAGCAGGGTTTCAGGACCCAGCCCTGATGGTAACGGTCACAACGGACTCCTCCCTTCTGGGTTGGGGTGCGACGTTGGATCTTCTTCAGGTCTCGGACCTTTGGTCGACTCAGGACAAGTCCTCCACATAAATCATCTGGAGCTTCTGGCGATTTTCCTAGTGCTCAAGGCGTTCAGACCGATTATTGCCAACAAGTTGGTCCGTATCCGCACGGACAATGCGGTGTCAATGTATTACATCAACAAGCAGGGGGGCACCAAGTCTCCCCCTCTCGTGGACCTGTCCATCCAGATTTGGGAGTGGGCAGTTCGTCATGTTGTCTGGCTAGTGGCGGTACACATTCCAGGCCAGCTGAACATCACGGCAGATGCCCTCAGTTGGCGTACGATGGTCAGCTACGAATGGGAACTGAAGGCGGAGATCCTCTCAGGGATTTCCCTGCGTTGGGGCACCCCGGAGGTGGACCTCTTCGCAACAGCGGCAAACAAGAAACTTCCTCTGTATGCCTCCAGAAATGGTCTGGGAGCCTCCTCGCTGGGGGATGCGCTCGAGATTGCTTGGCACAACATGAGGGCCTATGCTTTCCCGCCTCTGCCTCTCCATCTCTGATTCATTGGATGATTTGCAAGCTGAAGAACACGGTGAACTGTTCTCTTCTGCTTATAGCCCTGTGGTGGCCGGCCAGGCTCTGGTTCTCAGAACTTCAGCAACTGTCGATGTGTGCACCGATCAGGCTGCCGGTGACTCCCGATCTTCTTCACCAGGGGGATCAACAGCTGTGGCACCCCTCCCCACAATCGTTCAGCTTGGCGGCATGGTGCCTGAGTTCAGGTCCTTAGAACACCTCAACCTGTCTGCGGATAACATGCGCATTATTGAAGCAGCCAGGAAACCCTTGACTAGGTCTCAGTATAGAAGCAAATGGCTCAGGTTCTGCCCTTGGTGCTTAGACAAACCGCCGGACCCAAGGGCGGCTACGATTGACACTGTGCTATCCTTCGTATCCCACCTAGCAGAGTCGGGCATTCACGTTCTGTCATGCACAACTTATCTTTCGGCGGGATCCGCCTACCTATCTACGGACCAATGCTCTTACTCCCTGTCCAATCCAGTGGTTAAGAGACATTTTACAGGTTTGATGCGCCTTTATCCCCCGGTTGGTAAACCGCACCCGACGTGGGATCTCAATGTGGTCCTTATGGCGTTGTGCCATAAACCCTTCGAACCAATGGCCACGGTGGACCTTAAACACCTGTCGTGGAAGGTGTCCTTTTTGGTTGTCGTTACTTCAGCAAGGCGTGTGAGTGAGCTCCAGGCTTTGTCGGTGGAGCATCCCTTCTTGGTTTTTCACAAGGATAAGGTGGTCATACGGACAAACCCTGCTTTCCTGCCGAAGGTGGTCTCTGATTTCCATTTGAACCATTCAATCTCCCTGCCGGTCTTTTTTCCGAACCCCGCTTCAGAGGCGGAAAGGATTCTGCATTGCCTGGATGTTAGAAGGGCTCTTAAGTTCCATCTGAACAGAACATCCGAATTTAGGAGCTCTTCTCAACTGTTGGTAACCTTTGGTAATCCACAAGGTAAGCAGGCCTCTAAGGCGACTATGGATCGCTGCCTGCATTACAGAATCCTACACCGTCGCAGGACTGCAGGCTCCTAAAGGTATTCATGTATACCTGGTGCGGGGCAAAGCAGCCGCAGTTGCCTTTCAGAAATATGTCCCCTGGGAGACCATCGCAAAGGCGGCTACTTGGGCCTCCCCATCGGCTTTTTGTAAACATTATTATCTAGACCTGAAGCTCTGTTTGGTCAGGCTGTGCTGAAGAACCTTTTTCAGAAAGGGGTTTTTCCATCCACCCATAGTTCCTGTAAGGAGTGCTTGGGAATCTCCCATAAGTATGGAGGAAAGGGGACGGGACGTAGGAGTATAACCAGGTTACTCACTGTCGTGACCACCTTACTCCTAGTCCATAGTCCCCTTTCCGCCATACGCCCGCCCGCCGTCCCCTCTAATAAGGTTCCTCTGTATTGCTTAAAGGTCTCTGACCTGGCGATAGAAAAGGACTGATGAGCGATGTGCGGGATGGAGCTGAGATGGGCGGGGATAGTGCCGCGTGCCGTGCCCCACGTAGAAAGAGAGGAGGGACAAAAATGTTTGTACATTTTTTTTTGATGCTTTACAAAGTGCTCCGGTCCCGTCCCACAGGACGGAGGAATGTCCCATAAGTATGCAGGAAAGGGGACTATGGACTTAGGAGTAAGGTGGTCACTAGGGTGAGTAACCTGGTTATTTTCATTCACACTGTACTTTTCATTCAGTTCTGTATTCAGGATTGCGTAATTGTATTCAAGTAGTACTTTTTTCGTTTAGTTCGATATTCAAGATTGAGTAATTGCATTCAAGCAGTGTTTTTCATTTAGTTCGGTATTTAAGATTGTTCATATTTACTCAGTTCTGTGAACCAATACTTGCCTGCAGTTCCCTAAGAGCGCTCCGGTTCTTCCGAGTCCTCTGCCCCTCACCGACTCTTCGCTTCTCCACCGCGGCAGTCCCTGCTGCTCCCGCTCACCTTCTTGCCAGCCGGGATGCAGCCCGTCTTGACTTCGCTTCCTCGCCAGGCACTTCTCTGCGCATGCCAGCGATCAGAGCGGCTGCTGCTTGCAGCCGTTCTGCTTTCTGGTTCTTTGATAGCTCCAGCTGTCCTCCTTGACTTTCACAGGTTCACGGCCCTGCACCCACAATGCGACTCGCTTGCTGTGGGTCTTCTGGGATAGTTGCCTGTCTCTCGACCCCCTGGTCTCCTTCCACCACCGCAGTTCTCTCGCGCTCTCTCCCCCATTGCAGCGCTCTCTTTTTATACACCTGACCCTTGTTAATGGGTCTCGGGTGTATGGTGTTGGTATTGCCTGACCATAACAAATCCAATTACTGGGACATGCCTTACCTTCAGTAGTGGATGTCTGCTCACTCCTATTCTTCGTCCCAGTACTATCGTGGTGTTTCACATAGAAGTATGTTTTACTCCTAGTTCCCTCTTCTTTTCTCAGTAGTAGGTAGGATGAATGGGAAATTATGGGTTGGGATTGTATATAACCCAAAAAGGCTGAGGAAGGGTCAGATAGGTCAGTGTTAGGAAAGGTGGGATACCATGTCTCAAACTCAGGCCCTCTCTCCCCAATCTCCAAGCACCCTCCACCCAGGTGATCCTCCCTGGCCACCTGAACAGAAGGGGAGTAGATGTGAGTGTGCCCTCAGGTTTCTCACATTTCCTTATACAGATTTCCACCTTCTGCACGACCATCTTTCACTGCTTCAGCATTGCATCTTGCTCTTATCACGAAGCGGATCCCTGGGCACATTCGCTCGTGTGGTCTTGGCTATTACGGAGGGGAGCGGTGCCAGGATCTGGTACCTGTGACATATAGATTTCATCTTGAGTCAGGTGCGGTAGCTCAGATATCGCCAGACTGGTGGTGATGCAGTAGACAGCGGGTACTGCCTCAGCTGAGTATCCCAAACAGTCCATGATTCTGGCTCTGTCTGGCTTCTGCTGACTTGCAGCCTGGCAGATAACTCTTAACGTCTGCTGAAGACCACTCCTTCCACAAGGTGGATCCAGCTGTATCATCAAGCCTGGCATGAGGCCCCTGAGAGAGGGCATTTGCACTGATGTTCGTGTCCCCAGGTCTGTTTTGTAAATTAAATTGTATGTTAATGTTAAGGGATATTTATACCGCGCACTATCACCACTGGAGTGGCCTCCTGGCAGCTCTGAAAGGTAAGCGGGTGGGGTGTGTTAGTGGGGCATAGAGGGGCAAATCTAGAGCGAGAACATTATGATGTACTGTTGGCAGCTGTAGTTCGGTTACCACCGATCGCTGAGCATGGGTGCGGTTTATTGATCGGTAGAGTCCCATGTGCTGTTGTGTGAGACTGTGTGGTTTGTTTTGTTGTTGCAGTGTTGTGAAGTGGGTGCGGATTGCTGTGAGAGCATGTACTTGGGTTTCTTTAGCGTTTGAGAGGTGCATACAGAGAGGAGAGCTGAGGTTTAGCAGTTGGGTTAGTGTTTTTTTTTAATGATTATTTTTTACCTTGTTGCTTTTGGGCATTTGCCCCACGCCGTGTTCTGCACCAGTGGTCGCGTCTCCTTGACACTGTTTGGTAATCTGAGGTAAGGAAAGAGGTGAGAGCCCCCCCTCCCCACTTGGGTCGAGAAGTGTATGGCATTGGGATCATTAGTAGGTCGTTCGTAGGTCACCAGGCAGTTGCCTGCCATCACCTCCCTGGGTTTCAAGGGCTGGTTCCCTCCCGGTGATTTGTAGGTGCTCCCTATCTAACTGTGTCCGTTAATTGGTTATTGCTCCCGCGTCTGCAGCTAGGGTGCCTATCCTAGCGTGAAGTTGGACGGTGGTTTGGGAATGGTATGTCCTGGGATTCTCTCCCTCTACAGCTTCTGCCTTCCATGTGCGTTCATTATGGCCCGTTTTATTTCCAGTGGTGTCTTAGTGTTTCTAGTCGTTCCCGTCCGATTGTGAGCTTAAGAGCCAGGTTTTAAGTCATTTTCTGAATCTTAAGTGATCCTCTGTATTACATATTTATTTCGGAACAGTGTTCCATGTATTGTCTCCCAGGTGGGAGAATGATGATCCTCAGTTTTTTTCTTGTGTATGGTTTTGGTTCCAGGCGGATGTCATTGCTTCATTTGAGAGTCCTTGTTGGTTGTTTTTTTTCTTTTGTAGGTGTCTGACAGCATCCAGCTTCAACTACTTCAACCCATGTGGTTGTAATTCACCCTCACTTTGAAAGTGGCACCATTGAGGTAATCCTGAAACTTCTCTGTTATGGCCCACTTAAATGCCAAAAATGTCAACTTGTGGACTGGGTAGTTCCTTTCTGCTGTGTGCAGGCCTTGTCTGGCTAAAGCAACTGGTCTCATCTCACTGTTGATCTCCTGGTAGAGAACAGCTACCGATCCCTCCAGACATGTGCCCATGTGCAAGATGTAAGGCATCTGAGCATTTGCGTAGTACCAGACTGGTACTGTAGTGAGGGTCTACTTGAGGCCCTCGAATGCCTGCTGACATTAGTAAGTCCACCACTCACCAAAGGGCCCCCATTGATGATATGAATGGTCTGCAAAAATGACTGTATTCCCCCAGCTCCTCTGGGTAGGTGGGTATCCTTTGGTGAAGTCCACAAGTGATTGGGTGATGTTGGCATATCCCACAAAGAGCCTCCGATAGTAGTTACATAATCCAAGGAGACACTAACTCCTTGAGGGTCTGAGGTCTGGCCAAGTGAGGAGGGCTTCCATCTTTGCCAGATCCACAGCGGTGCCGTCCGCAGAAACAATATGTCCGATGTACTTGATTCTTGTCTGGGAAAATTGTCATTTGCTCACACTGAGCTTTAGCCCTTGCTCCTGCTGGCAATCCAGCAGCTTTATGAACCTCCTGTTGTGTTCCTTCCGAAGGTTCATATCCCAGATGTTCCTTTCCATGAGGCACTGGAAAGTCGCTGGCGCACCCGAAATCCTGTGCAGTATCCTAACTAACTCGTAGATTCCAAGTGGGCAGATTAACGCTTTCTTCTCACGATACGCCAGATGCCTCGGGATCTAGCAATACCCACTCGACAAGTCCAGGACTGAAAACAACTTATTCCTCACCAGGCAATGCCTCGTCCACGCAGGGCATAGTGTACTGGTCCAGAATAGTGTGGGTTCTTGTCAATGGTAGTCGTTGCACATCTGTACAGCCCTGTTCTTCTGGTCAATAACGATGGGAAAAGTGTAGGGGCTCCTAGATTCCTAAATAATCCTTGCCTACAGATGATTATCCAGGTGGTGGCGTATATCCTCCACATCTCCTGGGGCCAGGCATCGGGCTTGCTTCCTAACCGCTGTCATGTTCGACTCTGTGGGCCTTCCTAAGGTCCCAGAGGCTGGTGGAGGAAACCTTGGCGTGTAGGGTGAGCTGTTCCGTCAGGTGGTCCTTGCCCCTCTCTGAGATTAGGGATTCTCCAAAGTCAAAAGATTTCGGATCCAGCACCATCTCGGATGGACTGGTGGCAACACTCGCTGAGACTACAGAAGCGGGCAGGTAGAACTGTGCGATGATGCTGCATCCTGGTAAGCGGATGTTCCTATTGGTCACATTATTAACCAGTACCTTGATGGTCTTCAAGTCCTTTCTATCTGTCGTCACCAGGGTGGCTGTACTAGTAAAACCCTGGGAGCTCCCCACGTTCTGATGCCTCCATCACCAGACATCTTGGGTGTTGCGCCCCACTGAGTCGCACTCTGCCAGGAACCATCAGTGGGGCGTGTGCTCAGATCTTGATCTGCCCGAAGCAGGTGGTGCGAACATCTCCAATTGGTCCATAATGGTTGGGTTCTGGACTGGCTCTCTCATTGCAGGTATGGCTGTTGCCACATGGGGTGCATGGACAACGTGCTAGCATATAGCGGTCCAGCCGTCTCCCGACATAATGCAGCCAGTGCGTCCAACATCAAGGAATTGGTTCCAATCACCACTGGTGTTGATGGATCTTCACCCAGACTGCTGCAGGCCAGGATGTCGATAGGAGTGCTGACTCCAGCTACAACGTGTGTAAACTCCAGTCTGACCCAGCTGTACCGCAGTTATTTGCAAGGGTTGTCTCCCACACCGGGAAGGTTCAGTCTAGCCAAGGGCTCCAGTGGGAAATCTGGCAGTTGTTTTCTGTGAAGCAGCTCATACACTTTGGTCACCTGTGAACTGCTATCCAGAAATGCTTGTGCCTCTTGTCCACCAAGAGCAATTGTCATACTGGCTGGTGGTCCTATGACACCCGTCAGGTACTCCCTATGAGATTCAGGCAAATAGCTTGCTGGTAGTTCTACTACGGGTGATTTTCATTTTGAGTGGATAAGCTGGTCTGGGCAGGTGTTGGTTCCCAGATGACTTGCCCACTGCTGGTGTCAGTGCAGCACTGGGCCCATCTGGCGGTGCTGACTTGTTGTTTCCTGTCTCTGATTGATCTTAGTGTAGTAATTCTTAGGATTCAAGTGCACCTCTTCCTGGTCCTCGCTGGTGTTTCCCAGCATCCCATGTGTTGGTGTTCAAGGCCTGTAACCTCTCTGCGACTCAGATGTGATCTGGTGGGTTTGTGCAAATATGGATAGTTTGGCCCTCCTGTCTACGCCTTTGGCAGAACTGCCAAGGGTGGAGTGGTCCAGAACGCTGTTGGTAGACTTGAGGTGGCCATGGTTCTTGACCGCACCGGAAGAGCTGGTGTTCTCTCTCTCGGGATTATGGTACAGAGCCTCTTCCGCGCTCTGGTAGCCTATAAGTCGCTACATGCTGTCGCTTGGTCGGTGCCCTCTGCGGCTGCATTACCTGGATGGTCTGTGTATGGAGACACCAGTTGAGTTGGTAGATAGTATACTGAGTCATCCAACTCTCCTTCCAGAGTACACAGCACCCGGACCAGTTAATCAAACAGTGGTTGTTTCTGGGTCCGTTCTGAGTCATAGCTGCAACAGCATCAGCAGCAGTGATCGTGCTCTGTGCATTACTTGTTGCAGCCTGATCAGGTTCAGGCTGCTTTACTCAATCACCTTTGGCTGGAATGATAGCTGCAGAATTGGCTAGTTTCTAGCCATATATTCTTAGAGTGTCTTACCTCGTTGGAAGCGGGTGGCTTAGTATTTGACCATCATCCCTGCGGCAAACTCTCTCTCAGCACACCATGTGGCGTGTATATGATGCCCTTCAGTGTGAAGTCTGCATGAGTGGCACAGTGCACCTGGGTTACACTTATTGCAGTATCGCACAGACTCTCAATGACTCTTCTTCTGGCCTGGAGTGCTCCAGTCTTGTATCAGGTTTGTTTGTTTGGTCTGTCCAACGTTGATATTCTTCTTCACCTCTCTGGGTTGTTTTATCCCATAAAAAGGGTCTCGAGCAGACATAAGGGCCATGCTCAGATTGTGTGTCGATGGCCTCATATAACACGTCCTTGAAAGCTTCCACCATTGAGAAAGCGATCGGTTTGGCGCCTCTAGCCTCTGGTGCAGCACTGGTGCGCATGCAAGACCCTGGTGAAATTAGGGTTCTCCAGCATGGGGTCTGGCATGGATTCACATGCTCATGAATATTCCCCGTCGTCAGGCTGGGAATCCTCGGTAAAGAAAAATCAGTATCAGTTTCGTTTCTGATCTGTCTTTTGTAGTAGTAACCAATCACTGATCTCTGCGTCATACTGACCACAGCCAATGACTGCCATCTCCCTAAGCCCCGCCTCTGGCAGCCATCTTCAGATTTTTACCGC
This sequence comes from Ambystoma mexicanum, assembly GCF_040938575.1. Classification (NCBI taxonomy): domain Eukaryota; kingdom Metazoa; phylum Chordata; class Amphibia; order Caudata; family Ambystomatidae; genus Ambystoma; species Ambystoma mexicanum. The sequence continues at coordinate 218,097,636 of NC_090940.1, forward strand.
ACGTTCAAGTGTTGGGATCCTCGTGTTATTGCTCTCGAGCTTTAGTGCTTTTTTCGCGTTTTTTCCTAGAAAAATGTTCTCTTTTTCGGTCAAAAGAGCCTCAAGCTCCACCGTTTCTTTATCCGATCAACGGGGACCCGTGTCGGATTCTTCTACGCCCCTCAAGGGTGAAGACTTTGTCGAGCCACGCTTTTGGAGGACTCCAGAAGTTTCTCAGGCCCATCTCGATCATGGCCCAGGAGAAGGGAAGCTCGACGCCCGGAAAGCTGTTCAGGGTCTGCCCTGGATGCCAGCTTCAGAATGTTTTTAAGGAGGACGAACACTCCCTTTGCCTCTACTGCCTGCATGAGGACAAGACGCATGTGGAGAAGGACTGTGCGTTTTGCGGCAATATGTCGGAGCAGACCATGAATAACCGCCATCTGCGTCTCACCAACTGGCTAGAAGTGAAGAGCCCGTCAGGCGAGAAGAAGAAGAAGAAGTCCCAGCGGTCTTCTAAGACCTTTGAGGGCGCCCCGGCGATGGGGGTCCAACAGAAGGCCAAGCACCACGAGTCCGCTGGCACCGGGAGCGCCGAACGGTCGGGCTTTACGGGCGCCAGGCAGGGCGCATCCTCCCCGGCGTCATCAACCACGAGCCAACGCTCTGGCTCGGGTAAGAGGAAGGCCGAGCACCCGGCAAAGCTCCTGGAGAGACCCCGGTCGAGCTCGAAGGCCCCATCGGAGGGGGAGCGAGGCGGTGACCCTTCCCTCAAGGAGAAGGCGGTGAGCGCACCTAAGGTGGTGAAGTCCTTAATCCATCCGGCCAAGGCCTCTATCGAGACAGTCGCGGCGGCCCTGGCTCAGCCTGTGGAGGCTACACCAGTGGTGGCGACCTCGGGGCCAAGGGTCTCCCTGCCACCGCGGAGGGAGTCCTCTTTCATGCCCATCGACAGGACCCCCGTGAAACCTCCGATGGAGAAGAAAAGGGGGGGGCAGGAGGTCGTCGTGGATTCGGCCTCAACCTCTGAGGAGGAGCTGATCGAAGTCTTAAGCCACGGCGTTGGCGTGGAAGAAGACCAGCCCGTCGGGAGGGACGCCGACGTAGGAGACGACGAGAACGTCGAGGGTGCCGACGGGGCTCCTGACCGCCCGTCGGACTCCCCTCAACCAGTGCCGCAAGACAACTCGGCGGCCATTTTGTTGGCTATACAGTCCTTATGCTCGGAGATGAGGACGAGATTGCCGTTGCCACCAACGGAGGAACCTCTCCCGACAGGGGACCCGGAGCCAGGCCCTTCTGGGAGCCCTCCTCCTAAGAGATGAAGGATTCATCCTCCACCTCCTTTTCAACCATCGCGCCCTGCTCAGCCCTCCTGCCCATCCACGACCCATGGGGATGATACGGGGACTGACACGGCCGCGACGGGCACAGACGACGAGGTTTACGATGAGGATCTCCCGTCGTCACCTCCTCCCCGGGCTTCCCTGCCCGACGAGATTGGATTGTTTCATGCCATGATCTCCAGGGCATCCGAGCTTTTCCAGCTCTGCCCTGAAGAGAAGAAGAAGGAAGGTTTCCTTTATCAACGGCGCGAGACCAAGAGGAAGACGGTCCTCGCTGTACCTCTAATGGACGATATCTGGGATGAGGGTCTCGCCCTCCTCAAGAACCCATCCACAACGCCTGCGAGAAGGGATCGGTACGAGAAGAAGTACCGGGTCCCGGACGCGGCCCCCTTGTGCCTTCGGGCACAGCCGACCCCGGACTAGGTCGTCTCCGCGGCGGCCAGGAAGAAAGCAGGGGGGGCCTCGGCCTCTACGTCAACCTCCCCGCCGGACGGCGAGGGAAAGAAGTTGGACACGATGGGACGCAGAGTCATCTCATCGGCAGCGACGAAGATTAAGGCTGCTAACGCCTTGGCTATCGTAGCCCGCTACGACAGGGAGTTGTGGTACAAAATCGCCCCCCTGCTGGATTTCCTACCAGACAAGAGGGCGGAGGCCCTAGAGATCTTGCAGGAAGGAGAAGTGGCGTCGGACCACGCCATTACGATAGCGACGGACATCGCTGACACTGGATTTCGCCAGTTGGGCAACGGCGTGTGCCTTAGACGGCGTGGATGGCTCAAGGCAACTGACTTCCGTCAGGACGTGCAGACCAGAGTCTTGGACATGCCGTTCGACGGGAGCAACCTGTTTGGGAAAACAGTGGACGATTCCCTACAAGCCATCAAGACGGACACGGAGACTGCCCGGGCTCTTGGTGTCCTCCAGCAACGACGGCCGCCCTTTCGGAGCGGCAGAGGCAAGCAGGATGCCTCCAAAGGTTCCGGCGGCGGATTTTCCACCTATCGTCAAGCGGCCCGTTCATCGTCACAGGAAGCCTACAGGGGACGAGGCAAGTCGGGCGGACCCCGCCGTCGTCGCCAAGGAGGACAAGGCGGCAAAGCCTCGTTGAAGCAGGACTGAACCGGCCGTGGGGTCGGGCCCCCACCGAAGCACCCCGGTGGGAGGCCGGCTGGCGAGCTTCGTCAGCGTGTGGGAGTCCATCTCCACCGACCGTTGGGTGCTGGACGCCCTGGCCCAGGGTCACGCGCTCGAGTTTCTAAAGAAGTGCCCGCGCGTCCCCCCCTTGGCCAGGAAGGAACATCACGTCCCTCAACTTCTCTTGGAGGTAAAGGCGATGCTCAAGAAAGGCGCCATCGAGCTCGTCCCAAAGAGGCTTCGGGGCTCCGGAGTTTACTCAAGATAATTCCTCGTGAAGAAGAAGACGGGAGGATGGCGTCCCATCCTGGACCTACGACGACTGAACAAATTAATCAAGGCACAGAAGTTCCGGATGGTCACCCTCCAGCACGTCCTGGGTCAACTGGAGGAGGGCGATTTCCTGCCGTCGTTGGATTTGGAGGATGCCTACTTCCAAATCCCCATCCTAAAGGGACACCGAAAGTTTCTCAGATTCGTGGTCCAACAGTGTCACTACCAGTTCAGAGCCCTTCCCTTCAGATTGAGGTCAGCACCCAGGGTGTTCACCAAGTGCCTCGCACCGGTGGCGGCGCGGCTGCGCCTGGAGGGGGTCCACGTCTACCCCTACCTGGACGACTGGCTCATCCGAGCAAAGACAAAGGAGCTCGCCGCGGAGCACACGGCGAGGACCGTCCAACTACTCACAGACCTGGGATTCTCCATAAACTACGCCAAGTCCCACCTGGTGCCCGCTCAAGATGCACTGTTTCTGGGAGCGAAGCTCGACACAGTGGCGCTTCTGGCTGCTCCGTCGGAGGAAAGGACGAGGGCCATCTTGGGCAAGGTGCAACGGATGCTGGTTGTGGACGCGACCAGGGTGAGGTCCATCAAGTCCCTCCTCGGAATTATGTCTTCTTGCATTTATCTCATCCGCCTGTGCAGGCTTCGGATGCACCCGTTACAGGAGTTCCTGGACGCTCGCTGGATCCAGACGACGGGCAGCTTTGAGGACAGGATCACACTCGACGAGAGCTTCCGACGAGCGATCCGGTGGTGGGGCACCCGCGCGCATCTGACGGCGGGCATGGACTTCCAGACCCCGGACCACCAGAAGACAGTGACCACGGATGCCTCCCTGGAAGGGTGGGGAGCGCACACCGAAAATCTGCATGCGAGGGGCCTTTGGCTGCCAATGGAGTAGTCCCTCCATATCAACGTCCTGGAACTCTGTGCAGTATTTTGGGCCCTTAGGTCTTTTCTTCCGTCCCTCAAGGGCAAGGTGGTGAGGATCTTCACCGACAACACCACCACCATGTTCTACATCAGGAAGCAGGGCGGTACCAGATCCCCAGCCCTGTCCAAGGAGGCTCAGGATCTGTGGCATTGGGCCGTCGCCCAAGGGATGTTTCTGGTGCCGTTTCATCTGGCAGGGATAAAAAACACCATCGCCGATTCGCTCAGCAGGGAGCTGCGCTCGTGCCACGAGTGGGAACTGCGTCAGGATCTAGTGGACCGCCTCTTCCGACGGTGGGGCACCCCCCAGATCGATCTGTTCACGACGGCGACAAACTCCAAGTGCCGGAGGTTCGCCAGCAGGTTTCCCCAGCCGAGGAGCATGGGCGATGCTTTCTCGTTCCCCTGGGAGGGCCTGTTCCTATATGCGTCCCCTCCATTGCCGCTGCTTATCCGGCTCATCAACCAGCTCAAGAGGTCACTGTGCAGGATGATCCTCGTCGCACCTGCGTGGCCGAGGCAGATATGGTTCCCGGACCTTCTGGACTTGTCAGCGTCCCCGCCAATCAAGCTCCAGTGGACGCGGATCTTCTCTCCAGGGAAGCAGGCGCCATCCTCCACCACGACCCGAAGTCGCTGAACTTGCAGGCCTGGCTCCTGCAGCGTTAGAGTTTGGAGGTTACGACATACCGGCCGACTGCAGAGAGGTTCTTGCAAAGGCCAGGGCGTCCTCAACTCTTAAATGCTACGGACACAAATGGAAGAGGTTCTCTGTCTGGTGCCACGCACAGAAGATTAACCCTCTACGGATTACGGCTCCTCAAGTACTGCCGTACCTGCTGACGCTGGCCAAGGCTGGGCTGGCGCACGCTTCCATCAAGATTCATCTTGCTGCGATCTCCCGATACACCAGAACCACGGGACGGACGTCTTTGTGGTCTCATCGTCTGGTGAAAGAATTCATGAAGGGACTGTTCAGATCGTTCCCGCCGGTGAAGGCCCCGATCCCGGCGTGGGAGCTCAACGTGGTGCTGACCAAGCTCATGGGACCTCCGTTTGAGCCTCTGCACTCAGCTCTGTTGAAGTTCTTGTCGTGGAAAACAGCGTTTCTTGTGGCCATCACCTCCGCACGACGGGTGGGAGAGATCCAGGCCCTTTCCTGCAAGCCCCCGTAATTGACTTTTCACGACACAAGGGTAGTGCTCAGGACGCACCCCTCCTTCATGCCCAAGGTGCCGTCGGACTTCCACCTCAATGAACACTTGGTGTTACCTGTTTTCTTCCCGTCGCCTTTGTCGCCGGCTGAAAGGACTTTGCACTCGCTGGATGTGGCTAGAGCGCTGAAGTTCTACGTGGACCGCACAAAGAGTTTTCGGAAGACGTCACAAATTTTTGTGAACTTTGGATCTGTCAATCAGGGGAAGGCCCTCTCGAAGGCTTCCATTTCCAGATGGCTCTCCGGCTGTACCATGTACTGTTATCGGTTGGCAAACCGACCGCTGCCTGGCCGTCCGAGAGCCCATTCCACCAGAGCGATCGCAGCTACCACGGCGTTTCTATCTGGTGTGCCATTGCTGGACATCTGCAGGGCTGCTACGTGGAGGTTGACGCACACCTTCACGAAATTCTACTGCGTCGATCGGGATTCCAGGGAGGAGTCCAGGGTCAGCCAAGCAGTGCTGCGCAACCTGTTCGCCTAAGGTGAGCCTGGTGAGGAGTTAAGAATGCTTAATGTTGAGTTTTGGATGTAATGCTTAATGTTGAGCCTTTGCCACCTCCCGTGGTTGTGCATGTGTGTACTGCTATGTACTCTTTTATTCATGAGCATGTGAATCCATGCCAGACCCCATGCTGGAGAAGGAACAAGTTACTTACCTGTAACTGTTGTTCTCCAGCATGGGTCTGGCATGGATTCACATGCAAACCCTCCCGCCTACCCCTCTGTGGCTCTTCACTTGGTCATACTGCCACTTCACGTGCTACCAAATCTGAAGATGGCTGCCAGAGGCGGGGCTTAGGGAGATGGCAGTCATTGGCTGTGGTCAGTATGACGCAGACAGCAGTGATTGGTTACTACTACGAAAGACAGATCAGAAACGAAACTGATACTGATTTTTCTTTACCGAGGATTCCCAGCCTGACGACGGCGAATATTCATGAGCATGTGAATCCATGCCAGACCCATGCTGGAGAACAACAGTTACAGGTAAGTAACTTGTTCCTTATTTACGGGCACAGCCATGATGGCACCTACGCTGGACACTGCAGGATGACTGGGTGTGATTGGCTAGGAATAGGTGGTGTGACTGGTATACCAGCATGCAACCCTATCCATGTGTTCAATGCCCACCGAGGATATGACACTATAAGGTCTTTGCCCGTAAGTGGTATGTGGCAGTAGTTCAGGGTGGGCTTCCTTAGGCACGTAGCATACCAGGATACTGGTCCCTGCTAGCCAATGGGCTTTACGCAGGCATCTGACCTGGATGGTGAGGGACTCTAGGGACTGCGACCACTTGAGCACCTGATGGAGAGGTGTGCTCCAAGGGACACAACCTTTAATAAAGCAGTGCTCTGGCTTAATCCAATCAGCCCAGCTGGCTACCTGAAGCCGATCTATGAGAATGGTGCCTGTCTATCAGATGGGTGGCAAATCTGGTAAAAATCAAAGGCACTATGATCATAACAGTATATACAAATCACTAGACACAAACTTGCACAAAAAAATGCAAACTTATATTAGAACTGTGTACAATACCCCAGGTAGGGAAAAGGGTAGGTAGGAGGTAAGTAGGTAGGATGTGGTAGGATGCACACCAAAGCTGATCCCATCAGTGCATCCCAAAAATGTAGCAAGGTGGATCGTACCACACACTGTTGAAAGACAGGTGTAGGCGGGCACACTATATACTTTTATCTCATAACCCTTGACCCACTTCCTACCGGAGTTCCAGATTGCCTTGGTGAGCCTTGTGTGGAAATAGGCCAGGGACAGAAAGGGAAAGGTTGGGGCAGGATGGATTCCCCAAAAAAACAGTAGGGATGAACACATTTGTTTATAATAAACTGGCACACAAAAGGGTAAGTGGACAACAAAATCCTGGTGTACGGTTTCTTTAGTTGTTATTCTGATGACTTATTCCTTCTTCCAGTTTGCCAGCAGGGTAAAAAAAAAGGAATCGCAAGACCGTATTTACAATTAAACTAAACCTAAACAGCTGCATAACTAAGCAACCTTTCAAAATTGATTCCTTTTAAAATATCTGAAACTGTTCTTAGAAATATGTACAAAGCCTCTATACAGTGCTCTGTAAAAAATGTATATGAACTCTTTACTCAGAGACAGCATGGCCAGGGCTGTCTCAAGGTCCTTGCTGCTGTAAATGTTTTCTCTCCTCTGCTTGGTGATGTCTTTAGCAGGCAGTGTGTTACTTGGGCAGCCTGACAGCAACAGCAGGGTGTGGTATGGCCCAAAGTCTTTAGTTTGGCTGGGCTGCGTATGTCGAATGCAGCCCAGCAATTGCAAGCAGCATGGAGGGGGAGTGCCTTTGATGAATTTGGCCAGGTTGCATAATTCAGATTCAGTATGACATTCGCTGCAGCATTGTAGGTTTGAGGGGGCTCACAAAACTCAGCCCAAGCTACTTTTAACAGGTGGGACCCAGGGAGTCCTGGTGGATCGCCTGGAAGGGGGCAGCCGCTTTAAAACAAATATGCGTCCCAGAAGGCAGTGGTAATGTCAGGCACTCCCTGCTGTGGGTAGTGCCGGTTTTCGGGCAAGCCAGGGCCGGCGATGACGGGAAGGCACCTGGGAGGCGGTGTGAGAAACCTGAAGGTGTCAAACCCGCTAGTCCCCAGGGATCTGTCCTCCTGGTGGCCGGGACACAGTCATCACTATTGGATCCAGTGCCTGGGGGTGGACCAGTTCGAGAGGATCACCTGGATGAGGGGTCTTCGGGGAGTGGATATGGGACACCGAAGGGTGAGACGGGTATCCCCTTTCTTGTAACAACCTGTCCCCATGCTAGCGGGTAGGATACCTAGAAGCCAATGCCCCCACCCTCCTTCCCGACGCACACTTTCTCACAGAAAATTAATCCTGAGTGACAACAGACTAACACCAGAGCTGTATACACGAAATGTCCCAATACCCTGGTCATGCAATTACTAATCATTATGCACACCTGACTCCCATCACACTCCCCCACATGGATAAAAGGCGGAGCACGGAAGCACATGCTGAGCGAGATAAAGCACAGGAGGAAGCAGCAGTTCCAAGATGGCGTATTAACTCAAGGAGAAAGGCTGAGAGACCAGAGCGGGTTGCAAGGTGGGAAGTGCCCTTGGCCTCGAGAAATTGTTACTTTCACAAGCCTTGGAAAGTGAGAAGCCCAAGACCGGGAACTGACGCTGATCTATCCAACACTGTGCATCAAAGGTATCCGGGGCGCTCCTGTGTTGATAACCCAGACCGGGAGGAGCGATTGCCGCAGTGGTAATGTCCTTGGCTCCTGCAAGAAAGCCACGCCAGTAAAAGCAGCACAGCTGGTGAGTCAGAGAAACCGATACGAAATCAGCTTGTGTTTGAACCAAGGATGCAAGCTTGCGCATTGTATGAAGAACTCCACAAAGGACAGTGTTTGAAGCGCATGTGAAGAGAGGCGCGAAAAAGTTGAAACTAAAGAAGTGAATGTACTTTGAAAAGGACAAATAAGATAACGGGTACAGAGTGGTCCGGTGTCACGTGGGTGCTCATGCGATGGTATCCAACTGAATGGCACTGCATTGTAATAAAAGGAACTTCATATCGAAGTGGTCCTGCGACGGGTCGAGCAAATCCCTGTGCACATTCGAAAGTCTTCGATAAGTATAAAGTGAATTGCAATTGGTCCGATCCCGGCTGAGGGAGACTAATTGAATGTGAACAAAGGATCTGAGCCCGGCTGAGGGGGATCCAGGGAGAGCTACCCAAACCATATAATTATAAGAAGAAAATACATTTTTTTTTGTTTTGTACATCAGGCCCTTCAAATCAAGACACTTTGATGCAATAGAGACTTGAGTCCTAAAGGCCTTGATGCTGAAATTGGAACTCTATCCGTGTGTCTAGTGTGTGTGCTTGTCTCGAGTGAACCACGTTGCCCTGTGCTGAAAATGTGGGGAAGGGAGGCCAACGGCCCGAACATCCTGACTTATTTTGTGAACACTTCTTTCTTTTTTATGAACACTCCCCCACACTATTTGTAAATTAGCAGTAAGGATTGGCAATAGGTTTTTTAGTATAGGTCCTTTTGTTTGACAAGACTCCACTAGGACTGCATTCTTTATTACTTGATCGTCGTAGCTTGCTCCCATCTTAGATTTAGGTTTAGATAGGCGTTTATCACACCTCTTTGAAAGTTGAATAAACACCCTTGAACTGTGGTCACTTGTGTCTGTCTTACTTCGATACCATGCATTCCTTACAGCAGCGATGATTATGGGTGCTCCCCTGCCTGTCAGGCAAGCGCCACTATGCAGGTCCAGGCAGTGGCGGTGTGATGGCACAGAGTAAAGTGCCTCTCCACCCTCCTTTTAGTGGGTTGAAAACTGGTGTCCTTACAGCGCACCGCTTGTGCTGAGCCAAGGTTTGTTTTTTCTTTTAGATTAAACAAACAACTAGACAGCAACTAGAACACAAGAGAGATATAACTTTGTCCAATGATGTCAGAATGGAGCTATAGAAAAATGCATGAGGCTTTAATCTAAGTGGACCTTTTGTCATAGTAGAAGTCAAAGTCTCTAGTCTACAGAAAAAACACTGTCCAAATGATAATAGTTCCTATGCTGACTATCTTCAGGTCTCTCAGTCACTGGATGTTTACAGTGTCCCAGCACATTTTCTTGGCTTCTACTTGGGTGAATATCCATTGTGCATATGTGAGCAGTAGCGCGTGTGCATTTGTATGTGAGCATGCATGTGTGCATACACGTAGATGTGTGTGTGTGTGTTGATTGCAGTTGATATTAGATTGAGTCTACGGTGGGTTTGTAAGAGGTGGGGGAGAGTTTGGAAGAGACATGAGTGGAACACACCATCATGGACAGGTTTTCTTAATGAGGCACGGCAATATTACTGACATCATGGGCAGAGACAAGGTGTTTGTTTTTACCTGCGGATACAGGCCAATAGTGTAGCAGTCTGCATGGACATACTTTTATACAGTCGCATGACCATACTACTGGCATTATGGGTGAAGCCAATTTGAGTGTTATTGCGTGGGATGATGCCCTATAGTGGCCTAGCCAGCATTGCCCTGTTTTCACACGGTGGCATGGCAATAGTAGCATAATTATGGGCAAAGCCAACAGAAGTGTTCTTGCTTGGGGCTACTTGCCAGTGTTGGCACAGCCAGCATGTGCATGTTTTCTTAATGTGGCATGACAAGAATACCCGCATTATGGTTAAAGTAAATTATTGCTGCCATTATGGACAAATCCAATGTGCATGCTCTTTATGTTCTTAGGTGAGAATGCTGTTGTATATTGGCACAGGCAGCATGAAAATGTTGTGTTACATTGGCAGAATATTGGTGTGTATTGTGGGCACAGCGAGCATGGAAATGTCTTCTTGCACAAGTAGAATACTGGAATATATTGTGTGTAAATGTATCAAGCAATTGTGCTGGAAAATGCACTTTGTGTACTGTTGGTAACATGACATCTGTTGGATTATTTTCATGTGTTACCCTGAAAAGCCAATTGTAAACTGTGTAGGTTTTTTAACCGTTTAAAGAAAATAAAGCGTGTGGTAAAATGCACCATTTTAATCATTTATTTTGTAAGATTTCTCAGAAGAGAACCCTGTGATTGCCTTTGGTTGGTTGGGGCTCCCTCGCTATGCATGTCGCTTGCTCATATTCATAATCCTAGCAAATATTTACGCTCCTCCAGTGAAAACGTTCACCAGCTGCCACTGGTCAGGCAGAACTGTTTTGGTGCTCTCAAGGCTCAGCAAGCTGGCTCCCTGTTTTTCAACTGCCCTGTGTACCCATAGCTCTACCAGCCTGTACTGCTTGTGGGCTGCCCAGTTCCCCAGCACTGCAGGACTTCTGGTGAGCATGTGTGCTGCATTTGGCCGTCCGCCTGTGATTGGAGTGGGTGTATGCTTACAAGTTACTCACTCAAACACCTAAAATCAATGTCTGCTAAATTCCAGATGTTGTGGCCCCTGCATGCCAGTTTGCATGTTCAGTATCTTGATCCTTACCTCTTAACAAGTGTTCCCATGCACTTAAGGTGGGGGAGAGCATAGAGTCTCTTCAGATCCACATATACTAGCTAAGGTTTATTTCAGTTAGGAGGTTGCATTTGCTAGTTCACAGCACCTCCGGAGCCAGCGCAATATGCTCCACAAAGGCGACTTTAAAACATCACTTCACTTTCCAATGCCACCTTTTTAGTTTTCCTTCCCCGAGGTTGGTAAGGGTGGCATCTTCGGGAAGATTAGTGTCCCTATAACAAGCAAATGGTGGTATTTCTCTCTTCTGAGCTCTGTGCGTCACCTTGAGGATTATTCCCTACTCTGAAGAAATGGTTGGGACACCAGTGGTTTTAATAGTTGCCTTCTCTGGAAACCGCTAAATTTGCCAGTTAGATTTTTTAAAATATTGTTCTTGTTGAGGGGAAGCTAGTCTTGGTTTTTCTTGGACACAGGTTCTAGTTAGGCCAAGCCACTTGGGAAACTCAGATAGGACAGTACTGAGCACTACGATCTCTGGTAGTCCAGGCATAATTGCAGTTTCAACAAGGATAGTTTGTCCCTCTGCTTCAAATACAAGTATAGTCTTGAGGTAGCTTGCCTTATCCATGTGGATGTAGGTGATCTGTTCCGGTTAACCCTTTGATGGGGACACCAGATTGTCATGCATCGTGGTCTCTTGGGTTCCCAGATCTAACCGAGCATCGGTAGGAGTACCCCAGTCTGAATTAGGAGCTTATGTTTCTCTTCTCATGGGCTTTGGGAAAATATTTGGCTACTCTAGTCAGTAGTCCTTATCCTGCTATGGTTGTTTGCTGGGGCCCATATAGCTCATATCCATAGACTTCCATACGAAGATCTGAACTGGTTTGGACTACGTAGTCTATTCTTCCGCAAGAGTAACATTTCAGTTCTGGTCTGTAGGTGTTTGTCTGGGTGAGTTCCCACACTTCAATTATCAGAGTGATTTGTAGTGCTTCTAATCATTTTCCCTCTAAGCACTTTCATATTTTTTTTAATTCTTTTTATTGTTATAGTTAAATCAACTTTTCAATATATTTAAAAACATACAATGTTAGTTTTTTAAATCAAAACTGAAAGTATCTTTTTACAATTCTCACTTAAAATTTTTAAACACTTTGTTTCATTTACATCACAGAATTAAAAACAAAATATCGATTTTAAATAAAAAAGGAAAGAAGAAAAATTGAAAAAGCCGTTTCTGATTTAAGCAGTCTACACAGTTTACGTGGTATTACATCCCATACTTTAGACCAATCATGTTACAGTTTAGGAATGGCATCATTAAGTTTAAGTGACAACAAGAAATTGATAACAAAAATTCTTACTTTGTTCATGTCGGTGTTGTATACCATAATCCAGATATTTGTAACTGTCAACAATTTATAAGCTTCAAAATAGCGTTTAAAATGAATAATTCTGGTTTGAAGAAGTGCAGAACAAGCAGCTATTAGGTGAGGCAAGGCTTCAGGCATTTTGGGATTTTTACAAAAACGACAGACATTCTCAGAGTTGGGCATCAGTTTCCATTTAGTGAGAACATCCTTGGTGTGCAACACATTGCATCTAAACCTAATGAATAAATCCCTATATTTAGAATCAGTACATTTTAATATATAACTCTCAATTACAGTTGTTTACAATGTCTAGAATGCAAGCATTCCAAAATGTTCCTGTGTATTGATCCAGTCCCACAACATGATTTTATCTTTCGCTTTGTTAGGATTAGATATTGATATTGATATTTTATTTCTATCGCGCTCGTACACAAGTGTTTCAGAGAGCGGTAATGTATCTAATGAGCAACAGCTCATTAGATACATCAGCCTCTAGCAAATACTCTTCAACTTTTGTTCGCCAAATTGACATGGTTACATGAGTGGTTACATTTTTATATTTGGATAGTACATTCAGAATGGAATTCTCTTTAGAGTTCATAATACACTTCCGGTATAGACTACACAGCTTCCACATGTACATTGTATAGAGAGAAGTTAATCCCAACTCATATCTCAGTAAACATATAGAAACTGCTTTCGGTAGTCTCAACAAAGAATTCAAAAATGAACCGTCAATGATTGACCAAAAGTATTCATCTCGTCACGTCCTTGACTCCGCACCATAAATCACTGTTGGAACCGCTTTCTGGCAATAATATATCAGTAATGGTTTTAAAAAGAAAAGGCCATACTTATGATGTAGTATAGAGGCTTGAGCAGAAGCAGTCTTCATTTTCATTATAGTATGGGGCATCGGATAACATGGTATTGACGTTTAGACCCAAATACTTATATTCTGCTACGATTTCAAGAGGGCGCTGTTGGAGGGACCAGACTCGATGAATCCTTTTTTTGACACGTGGGGGCATCACCAACATGATCTTTAATTTATTCGTATTGACAATTAAATTATTCATAGTTAGTTACCCAAAGTGTCCAGCCAGGGCCTGCAGTCCCCTGGCAGTTTTCACCAACACCAGGTCGTCGGTGTAAAACAGCCAGGGGATCGCATGGTCCCTCAAACGAGGATAATCAGATGTAACCACTGCAAAGCTATGCACCATGTCAGATATGAAGTAGTTAAATATAGATGATGCCAACAAACAACCCTGCTTCAAACCTTTATTAGGTGTTAATACAGCATGTGAGCCTACCATCCATAGATAGTCTTATTTGAATAGATGTGCTGGTATGAAATTCCTGTATCCAATGCTGTAAATATGTAAGACAAGGACCCTAATTTAGAAAGAAGATGTCTAGAAACAGAGTCAAAAGCGTTTGCAAAGTCAATAAATGCCAAGAACAGAGGCCGCTTCAATTGTAACTCGTGTTCTTTGATGGCATGTAGAACATGCAAATTAATAGATGTGCCTAGTCCCGGTATGAAGCCAGTTTGAAACGGGTCATTAATATCGAGCGTGTTGGACCATTTGTTAAAATCGACCAAGACTAAACGTGCAAATAACTTGCCTGGGGCATCCAAAAAGGCTATTGGCCTGTAATTCTGAGGACTCGATCTATCTCCTTTCTTGAATATAGGCACAAAAATCGATTTCTGCCACGAGTGGGGAATTTTTTGTGAGTGGATGGTCTGAGAGAATATGACTCTTAAGATACTGGCCCAGGCTTCGGGTGGGCTTTCAACATTTTGTTAGAGAGCCCCTCCGGTCCCAGAGCTCTCGAAGCGCTTAACTTTTTTATGTTATCCAATATATCAACTTCACTAATAATCAGCTAGGGCTTCATGTCAAAAACTGATGGGGGGACAGAGTTGGCCCAGTGCGAATCTGCATATAATGAAGTGTAATATTATGTCCACACCTCTTCGGGGACTGCATTAATCTGAGTCACAGATTGAGCATTCACGTATACTGGTTTTATGAGACCCCAGACCATGGCAGAGCTCTTAGATGCTAGCAAACGTAACATAATCTGAGCATCATTGAGATGCATGGCCGCTTTATGTTGTTTGACCCAGTTGTTATATTTGTTTCTAACACTATTGGTTTGTTTAATTTTTTCCTTAGGGTGATGCATATATTACATTTCAAATTTCTCTTTTCAGATTAGCCTTATGGGTTCTGATTTCTTTATCATACATATGCATGGGATTTTTCTTGATTGTAGATTGTTGAGGACCTTTTACTCTGATGAGCTGAAGGGCCGCTACATAAGACCCATCTTGATGAAGAATATCAGGACCTAAAATATCTTTTGGATATGTTACAGCCAATAGGAGATCACCCAAAATCGGTGGCGACGACCTAAATCGGTTTCCCTTAGAAGATAGCATCAGGTCAACAGTATAACACTGGAACAAGTCACGATTGCTATTATCAGGCCATTTCCATGTCATTTCAAGAATATTATGGTCACTCAAAGTCTGTTCGATAACTTGGAAGGACTTCAAAAAAGTAAACAAGTTGCTGTCAATATATATATATATATATATGTCAATCAATGACGAATGAATACCAAATTGCCATGTGTGATTTAGGAGGAACATCATCTCTCATGGAGCCATTCACCATAATTAACCCTCTTTCCTTCATGAGGTGAATCCATTGTTTAGAGGACTCGCTAAACTTGCCTCATTTCCCTTTAAAGCAGTTCATATTGAGATCCCCCGCTATAATCGTGTGGACTATTGAGGAGTCTTTAGAAATGAGATCAAAACATATGTCCAGATCCTCAAAAAAAAATTGTTTTTCATTACCTGATGATTCCAATAAAGATTCAGGCAAGCAAGGCACTTGTGATTATGGGTGATCTTGCCTAACTGCATATACCTGTTGGGCGAAGCCCAGGACTCTAAACACAAGTTAGCAGAGGTCTTAATGGCTATGAGCAATCCCGCCATAGGTCGTCCTCTCAGAGGATGTGAAGCAGGAGTCAGCACGAGTTGATGATTTTCCCAAATGGGAGGACTTCTAAGCCACATTTTCTGCATTAAAATGATATCATAGCAGGCTAGAAGGCTCACTGAGGATGACTTTGTGTTTGTGTCCTCGCGTATTCCACAAGGGCAATTTGAAAGTATAAGTTTGGCTGTTGACGGGTTGTTATTGGGTGTTATCTTGTGCATAAGCTTGAGGGAATGCTACAGACTGTGAGTGATTATTCTCGACTGCAGAATATGAAATTGTCATGGGGGTAGTCAGCCAAGGTTGCATATGGGCAGCTCTCGAATTCTGCAAATTGAGTTTTTCTCCAGAAGCTCCCTTGCTTAGGTTTAACAGTATAAATCACATTTGATACATTTCCCGTCTGGCTCGCCAAATAGAGTTTCGAACCAGAGCTGACAACATCCATATTTTAACCACTGAATTGTCGTATTCATGGATGAACTCTATTTGAGCTATATCGGCGGGTAGCACATCTTAAAGAGAAGGGATGTTTTTTAGAATATTCAAAACGGCTGACCTATTAAGGTCGTAAAAACCATTCTCGCCACCACGACATTGTAGGATAAGACTAAAGTGCATGCTGTCATTACAATTATTATGTCGACCTTTAGCGCGATTATTAACTTCATGATTTTTGTTGCCAAGCAGGCCAGCAGTATTTTGGCGGGATGGTAGTTGGTTTATGCCCATAGGTTTAATGGTAGATTGAAATGTCATTGTATGAGCCAACTTACTGGGGGCTGCTTGTAAGGACAGATCAGTTAAAGCTTGCGTTTGTTGCCGAGAAGTACAAGGAGGACGAGACATGAATAACCCTACAGATTTCTGGATTTCTTCACGCCTACTCTGTAGAGTGGATGCAGGGGATGACTTGATTAGAGGAGCCAAACTAGTGTAAGGAGGGTTATACGTTGGTTTTAATTGTAAAGCACGTACGTTTTGTATGACTAAAGGTACAGCGCTTGCTTTAGTAATTTCATCAACCAAATTATCCAAGGGGGCGTATTGCAAATTAGGAGGAAGTGGTCCATCAGTTTTAGGAGCGCCTGATTTGACTGCTTTGTGGCAATCTTAAATTTGGAAAGAGCAGCATACTTCCTAACAATGGCAGCACCTTTTTCTTTGATGCCTCTGTCAGGGAGTGAAAGGAACTTCACAAATTGCCGAGAATTTCTAGTCTTTTGTAATTTTGAAATATTTTCATTCTTTGTTTTTTTGGTTGGAGCCATTTTTGAAGTGGTAGTGAGTTTTTTTAATTTTACTATTCTCTTGTACAGCAAAGATGCCAAACGCTGTAGTGTTCAGCTTTTTGGATGTTCTTATTGCAGAGTCAAGTAACAGATGTTCCACTGACGGGATTACATTATCAGGTGTAATCATGTCTACATCTTTCCCCTGCCGTCTGATACAGCCATTGCGTTAGTTGTTTGCAGATGGTTGGTCTATTGTGCACGTGGCTATGCTCATTGGATTAGGTTTAGCACCTGAGGATTTAGGGAGAGCACTAGGTTTGCCTGGTTGGATAATTTCGTTGACAATGATACAATCCATAGAGCTATTAGAAGACATGGAGTGCGTCATTGTTGAGACTGCAACCTTTCTAACTGGCACAAGCCTTAGTTCTAGCAGTTCTTTTAATAAAAAGTTTTGATCTGTCAATCGTGATTCTAAAGACTCGTACAATTTGGCCAGTGAGAACAAGGCTGTATTCATTGTTTGAAGAGTTGTTTCTGTAGATAGAGCCATTGGGTAAGATGCTATATCATTATTGTGGGAGGATACATGGCTAGCTCGTCTCGGAGTAGGCTGATTATATGAAACCGAAGATATCGAGGATGCATGTGGAGATTCTGTAAACATTATCGGTGACTGAGATAAGTGTTCATAATCGGGTAGATTATCTTGTTTATCCATGTTAAGCGGTATATTACCGTCATTATCCGGCTGTAATTCTAGAAGTGCTGGTTACTCCGTGTTCAATTGGTGAACGCCATGCATCTCTTCCATACATGGAGATAATGAAAAAGGTGCAACTGCAGGGTGTACTTGCACCTTAGTTACTGACTGAGTTTGTGAAGGCAGAGCAAAATTGCCCAAAAGATTGACTCCGAAAACGCCGCCAATAGAGAGTCAGGTGGCGTGCAAAGGTCTATGGACGGCGACTGAATTTTGGCAGTTGTAACAATACTAGCAGAAGGCAATGTTTGCTCTGGTAGCTTCATTGACTCACTCGGAGGCAATAACTTGTCAGATACTTTATCTGCATAGAACTTGCGGATGTCAGTTGTGAGGGACATCGACCTATGGCGCACATTTCTTTTGTTATGGCATGTTAGACTTGCAACCTGGGGAGCACGCTTCGATGTAATATGGCTCGAGAAGAGGGCTTCCGCAAATGCCTTGGGAGGAGGCATATCAGTCAGCAGCGTGTACAACTTTGCCATCTGGCTTAGACAGATAAGGTATTACAAAACGGGGATAATTTAATTTAAATTTTTTTTAAAAAAATAGAATTTGACCTTAAAGCGCAGTTAGCTTCACCTCTGCACCCTCCAGCTCCATCAGCCCTTACACACCTTTGCTTGAATGCGCGCAACTTTGCATGCACTCTAGTTGTTATGGGCTTCTAGGTATTGGAGGAGGAGTCACGAGAGCACTGAGGAACAAAACAAAGTTGTTGTAAAAGCTATGGCACAATAAGGCACAATCTTAAATGTTCGTCCTTAATGATTGAAGGCTGCCATTTTACCGTGATTAGTTGTCCAAACTCAAATGTTCATCAAAGTCCACAAAGTTGAGAAAATAGCAACAAAAACCAAGCGTCCACAAGAGCAGCGTTCCCAGCCGTATCAGCCCTTACAAGCCCTTGCAAGCCCTAAGAACTTTCATATAAGCCAAGTGGGGGGCACAAAAAAAAGTACATCAGAATGGTTTTACAACTGTTTTATTTACAGCAAGCCTCTTCGAACAAACCCAAAGCAGACATCCTTCATCTTACAGTGCCTGGTCAGCCTTGGGATTAAGGGTTTCCTGCACCATGCTCAGTAGTGTCCTTCCTGTCTCACCTCTCAGTATCAGGCTGAAGGTGTACTCACGCCCTTCTTCTCTATGGTTAGTCTCTCTATCAGACTGCTCCAGAAATTATGCTTTATTTCACCTTCCATTTGCTGGTATTAGGCAAACTTTGCTTCAAGGCTCCGGACGAAAGGCTCGTAAATAAAAAGCTGAATGCACTTTTATTGCTCATTCGGCTTGGTAGTAATAATCGTAGCCCATAATGCCGAATAGGGATTGCGGGGGTGTCCCCCGCATACATTTAAATGTATAGCAGGGGGACAAATGGAGAAATTCCTAAAATCTTGAGTTACATCTGAGATGAAGAAGAGGCGCAGAACCATGAAGAATACCTGGTGGAATGGTAAGCACCATTCTAGCATTCTGTAGAGAAGGGACTGGGAGCTGAAGATAAAAACTAATAAGGACTTGCATAACTGTCGGAGAAGCCGGAGTAACTGCATTGAGGAAAGCGACCTCCGCACCAGCAGCCAAAGCAGGAGGACCGCTCAACCCAGTAGATTCAACCGAGACGCGAAGAAGGAATCCCTCCGGTCTCCACAAAATGACATACCTGGTGGCATGAAGTGAACCTGGAGCCGTACTGAGAACGGGAAGCCGGTACTGGGAATGAGAAGCACCACAGCAGAGCTAGTGGGTAGAGAAACACCTGCAGTGCATGGCGAACGACCACAAGCACCTGAGTAGGATCGGCAGAGCGTCCAGCGAAGGTAAAAGGCCAGATGCCGGTGCCAGTGGGGGCTTGGAAAGTAGGGTCTTGGACCCACAAGCAAAAACAAGTTATCTTCCTCGTGTCAGTACTGGGTGAGAGAGGGAGCCAAGTTGGTTAGAACGAGGTAGAAGAGAAAGCAGGGTCTGGACCCATATACAGAAACGCGGTATCTGCCACATGACAATAACTGGCAAGAGAGGGAGCCAAGTTGGTCAAACTAAGGAGCAAGAGAGACCAGGGTCGGAGACCCCACAGAAATTAGATGTTTTCCTCACAGCAACGCTTGGCAGGTGAGTGAACCAAGCCTGCGAAGAGTCCTGGGGCAGGGTCTCATACACCCTGACCTTATGAACTGGAAACCAAGCTTGAGAAGAGGAATGGGGAAGGATGTCATACTCTCTGACAGGTTCCATGTGTTAATATCCCTGCAAAAATATCGCCATAAAAAGAATCGCCATATTTTTGCGGCAATATTAAGGCATGGAACCTGCAGGGGACATACCCACATTATTTTTAAAGCAGCGGGGGACATCCCCGCAATCCCTGCTCCTAAAAACCCCCAAAACTATCCCCCCCCAAAAAATATTGCCTATGGCCGTTCCAGACGACCATATATATGGCAATATTTTTGGTGGGGATAATATGTAGTGATACCCACTGACATTGTGAACTGCAAACCAAGCCCGAGAAAAGGCCAGGGTAAAGGAGTAATTTCCCTTGCCATTGTGAGTTACAAACTAAGCCTGGAAAAAGGCCCGGGGAAGGGGGTCATTCCCAAGGCATTTTGGCAAGATTGAAAGCAAGGCACCTGGTGAAGGGAGGCATTCTCCAGGAACCCAATAGTGAAGAAACTATGTACAATAAGGAATGCTGACGTTTGAGTTGGAACTTTAATATGGAACATTGTTTGATGCTTTAAAAGGGATTGAGACCTGGGAAACGGAGGCATTCCCGCGGGTAAATTTTCCACCTAACAATCAGAACCTTTGTCTTTTTGAGTTAAACTGAGAACTTTGCTGCTTGTTAACCTTTCAATTTGGAACTTTGTTTTGTAATCTGAAAAAAGAATTATGACATGGGGAAGGGAGTCATTCCCTCAGGAAAAAGGTCCTAACTACAATTGGAACTAAGATCCACTGTTCTGAAGAAGGGAGTAATTCTTCTGGACCAAGAAGATCCATTACCCTTTTACTTTAGTTGCAAGTGTAAGGGACAGAAGCAGGGTTTTGTCACCGGATGGTGGACTCTTGATTTCCTTTGACATTCTTAATGAATCCTTAGTATTTTGGTTGAGGTAGGGAAACCCCTCTTTGAGTTAGGGCAACGTAGGTTTTCTCATTTTATTTATTTTTGATCAATAAAAGTATATGCCAACAATCATGCCACCTGTTTGACGGTCTCCTCCTTCTGCACCCTTACACCTCCTAGAACATTTAGGGGGAAAAGGACTAACCTATTTCTATTGTTTTTATTCTTCTTACTCCAGGTTTAAAAACATTTTTAAGTTTGTGTGGGATATGCCACTGGGGTTCTGAATCTCATGGGAGCACTGGTAAAATAACACTTAGTACTGTGTGTGGGGGTAGGTGGGCTCTGAATCTTCAAATTGCTAGTCCGTCATCTTGGATTTCATGTGTCATTACCAAGGTCCCGTGGGAGCCGTAGCATGCTGCTCCTCCGATGCCGGCACTTGTAAATGTTTGTAAATGTAGGGTACATTGGTTAAGCTCTCACATGTCCATTATGGTTATTCCGCTCAAAGACTGAGAGCTGCTAACACTGTCTGCGCAGTCTGTTATTCTACATTAACTCATCCCCGCAGGCCGCACAGATTTCTGCAAATTGCTTGTGTCTTTTTTTTGCTCAATTTAGTTTTTCACTAGGCCCTTTCAAAGTCTCGATTTCCTAAAGGGGCGGTGTCTCTAAAATGGGGCTTTGTTAAAACGAGGGAGAGTGTAGCAGTGGGTAACAGCGCAGATGGAAAGGGATGGCTGCTGACCTTTTTCGAGTCCTTTGCTTATGTGATGTGGCTTGAAAGGCCAGTATCATCGTTGCCTTCTCTCAGGCTGTATGCTGCCCTATGATAGGAGCAAAGTGGAGGTGACCACAGAATCATCCATTTGACACCCTGACCCATCATTCGCTTGGTTGGTGAGCTACCCATCCCCTGTGGACACCTAAGTAGAAATACCAGAAGTCAGGCAGGGTTCTTCATCACACCACTTATTTAAGACATCTTTAATCCTTTATGCAAGCTGTTGGTGCTGTCTTTGTAGTTTGTAATTGGAGTTCCCTCCGCTTTTTTGAGGTAATATTTTGAGTGCAGTTTCAGGTAGGAGTTTGGGTTTCCTGGCTTCACAGGTTTGTTCTCCCCAAATGTCTTTCTTTTCTATACCCTGTCTTATCTTTGAGATATAAGTGGGACTTCTCGTTTTACCAAAGTGACAAGCCTCCAAATGTATTTCTTTCCCACTCTATGGTTTTCGTAATTCTTCCTATCTCATTCAAACAGTTCTGTTTCACTGGATTATTTCCAATAGTTTTCCCATTAGGACGAGTTTCGCTTGATTTATGAATCTGCTTGCCTTGCCGGTATTCCCATTCCCTGTTTTACCTTGTGAGTTCTGGGGCAACTTCGGTGTTACTTGCAGGCCCTTGGATTATCTTTTGTTTTTGTTACCGCGCCATGGCTTGCTTTCCACTGTGTCTCTTTTCTTGATGTGCTGTTCTTGTCTTTGGGACGTCACTGGGATCATGACTCGGACTAGGAGCTGCTTACTCCCCGGGATGGTCTTGGTGCTGTTGTAAGGGCAGACTGCCCACCATTCTGATTCCGTGGTCACGCCACCACCACTCTTTCTCCTCCACCTTGCTTGGCTCTCTTCTGCTCTCGTACGCCAGTTGCTCAGAGTTTGTTTCCACTGGAGAGCGTCTCTGTCGCACATCGGCTCTGTCTTCTCCCAGATCCCGACCTCCTTCCACTCTGTTACGCACAGAGAGCTTTTCCCGTGTCTCTCGGATTTTGGCTCTCTCTTGGCTTTCTCTCTGCTCTCCGCTTGTTGGTCTCGCATCCCTTTTCACCCTTCTTGTCGTAGTCCAATGGAGACTTGAATTTAAAGGGATATCTTCCATTTCTTGTCGTTCATAATATAACTTCACGTTATCTTCATCATGAGTTTGATACAATTTTGGTATATTGTAGTAGTCCATCTAAGCCAACACTTAGAAGCCCTCAGGGAGTTCCTCATGGGAACGGGAGACCTTGTCTCCAAAGGGGAATCTCTCCCAGTGAGGTCCCACTTGCCTACACACTATGGAAGTTGTTGCGGTAGGGGCTCACCTCCCTAGCTTCATGGAGGGGGGCTGCCCCTTGGGGAGAAGAGACAATGTCCCTCAATTCATTACAGGTGCTATATACTATCCCTATCTTTCTCTGGGCCACCCTGTGGTTTTTGGCCACCCATTCAAAGCTAGTAAATAAATATTTAGGGTCTTCTCCATCTAGGTTTCAATGGGCCTCATTAAGACCCAGGCGGAAAACCGTGGTGCTAATAGCACCATGGTCCATGCCAGTAATTTACCGACTCCGCCATGGAGAAAGGGGGAATTACCACCCCATTACAAGGTTGGCGGGGCGGTAATTCCCCCTTCCTCCATGGCCCTTCCCCATTCCCATTTTTGCCCCATAGGGCTCAATGGGAATGGGGAAGGCGCTAAGTATGGTACCGCAAATTGCGGTACCGTACTTAGCACCAAGGTCCCTTTGTGGGTCCCTACTTTAACAGCTGGTGTACACCAGCCGTTAAGGTCGGGTCTCGCAAAGGGACCTCGTAATCAGGCGCTAATGGGTTAACGGCGCTGCAGCCTTTTACGGTGCCGTTAACCCATTAGCGCCAGGGTCGTAATGAGGCCCAATGTCTTATAATGTGTATAGCTGGGTCGACTGGATTAAATTAATCAAAGCAGTCTTTAGTTTTTCGAGGGCCTCATTATGGCGTTTCTCTGCATTTTACTTTGTTGCCCACCAGTTATCATGCCTCATCTCTGGGTTGGCATCCTTCCATCCTTGCCGCCAGTAATTCTAGGGACTGTGGGTTTGGTCTGAGTGAAGGCTTTCTCTGGGGAATCAAATGGGAAGTAACAACTCCTCTTCTCAGTGTTGGAGTGGGCAAGATAATCCCCTTAGATTTTTATATTGGGGTTCAGGTCAAAAGAAAGGGTTGTGTCCCAGGTTGTGTCCCAGGTTTGTCCGGTAATGTGTAGTAGTCTGCATCTGTAGCTCCCTTTTCTCTGGTAGTGTTTACCTAATTCCCCTGACTCTGTAGAGGCTGACTCTTCGGACTATGAGGTCTCCACAGCTTTAGAAAATGTATAGTAGAGGCAGTATTTTATTCTGTTTTATATGAGCCACCAAGTTTAGTATTAGTGGTAGGGATCAGGATTTTTGGGTACAGTGTTAAAGTAGGGGATTCAGTGTTTGCGAGAGTTGCAGCTTTAGTAGGTAAAGGTGTCTCCTGCAATCCAACAAGTTAGCCTTTTGTTTTGGTCTGTTGGAGTGCCAAATCTTTGAGTCTGGGCTCAGAGGTGTTTTCCTCTTTCGCAGGCCTGTAGTTCTGTCTGATGGTGTGTGGGTGGTTGAACGTTGTGGTGCAGGTTTTGATCATCCAACTGCTGGAACCACGTTGTGTTAGTCTAGGTAGAGTAGAACACTCAGTACACTTGGAAGGATGAATGAATACCATTTTTATTTTTAACACATTATTGGTTTGCCAAATGTATATGGGGAGCAATCTGAAATTAATCATAACAGGATGACCATCTTGGATGACCTATGAAAATGGTGAACCAGAGGGGAAGGAACAAAACACATTGTGGGGAATGCTTGTCAAAGTCTCTGCACTGAACCTGGTAAACCCTTGCCAGGATTTAAGAGATTATACAAGGTTATACTCACCCCTTGGGCTTGGGCATTATGGGTTGGATGACTTTCTACAGGGACTGCAACTAAAACACAAGAGTGATGTAACTTTGAATATCGATGTCTGGATAAAGATAAAGAAAACGGGTGAGAGGACCTAGTTTCCAAGTCAATTTCCTTACTCTACAAAAACACAGTGCATCGAATTAAGCCCCTGTTAGCTATCTATCTTCTGGCCACTGTCGCAAGGTGTTTATTGTGCCCCAGCATACTTTTTTTGGTTTCTCATTGGGTTGCTTACTTGGCTCTGATATTCTCTCTAGATCGCTTTCTGGGCTTGGATATTATGGCCATATGGCCCAGATCACCTACCTAGGCTACTGCGTTGTAGACACAGCACACATCGATCAGCAAGTACCTATGATTCCCCCATGCTAGAGGAAACAACTGAAACTGATCGGTTAGCAGGAGTTTCTCCCCTCCTCCCTGGGTACTTTTCAGGTTGAAGTTATTCTAACCGCTAGCCAGGATTCTGCCACTTGAGCCTGAGCCTACAAAAGGGCCTGGATGTGCTTCTTCTGCTTAGGGTTCTCTGGTTCCCACCAGGATTTGGGTGTCACACGCCGGCTCTCCTGGCGCATCTGGCCCGCCTAGTGACGGTATCGCTGTTAGAATGTTCCACTACGCTCCCGTTCCACTGGGAGCGTAGGTCTAGTCTTTTGTGTTCACTTGCCTCCTTCCTCTTCATAGCTCCGCCCGTTTCTTCCCTGCTTTGCGTTGCAACTCACTGCCTTTGCTTCCCATGAGGTTAACGCTAGTGTTTTTCTTCCTGTGCTTCATAGTGCGCTTCCTTGTGTCTCTATTGCCTTCTCTGTTCCGCCCTCTCTTTTCTTTTCCCGGTACGTACATGTGTTTGTTCGGAGTTTCTGCTCTGCTTTCTTCTGTCTGTGCCGGTTCCTTTCGTTCTGGCTTCTCACCCGTCTTGGGCTCTGACTTTCTCTCCTACCCTTTCTTCTGGGAATCTGATCCCGTCTGCTTCTTTCCACGTTACGCATTTCCCCTTCTGGTTGGTTTCCTCTTCTTTTCTGGAGCTTCCCTGTCTACTCGCCTTTTCCCAATTGGGGGATGCTCCTGTCCTTTCACAAGGGCCCATCCAGAGTTTCACTCATTCCTATTGCTTGGAAGTTTACCCGCTGCAGTCTGGAGCCCATTGACACTCGGGGCTCGTCCTGTTGCTTTGAGTGCCCGCTTGCACCCTTTATCATCTGGAGGACTTGTGCTACTACAGTTTGTCAGCCACTGAATCTCCCAGTGTGACAAGAACAATCCGAGAGGTTTTTTCCACCTTCGGGCTTTTTCTTTTGTTGGACACCATTAGGAAGGAGCCCCTCTTGCTTGCCATTATCCGAAAGGCAGCAGAGTGGCTTAGAACCGAGGGATGCCCTACCTCTACGAAAAAAGATTTAAAGATAAGAAGAAAGGTGGGAAAAGATTTGAGGCTTCAACTAAAGATACAGGTGAGGAGAGGAGGAGGTAGGGGGCGATAGTTCTCAGCGACGACCCTGATATTTGTGTGGATCACCTCCAAAGTGACATTGGGCTAGGCCCACCCGCAGATTTGAAATCTGCTCCTCTCCTTCGATTTTCTCTGGTCCTTGCCAGGATCTGGACTAAAGCCCCCAGGAGATTTTTGGAAAGGTGCTTTCTCTTTTGTCCATGCATTTAAGGGACTAAGATATACTGTTCAGTAAAGTACTTCTTGTTCGAATGGATTGTGTCCTCCCACCTATTCTTCATCTTTTGATAAATATTCTTCCAGCTTCAGCTGCTTCAGCAAAAATATGTTCTCGACAGAGGGCGCTGTGCAGTAGCGTTGATGACTCAATGTCCCTTGAGTGCCTCCGTCCGACCGTCAATGTCAACTGCCGTATATGTAGCACGCACAGCGCCGTTGGCTGTAGTTCTGTTTTTTTTTCTTTTTCAGACAAAGCTTTCACTTTGAGAAATTACGGCACGCTTTGGTTCTTTTGAGAAATCGTCATGTCTTCACTGTCGACGTCATCGACGCCCAAGACTGGTTTTAAGAAATGTCAGGATTGTGGGTCGAAGATGTCCATCACCAACCCCCACCGTGTTTGCCTGGGATGCCTTGGCGCGGAGCATCGTACGAAGGAGTGTAATTCCTGTCAGGCAATGACTGACAAGGCTCTGAGAGAGCGTAGAGGTAAATTGGTGGTGGGTAGAATTCCAAAATCCCCTTCTGTTCCAAATAAATGCACTTCTGATGAGTTGAGAAATTCTCTTTGTCGAAAAAGATCAAAGAAATCTCGATCGAGAAGTCGTTCTCATCATTCATCTTCCTCCAACAAGTCGATGAAAAGACGCCATAAGTCTCCTTTTACCTCGAGTGGCTCCTCACTCGAGAGAATCACATGTCCAAAGAAGTCCGACTCCCCAGCTAAATGGGAAGGGTTTCGTAGAGAAATAATGAAAATCTTCGAGAGAACTACCTTTTCCCTTGAAAGAACAGAAGAAAGAGCATGTCCCAGTTGCTCTGCAGAAAGACATAAAAGGGAAGTCTAAAGCAAAACCCTGTGCACCCTTGAGTCTGGGTGGCAAGCCTGAAGATCATTGAGAGCCTTTGAGGCATTGAAAAAATGAAAAGGTGTCGAGGCTCTCGACAAGTCGAGAGTCCATCCCTTCGACGGCTTTGTAGAGGACAACTTCGACGACAACAAAATCGTTTGCATCTTACTCCGAAGACTTTTTTGGCGTCATTTAAGACAACACAAGAGAAATCTTATAAACCTTTGCCACAAAAAGATTTCTTCAAATCTCGTTCTTCAATTTATGAAGAACATGAACCATCTGACGGCAATCCAGTGCCTTTTAGCCTTCAATGTGGCATCCCAAATGTGCCAGATGAATTTATTTCAGAGGAATCTAGGCTTAAAGACCTGTATGACAATTTACAATCAGCCAGTGGTGTAGATACACCCACTAAATGGGAGGGAGGATAGCTCGGGGGCAACGTGCTCGCCTTGGGGGCAAGATGACACAGAGCAACACAGGTTCGATTCTCCAGATCCGCGCATAGAAACCTCTGAGTATTAAGCGCGTTATAAATAACATATCATATCATACATATCCTGAGCTGGAATTTGTGAAGCCAGATCCTGTAGATCACGCTTGGCTCATACGGACAATTGATGAGCAAAGTAGTGGAGTTTTTCGGATGGAATAGACCTGCTCCTCCTTTTCAACAAGATGACTTGACGGACATATTAGACCGGCACAACGTCCTTTCATCGCGGGAGGTAATTCCGCGAGGTTTTTCTCTGCAGATATTTTAACGACAAAACTCATCAAATTTATTTGCGGGGTGTTATAAAAATATATAAATGCGGTGTGGGTGTTTGGGAATAGATAAATGAAAGGGGATAGGGAATTTGGGGGAAACCCAAAAATAAAATAAATTGAGTTTTTTCATAAAACTTCCATGGAGGAAAACCCTGAAAAATGTCATGGAACCATTAGACCAAGGTCCACAGGGGGAATCCCGTTTTGCCCTTCCATATTGCTTTAGAAAAAAGAGTTACAACAAATTGCGAAACCCCAGATTCTAATTCTGCAGTTAATAAGAACTTTTCCCACTTCTACAGGCCATCCAGCTGTGACCCAGATTATTTAACCAAGCATCCGACTCAGGAAAGTTTGGTGAACCAGGCAGCCACCCCCACAAAATAATCTGTTTACCTTACCATTCCTACAGACAGGGATATTAAACGTGTGGACGCTTGGGTGTGGAAAATATTTATTGCCAGTAGCATGGCTTTACAATCAACAAATGCCATTTGTGCCTTGTCTTCATTTTCATTCATCCTGTGGGATTTCGCATCTATGGCGGCTGGCCACATCCCTGAAGGGGAAGATAGAGACTGCTTACTGGCTATCATCAAGGATGGTAAGGAGGCAATGTGCGAGTGCCTCCAGTCGGGTCTGGATACTGCAGATAGTATTAGTAGATCCATGGCAACTAGTACCATGCTACGCAGATTTGCATGGTTGGGGAAGTATGAATTTGCACTGGACATTCAATCTAGATTACTCAATATGCCTTTTGACGGCTCTAGGCTGTTTGTGATTAAAGTCTGGAAAAGCTACAGACCTCAAAAGCGGAGGCTAAATCTCTTAGTGCCGCTATTAGACCGCCTCAGCATTCCTACTCCAGTGCATCATCTTGGAGGAGGTAAGTCTTTTTGTGTCTACTCCTCAGTTGGAAGAGGGAGAGGACAAGCCAGTCATAGAAGACAGAGGATTCCCACGTGGTGGAAGAGGGAGAGGTACTCAACCAGCCCAAGCAGCGGCAGCGTTGCCCTCTGCTGCTGCTTCAGCTGCCTCAAAACCTCTCTGAGGCCTTAATCCACAGGACCCCAGTGGGAGGCATGCTCTCACAGCATCTGAATGAATGGCGAGACATTACTTCAGATGCTTGGGCACTGGAAACGGTAGCCATGGGTTTCTGCCTTCCTTTTCTAAAAAGGCCTCAGGATCATCCACCGGGAAACATCTGATTGAAAATTCCAGATCCGCTCCTTCTGTAGGAAATGTTGACCCTGCTAGAGAAAGGTGCAATAGAATCAGTACCTGCGGCGGAGAGGAACAAGGGTTGATAATCCCCGTTTTTTCTAACCCCCAAAAAGGACGGAGAATTGAGACCCATTTTAGACTTAAGAAACTTGAAAAAGTTCCTCAGGAAGGAAACGTTCAAGATGGTTACCCTTTCTCAGATCCTTCAGGCCCTCCAACTCCAAGACTGGATGGTGTCATTGGACCTTCAGGATGCTTACTTTCATGTGCCTATCCATCACAAGCACAGAAGGTACCTGAGATTCGCAACTGGAGGTTCTCATTATCAATTTAGAGTTCTGCCATTCGGGCTAACCTCCGCCCGAAGGGTTTTCACCAAGTTAATGGCGGCTGCGGCGCAAGTCTAAGTAGAGGGGGTATTCATGTCTACTCCTACCTGGACGATTGGCTGATCAGAACTAGTTCTCCCAAACAGAGAACTAGAGTGCGCACCTGACCTTTTCTTTTTTACTTAATGTTGCAGGAAGCCTGGGTCCTGGAGGCAGCAGCACCAGTGGTTGTCATGCCCTCACTTTGGAGGGCCATAATCATGGTTTTTCCCCCCTCCCCCAATTTTGGGTAAGATGTGTGTGTTTGGAGGGGAGTTAGTTCCTGGTGTCCTGAACAAAACATTGTGCCATCACTACAATGACCATAATTCCTTGAGACTGTAATTAAAAAAGTAATTGGCAACAGCTGAAAAGAAACACAGCCTCTCTGAAGAGAGTTGGAGACTCGAAAGTACTTGGAGGAGCAGAACTACTGTGCGTTTGAACTGGGAGTTGGGATTTAACCCTGGTATATTTTTTGAACATTTTGTGGGATCCAACCCTGTTACCACTCACATTTGGGATTTAACCCTGTTATTTTTTAACATTGTTGAGATCAAACCCTGTTATTACTAGTTTATGGATAACTGGGAACTAGAGTGCGCACCTGACCTTTCCTTCTTTTTTTCTCCCGAACAGACCCTGGAACATATCAGCGTGACTTGCCACTTTCTCCACAAACTGGGCTTCTCCCTCAATTACAAGAAGTCAAACATGATGCCATCTCAAAAACTCCAATTTATTAGAGCAGTTCTGGATGCCGCCTCGGGAAAAGCCTAACCACCCGAGGTGAGGGCTCATCACATTCTGTAGATGGTCACCAAATTTCAGAGTGCCCAGTATCTTCTGGCCTTTGATTTTTTGAGGTTGCTTGGCCTCATTGCATCCCGCATATTTCTGGTGCCAGAGGCTCATCTGAGAATGAGACCCCTTCAATGGGCTCTCAGTAATGAATGGTCCCAATTCTCCGGCAAGATGTCAGACTTTCTTCAGGTTCTGAGCAGAGTAGCACAGGACCTACCATGATGGGCCTCAGAGAACAATATTCTAAAGGGAGAAACGTTTTGGTAATCATGGCCAGAGATACCAGTAGTGATGGACACATCACTCGTGGGGTGGGCAGCCCATACCAATGATCTGACAATCTGCGGTCATTGGTCTCTATCGGAGTCCAAACTACACATCAAGCTTTTGGAGCTGAGGGCAATCCGACTAGCGCTGAAGGCTTTCCTGCCCTCTATACGGGGAAAGAATGTCCTAATAATGACGGACAAGATGGTGGCTATGTACTACCTCAACAAGAGTGGACAAGCAGAGTCACTAGCACTGTGCACAGAGGCAAAGCCGCTCTGGTTCTGGCCAATTCAAGAAGGAATCTCTCTGTCCGCAGTTAATCTAGCCAGAGAGATGAACACAGCGGTGGATGCTCTCTCTGAGCAGGAACAGCACATTCTCCCACGAGTGGGAACTAGCTCACGAAGTCCTTCAAGAGTTCTTCACCCTTTGGGGAACCCTTCAAGTGGATCTGTTTGCGACCAGTGTCAACCGGAAGTGCGAACTGTTTTGCTCCAGGGAATTTCTTCCAGGAGGAGCTCCAGGGGACGCGTTTGTAGTGGACTGGGAGTTTCCACTTCCGTACATGTTTCCTCCAGTCCACGTCATTCCTCACGTGTTCAGGAGTTTGAGGAAGTTCGGGAAATCCATGATTCTTATTGCCCCAGATTGGGCCAGGAAGACGTGATACCCGAACCTTCTAGACATGTCCATCTGCCCTCCAATACGTCTTCTATAAAGAGAGGACCGTCTCTCGCGAGAGGAGGGTCGGATTCTCCATCCAGAGATCAAAGCACTCAGCCTACATGCATGGTGTCTGAGAGGCTGAAGTATAAGAATTGGGACCTCCCGGGCATCGTAATGGAAACTTTGCCTTCAGCCAGAAGGCCAGCAACTAAATCCTTAACGCTGTCAGTGGAACAAGTCCAGCAGCTGGTGTAGGAATAAGAATGTGGATCAATTTCAGTGCGATACACCTATAGTGTTATCTTTTCTACTTCACTTAGCAAATCTACTTCACTTAGCAAATCTTGGGCTCCAGATCACAACAATAAAGGATTATCTGGCAGTGCTTTCGATTTTCAAGCGCTCAGCAGAAGAAACCTCTTACTTTAAAGTCCTTTTAATCATTCAGTTTCTTAAAGGACTTACTAATGTTTCCTCCTACTCCCTTTCAGGTCCCTGTTTGGGATTTAAATCTTGTATTAAAATTCTTAACATGCATCCCTTTTAAACCCATGCATCCATGTCCATTAAGACTATTAACACTAAAGACTATTTTGCTAGTCGCAATCACATCAGCTCGCAGAGTGAGTGAATTGCAAGCACTGTCTTGTAAACCTCCATACACAGCCTTCTATAAGGATAAGCTGATTCTTAAAGTAAAACCTTCTTTTCGAAGGGATTGTGTCCTCCGACGTATTCCTTATCTTAGATATCTCTTTCCAGCTTTGCTGGCCTCGGAAAGATTTTTCTCTAGAGGGCGCTGCGCGTCGACGTCCGCCGACGTCCGCCGAGTCGATGTCCCTCGACAGCCGCCGTATCGACGTCGACGTCATCCTGCCTATAAAGGCCGCGCGCAGCGTCCGTTGCTCAGTTCCGTTTTTCCGCGCTTACTCAGTGCCTCGGAATATCGTTGCTCAGTTTTCGTTGTGAATTAATCCAATTCCCTCGAGATATTCGATCCATACTCGATGGCTTCCTCGTCGGAACCGACGCCCCCTCGGTCCGGCTTTAAAAAATGCTGAGACTGTGGGAAAAAGATGTCGCTGACTGACCCTCACAGAGTTTGTCTGTGGTGTTTGGGAGCTGAACACCATTGTTCGGAGTGCGAGGACTGTATGTCCATGACAGCTAAGGCCCTGAAGGAGCGTAGGGGGAAGCTGGAAAAAGGTAAGACTTCAAAAGCTTCTTCTTCCTCGACGAAGTCGAGACATTCGTCTCCTCGTCACCATTCGCGCTCCAGGTCTCGAAGCGGGTCCCATCACTCCTCGAGATCGAAGAACTCGAAGAGGAGACGTCGAAGATCCCCTTCTTCGTCCTCCTCTTCCTCTGTTTCTCCTAAGAGAATCCCTTGCCCCACGAAACATAGTTCCCGGGCTGAATGGGAGGAATTCCGCAAAAATATGATGAGCGTCTTCGAGAAAGCGGCCTCGACCCCCCCGAAGACTGCCGAGAGCCATGCTCTGGTCGAAAGACCCGAAGGTCTAAAACGCCGCAAGTCGCAGTACCCGGCGAAGGAAGCTTCTCGAGCGCGTCACGAACCCTCGAGTAAAGCTATGACCTCGAACCCTTCTTCGAAGGTTCCGTCGACGCCGAGGTCGGTGTCTTCGACGCCGTTGTCGACACACAGGTCTGTCGACTCGACGCCATCTTCGACACCAGCGTCGACGCCAAGGAAAGTCACTGTTGCGGCGCACCCAGTGGCTATCCCCAGGTCTTCGATGACGCTGGTGTCGAGATTGTCGACATCCTCGAGCAGAATCCCAATTCTATCGAGGACCTCGAGGCCTCCGCCTTTGTTTTCGACGCCACGTTCGAAGCCTTCGACGTTTTCGAGGCCGATTACAACAAGTTTGGCACCCTCGGCCTTGGAGATGGGTTTCACACCCTTTGTGAGTTCAGACCAATTGAGAACTATGTCCTCAATTATGGAAGAGGGAGAACTATCTGACCAAGAAGAGACATTTGAGTTGCAGGGATCTGCAACCCCAGTTCAGGAGGAGTTATCCTCAGAGGAACGCAGGTTAAAGGAACTACATGATTCCTTACATGAGGCAAGTGGGTTAGACACTTCCCCTGAGGTGGAGTTCGCTAGGCCAGACCCGGGGGAGCATGCTGAAACCCCCTATAGAGCCTTAATGGCCAGGATCACAGAATTTATGGGGTGGTCAACACCTTCACAGGCTTTCCAACAAGATGACCTCACGGATATTCTTGATAAAGGTCCACAGGAGGATCCTGTAGTGCCTTTTCATAAAGCTCTTCAAAAGAAAATCACGAAGAACTGGGAAACCCCAGATGTCGTCCCGGCAGTAAATAAAAAACTGTCTGCTAAATACAGGGTATCTTTTGCAGACCCGGAGTTTTTGTCCAAACATCCATCCCCAGAAAGTCTGGTGGTACAGGCAGCATCTTCTACTGACATCAAGACTGCTTACCCTACCGTCCCACAGGACAGGGACGATAAAAAATATGATGATATGGCAAAGAAAGTTTTTTCGGCATGTAGCATGGCATTAAAATCTATTAATGCTACTTGCACCCTTGCTAGATTCAGCCATACACTTTGGGAGTGTGCTTCTACAGCGGCTGACTGCATCCCGGAGGGAAAAGAAAGGGAGGCGTTCCTAAATATCATACAGGACGGTAAAGACGCTATGTGCGGATCCCTCCAGACGGGCATTGATTCGGCTGACAGTATCAGCAGATCAATGGCGGCAAGTACAACAACCAGGAGATTTGCCTGGTTGAGAAAGTCCCCAGATGTGCAAGCCAGGCTCTTGAACATGCCATTCGATGGCTCTTCTTTGTTTGGAAAAAAGGCGGATGACAGTTTAGAAAAACTGCAAACATCAAAGGCAGCAGCAAAATCCCTAGGCGCTGCAATCCGTCAGACACCTTTTCGTTCCACAGGATCCTCTGCGAGAGGCAAGTCCTTTCGCTTCTACTCCGCATTCGGAAGAGGTAGAGGACGACCGGCTCAAAGGGGACAAAGAAGAACTACCCGAGGTGGACGGGGTAGATATTCAAAAGCCGCAGCAACAGCAGGTGCCTCTTTACCATCGGCATCTGCATCAGCCGCCCCAAAACCACTCTGAGGACTTCCCTCACAAGACACCTGTAGGAGGCAGGTTAACTCAACATCTGGCGGAATGGCAGGCTATCACGTCAGATGCTTGGGCATTGGAAACAGTTGCCCAAGGTTACTGCCTGCCTCTCCTACGCATACCTCAGAGTCATCCACCGGGGATCAGCTCTCTAAAAGCTCCAGATCCGCTCCTCTTGCAGGAAATTTTAGACCTGCTAGAGAAAGGTGCCATAGAACCGGTACCTGTAGCGGAGAGGAACAAGGGCTGGTACTCCCCTTACTTTCTCATTCCAAAGAAAGACGGAGGACTGAGACCCATCTTGGACTTGCGAGAATTGAACAAATTCCTCAGGAAAGACAAATTCAAGATGGTAACTCTTTCTCAGATCCTTCAGGCCCTTCAGTTCCAGGACTGGTTGGTATCTCTGGACCTTCAGGACGCTTATTTCCATGTGCCTATCCATCTCAAACACAGGAAATACCTGAGGTTCGCAATTGGCAACTCTCATTATCAATTTCGAGTGCTGCCATTTGGGCTGACCTCCGCCCCGAGGGTCTTCACCAAGTTAATGTCGGTAGTGGCTGCAAGTCTAAGGAGGGAAGGGATTCACGTCTACCCCTACCTGGACGATTGGTTGATTAGGGCTGTATCTTTGGAACAAGCTCAGATTCAGCTAAATCACGTTTGCCACTCCCTTCACAGACTGGGCTTCTCCCTCAATTTAAAGAAGTCACAAATGATACCATCGCAGAGACTCCAGTTCATCGGAGCGATCCTGGACACTTCCCTGGGAAAAGCCTCGCCACCAGAGGTGAGGGCTCACGATATTCTACAGATGGTTACCAAGTTCCAAAATGCCCAACGTCTCCCAGCCTGGGGCTTTTTGAGGTTGCTAGGCCTCATGGCATCCTGCATTTTCCTAGTGCCAGAGGCTCGCCTGAGAATGAGATCCCTCCAGTGGGCACTGAGAACTCAGTGGTCACAATTCTCAGGAAGAATGACAGATCTTCTTCAGGTTCCCGACAGGGTGGCTCGAGACCTTCAGTGGTGGGCCTGTCAGGAGAACATTCTGAAAGGAGAACAGTTTTGGCAACCCTGGCCGGAGATAACAGTAGTCACGGATGCCTCACTCACGGGGTGGGGAGCCCACGCCAACGACTTGACCATCAGCGGTCGTTGGTCTCCATCGGAGTCCAGACTACATATCAACCTGTTACAGCTGAGGGCCATCAGACTTGCGCTGAAGGCGTTCCTGGCATCTGTACAAGGAAAGAATGTCCTGATAATGACAGACAACACAGTGGCCATGCATTACCTCAACAAAACAGGAGGTGTAGGATCACTACCTCTGTGCAGAGAGGCGATGCAGCTCTGGTTTTGGGCAATTCAAGAAGGAATCTCTCTATCGGCAGTTCACCTAGCCGGAGAGAAGAACTTGACAGCGGACGCTCTGAGCAGGCAGAGCACAGTCTCCCACGAGTGGGAACTAGCTCAGGAAGTCCTTCAAGAGATCTTCGCCCTTTGGGGAACCCCTCAGGTGGATCTGTTCGCCACCAGTGTCAACAGGAAGTGCGATCTGTTCTGTTCAAGGGAATTTCCCCCGAGAGGAGCTCTGGGAGACGCGTTCATAGTAGACTGGGATTTTCCACTTCTGTACGCGTTCCCACCGGTCCCTGTCATTCCTCAAATGATCAGGAGGTTGAGAAGATTCCGGAAAACCATGATCCTAATTGCCCCGGATTGGGCCAGGAGAACGTGGTACCCGGACCTTCTAGACTTGTCCATCTGCCCTCCATTTCGACTTCCACTCAGAGAGAATCTACTCTCACAGAAGGGAGGTCAGGTTCTCCATCCAGACATCAAAACCCTCAACCTTCACGCTTGGCTTCTGAAAGGCTGATGTACAAGGATTGGGACCTCCCTGATGATGTTATGGAGGTGTTGCTTTCGGCAAGGAGGCCAGCAACAAAGTCTTTATACCGCTGCCGTTGGAACAGATTTTGCAGCTGGTGTAGAGAAAAGAATATCGACCCCTTTTCATGTGGTACACCAATGGTTTTGTCCTTCCCACTCTATTTAGCGAATTCAAGTTGGCACCATCAAGGGCTATCTCGCAGCGCTATCCATCTTTAAGCGCACTGCGGAAGAACCATCCTATTTCAAGTTACCCTTGGTAATACAGTTTCTAAAGGGGTTAACTAACGTATATCCCCCAAGACCATTCCAGGTTCCCCTATGGGATTTAAACTTAGTCCTAACTTTCCTGATGGGCACACCTTTCGAACCACTCCATTCTTGTTCGTTAAGATTTCTTACCCTTAGCACTTACATCTGCTAGAAGGGTGAGCGAGTTACAAGCTCTTTCTTGTAAACCCCCTTATACAATCTTTCACAAAGACAAAGTTGTTCTGCAAGTGAAGCCTAATTTCCTCCCAAAGGTGGTTTCTGAATTCCATATCACTCAGAAGATTACCCTTCCATCTTTCTATCCTCCTCCTCATCCGGGGAAAGAGGAAGAGAGGTTACACAGGCTGGACCCAAGAAGGGCTTTAAGTTTTTACATCATTAGACTGGCTAGGTTAAGACAAGCAGACCAGCTGTTTGTAGGCTACGCAGGTCACAAGCTGGGGTTACCGATAACTAAGCAGACCATTTCCAAATGGATCATTCTAGCCATTTTGGAATGTTATAAACTGGCAGGGAAAGAGCCCCCTCAAAACCTTAGGGCTCATTCGACCAAAGGTATCGCAGCTTCATCGGCCCTCAACAGAGGAGTGCCGGTTAGAGACATATGTGCGGCTGCCACATGGTTGTCCGTCCATACCTTTACACGGTTTTACAACTTGGATTCCTCCTCCAGTCAAGCGACTAGGTTTGGAAGGGCAGTATTGCACTCTATTCATCAATAAAAAGAAGCATGAAGTCAGTACTCCCACCTCCAATAACAGAATACTGCTATGGGAGCCTATCTAAGATAAGGAATACGTCGGAGGACACAATCCCTTCGAAGAACAAGTTACTTCTTACCTTGTAACGTTCTTTCGATGGGATGTTCCTCGGACGTATTCCTTATCGACCCTCCCATCCATCCCCGCAGTACTACTTCCCTTGTTGTTGCAGTTTACGCTCCTTCAGGGTGATTAGTCTAGTCCAGAAAGAATTATTGTGGGCTACAAAACGGAACTGAGCAACGGACGCTGCGCGCGGCTTTATAGGCAGGATGACGTCGACGTCGATACGGCGGCTGTCGAGGGACATCGACTCGGCGGACGTCGCGCAGCGCCCTCTAGAGAAAAATCTTTCCGAGGCCAGCAAAGCTGGAAAGAGATATCTAAAATAAGGAATACGTCGGAGGAATGTCCCCTCGAAAGAACGTTACAAGGTAAGAAGTAACTTGTTCTTCTGCCAAAAATAGTCTCTGACTTCCATTTGTCCCAAAAGATAGTTTTACCAACTTTCTAGCCACCTCCTCATCCTGGAAAGGAGGAGAGGTTATGTAGACTGGACCCCTTATATCTCTGGAATGTCAATCATTCGCCAGGATGACCAATTATTTATCAGATACACAGGTCATAAATTGGGTTTAGCAATAACAAAGCAGACTCTGTCCAGATGGATTATTATGGCTATCCAAGAATGCTACAGATTGGCTGGTAAAGATCCCCCAGAGGGTCTAAGAGCTCACTCAACCAGGGGCATGGCTACTTTTTCCACGTTTCAGAGAGTACCACCAATTAAAGACATTTGTGCGGCAGCCACTTGGTCTACCATACACTCCTTTGTAAAACATTACTCCCTGGACACTTCTACTCAAGAGGGAGCTTTTGGGAGAGGTGTCTTGCACTGTCCATGATAACTGCTAAGAACAAATCTAACTTCTTTTCCCACCTCCAAGACTGTTACTGCTTTGGGAGCCTATCAAAAGATGAGGAATATTTGATAGGACATAATCCATTCGAAGAACAAGTTACTTACCCCTGGTAACGTTCTTTCAATTGGATGGTCCTCACACATATTCCTTCTCGCCCCTCCCAAACTACCCCACTGCAGAATGTATGGGTTTTACACTCTACGCTCCCTGAGAGTCTTCTAAGATCTAAGGAGGTTACTAGTAATTCCTGTAAACATGGAAAACCAGAACTGAAGCCAACGGCTCTGCGGGTGCTACATATACGGCAGATGTCGTCGGTCGGACGGAGGCCCTCGAGTGACATCGAGTCATCGATGCTATCGCACAGCGCCCTCTGTCGAGAATTTTTTTTCGAAGCAGCTGAAGCTCGAAGAGTATTTATCAAAAGATGAGTAATACGTGGGCGGAACATCCAATCGAAAGAACCATGTCAGGGGTAAGTAACTTATTCTTCTGTCTGTCTCTACTTCTCGTGCGCCACTGCCTCTCCGGATCTCCTTCCTGACTGCAACACTTTCTGCCACGTTCTGCTTCCACTTCTACAGTTGTGCTGCTCTTAATTGTCCCATTAATGACTGAGATTGATGGTTGAGAGTTCTTTTGTTCTTGTCCCAGGGAAGAAGCGCAGTCGGCGCTTACTGATTGAACCTCCTATCAAATGTTTGTCCTCTCCTAATCCTTCTTCACATGTGGTTTGGTTCTCCCAAATTGCTGTATTCAATAATGGCTTAATACGTCCGAGGGGCATGTCATGTGTTGCGGGCCTGCAGTGTTCTGCTGCTGTTTGGAGGTCAAGCAGAATTGTCATGGAGCACACATGACTCCGCAAGCCTGCTCCATGTTTCCCCGCAGCTTGCGGGCTGCATAGCCCCCAACACTTGAGAATTTGTGGTGAGCGTCGGTGTGGCAGTGTGCAAGTGAATTCGCGTGCTGCCTCTGCTATGTGAATGGAGCAGTCGCGAGCTACCAGCCGCTCGCTCGTTCAGATGCCTGCATTCAATATCTGCTGCTTTTCCGTGTTGTGATCTCTGCGCCGCCAGTTATGCTCATTTTCCTCAAAGCCGGATACAGTTCTCCTCATTGATGCCCCTGCACTTACGTTTTGGGAAGGGAGGAAGGCCCTCAGCCATCCACCTGGGTTCCGAACTGCTCCTCAGAGGTGATGGTGTCACAGTAAACTGACCACTTTTCCTGACACATATTTTATTTGGCAAATCCCTGACCTATCTGTGGGAGTTATACCTCAGCTAGGAATCTCAGGACCATGGTCTGCGTTCCCTTTGTAGCTTGGACCAGTATTTCCTATAAGCCAAAACTATTGCGTTGGCATATGAGGAAGGTGTTGTTTGCCCACCCATTTACTGCCAATTGCCGTGCTAATCCCTATGGCCATTCCCACCCAGTTATTACCCCTCCCCTCTCTAAACACCTCCTCTTGGGAAGTCTTTGAGCTCGCTTTAGTCAAGCATTACCATCAAACTTTGCACTAGAAGTGCCTGCCATTGTTTTTTCAAAGCAGTCTTCTAAGAGTTAATGACTTAATTGGAGCTATAATTGCACTACTGGTGTAATAAAAATGTCTTAACCAGGTCGGGCTTCTGCCACTCTGTATGTGTGCCCTTCATTGAAGTCCTGTTAAAAAACCAGCATCGGCAAAGCCAACAGTTTTGGCTTGTGTATAAGTATTAGGCATTTTCTAGGCACTCCTATTAGGTGCCTATGTACTCGCGCCATTTTGCAACTTCCACCATCAATAGCCAGATCATACCACTTTGGCAGTGTCTGGCAAGTGCCTTTCCCTTGCCTACACAAAAGCCCAAACTGTTGGCATTGCCATTGCTTTTTCAAACATACAAGCGCTCTGATCTTTTCATTTGAAGTTAAAGCGCCCTTTTTATAATGCCCTTTAATCTCTACTTTGTTATATGCCCACTGCTTTTGATGGCATGTATGATATTGTGTTCTGCATAAGTTTATGTATATGAATCATATTGACAACGGTCTTTCGCTTAAACTATTAGCTATGCAAATGTATTGTGTGGTAACGTGTATGGGCTGGCAGCCTTTAGTATTTCCGGTAACATGTAGGTTTTATGCAGTCCTTAAAGGATACGGCTTCTAGGAGAGAGTTTATAAGCCAAGTGTGGTGTTACTCAGGGTCCCCACAGGTGCAGCCCGAATAGGAAGGTGGTCCTAACAATAAAAGGTTGGCATTTGCGTTAGTTGTTTGCTATGGTCCGGTAACACTTATGAGAAGGTTGTCAACGCAGGCTGAGGCACTTGCATTTTTATTGCAGTGTTTAACTTGACAACCATCAACGATTGTAAAGGCTTTTACAAATGTGTGTGCGTCCCGGGTGCCATAGCAGCGGATTGCGTCCTTCCCAGGGCTGTAAGATAGTTCCCGGGTTTTTGTTCTCATTGACTCGCTTTGACGGCAGAATTGTTTATCTAATGGACCCAGGAGTGTTACATTCTTCTTGGTTTGCTCTAACAAAAAATACCATCAGTAATGTACTTCCATTAGCCCTGAAGTATTGTCAGTGTTGTGGAGTACTTGTGTTAGTACTGGTGTGTTTTCCTGAGATCGCATAGTAACAAGGAAGAATGTGTCAACGCAAGCATTTGAAATAGAATTCTTTACTGTGATGAATAAAATAATGAATTGTTAATGTGGGTTATCTCTTTGATGGCAACCAACAGGCAATTGATGTTGGCTACTGGTCTGGACTATTAGTGTGTTCCTTCTGTAATACAACACGTGTCTGTATTCGCACATTTAGTGGCATAAGGTCTATATCAAATAATCTACCTGCTGACTTAAGAAATAAGAGCCCGGTCTGAGGACCGTACAATGTGGTAACTGACCATGGCTCAATTTAACAAGGCCCTCGGTTGTTACCACTTATTATGGGGCTCAGACCATGGTTTTAGCAACCAAGGCCAAGCACCCTAAGGGTGAAGACAAGGCAAGCAAAACGGGCAATGAGAAGTGTGTAATTCGTAGATTCGTATTTGCCTCAAGATATTACTTAATTGTCATCGAAACGGAAGCTGCAGCACCAAGGGGAGCCCCTCTGCCATTCACATAATGTGTGTGGAGTTGCTGGAACGCGTTAAGCTGGAGTAGATGCCTGGAGTGTGGTGTCAGGAAATAAGGTAAGGTAAGGGGTGGGTGGGGGCAGGGACAGAAAAAGAGAGGGGGGCCCGAGTCTGGGGGTAAAGCTGATAAATGAATGCCCAGGGGACGGGCCACTGTCCAGAAGAGTTGAGTGCCAGCTTTTTACCTGTAAATAAAGCCTGCGATCTTCGTCGCCCTAATAGGCTGATTCAGATTTCCAGAGCATTTATGCATTTTAATGTCTTGAAGTGTTGTCATCTATTTCTATTATGAACTTATTTCTATAGTGCTTCAACCCACAGTGAATAACTAAGTTCTGAAGATGTTTTATTCATTTATTGTATTTGTATATAGCGCCCAGAGCCGGAGGTCTGGGTGGGTTGGTTAGAGTTGGTTAGAGTTAGAGCAGAGGTGTGGGAGGCGAGGGAAGGTAGGTGCTTTATAGGTAGTACCCCTGCGCTGATCCACTTGACAAATTAATGTGTGTGTTCTTCCTGCAGCCGTTTCTAGGGTTCCTGCGGGACAGGGCTCCTGAAGTCTCGATGTTCGTGAGAGTTGTAAAGCTGGGGTTGGAACCCTGACTTTTTAGTGGCGCTGGATTTGACTGTTGTCATGATTCAGCTCTTCTCGTCATGCAAATGTACTAACAAAACCCGGGCAAACCCGTTGCCCATTGTAAAACCAATAAAAACAAGCAACATGAAAACCCAACTGTGTCCAGCAGTGTTTGCGTGAGCCTACACGCAGGCATTATCATAATTCATGACAACACTCAAATCCAGCGCCACTAAAGCCAGGGTTCCAACCCCAGCTTTACAGCTCAGAGGTGTGGGAGGGTTGGGGCTAGGCAATTGGAAATATCCAGGAACATTGTTTCTGATGATAAGGTTAACTGATCAGTTGTTTGGTAGAGCTCTTTAAAGGAATAGTGCGCTCTAAAATATTATTGCCTTAAAAGATTGGCAATAGTCTAAAACATACTTTAAACATATTTTTAATGAAAGTTCCTATATAAACCTTTGAGCAAATGAGTCTCAAAGCGTTTACATGAGAGCATCCATTTTGCCATTTCAGGCAGCCTCCTCAGCTCTGCCCTGGCGGCACTAAACAAGCAGTGCTTCACATTTTTGAGTTTGATCTTCATTTGCTGAATACTTTACATAGGGACTTAGTTTAAAACATTTTTTTAGATATATTTTTGATTAAAGGCCATCTTTTTAGCCAATAATATTTTAGAGCACACTATTCCTTTAACCATTACACATTATAGAGTTCCTTCACTTTGTCGCTTCATAACAAACAATTCACCTTTCGCAGAGGCTTTCGAGTGGGCTACTTCCTTTCGCCGGACCACTCCGCTACTCTGTATCGCTGGCTTCACAGTTATCAGTAATTAAAAGTTCCTCACAGGGTCTGCCTTCATTCACGTTGCATCCACAAGTAGGCAGCCTTCAATTATGAGATATATTGTTGCACTTCCAATCTTTCCTAAACACATACCGGTCTTTCATGTCTTTCGACAACTCACAAGCTGCAAGCATGCCGCCTTGTCTTTTCGGTTTCAATTCACGAGTCAAGGTTAATACCACAGGCTTGGCCTCGCCTCCCCAACTCTGTCATTCACCTGGTAGGGTCACTAGCACCTTTGAAATACAGTGCAGTCTTCTTGTCTGGGATTTGGCCTTCTCCATGTATCTTTCACGGTATACAGTGTTAATAACAAAAAATAAATAACAAAGATTTTCAGTGACACCTGAATAACAAAAGAAATGTTGACATTTTTAATAAAAGTATATGTTGGGGTTGGGGTAAGGGAAAAAAGGGTGGGGGAGTTTGGGGGGTTAGTAAAGCGGGGGAAACGGGTGGCTTGGGGGGACCTTCAAATTTAAAAAAAATCAAAAAATTCAATTTTTTAAATTTATGGTGTTGTTTTAAACACATGGAGCCAGCTTTCACAGTACTTCGGAGGCAACAACCTCCTGCAGGATCTCCTGTGTCTCTCTGCCTTTTGCTCTCGTCCGTCTGCCGGTCGTTCTGCTTCAGTAGGTTCGCCTCCGCCCCGGAAGTTCTGCTCCTTCTCATGTTCCATCTTGCTCAGTGTGTCTCTATGTTCCGCCTTTTATCTGTTTGGGGAGAGCTAATGGGTGTCAGATGTATGTAGTTAAAGTCAAGTGCCTGACTTTGCCTGACCCAATTAGCAGGACATGTCCAATGCAATGTTTAAGTGTTAGCCTCTTTACTCTGTCGCCCTCTTCCTCTGCCCA
Organism: Ambystoma mexicanum; assembly: GCF_040938575.1. Lineage (NCBI taxonomy): Eukaryota > Metazoa > Chordata > Amphibia > Caudata > Ambystomatidae > Ambystoma > Ambystoma mexicanum. The sequence goes on from NC_090940.1 coordinate 218,140,805, forward strand.
GTATTTTTGTAGAAAGGGGGGAGTTGGGATGTTGGAGGATCCTATAAAATAGGATGGTTCATGGGTAAGGGAAATAGGGGAATAGCGTGTCTCACCATGGGCTGTCTCACTCCCACTCCCTGAAGACCCCTCACCAAGGTGATCCTCCCACACTGGTCAACCCCCAGGAACTGGATCCAAAAGCGATGGCTGTTTCCTGGCCACCTGGATGACAAGTCCTAGAGGAATAGCGGGTGCGACACCCTTTGGTTCCTCACATATGATTAATTAGAGGTACCGAGATTTGACAATGATTGGAGGGAGGTAATCCCATTTCTTAAGGAAGACTATAGAATCCAGTGGTATCCTCAATGCTTGAAACATTTGGAACCTTTTTGAACTGCATCACCGTGGGACTGTTGTCGAGAGGCTGTAGTACTTTGAGATCCCACCGGTGGGAGGGTGATGGGGTTAGAGGTGGATGGGAAGGAGGCAGAGTTATGTTGTTGGAGTTTTGTAAGTCTGTTTGAGTGCTAAAGTACACTGTTATGTGCTCCATGAATAATAATAAACAAAAAAAAACACAATATTACTACACCCGGGCGACAAGGCGAATACATTTTTAGCATACAAACTAGCCAAACACAAAACATGTAACATACTCTGTGATCAGTGTTTCAGTGCGGCTTGACAGTCTGACGTACGAGACAAATTAGGTCCCTTCCTCTAATCGAGTCAGAGGGGATCAAGTAGAACACTGAATTGCTGGATGGTGCACCTGGAAGGCAGTATTTGTGAGCGGTTGAGACCCTTAGACGCTACAGAGCCTCATCCCCCATGCAGAATTCCCGCAATGTCTTGAAGCGGTTTGGTAAGCGAAACAACCCAACTGATCGTGATAGTGAGCGTGCAGTCTAATCACAGTCTACTCGCGCCAAGCTAAGTCGAGTGAAGGTGGGAGACTGCCTGGGGCTTTTGACCCCTTTGATCCTGCTGTAAGCTCAGACCGGCTTGTACAATCAGTGTGTATTATACGGAGCAGGAAGGCAGCTCTGGTTGCTTTTGTTGTATCTACGCCGTTCTTGCAGCATTATATAAAACGCATGATACCGATGGCCATGTGGTTTTAGAGTGCTCTTAGAGCGTGATAGGAGAGAGTGCTTCTGTCGTGCTGTGCTCTGTTGTGTCTCTAGCTTTGCGGCAGCACATTCTCACTTAATAAGGACTGGCGGAGCCAGAGTTGAGTTGAGTCAAGGCGGCTACAGGCAGTTTGCGGCCGTTTGCTGCGCTTGCTGTGCTTAGCCAGTAAAGCTTTTATTCTCTTTGGGACCTGTCTCGGGTCCTGGACTTCCTATCCTATTGCTAGCACGCTTTTCTCTCCTCAGCATTTCCAGCCTTTGAGACTAAGAATGGCTAGAATGGCTAGGGGTTGGAACGTGAATTACTGCTGGTGTGTCTGGGGACTGCAGGGGTCTACCATGACCTAGACTAACATAGACTTTTTGACCTAGACTCCACTGACTCAGCAGCTTAACAGTTACTTTTTTTCTACATAAATAAAAATGCAATCCAGACTACACAGTGGTGCCGGGTCGGAATTAGCACTGTAAAGGATTTGCCGGCAGATTTAATTACTACACTAGCACAAGCACGGATGGCAGTCAGCCCGTGCATGAAACCTGCTAAGGCATCGCCGGGGGGCTCTGCTACTCAACCTATCAATCATGAAGGCACTCCTCAGCAGTTGACTACTTTGTGTAAAGCTCAGGAGGGGGGCGAGATTCAAACTTGTGGCTTATTGGATCACACCGAGCCTGTATCGCCCACACAATCTGTTGACATACAAGACGAATGTCATCATGTTGATAAGGAAGTGCGAAACCTACCGCACAAAATACCTAAAACCCCCAAACCTATTCCGGGTATTAGACCAATTTCCGGGAAATGGATTATGGACCATTATTCCACCAAGTCAGTAACTTCTAGCACGGAACTCAAAACCTTCCCAGTGATGAAAGGTAAAGAAATGCTAGACTATTCAGTTATGACCACCCAGCCTAATTTCTCTGGGCTGAGGGACCGTACCGATATAAGCATTATTGAATTAGCTGATCAAGCAGAAACTGAATTATTGGCTAGACAGCCAAGAAGTGCTGAAAGTGCTATACTTCAGGGAGGAGATTATCCGATTTTGGATTCACCAACTCCTCTTGTTAGTATGTTTGCTGGGAACTTGTCTGGGAATCTGTCTGGGCATGACCAGAATTACCATCAACAACCGCCTCTTTTGATGGGCTTGGGGGCTTAGAATGATTCATCGGTACTCCACCATACCTTGAGGGAAATTGATGAACGTATTCGCTGGTCTCATCCCACGGTGTGAGCCCTAAACATGGTTTTGAGCTCTTTTGTTTCCCTTTATGACAATATCTGGGCAGAGTTAAAGACCACAAATTCAGTACTGGCAGACTTTAAGATTAAGCTTGAGGAGCTTGGAGTGATGTCCGCTTTGGCCACTGCGATCGAGGCACAAGAGAGGTGCCAGTGACTCAATCTACTGGGCATGCATGTCCCATCCTGATTACCTACTCTGAGGACATTATTGAAATATCTGATGAAGCAATTGTGAATGTTGCTACACCTGAACTGACCTTGAACTTGGTACCGGGCTTGAGTAGTATTCCTAGTAGTTCCCCCGCCCCAGGCCTTGTTGATCCTGTTACCCTCAGAAGTGATCCTAATAATGAGTACTTCAGACCTGGGGAAGAGAGTGAGGGTTTGGTGGGGATTAAGAGGTGCCAATTGCGCTTCCAATAGCCAAGAGCCATGGGACTGCTGCCAAGGGGAAACTGATGCAACCTAAATCGGGGGCCAGAAAGAATCAGGCTCTTTCCCCAAGAGCTGCTAACAGAACCCTCTTTCGCACCAGACTGTCCCCGTTGGTCGAACATGGAACTTTGAACCTTCAGCCACCACTAAAAATGTAAGTGGTTGTCATGATGCCTACCCCCGGGCATCAGGACCAAGGCTCTCAGCTCCGGGAGCAGGCATCCAGACATTTGTTTAAACATCAGCAGCCCCGGCTAGGGGCTGTCTGGGTTCAGTCCTGGCGCCTTAGGCGCCAGGCTCATCATAGAAATCAGTCCTGGCGCCATAGGCGCCAGGCTCATAGACTTTACTTACCTGATGCAGACCATGCTGCAAAAGAGTCCAAGCCTACATGAGGCCTGGATGGAACTATTTTGTTACAGGGACTATTTTTTACTCGGGCGTGGCTCTAGGGAACTTCTTACCTGGAACTACTTTGGAGGCTATTTAAACCACACCCGAACAGCAGCACATGCTTCGCGTTATTCTGCATCCAGCAGCGTGACGCTCACCGTGCCTGCAGCCAGCATCCAGTCTTCTGCCACGCCCGCGTGCCTGCAGCCAGCATCCAGTCTTCTGCCATGCCCGCCTCGAATCCGGAGCTCCTAAAATAAAGAAGAAGAAAAGGACAAGGTTAGAAAACGAACTTATTTCAAATTCCTCACCTAATTCCGGAACCATTTCATCTCCGGACGTGGAAAGTACATCAGTCCTGCACGCGTCGCTTCACCAGCTCCAGCACAGTGCCATACTCACCAGTTCTCACAGCATCTTTCGATCCGGCACTGTCTCCATCATTTCTTCGCCATAATCCGGCACCTAGGGGACACAAGAAAAAACAAGGTGAGCCAAGGGAATCAACAAATACAACCTCTTACCACCATAGTCTTACGTGATTTACCACCGGTGGTATTATTCCATAACTCTCCACATTTTCATATGCTGCATCTGTAAAGAGGGAGAAGAACAACAGGTTAACACATGCAATAGTTACCGGACAGCGTTGGGTAACAAAGACTCTTACCTGATCGCCAGCAGGAGCTACGAGACCTTCTTCTCACGAACTCAGTTGCAACTTAAGGAAGGAAGGGGACAAGAGTGAACATCGGGCACATTGAACTCTTTGAACTTGATACTTACCAATCCCGCCAGGGACTTCAGAGTCAATACTTACCGGAACTCTCCCAACGCCTTCAAACCAGTGAAGTAACTGGTATCTACGCGCCCCTGCAAGACACGCAGGATGGAGAGCTCATCTTTTACGAACATAAGGTGAGGTTACTAAGGGGATATCAGCGGTGATTAGTGGGGGAGAGCGAGAACAGTTGGGAGGCCATCACTAAAACCCACAGGTGGTTAATCCCTGTCTCCACTTGCAGGAAAATACTTCTTCGGGTCCAGCAGACAAGACTAGGCGGGCCAGTCCAGACAGTCATCTCTGCACTACGCATCACGTTGAAGGAGACCACAGCTGTCCGGGTCCGATCGACACCCCTGTGGGGTCCAGGTGAGTGTAACAGTGGTTGACTCTATGGTCCAAACACATTCCAACCCCATTGACATGGGGGAAGGTTGAGTTTTGGGAATGTTAATGAGACCTCTCGCGCACAGGCCCCTTGCAGTAAGGAGGACTGCAGGAAATCCCTGGTGGGGAGACAAACAATGGCTACTGGCTATATTTTGGGAGTTGGGGAAAAGGCTGCAATTCCTGAATCTGGGTGACCAATATGTGGGGCTTTGTGGGAGCATATCCACCTGGGGAAAATGCTTTAATGTCTGTACCGGTACGATCAATGGGTGGGGGATCTGTGGCAGTACATCCACCTGGGGAAATTCTTGAACGTATTGAATCAATCCGGGGTCCTAGTGAGGGAGCATCTACCTCAAATTACTCTACCCAACAAGATAGGGTCGACAAGCCTGTGGTTCCTTGCCATATTGAGGGTCTAGGGATGCTCACTGTGGACCCAATGCTCACTCCAGTTTCTGGACTAAGTTCCTGTAACACGAAGGCACGGTGTGGTAGTGGGAAATCAAGATACTTGGAGGATTTGGTTAACTTACCAGCTGAGTCCAATCACCCACAAGTCTCCGCCGAGTTGAAAGATTTATTATCACACTAAATATGTCCCTAGGGACTGTCCTAAGCCCCTACCTAACAGGAGTGGCAGGCCCTATATTCCCCCAGATAACACTAAAGGAAATGGCCAAAACATGTCTAAATCTAGTCGCCCCTTGGGATTGGGACTGGGGGAAAAGAGCATCAAAAATGGGCTTGCTCAAATTAGGATAAGTAGTAAACTGGAGCCCGGTCATAATGTGTGTCTTAATCACCCTAATATTCTCACTATATTCTCAATGATCCCTTCCCTTGCCCTAGTGGCCTCTTCTGACATTGGGAGAGTTTCCTTCCCGGAGAAAGATCATGTGGGTATTAGTATAATCCACCTGGCCTTTCCTCTGATGAGGGAGCTTATCCTTACTCAGGCTGAGGCCCTATTGGCTTTGGGATTCGAAGTTCAGTTGGTGGATGAGGAGAGGAGGGGCCAGAGTCTTAATGGTGATGACCAGAATAAGGTACCCCAAGAGTTGGACATAATGAATCTTGGTAGGAAATTGTTAAAAGGGGGTGGCAAGGATATTATGGATTGGGCAACCATAATCTCTTCATTGTGGTAAAAATTGGTCACATAAAAAGCAAATTGGTATTGCAACTGCCCATAAGGAATTGTCACTAACTATAAAATCTTGGAATACCCGTGACAATTCCCACCTTCTTACCAACCTGCCGTGTATGAATATTTTGAGACTCGCAAATTGCATGTGTCTACATGAGACTTGGCTGACTTCTGCCCCTATTCTGGATGGATTTAGTGTATTTGTGCAATCTGCTAAAGAAAGTGCTGGTGGCAGGCCATCAGGGGGTCTGCTCATTGCGATTGAGAATTCCTTAGGTCTAAGTGGGGAAAAAATTGTAAACTTACCATTTGGTGCCTTGGGATTTGAGTTTTCCTCTATTGAGGATAAGGTTAAAATGTTAATCATTAACATCTACTGGCATAGGGGCATTCCACAGCTAGAGTCTTTTGTGGAGAAAGTGAGCCCTGCAATTGACGATTGGGTTGGGAGTACTGTGAATGGGAGAATTATTGTGGCTGGTGACCTCAATGCTGACTGTGATCCCCAGCAGTCTCCTTGGAACTTTGAAGAGCCAACTGGTGGGCAGTTTGAGAAGAGATTTTTTGGCCAAATATGAGAAGAAGAGCTTGAGGGTCGGGTACTACAGCGTCTAGTTGGAAGGAAGGCCGATTCACAAACGGCCTTAGATTGGCACGCGTGCCATAGAGGCACTAGAGAATCCCTCATTGATTATATTTTTGTTGATCCTTTCCTAATGAACCATTGCCAGTCATTTGATTTACTGAGAAATGACGGCAGCGACCACTCAACCTTGACGGCTCAATTTGATTGGTTCTTGGCTACTAGAGAATTCCAGTCACAGCCGCTAGTCACTCCTATCATGGCTGATAATGCACTTAGATGGACTGAACATCCGCCTTTTGAACTCAAACGTAAGAAAAATACTTAGACTATCAACATTTGAATGGAAACTCAATAATTTCAATGCAAATGAGTTCCAGAGGTTTGTCGGTGCACTAGTAATTGGCCTAGCGGCAGGGACTGGAAACACAAGAAAACAATCAGTTAGACATACTCATTGCTATAGCACTGAATTAGCAGATGCAAAAAAGAGCCTGAGGAGGGAAATAAAATCTATTAATCACATCAATTCTGATCAAGCAACTCGTAATGAACTCAGTAGCAAGGCTAGACCGGTCTATAAAAACTATTGCAAAGCTTCTAAGCACTCTCTTCTTCAGCATGACGCAGAAATTATGCTGGAAATCCTGATCAATGCTGAAGTTAGTGCCTTCTGGCATCTAGTCAATGGGCAAGACCCGAATTACACAATCTCGCAACTTTTTTCTTTTTTTTAAACACTTTTATTTTTGTTGGCAGAGGTTTACAACAAACACACATGTTAAAGCGAATGATGCATTCAATATACACATGAACAGTAGTGCAGTAACTGCAAAGGCAATAGTATTACACATAGGGAGGTAACAAAGTATAATGTTTCATGGTGTTCAAGTACTTTCCAGTGGGGCCGGAGATGAGCCACTCTCAGATGTTCTCTCCTCTTGATTGTTAACATAGCTGTTGAATGCAGACCATATGTTCTTGGGGCGGGAATGAGTAGGGAGCATGGTAAGGTACTCTTCTTCACAGTTTAGAGACCATGTAAGCAAGCTTAACCACTTCTGAAATGTCGGGGGAGAGGGGCTCTTCCAGCTTTGAAGTACGCATTTCTTGGCCACTATGCAGCTTATATTGAGAAATGTAGCCATGCGTTTAATGTCGTTGGTTTTCCACACCCCAAACAAGATCCCCAGTGGGTCAGGGTCGATTGTAGTGTCAATTACCTCGGCAAGTGTCTCTAGGATTCTTGCCCCGAATTCCCCCAATCTATGGCAAGTCCAAAACATATGCAAATGATCAACTTTCTCCGCCTTGCAGCGGGGACAGGAATGTGTAGTGGTGTGGGCAAACTTCGAAATCCTGAGAGGGGTGTAGTACAACCTGTTCAGTAGTTTATACTGCATACCTCGGTAGCGGAAGTTGAGGGAAACCTTTTTGGTATGTGAGCATATTTTCCCCCACAACTGGTCGGAGATCTCAAAGCCCAGTTCCTCTGCCCATTCTCTGCGTGCCCTGGAAACCTGGGACGGGGGGCCCTCCAGTAACATCTTATATAAAGAGGAGACAACGCCACGGGCGCCGCCCGAATTAGCAATGTATGCAATCGCTGGAGTGTCAGGGGGTTCATTAGGAAAAGTGGGCCATGCAGCAAGGAATGCAGCCCGGAGCCTATAATATTGCAGGATCTCCAACGCAGACCCAGAGTGGCCCGGCTTCCATGTCTGTGGGTGAATAAACCTGTCATCGGGGTAGAAGCCTGTCAGTGCCTGGTAGCCTAGAGTCCCCCAGTGCCGAGCCAGAGCAGTGTCGTGTGTAGGTTCCAGCCCATGGAAAGCCCACACGGGCGGCCATTTATAATAGGGGGGGATTCCGCTGTTGGATATAGCAGTCAATTCCAGGCACGTAAGGTGGTTCCGATTGGATCGATGGGAGTGTCGGTACATAGTGCTTATGTAATATGAGGGTCATTATGTTAACTCCGGTTGCTGCCAGGATTTCCAGCTTGAGATGTGGGTGGGTTGGGGAGCCGGGGTACCAGTGAGTGGCGTACTGGGCCTGCGCAGCTGTCCAATAAGATATTAGGTCGGGGGCAGTGAACCCCCCCTTCTCATATGGGAGCGTCATATCAGACCATTTCTTGCGCACCGCAGCGGAGTGCCATAAAAACTGTGCACATGATTTGTGTAGTCTTGTGAAGTGTTTCTCCCCGGGCCATATTGGTATGTTACTGAAGGTGTATAACAACTTGGGAAGTGGGACCATCTTGATGAGAGAGAGCCTCCTGGCAAATGACAGTGGGAGAGAGCGCTACTGTGCCATTTTCGTCTTGGCTTGCTGTGCTGCAGCCAGGTAGCTGTGCCATTTTCGTCTTGGCTTGCTGTGCTGCAGCCAGGTAGTTGTCTGTGAGCAGGGTGGTTTTAGCTAAGGACATCTGGACTCCCAAATATCTGATTCTGCCGGGGGACCAGCGGAGAGGGTATTCGGTGACTGGTTGTTGGGTAGAGTAAGTAAGCGGAAAGACCTCGGATTTGGAATAATTAATTGTGAATCCTGAAAGGGTGCCTATGCATGTGATGTCTCGTAGTATGGGGTCAACATGGGTGACACATTCCCTAATGTATAGTAATACATCATATACATACAGGGATATCATTTCCGGGGTGTCTTTTAGTCTTATCCCGCTGTGGGAATGGCACGCTCTGATGTGGTCCGCCATAGACTCTATCGCTAGAGCAAAGAGGATCGGGGAGAATGGGCAACTCTGTCGGGTGCCTCTGAAGAGTGTGAACAGAGTGGATGTCAAGGAGTTAGCCCCGAACTCTAGCCACTGGGGAGGTGTATAATAGTTTAATGTGTCCAATCATATTAGGGCCAATGCCCATTGTCTCCAACACCAGCCACATATACTTCCATGATACCATATCGATTGCTTTCTGAGGGTCGAGTGAGACCGCAATTGCGTGCGCGTCATGTTCAATTCAGGCCATCACATTAAACAGCCGCCTGATGCTATGGGAAGTGGATCTCCCGGTACAAAGCCCGCTCGATCTTCATGGACCAGATGCGCCATAATCGTGAGGAAACGGTTCGCTATCATCTTGGCGAAGAATTTAGTGTCTAAATTCATAAGGGAAAGGGGCCTGTATGAACCACATTCATCGTCAGGCTTGCCTGGCTTGAGCGACACCGTTATAATGGCTTCACGCAAAGAAGAAGGGAGGACAGACATGTGGAGCGATTCGTCTCAGACTTCCAATAATTTGGGGGCTAGTATGGATGTGTGTTCCTGGTAGAATTCAGCGGTGAGTCTGTCAGGACCCAATGCTTTACCTTTAGGCAGTTCTGAGAGGGCCCTGACTATCTCGTCCAGAATGATCGGGGAGTCCAGCTGGTCTCTGGTCGAGGAGGAGACGCATGTTGTGGGTATTTGATCAAGGAGGTCCCTCATATGCTATTCAATGTGTTCAGGGGCTTGGGAATATAGGGTTGGGTAGAATTCAGTGAATATATCCAATATCTGTTGGTCCGACCACTGAGATGCCTTGTTCATCCTTAATAGAGGCGATCTGGGCCTGACCCCATTTCCCCCTTATTAGAGTTGTTAGTGTTTTCCCAGGTCTATCACCCTCCCCAAATTTCCGAGAAGCCTGTGGGCGGCTAAAGTATTGGACTTCTCTGGTGGCATGTGTGTTGAATGTCTGAAGTTCCTCGTTAATTGGAGCAAGTTTGGCGGGGTCAGCCGCTGTCGAACATTCCTGTTCCAACTCTCGCAATCTGGTTTCAGAGCGACTGAGGGCGGCTCTTATCATTTTTAACACTCCTGCTTCTCTGGATATGGACAGCCCCTTCATGTATGCTTTGAAGGCATCCCACCGGACGCCAATGGGGATAGCCTGGGGGGTGTTTTGCTCAAAAAAGGATTAGATGTCGGCTAATATATCAGCCTTGAACACGATGTCCCTAAGGGCCGCGGATTTGAATGCACCATGTGCTGAATGTCGGGACAGGGGTTCCCAGTTCTACCGGGTAATTGGGGCATGGTCAGATAATGTGCGAGTCAGTATCTGTGCTCCATCCACCCGGCACATCAATTCGCTTGATACTAGGAACAGGTCGATTCTGGAGGAACTATCATGGACAGAGGAGAAATAGGTATATTTCTGCTGTTGAGGGTGCAGTGTCCTCCAAGCGTCTCGAATGTTAAGTGTTGCGCTGTGACTATGTAGTCTGCGTGTGGCACCGGACAAATACCTGAAGGCGGTCCCGGTCCTGTCTAGGTTAGTGTCCAGTATAAGGTTCATACCCCCCCCCCATATTATCTGGATTCTCACGTAGTCCAGCAGTATAGCAACTACAGTGTCCACAAACTCAGGAGTATCTACATTGGGACCATAGGTGTTCACAAGAAGGTACTCCCTGTTTACTATGGTACAGTGTAATATGACATATCTGCCATCGGGATCTATGTAGCTCTTGTGTAATATGAATTTAATGGATTTGTGGATCAGCGTCAGCACACCTCTGGCCTGTGTGGAATAGGAAGTGAAGTATCTGTTAAGTCCCCATGAAGGTGCCATACTCCCTGCTAGGTGGCCCGTAGAGTGCGTTTCTTGCAGCAGCAGTATTTTGCTGCTGTGTCTATTGGCATAGGCTATAATTTTACGGGCCTTAGTGTGGTTACTCAATCCCCGGACATTCCAGGACATTATAGTAGTGGACATTTCACTTGTCTACGGCACATCCCAGCTCACCTATCGTGGCATGCATTTGCAGTTAGTGTAGTTACTCTTAAGACGCTCCAACATAGTGCGATCTGCTGGTCTGCCTCTGCATTTTCCAATGCAACTTCCCAAAACCTTACCTCCCCCCTCCCTCGACGTCCAGTTATGGCCAGCGGTAGGTACCCTTTCCCTCCCTCTCCTGCCCACCTCAAACAACCACCCACAGATGGGTGTCAGCAGGCCGATCCCAACATGGACCGTCCACGCTTTTGGCCCAACGGGGGCCTACACCAAACAAAACTTCCAACATAGTTTTGCAACTGCAGTGGGGTACGCTGTTGCCGTGTTGCCAACCAAACAAAGCAAAGAAGAGTAGTGAAGTACCGCAAGGGTACGTGAGTTTGGCTCTGTGTGTCCTCAGAACGTAGTTTTCCCTTCAAGGGACATATGGGCCAGCGGATGGAAACGTTGCATGAGTAGCCCCGGCCCAGCAGTTTCGATCAACCCAGCTAGAGAGTGATGAGATGTATAGGAGTATGAGCCAGTGTCTCTTCATGACTGAGATGGGTGCCACAGGGCGGTTTCAGAGTTGGCAGCATGGCAAGACAAGTGACAAGGCGCTGCGTGGGTAAAGTAAGCTTACTAGATGCTGATGAATATTAATTGCTAGCATATTGGCGAATTAGGGGTAGTTGAGGGCCGTCTCAGTCATTATCCATGTCCATATGGTCCCTTGGAAGGATATTGAGCTGTATCTGTGCTTCTATGAAGTTCGCTGCCTCGTCGGGAACCGTGAAAAAATAGTTTCCCCTTAAATGTGAACTTAGAGGAGGGCGTGGCCGGGAGCTGACTGAACGGCATGGCTCCATGAATGATCCTGGTCAGCCCTGCCGTCGGAGCAAATTTTTTCGAGGGCTGGAATCGTCACTGAGCTCCACAATCAGCACAGCAGAGGTATGAACACCCACTGCCCCCAGCGTACAGAATCGGGAGCTGAATAAACCAACCCCCGTGACCTGTCGGGCCCCCGAATCTCACCGGCGGGAGGAGGACCACGATGGCGGGCAGGTGCCCGGATCGATCGCAACAGCGGAGGGGGAGGGGCTGCGACATGCTGTGCGGCCCGAACCCACACTGAACGGCCGATATTAGCAATTGGCCATGGGTCGCTGGGAGGACTCGGACCCGCTGTCGCCGTGGGAGCCCTGGTGCAATCCTGGTGGCGCATCCTGTGGGCTGCCGAAGCTGGGAGTTCTCCGCGGCCGCGCACCCGTGTGGCTGGCGGGCGGGAACCCTCCGGCGCTGCCCTGAAGATCTTTGTGAGGCGGCGGCCTCTCCGTGCGAGTGGATCCGGGTGTGGACGCGACGCCCCCGGCCCAGGAGCACTGGAAAAGAGCGGTGGGGGCGGGCTCCACGCCGCTCCTCGTTCATCACCAGCCTGTCGGGGCCGGTCGTGCAGCCTAGTGAGGCGGGCCGAGCGGGCCCCTACGCACTTCGCACCAAGAGAATCATCAGCAAATCTCTGGACTGAGCCTAGCTTCTTAAGCGGGCACTTCCTCTTGTCTGAGGGGGCCGCAGCTGGACGTTGCCCGGTGCCTCATCATCTGCTTCCCTTGTGCCGGATCCGAGCGCCCCCTTGGCGGTATCTCCAGCGACCTCACTGCAGCACCAACCTGTGGGCAAGCGGCAGCTGGGGCAGCGCCCCCCGGCACTACTCTAGCCAACATGTTATGCTATGTTACTTTGCATTTATATAGTGCCTTGTATACCATTGGTATGGTCTGAAGGCGCTGGTAGGTCGAACGCCCTCAGATCAGTAGAGAGAGTAGAGCGAGTCAAAGGTGCGTGTGAGCACCGGATATGTGTGCAGCTGATGTGGTATTCGTACAATAGCTGCTTCTTAGCGGTAGGTCTGGTGGTTGAGATATCAATAGTATGTGTTCGTCCTGGCAGGTTTTATCCAGACCGATTGTGGCTGCGTTAGGCCTGAGGAGAACGCCTGGCTGGGGGTGTGTAACCAGCAGTGTTTAGATAGAGTGATGGGGAGTATGCGGCAGATGTTGGTATGAGAACAGTTATACCGAATGGTGTCATAGTATCTCTGTGTTCTAGTTGAATGGTGGTGTAAAGAAAAGAGTAAGCGTGGTGATGGGTTACATGTTCTTCAAAGTTCTAAATTCAACTTAGCACAGAGATGCTTATTAGGCACACTTCTAAATTCAGCCCAGGCACGCCATCAGGCGCACCTCCAAATTAAACTATGAACAGAGAGACTATTAGGGACACTAGTCAGTTCAACTAGGGCACGCTATCAGGGACACTTCTAAATTCAACATTGCACAGTGAGGCTATCAGGGAGGCCTCTACATTCAACTTTGTACAGTGAGGCCAGCAGGGACACCTCTACATTCAACTTTGTTACAGTGAGGCCATCAGGGACACTTCTAAATTCAAGTTTACACAGAGGGGATATCAGGCACACTTCTAAATTCAACTTTGCACAGAGAGGCTTATTAGGCACACGTCTAAATTCAAGTAGGTCACGCTATTAGGCACACTTCTAAATTCATCTTTACACAGAGGGGATATCAGGCACACTTCTACATTCTAAATTCAACTTTGCACACTTCTAAATTCAACTTTACACAGAGGGGATATCAGGGACACTTCTAAATTCAACTTTGCACAGAGGCTTATTAGGCACACGTCTAAATTCAAGTAGGGCACGCTATTAGGCACGCTTCTAAATTCAACTTTATACAGAGGGTATATCAGGCACACTTCTAAATTCAACTTTGCACAGTGAGGATACATGGCACACTTCTAGATTCAACTTTGCACAGTGAGGCTATCAGGAACACTTCTAAATTCAACTTTGTACAGTGAGGCTATCAGGGATACTTCTAATTTCAACTTTGCACAGTGAGGCTATCAGGGATACTTCTAATTTCAACTTTGCACAGTGAGGCTACCAGGGACACTTCTAAATTCAACATTGCACAGTGAGGCTTATTAGGCACACTTCTAAATTCAAGTAGGGCACGCTATTAGGCACACTTCTAAATTCAACTTTACACAGTGAGGATACTTGGCACACTTCTAGATTCAACTTTGCACAGTGAGGCTATCAGGGACACTTCCAGATTCAACTTTGCACAGTGAGGCGATCAGGGACACTTCTAGATTGAACTTTGCATAGTGAGGCTATCAGGGACACTTCTAATTTCAACTTTGCACAGTGAGGCTACCAGGGACACTTCAAAATTCAACATCTGGAACTCCTGGGACTAGCGGAGCGGCGGATTGGAGATTGGCCCAGTCACCGTTGGGGCTGGGTTCCCTCCTTGGAGCAACAAGCCAGCAACTCAGTGAACAGCTTCTCCTAAGGGCGGCCTACATCTTGGGTAGTGTCAGAGTTGGGACAGCCTACACTCACAATGGGGTCGGATGTCTTCGGCCTTCCCTGGACCTTCCCCTAACACTAACTGGGCAATCTATCTCCCTCTGATCAGCCCCCATGGGTACCAGTACAAGCATGTTCCTTCTCGGATAGACCAGCACCCCAGCTATTAAGCAGAACACTGTCCCTGATCAAGGTGGCCCCAGGTCTCGAACTTCTCTACATCATTCTACGGTCTAAACGCAGTACTATCAGTAGGGGGGCCGGGGAATTCCCCGCACCCGTGATCCAGGCATTAGGCGCTGCGCCCCTGCAGTCTCCTCGGGGGACTTGCTGGCATTGTCTCCCGGGTCCAACCCAGAGAACTGCAACATAACTAGAGAGCTCAACCGCACCCGAGGCATGAGGCTCTGCACGGCCCACCCACAGCTGAACCATAGGAATAGCGGCCTATACCGAGAGAGCACCCCACCAACGCAGCAGAGCTCAGACGAACACTGCAGGAATCAATTCAAAGTGCACATGGAATAGCACCTACGTCGGGCAAACACTGTTTGGATCCAGCGCACACAGCAGCCCGCACTCCTTGCACCGGACCAGACAGAGCAGCACCAGGGGGGCGATAGCCAGTACCCTTCCGCGTGGGGCGCACCCAGCACCGTGCAGGCTTACAGCACCGTGCAGGCTTACACCCCGCTGAGGCGCCTTAGAGCTGTGAGCACACGGAAGGAGCCGCATCATTGCTGTCTACACCCCCAGACCGGAGGCGCCATGGCAAAAAGCAGCAAAGCGGCAAAACAAGCGGACATTGCGACAGTGATGACCAACTCCAACCAGAATAAAGCAGGAAAGCCCGACCATTCAGCGGGCGTAACCCCTGGGGGCCCCTACACAACGGAGCAATCGCAGACTGACCATTTTGCTACCAAAACAGACCTAAAAGATCTTCTACTGCTCACCAAAGAGATCCAGAAGGGCACTGAAGAGGTCACCAAGAAGATCGCCTCGCTGGACAGAAGAGTGGAGGAGGTGGAAAAACACACCAAGGAAGTTGAGAATGGCCTGTGCGATAACACAGTCAAACTGGAGCGCGGCTTAAACAGATTAGCGGCCTTGGAAGCCAGATGCAATGCACTCGAAGCCAAGCAGGAGGACACAGAGAACCGATTCCGCCGCAACAATATCCGCATTCGCGGGATCCCCACCACAATAACTAATGCTGAGCTCGAGGGCTTCACCAAAGACCTGTTCAGGTTCATAATAACATTACCAGTCCACCGCACGGCACCAAGACAAGCATCAACCTCCCCGCCGAACGTCCTCGCCCAGATCCACTTTTTCAGGGTCAAGGAGGAGATAATGAGAGAGGCTAGATCCTCGAAGCAAATCACCTTCAGAGGCGCCAACATCGCGCTGTATCAGGACCTTGCGAGCATAACCCTCCAGAAACGGAATGGCTGCAAGAACGGGAAATACAATATCGCTGGATCCACCCAACAGCCCTAAGCTTTGAATGGGAAGGAACCCGCAGGCAGATTCGCAACCCAAAGGAGGCGGACCAGTTTCTGGGAAAAGGATCCACTGACGAGGATTCCGAGCCAGCAGCACGCTCCCAGCCACAACCCGGCTCGCCATCATCCGCCTGCTGGTCACGCGCCAGCAGGCCCTGGGGCCCTCGGAAGCAGCATGACCCGAACTGATTCGGTGGGTCCCAGTGATCTGCCCGAAGCTGATGCAGAAGGTTAGTGCCGCACCTCTTGGAACTCCCCTGGGACGTACGAGCACTGACAACGCACCGGGTCCCCCTCTCATCCTGGTGTGGCGGGGGTCTGGCACCCACAGGGATACTCACAAGCATGTAGCTAAGAACATAATCCCATACCAACCGCCAACTGCACCGTCCCTGAGCCCAATTTGTCACAGCCCTGCAGATACCCTCTGTTGCTTATGAAGTGCAACTTCCAACGGCGGGGTTGACTAGCAACCACACGGATGAGCTTTATGGTCTCATCCCAACAGTTTCTGGGGGGAGGATGGTGGTGGGTAGTTATAGGGCCTGGGAATAGTTCAGAATCCCAATGGCCTCAGTTAATAGTTATAATCTCACACATAGACATCGGTAATCATGGCACATCAACACACACGCACGGGAACTCTTTTATAGCCCCCCTTTTATTGCACAGCACGATCCGCACAGAACCAGGCGTTCTCCCATAACCAATAGGCCCGGACAACGTTACAGATGTCCGCATCTTGACTTGGAACGTCCGAGGTCTTAACTCTCTGAGGAATCGCAAATCGGTGGAGAATAGACTAGCGTCGCTAAATGGGAACACAGTAATTTTCCAGGAAACTCACCTTTTGCCAATCGATGAGCACCGAATTAAATTCAAGCGCTTCAAGCAGGGTTTCTTCGCCTCCAGTGATGAGAAAAAACAGGGGGTGGGGATTCTACTAAGTGATAAATTCCCTCTGACTAACCCCTCAGTCAAAATGGACCCAGCAGGCAGATATCTCCTCATACGAGGACATATCGCCGATCAGCCAATTACAATCACAGTGATATATGCCCCCAATGCAAATCAGGGCAAGTTTATCCTGGAACTACTCCCATTGTTGTTGACTTTCTCCATGGGATACCTCCTCATCGGGGGGGGGGGGGACTTTAATGCAGTACCGGATCTCGTAAGGGATAAATCACTGCCTCCGTCCAGTCCAGATGTCACCAGTGGGCTGGCCCTAGCTAGGCTGCTAAGAGAGTCAGGCACGGTAGACATATGGAGGGTAGCCAACCCAGAGACCCGCGACTACACATACTATTCAAATGCTCACGGGGGGCACTCCCCCTGCTTCAGCAACATTGAAATCCATACACGCATGGTATCTGATCACGCACCAGTTTCAGCGGACCTCTCGGTCCTGGGGGGGGCCCGATCCACCTCCCAGATTCTGGAAGCTCAATGATACCCTTCTACTGGACCAGGTGATCAGGGGAGAGGCGGAAAACGCCTTGGTTAATTATTTTAAGGAAAACAAAAGTCACAATAGGGCTACTGTGGGAGGCTATGAAACCAGTAATAAGGGGGGTGTTCATCAGCGCAGCCGCTGAGCAAGTTAGAATCTCCAAGCTCCACACGCAGGCCCTGGAATCCAAAGTCTCCACACTAGAAAAGGAATTAAAGGCCCAACACTCCCGAAAGGTGGACAGGGAACTAAAAAAGTCCAGAAGGGCGCTAGAGATGCACTGGGCCGACCGCACGCGAAGGCCTTGGCGTATACAAAACAATTTTACTATCATAAAAGTAATAAGGCAATCCGGATACTAGCATACACATTACAGAAGACACACAATAGGAATAATATCGCAAGCCTCAAAGGGCCGGATGGGAAAATCAAATTCACCACTCCAGATATAATAGAAACTTTGGTGAGCCATCACAGGTCGATTATGTAAGGGCCGCCTTCATCTCTGGAGGAAAGGGCCCAGCAGAAACCCTACCTATCATCATTTCGCGCCCCAGCTGTCACTGACCCCCTTGACCCCTTAGAATCACTGATTTCCACAGAGGAAATCTTAGATGCCATAAAATCACTAAAGAACACAGCCCCAGGCCCGGATGGGCTGATGACCAAGTTTTATAAAAACATTTGCTCGCGTCCTAGCTCCCCAACTGACACTGCTGTTCAACTCCTTCCTGACCACTAAGAAGGTAACAAACTCTATGGCCAAATCAACCACTATCCTACTCCGGAAACCGGGGAAGGACCCTGAGCAGGTGGCCTCATACAGGCCAATAGCACTGATGAACACCGAGGGGAAAATCTATTCCAAGGTGCTAGCAGTCGGACTGGGTAGGTTCCTCCCCGAGTTAATACATAAAGATCAAACTGGCTTTATCCCGGTTAGAGGGACACATGATAGTATCAGACGAACATTGAACATTATCGAATCTGCGAATAGAATGAGGACTCCGCTTCTGATTATATCCCTCGAAGCACATAAAGCGTTTGATTTAGTAAACTGGGATTACATCCAGAGCACCTTAGCTAGCATGGGACTGGGTCATAATTTCATAACCTGGACAATGGCAAACTAGGCGACCCCATCAATACAGCTCAGAGTCAACGGTAGGAAATCGGAGCCCATCCCCATATCCAGAGGCACCCGCCAGGGCTGCCCGCTGTCCCCCCTGGTGTTCACCTTGTCCATGGAGCCGTTCGCCGAGAGGATTCGGTCACCGTAGGCAGGATAGAGCACAAAGTGGCACTCTACGCGGATGATGTTCTTTTAACCATCACCGACCCGGACACATCGCTGCAGTCCCTGCTTGAAGAACTAGAGGCATTTGGGGCAGTCTCTGGGTTCAGAGTGAACTATGATAAGTCCTCAGCCTTGCCGATCAATTTACCAAAGCAACAGAGAAACATCCTAAGCCCTGAACTCCCCATCCCATGGGCCAATGCAACGTTGGAATACCTGGGGGTCCATATCCCTAAAGCTAGCGCCCAGATCTACAAACACAACTTCCCACAATTATTTAAAGCGCTGCGAACGGACCTAAAATGGTGGAATAAGCAGGAGATCTCCTGGCTAGGCCGAGCAGCGGCGGTAAAAATGAACTTACTCCCCAGAGTACTGTATCACTGCCACGCACTCCCAACCCATATTCCAGAGGAGGACCTTATCTCCTTGCAACGAGAAATCATGAAATTCATCTGGGTGGGGGGGAGACCTTGCATCGCAAAGAAAATAATGACCCAGAGTCGCCAGATGGGCGGACTGGGCGTTCTGGATATCCCCAGATAAAAACGAGCGGCCCAACTCTCATTCGCCTTTGCCTGGACTCGGATCGAAGATCGTCCATGCTGGCTGCAACTGGAAGAAGCATGGTGCAAGTCACCCCTGTCCGACTTGCCGCATATCCAGTCCTGGAAGTCCTGTCCCACCCTGAACCCTCTACCGGCAACATGTAACACGGTGAACAGCTGGAGAGCCGCGGCCGGGAAATGGAGAATCATAAGCTCACTTGGCCCACTGACTCCAATCTGGGGCAACCCGGGTTTCTCCCCTGGCCTCTGCAGCCGCAGCTTCGCCAAGTGGAAAGAGAGTGGTCTTCAGAGGATCTCTGACTTTCTGGAGGGAGGGCCTGCCCCTCTCATTCGAGGACTGCAAGGCGAGGTTCAGCATCCCTGAGGAGGAAAGATTCCGCTACTCGGAGATCCGTCACTGGATCTCTCAGCGTATTGTCAAAGAGCACGGCTCCAGAGACCTAACGCCTCTAGAACTCACATTGACATCTCCCCCCCCCCCGAGGGGCAAGATATCTGCTCTCTACAAACTCTTGGAAAAGACTAACCCAGAGACGAAAGAAAGATACATGTTGAACTGGGAGAGGGACCTGGGGCACCCCCTGAAGCCAGAGGCATGGAGCAGAATATGGTCAAGGCTTCACAAAAGCACCCAGTGCGTTACTAACAGGGAAGGTGGGTATAAGGTGTGCTACAGGTATTACATTACGCCATCCCAGCTGTTCAAATCTGGCGCAAGCTCATCATCGAACTGCTGGAGAGGCTGCCCGCAAGAGGGATCGCTATTCCATCTTCTATTGGACTGCCCTAAAGCAGCACACTACAGGAAAGGGGTGATGAACCACGTCCAGGCAATTACGGGCCTCTCCATGCTGTGGGACCACGGAATCATCCTGCTGGAGGATTAGGCGGGACGGGGACTTGCTGCTATCAGAGAACATGGCCTGCTTGTGCATACAATTGTTAACAGCAGCCAAGATCGCCCCGCCCGACTCTGGAAGCACCCTGAAGGCCCCTGTATTCCACTATGGTGGGCCAAGTGTTGGGACATTGTCGTAGCAGAAACGATTACAGCACTTCGCACGGGCAACCTCAATCCCTTCCGAAACACCTGGGCCCCATTCATGACCTACGCAGAACGCTATCCAGCTCTCACGCAAAAGCTCCCAACCGCACGTTGGCTAGATTGAACTATAAGTTGACGCGTCCTCGCCAAACAGAGCCTTTCACCGCTGGTCCCCCGGTTCCACGGCCAAATAACACAAAGAATGAACTATGTGATATGATTTTCCTAACACTGCCATGAACTGTGCCATTTTACGCTTTTGCCATTACTGATGTCTACTGCTTAATTGCTGTTTCTTTATTTGATAACAAATAAAATATCCATGTTGAAAAAATAAATGTGAACTTAAGCCGTGCCGGGAACAGTATTGCGTAGGGGATGCTCTGTTCTTGCAGCATCTTCTTGACCCCAAGGAACTGGCGCCTCTCCTGCTGTACCCCCACCGAAAAGTCAGGGAAGATCCTGATTGTCTGGGAGCCCAGGCGCAGTTCCCCGTTCTTACGGGATAGACGGAGGATGAGGTCCCTGTCTCTGTAATTGAGTATTTTAGCGATAACAGGCCTGCAAAAATCTCTGGGTGCAGGGCGTGATGGCAAGGCTCGGTGAGCTTGCTCTACCGTGAAGAAGGGGGACAGGGTGGGGTTGTCGACCAGCTCTTTTAACAGATCTTCAACCGCCAATTCCATGCGGCCCTTGAGAGCATTTTCAGGAACACCAATTATACGTATGTTGTTCCTGTGCAATCTCGATTCCAGGTCGTCGCATTTGGCCTTGACCATTTTCATATCACGGCTGAGGAAACCAACTGTGTCTTGGAGGGTGTGTATACTATCTTCATTGACACTTATTCGTGCTTCCGCCTCTGTGATCCTTGTCCCAGCGTGGTCTATTTGGGATTTGGGCGACACAACCTTGGCATTAATATCATCTAGTTTCTCGAGAAAGGAAGCAACATTCTTGGTCATGGATTCCAGTATTGCCGCAAGGTCAGGTTCCGGGACCGGTGGGGGTGAGGTAGATTCATCTTGATTGGATGATGTGTGCCCTGATCCGATCTAGGCGTCGCTTTAGCAAACTTATCCATAGCTCCCGTTTTACTGGCGCCCCGGGATCTGTTAGACATGACAATATAGTTAGATGTATGGTATCCGCCGATAGTTCGTATCCAGGTGTAATGGTAGGGCAACCAGGCGGGTGGGGGCCAAGGAGTATTATGAAGCCATAGTAATAGTGGTAAGCGTACCACTGTGGAGGATCGGATGCACTGTTGTAGGCAAGCAAAGTTGGTACGCTGATTATGTGCTTTCTGGTCAGAGGAGTGGATATTTCAGTGTGATGTTACAGACCTGGCCGCGGCTCGAGCGATGATGACATAGAGGGGAACAGTCAGAGGTGGAGTACGGGTGATCACGCTCCCGCTAACTGCCCAGCAAGACGCCCCGTGGTTGGTAATGTCTCAATAGGGAGCTTCATGTGTAGTAGTGAGGTATGGCACTCTGTGAAGTGGGATGTGAGCATCCCAATTCAGAAGTACCCATATACTATGAGGAATCTCCTGTGAAAATTGTCCTTTGAGGTCACCCATTAAATGGTACCAGAATAAGGATCAGCCTCCACACTGAAAAGGTGGATCCCAATAAGTGTTCATGTGTGTTAAAAACATTGTTTCAAATAACACTTCTGGAAAAACTTTGAAGTATAATTCATCGCCTCCCTGTATGTGATCCAGCATGTGAGCAGTTCCACCAGGGCTCAGAGCCCACCCCGGTTAGGGGTTCCAGAGCCTGCCGTGCCCGCCCAGCGCGGGGGGGAAGAGTAGGAAGGGAGCTGTCCGGCAGCGGCACAAACCACGCACAGGGGACGCCCCCCCGGCGCCGCTCCTATGGCAGTGGAGGGCAGGGCAGGCAGCCGTGCGACCTCCGGGTCGGATCCCAGCAACAGTGCTTAGGCCGACTGCCGCCGCTACTGCAATGAGGGTGGGAGGCCCCGCCGTCCCCACCGAGGTGCCG
The DNA here is from genome assembly GCF_040938575.1 of Ambystoma mexicanum. Classification (NCBI taxonomy): domain Eukaryota; kingdom Metazoa; phylum Chordata; class Amphibia; order Caudata; family Ambystomatidae; genus Ambystoma; species Ambystoma mexicanum. The sequence goes on from NC_090940.1 coordinate 218,162,918, forward strand.
CAGCCTGCCGAGTCCGCCCGGTCCGGCAACAGAAATGACATAAAGGCTCCTTCCATACCGAGGTGCCATCAGGCACAGGATGTTTCTGAGCTTCGGGGCTGCCCCAGCACTGCCCCCGCGTGTACCGACGGCACAAGCAGGCAGCCCCACCGGACAGCGCGAGTGAAGAGTGTGCTCCACGGGGGTCGCAGGAGCGGGCAGTCGAACGTGGCGTATTCTGCTGCAGCTCGGCGGGAGATTGCCCGCAGGGCCAGCCAGACACAGCTGCACCACGAGGCCACGCGGCCCGGGCCGCACACCGAGCCAAATTGCTGGCGGACACAGCGCGGACCCCCAACTCCGATTCTTCTCCAAATCACACGTAGGTGCACAGCAGGGTGTCAGCTATCAGCCGGTGAAGTGATGGCCAGGGATTCATAGGATAGCCGCCGATATTTTGGGATGAAGGCTGGCAATCCACGGAGCTCAAGGGATAGGCAGCCATTACTTAGGCTGCTCAACAGCGCCCCCCACAATCTTGCAACTTAACTCAATATCAGAACATATCTATGAGTATAGGTTCGGGCCACCATCATTCTCGAATGTGTCTATCCCGGTACAGGTAGGAACCCCAATTGGACCTTGATACCATCCATGACATGATTACCAGGGGCAAGAGATCTCGAGCCCCAGGCCCTAATGGGCTCACTAATAACACCTTCAAAGGTGAGCATAACATCTGGGCGAATCGCTTGTATTTGGAATTTAAAGATATTCTAAATACTGGGATTACATCTACCTCTTGGAATACTGCCCATGTGGTCCCCATCTTCAAGTGCGGGGGCAGGACTGACCCTAGTAACTATCGACCAATCTCACTAATTGACGCTGATTTTAAGATCTTTTCAGCGTTCCTGCTCTCGCATCTTGAGGATTTGGCCTCTACTGTCCACCCCCTGGATCAATTCCAGACTAGCTTCAGGAAAGGACTTTCCACCAATATCAATGGCCTCGTTCTTAAATGTATCCAAGAAGAAGCCTTGTTACAAACTAGGGGGTGTACCTATGTCGCCTCAATAGATTTGACGGCCACATTTGATTGCGTTGATCGTGGCCGATTATGGGCTAAATTGGCTAAATTGGAGATGCCTGGTGGGCTCCTGAGATTGGTTAGTAGGGTATATAATAACTGTGGCATCCAGGTTCGTCTTAGCCAAAAGTGGGATATCTCGAAGAGAATACAATCTTACCGGGGAGTGAGACAGGGCTGTGTCCTGGCCCCCTGGCTATTTAATCAGTATTTCTCTGATATTATGCTATCACTTGCCAAAGAAGGGCTGGTTGCTCCAAGGATTGGTAAAGATAAAATTGTATGGCTTGTGAAGATGAACTGCTTATCTTTGATCTCACTAAGGTCGGGCTGCAAAGATCACTGAACAACTTTGAGAACTATGCCAAGGACAATGGACTGCTTATCAATCCTACTAAAATGAATATCTTGTGTTTTAGAAAAGTGAAGGCACAATTTAAAAGATTTATGTGCTGTGTTGGAGGTATGTTCCTCAATTATTCGGATTTGGACCGATATCTGGGCTTTAATTTCTCTGCATATAGGGGATCTAAGATAGTAACTGAGGCCCTTATTCATAATGCAAATCTATTGGAAGCCCAGTTTGTGAAGATCGACCGAAAATTTGGAAGATTCTCCCTCAAACCCGCAATGATGTTCTATGAAGGAAAAATTGTCCCAAAATTAATCTATGGGCTAGAAATAAAATCTGATATTTGTAAAATCTTGAGCAAAATTTAGGGGAAATTATAGAGGAGAATACTTGGGGTCCCTAACACGGTGCCGTTATCAGCGATCTCCGCTTTGAATTGGGTATTGTGTCCTTGTGGGCACGGGTGGAATGGGCCTGTCTCTCTTTGTACTCAAAAATGAAGGCTCCTATTCGAGACCCGTTATACCAATTGGTGGGCAGAAATCTGGATCATTCTCGAGTACTAAGTATCTTTAAGATTCGATCAGAATATGTTCTAAATGAGATTGGTGTGACCCTGGAGACCTTGATCTCGAATTCTATGAAGGCTAAGCGAGCCTTGTTTGATTTTGATTGGTCCCAGGCCATTGATGCCTTTCATTCTTATCCATCCTTGAGTCATCTAGCTCATGAGCATGGACGAAGAGGCTCTTTAACTGAGATCTTGTTCCAATTTCCAAATTGCTTCTACAGGGGTATCCTATCAAGGGCTTGGTGGATTCTATTACCTACTAGGGAAAACCAATTGCTGAGATCCTTAATTTTGGCAGACACAGCTGGTTGCAGGTTCTGTATGGAGAAAATGGAGTCCTTAAGACATCTTGTGGTTGAGTGTGCGCCATTACAGGGCCTGAGAGTTAAGTGCCTGGGTCCCCTAGCTGTGAATTTGACTATGCTTAACGATGATCTTATATGGAAGTGCTGTCTTGAAATTCATAATACTCTGAAAGGGCTGGCTCTTTCGAGTTTTATTAAATCACTGAATCTAGATTTGAAAGTACTTTGATTGTAGGTACTGACATGTATTTTACTTTGAACCCATTTTCTAAAATATGTGAAACAAATGTATATTTGACCTCTGTTTTGAAATTTGACTGGTTCTTATGTGCTTTTTTATTGTTATTGTTGCCATCTTTTGTATATTGCTTTTACATAATGTGGATACTATTTTCTCTATTATGTTATGATTTCTTCTTATGTTTCCTTAGATTGCTCTCTTCTCTTTTTTATTTTTCTTTAATATTAATCTATGTGAACTATTTAAATCTTATTTCTTTGCTGATTTAATTATTTGTAAAGGTTTGTAATAAACCAAGTACAAAAAAATAAATAAAACTTGTAACAATATATTTGCACTGGCTAATAGAGCAGTCTCACTGCGACTGGATGATGCTAGAAAACTTTACCTGGTTCACCAGTATTATTCAGAAGTCATGGCCGGCCAATCTCTAGATTCGGGGGCCCAGAAGGAATATTTGCGAGAAGCAATGTACCTATCCTTGCACAGGAGGCAGTAAGGCAAACTTGATCAGCCCATCCTAGAAGAGGAGGTAGAGGCTGCAATTAAATCACTCAAGAACACCACTCTGTATCCCGATGGTTTCACCACCGTGTTTTTTAAAATCTTTTTTCCCTGTATTGGTTCCCCATCTAACCAAACTTTATATCACCTTCCCGGAGACTGGGATGGTTACAGCAACGATGCAAGAGACAGCGACTATTCTAATCTTGAAGCCAAAACAAGACCCTAACTTGCTGGATTCCTATCGTCGTATAACTCTAATGAACAACGATGCTAAGATTTACTCAAAAATCCTAGCTACCTGTTGATGAGTGTGCTTCCAAATCTAACACAAGTAGATGAAACGGGTTTCATTGTCCAGAAAAGTCTGTAGGACAACATCAGAAGAGCCCTCAATTTGATAGAGGGGGCAGAGAATACGGGACTTGGATCAGGAGTTATAGCACCAGGTGCCCACAAATCGCTTCTACGTACTTGTGGATTAAGCCCTGCCTTTCAGCAATTCATACTAGCTAGCTACATGAACCCAACTACAAAAATGTGAGTTAATGGTAAACCCACCTTACTAGTTGTTGTTACTAGAGGCACAAGACAAGGGTGTCCACTGTCCCACTTACTATTCTCTCTTTATGAAGCCTTTTGCATCCCGAATTAGGAATGAGGGAAATATCAGGGGTATATGGTATAAGAACAAGGAATACAAAGTGTCTCTTTATGCGGATGACTTCTTTGTTACCTTCACTGAGGTGGGGACCTTGATCACAGCCCTAATGGAAGAGCTGTAAGGTTTTAAACAGGTGTCAGGGTTTGCCGTGAACTACGTAAAGTCCCAAGGATTAGCTGTTGTGCTCACACAGGTGGAAGCATGCAATATTTCTGCCTCGTGCCCAATAACCTATAAGCAAGACGCGATTAGTTGTTCAGGTGTAAAAATACCTTCAAATAGTACAAATCTTTATGGAGTTAACTTTCCCCTCCTGTTTTCAGATCTGAAAAACTCTCTGGATGGAGGGAAAGCCCAGGAGTTCTCTTAGCTGGCAAGAACAGCTGCCATAAAAATGAACACGGTGCCCAGGCTGCTGTATCGTTTCATGGCGCTCCCAGTTAAGATCCCGATCAGTAAGTTGCATTATCTCCAAAATAGGATACTGACATTTATCTAGCGAGGGAGAAGGGCTTGAATAACGAAGAAGAAGGTTCTATTATGTAACTCCGGTACGGGCGATTTGGGAGTGCCGGACATAGATATGGTACGTATTTACTTGGGGTCATCCATCTCCAGGTCCCAGGTGGCTGCAGACAGAACAGGCCTCAACCCAAATTGCCCCTTTTCAGCTACCCTTTACTAATACGGCTCCGTACCCGTCAGGTTTCCATCTCTTATCAACTCAACTCCCCTTAAAATGTTGGCACAAAGCGATTGGAAGATGTGGTATTTCTTTGGGATTAGGCCCTCTCCCGACCGTTTTTTACAAACCAGACTTCACACCAGGTCTCTGGAAAAAGGATTTACGTCAGTGGATTAACGGTGGCTTAACAGATTTAAGACCGCTATACATTGAGGGTACCCCTGTACATTTGTGGAATGCAAAGAAGTATTTTCTTTACCAGAGAGTGGGTGATTTAGATACTCCCAATTAAGTCACTGGGCCTCTAGCCCGGAGGTCAAACAAGGAGTAACGAGAGAGTTGTGTACTAGAGCTCACATTCATTTTGATACTGACTAAAGCTAAAGTCTCTACACTCTGTAAATTACCAGATCGCTTTGACCCCCAAGACAAACTCCCTTATGTCAAGATGGGAACAGGACTTAGAGCGACGGATAGATGAAGTTTCCTGGAGACATATATGGGAGCTCAACCACAGGCATCTTTGTGTACCATTGACAAAGAATGCCAACTAAAACTATGTTACAGATGGTAATTATCCCCAGATTGGCTCAACAAGATGGTTCATGCCTACCAAGACTTTTGCTGGAGAGGCTGCTCTGAGAAAGGGACCTTTTTCACACGTGATCGCCATGTCCCAAAGTGCAGTACTTTTGGAGAAAGGTCCTCTTGTACATTAGAACCATCACAGAGCTAGATTTGCTGATGAACCCATTGATATTGTTCTAAGGTGACACAGGAGAAGGAATCTATCCACTTAGGGGATCAACCCTCTGTACCCATTTGCTTTTGACAGCAAAAATCACAGTATCGCCTAACTGGATAGCTCCCGAGGGTCCCATTATTCCGATATAGTGGGGTAAAATTTGGGAAATCCTGGCCTAGGAGAAAATAACTGCATTTTCATTGAAGAATGATGCAATATATGTAGCCACCTGGCTCCCATTAAACAATTATACTAACAATACACTCCCTACGGTATTCAAGCCAAACCTCTATAAATACTTGCCTTGTTGTGAACGGAAACTGGGAGAGGACTAGGGGTGCGGGGGATTAAGGGAGAAAGAACTGCATCAGGAAACTCTGGAAGTTGGGGAGGGAAGTTCATATTGGGAAATGTTCAGAGGTCAATGTTCTAGAATGTGAAGCTATGTTAATCATGACTTCTATGGTCTGTTTGTCATTACTCATCTGTCTCCTCTGAATAAATAAAACAAAAATAATAATAATTGGAAGTATAGAGGCATGTAATGATATATGGCATTTATAACGCACCTATACACAAGTGTTTCAAGGCGCCATGAGGCAAGGGAGGGGGAACAGAGGACGGAGACAGCGATCTTACTAGGCCAGTTGACATTGAGATCGCGCAAGTGCAGGGGAGAGGGGAAGGAGAAAAGTGTGGGGGGAAGGGGGCGGGGGCAGTGCAGTACATAGGATAAACAGTAAAATAAATAAAGATAATTAATAAAAAGTGCTGGTGGCAAGTGTGGACATCAGGTGTCAAGTGCTGGCAGGAGGCTATAGGGATACAGAAACAGTCCCTGAGTGTAAGGGTTGCCGGGGGAGCAGTGCAGGTGTGCAACTGGCGGGGAGGGGACCTGGCCCCGAGATCAGAGGGTAGCCAGGTAACCAGTGCAGTTTCAGTTTCAGCCAGGAGATCAGCAGGGGAGAGGAGGAGAGAAAGCAGAAGCAAAGAGGAAGGTCTTGAGGTGCGTCTGAAGATGGTTCTCCTCAAGTTTCATAGAGGCAGGGAGGCTGTTCCAGAGGGAGGCCACAGCAGAAGAAAGAGATCTACCACCAACTCGTTGCTTGGAGAAGCGACTGCCCCTGAGGGAGTTGAAGGCGGATGAGCGAAGAGCTCGAGGAGGAAGATATTTAGGAAGAGTGTTGAAGGTATCGAGGCCCCAGACTCCAGAGGGCCTTGTGGACAATGCAGAGGGTTTTGAACGTAATATTCACGCCACTGGGAGCCAGTGCAGAGATTTCAGTCCTGGAGAGATACGATCCCTGGGCTTGAGGCCAAGGACAAGTCTTGCAGTCTTGTTTTGGATGAGTTGCAGAGGGCGGAGAGTAGAGGCAGGCAGATTTAGAAAGAGGCTGTTGCAGTAGTCCAGATCAGAGAGAACCAGAACTCTGGAGACAGTGAGCCTCTGGGGGAAGGAGATGAAAGGAAGAATACCTCTGAGGAGATGCAGCTGGTAGTGTGACTTCTTATAGATGTCAGAGATGTAAGGAGAGTGTGAAGTTGAAGATGACTCTGAGCTTTTTAGCCTCACAGGTGGGAGCAGGAAGAGGGCCAAGAGAGGCCGGCCAGAGAGTGACAGGAAAGGATGGAGCAGGTGTGCCGATGAGGAGAATCTCTGTCTTACTGGCATTAAGGCAGAGATCATTGGCGGCACACCACTCCTGAATAGAACACAGTCACAGATGAGAGAAGGAGAAGAGGTCGCGGAAGGGAGCGTGAAAATTAGCTGTTTGTCATCCACATAGCACTGAAAGTTGGGGAAGAGAGAGGCAATCTGGTGGGCAAGAAGTGCCAGGTATTGGTTGAACAGCCAGGGAGAGAGGATAGGCCCCTGAGGAACACCACAGGTAGAGACAGAGATAGAGGACTGGAAGGACCCAAGTTGGACCTGGGAGGGTCGATCGGAGAGGAAAGAATTCTGCCAAGCCAGGGCCTGATCGGTGATATCCAGGTTATCACTGAGACAGTTGAGCCGGTTGGCATGGTTGACCGTGTCAAAGGCAGAAGAGAGATCAAGTAAGATGAGGACACAGGGGGTGTTAGAATCAAGGTTGGAGAGCAGGTTTTCACAGATGTTCAGGGGAGCATTTTCTGGCAGCTCTGAAGCCAGACTGATGATCATGGAGACAACCAACAGATTCAGTGTGAAGATTAAGCTGGAAAATGGGCAGCTTTTCCAGGAGTTTGCCCAGGAAAGGAGTGATGGCGATTGGACGATAGTTAGCCGGGCAGGAAGGGTCAGCAGAGGGTTTCTTAAGAAGAGGGTGCACAAGGGAGTGCATCAGGGGGGAAGGGAAGACGCCAGTGGCCAAGGAGTGGTTCATACAACTAAGGAAAGCAGTCAAAATTGAGAGCTTAAAAGGAGATGCTGCTAAATTATTGAGCTGTGTAGCTATGGCTTTTTTCTCATTCAGTTTCCAACTGAGATAATATTACATTCTATAGGCAATGTCAAAGAGAGCGGTTAGCACAGAACAATCCAGTCTAGATAAATGGTTCCATGCCATTTATTTTCAAAGATTATGATGAGGGTTGGTGGAAGGCCTAAGGTTCTGAAATTCACATAGGAGGGATTTTCTAATAGGCATATTTGGAGGGGAGTAGAAAACTACAAAGCCAACAGACACCTAAACCACAAGGGCATATTGCTCAGAGTCCAATTCCTTATATAATACAAGTTTTCCTGAGTGTTTGGCCATAATAGTGTTCCACAAGTCAATCACAGGGAGATTTAGTGTATCGCACCATGCTTCTTTTCTCTGGATCTTTGTCTGTATCTGTGCCAAGGTCTTGGGCTATTTTGTGGATCTTGACCTTGGTCCTTAGCTGGCATCTGCATCTTTCATGGGATGCGCAACATCTTTCTTTGTGTCTCCTGGAAGGAGTGGTGGTCAGAAACCAGTTACCTGGGCAGCCATATATCACATATCTTATGTCCTAGGAGTCTGCAAATCTGTGCTTGGTAGGTAATGACCCTTTTTCCAGGGTTTTATTTCTCACCTCCCGAGTCCAGTATTCGGCACATTGAAGCTTCTTTAGCAGAGATGGAATATGTGTACTTCCTTTCCTCAAATTAAATTACTTCGTTGTAATTTAATGAGATGAAATAACACTCAGGCCTTTTTCTTAAAAAAAAAATGTAATTATAGGGGTTCACCCAATACATCTGACCCAAATCCCACCCACGGCCGTCCCTACCATTCCCACCTCCCCTTCTACCTGTTACATATATATATATATATGTATATATATATTACATGGACACGGTAGCTATGTTATGGTTAAGTTGGTGTTTCCATAGAAAGATCATTTTCTGGGTGGCTTATAACTTCGCTCCCTCTGGACGAATCCTCACCAAACTTTGCAAAAAAGTATATGGCCCACTCTGAATTTTTTTGCAAAGTTTGGAGAGGTTTGGTCCAGGGGGGGGGCAAAGTTATAGGAGGGGTCCCAAAACTTTTGTTTTTTTTCCCATAGACATAATGGGAAAAAACTTTGCGCATGCCTACGCTGGGCGGATTTACACCAAACCTCCCGGTTCGCTGTGCAGACAGTGCCCTGATTGGCCGAGCGGCTTGCGTGATGTCCGCGGACATGCAACGTGTTCGCTGATTGGACGGCATGGTGCGTGAAGCGCGTCAGATTTTCTGTGGCGCCCGCCATCTTGCATTCGCCGACGACCGCGGACAGCGCGGTGAAACGTGGATTAAAAATTGTATTTAGTGGAGTGTGTTGGTGTGTAAGAGTGTTTGGGGAGGGTGGGGGAGTATGAGATAGGTTCAATGTTCTTTTTTTTTTATGTGCTAGACACTTTTGTTGTGTTTGATTTGTCTGCGGACAACACGGCTGTTCTGAAATGTTCTATATAAACTAAACGGTGGGGTGTTCTGAGGACGGAGTATGTGGCCGTTTTGTTCGCAAGCAAGCTAAAATTGAGCTAAGAACACTTGCGGTGTCCTTAAATGTTCGTACATAAACAAAATGGGGGTGTCCTGAGGACGCTGTCCGTATTGTACTCTGGCAAGTTGAATGTGTTCTAAGAACACTCGCGGTGTCCTGAAATGCTCTGATTACTTACTGGTAATCTTCATTACTCCTAGTCTTACTCTGCCTCGTCACAGTACTGACGACCCTCCTCACCCTCCCTGCGGGGAAGGTCCCATGCTCCGGCTTGGTAATATGAAACTGAGTGATGTGGATGTGGGGGAGGAGTTATAGGAATTTAAAGAAATAGAAGAAGGTCCTGTGTCGGAGGCAGGGGCCTCATGAAGTAAGTACTGGGACGAGGAAGAGTGGACGTGGAGGTAATGTTTGCAATTAAACAAAATGGGGGTGTTGTGAGAACGCTGTTCGTATTGTTCGTTGTCAGGTTGAAAGTGTTCTAAGAACCCTCCTTATGTCCGTTGACATTACAATTTCCTATGGGCCTTACCCGACTTTTTGTCCACTAAACAAACGATAAATCAGACTGCTGTCCGCCGACATTATGTGATAATCCTATCACTTGCCCCATCGACCTGGCTGACCTGCTTTTGCGACACTAAATCATATCTCCCGCCTAAGCCTGACATTATCAAAGCATCCATATTCCCCGTCTCTCTCCGTGACGTTACAGGGTGCGTAGCCAAACGCGCCCAGTCGTCTCCAGTCCTACGCGACTTTACACAGAACCTGGAAAACAACACAGATCATCTCACAACACAGCACGCCACCATTCGGAATATGAAACTGTGATTTAAAAGCAAACAGCAAGATTGTACATTTCGTAAAGTACTTTTATTTGACATCAAATGTTTAGAGAATGTTCAACGATTTGCATTTGTCTTTGCTGTCGATCCGCATAAGTTCAACAAGAGTCACGCACTGTTCCTTTGCGGTACACAGGGTGTTGGTTTATGATAAAAGAAGCACTATGGTCGCACTGATAATCGGAAGGCTGTTCCAACAACGAGGCATTAGACCACCATAATGATTGGTATGTTGCTTCTAGCCGCTAGTACCGCGGGTCCTTGGCGATTGTCCCATAAAATGGTGAGGGTCATGAAGTTGTTTAGAAGTAGCTGCACATGGCAGTTAAAAAATCTGTCGGCCGGGGTCTGAAAATCGTGGCATTAACAGTAGGGAAGGATGTACCTGTTTTAAAAAACATAAATTAGTCTCACGAGCCAATCTTCATTAAAAATATTCATTTTATTTATTAAGGCGTGAAACTATTTGCTAGCGAGGATAGTGCAACGGAGTATGTTAACTTATTCCCACTAACCCACCCTCTCTCCTCTGCCTTTTTCAGAGCCGTCTGAGCGCCAGGGCACCACTTCGGCGGTGATAGTGCGCGGTACAAAACAATATGCCACATTGAACGAACAAGTACAACTTAACCGGGCTTTAACGCCACGCTATTGTTATTATATTCTGGTATAAAATAATCTAAAGGGTTATTTACATTATATTGGCATTTTCCATTGTCTACACGTAATGCAGTCCCTAAATACGACTCCGTCTGTACCAACGATCTTTCTCATAGTGATATAATATATAAAAGCGGTTTAGTTTCAGAAATTTCATCCTTATCGTTTCTTACGTTTTTGCACCCCTCCTTCAAAAGAAGTCTTTTGGCACGATCCATGTCTGTCAAGGTCAAAAAACAATAGAACCTTATAGTGCGAGTCGTGGACCACTCCGGCCCGCGAGCAAAAAATGGAAGCAGCTGACCTTCACTGTGAACGAGCATAAATTCTTACTTTGCAACATTGTGTGTAAAGCCATCCATGAGAAATTGCTTTTTACACTCCATCTTTGTATATTGTCTGCGTGCTAATGAAAAATGTTTGTTAAAGGGAGTTTATGGTTAACTTGTGCTACTAAAAACCTATGAAATTAGGTAAAAAAACTTTGTTAACGGGACGTTATGGTTAAGTTGCGCTACTAAAAACCTATGAAATTCAGTAAAAAAACTTTGTTAACGGGACGTTATGGTTAAGTTGCGTTACTAAAAACCTATGAAATTCAGTGAAAAAACTTTGTTAAAGGGACGTTATGGTTCCAAGTAAAACCAAAAAACCCCTAAAATTCGCCAGTTATGGTAAGCTAAGCAACCATACCTCACGCCACCACCATGCACTGCTAAGCCTAACACCCAGGACATCAAAGATGACATCACAGATGTCATTGATGACATCACATGTGCATTTACCTTTCATGAAAAGTCTGTACAAGGGATTCTTAGTGTAATGTTAATAAAAAAAAAGTGTCAAAGATTATTGGAATAAATATCAAGTGCTAATCAGTGCATTAAGCTATGCATTGATATAAATAACATTCTATTATTAACTTCAATCCAGTATACTAAGGTACTCATGTAGAAACATAGGCATTGTGTGCAGCATACATGATGGAGGTGCAATATTCATAAGCTTGCCATGTTGAATAGTGAAATGATAACGGTTTTCATATTAGAGTTTTGCGTACAGTGAAACTTGTGATAAGTAGGTAATAAAACCCACTTACTACATAATTGCATTATTATAGACAAATCACAAAGAGACAACACCAGATGCAAATATGAATATATACAAGGGAATTGAAGTAAGAAAAAGAAACAGCAATAGTAGCAGAAAGTGTTCATAAGCTAACTGATTACCTTTATGCAGAGAAATGATTGCTCTGTTTCAAAGCTGTTACTTTCCCTATCTATATATATCACATGATGTGTCTGGACCCTAAGGAAAATAGTGTGAGTACAACATATAAAAATATGAGCATATACAGGGAAAGTACAGTAATAAAAAAACATCAAAAGTATCAGAAAGTGCTGATAAATCTACTGATAATTTTAATGCACAAAAAGAATTGCTGTCTTTCAAGGTTGTGTCTTCCCCTATGTATATGTTTCATATGATATGACTGGACCATAAGGGAATTATTCTAAGAACATACTTGAAGGATAAGTCTACGAATATAGTAATTTACAATGTTTAGTTCCTGACTGTTACTGAAGAAAATCATGTGGCCTAGATATGTCAGGAAAGGAAAAAAGGGGGAGTCAGACATGTGATGTCATCAGTGATGTCATCAATGACATTTGTGATGTCATCTTTGATGTCCTGGGTGTTAGGCTTAGCAGTGCACGGTGGTGGCGCGAGTTATGGTTGCTTAGCTTACCATAACTGACGAATTTCAGGGGTTTTTCGGTTTTACTTGGAACCATAACGTCCCTTTAACAAAGTTTTTTCACTGAATTTCATAGGTTTTTAGTAGCGCAACTTAACCATAACGTCCCGTTAACAAAGTTTTTTTACTGAATATATATATATATATATATATATGTGTATATATATATATATATATATATATATATATATATATATATATATATACATATATATTTCTGAGGCTTGTGGAATCTGCTTAGATCACATGCTGTGCATAGGCCGACATCTAGTGGAAGCTGCGGAGTATTATAGTTTGTTTTTCGAAACTCGAAAATGGTCATCGACATAGGGCGTGCCAGTAATACTATCCCTAGTGTGACGTCCACTGTACCCATGATCCCTCGTGCGTGTAGAACCCTCAGTTTGATTTTTTTCAGCCATGCTTGTCGGAAGCATCATTGCGGAGTTCCCTGGCTTCAGCCATTTTGTCATAATTCATCAAAAAATCCCTGTTCTTCCAATCCCACATCGAGAGATCGAAGATCGATGCCGGTCCGAAGAATGAACAACCGTCGAGACTGCACAACAGACTTTGGACCCCGGAAGGCCTCTGGCCTCGGCCCGGCCCCGGAAGGCCTCTGGCCTTGGCCCTGCAAGTAGGGAGAGTGGGGGGTGGACACAATCACACTCCCTTTATTTCCTACATACACTCGCCCGCTGCCATAAGGTGACATATGGAGAGTACTCCATTTAAATTCTGCCCCAAGTGCAACCGCAAGTTTCCTTGGGTTGACAAGCATAACACCTGTAATCTCTGTTTGCATAGGGATCACTCCGAAGCTAACTGCAGAGCGTGTAAGCTCTTTAAGGCTAAAACACTAAAGGACCGCTCCACTAAATGTTGGGCCCATTATGCCAGGCAGCTCAAGGCCATGGAGGCGGAGGGTTCCTTCAGTGATGGCAGCAACGCCGCTGTTTCGAACGGCGAGGGCACAGGGGTGACGATAGACACCCAAGCGCGTGTCCCCGGCCTCGGAGGATTGTCTGGGGGGGCAGTTATGGGGACCACACCGGGCGACACTAGCGTTACTCACACTCCTGCACTTAAGCACACTAACCCCAGACGATACTCGACGTGTGTTGAGCGCTCGGAAGAAAGAGGCACATAGAGAGCGGTCAAAGGAATCAGTGTGCTCTGGGCGTTCCAGGTCGAGATTGACTCAAGGCAACCGTGTCATGAACCGTCATCTACGTCCTTTCTGGACCTCCTGGTCCCTGACTCGCAGGGGATTGCATGCATTTATCCTTCCAACATGGCCGCCCGGAACAGAATACTCCAGATCAGTCTATGCGTTCCACGCTGCTCATCCTACAAAAGAGACACACCACCGCGGCTCTGTGCGTCTCAATGCTACCGCTACCTGTAGTCGGACGTGCTTAGCCGGAGTTCGATCGGGGCTCTCGCTTGATTCCTTGTTCCCAGTCCCTTGAATTCCCTCCTGCTCCCTTTCCTCCCCAATCTCCTGGAAAACCTTCCGCGCTCGATTCACGGTCTTCCGTGCCTCCGAGCGTACCTTAATTACTTCCTGGAATTACTCTGGACCTGTAGAACGCTCCTGGAAACTGAACCGCTACTCGCACGCTGACCAGCGAAGACCGGCGTTCGGGACTATACAAATCCCGGAACGTAAAGAAGAAGAAATCCCAGGAGGTCGCAAGTACACAACAGAAACAGGTGAGAAGGGGAGAGACTTGTGACAAACCGTCCCCGATTGCCAAGGGTGCCTCGCTCCCCAAAGTCACGGAGGTATGGTCGTCAGAAGACGAATCCGACCTCCACCCCCAAGCAGCACGCTTAGAGTTGGCTCAGTCAGCAATTTCCACGTCTGTATCCGAGTCTCGATGCACACACTCTAAAAATACAGCACCTAACCAACACACCCCCGAATCTCGGCGCCTGGCGTCGAAAGATTAAGAAGGAGTGAAACCATCAGGGAAACACTCCTCTACCCATGGTAAAGGGGACAAACAGCAGAAAAAGTCTTCAGAGACGACATCTGCACCCCAGGTCCAGAAAGACAAACATAGGTCCTCAAATAAGGATAAATCTAAGACCCCTGACCCTGTCTCTAAGCCTAAAGTTATCCCTCCCACTCTACAGGGAGAGGAACCTCAGCAGGAGGTGGTCATCCCCAGTTCCAGGGACTGGAACTCTGACGACATCGACAGGGTGATGAGAAGAATGTCTTCTTAAGCCAATTTTCTAAGTTATCAGAGTACCCCTGACAACTCTACTCCTTTTGGATCCAAAGACCCTCAGCCGCCTAGTAAGAGACCTCGTAATGAAACTCCAGCTCAGGGCCTCATTTCAGACCCATTCTCTATTCTACCTTACCACCAGTATGCTGAAGACCCAGACATACAAATGCTGGACGACCACGCGGGGGTCGATTATTACGGAGACGACGAGGACTAGGATGAGGAGGAGGCAGACGAGGCAGAGGTCTATAATCTAGACTCACCTGTTAACAAAGAACCACCGGTCACTGTCTCATCTGTGGATAATCAGCCTCTACTGAATGAGGTCTTAGCTGGAGCTGCAGAGCACTTCCACATAGACACTCAAGGGGTTCAAGAAGAGAGGGACTTTGCAGAAGAGATCATGGGGGATAAGAAACCCATTGCCCAAGCCATACCCATTCTGAAGTCCATCCAACGCAGAATTGACCCTTCCCTCTTCACCCCTAATCTCACTAGGGCTGTTAATCCCAGAATTGAAAAATTGTTCAGGGTCGCCCAGTCAGACCCACTTTATATAAGGGGCCAACTTAAGCCCCACTCGTTGGTAGTCACTACCACCAGGAAAAGATCGGGTACACCTCTATCATCATCTGAAGCCCCCCAGACAAGGAGAGCAAGAGGATATATGGGCTAGGTAGAAAAGTGGCCTCCACTTCCGCTTACCAGGAAAGAATCGCCAATACCACCACTCTGCGGGCAAGCTATAATTGCCACCAGTGGGAGCAGGTAGCTGCTCTCATCGCCTCCGCACTTGAACCACTAAAGGGCCAGTTAGCCCAGATTGCATCGGAGGGTAGATCGGTGTCCGGCTGCATTCTAAAGGCGACCTTTGACGCCGCAGATAATGCAGGCCCGCTCATCGCAGAGAGCACTGTCATCAAGAGACACGCTTGGCTCAGACAGTCAGCGTTTAAACCCGAGACCCAGGCTACTCTTATCGACATGCCGGTGGAACCGAATGTCTTGCTTGGCAAAGCAGTAGAGTAGGCACTCAAAACTGCCAAGGATGTATACGAAACCCTAAAGCCCCTGGGACAATTAACTAACAAACCCACAAACCAAAGAGGGAATAATAATATTTTTCGTCGCTCACGCGGACACAATTCCCAGAGGGGTTGCAATTACTCACAAGGGCAGGGTATATCGTGGGGTAACAACCAACAAGGTACCCAAAGTTACGGTAGAGGTAACAAGAGGGCCCGCGGTAGAGGGAGAGGCAGCCCGGGCAGAGGCGGTACGCCTCCCAGCAAACAGTGATGCTGCGCTCAGGGTCCCTTCCCATGCATCCTCAGTAGGGGGGCACATTTCAAACTTCACCCAGGCATGGGAAGGGATCACCTCGGAGAGATGGGTGCTATCCACAGTGTCCGTGGGATACTGCATCGAACTGCTGGAGCGCCCCCGCAACCACCCTCCACGACATAAAATACACTCCCTGGACCACCAAAAGATCCTCCTCGAAGAAATAGTTAATCTTCTCGCAAAGGACGCGATAGAACTCTCCCCGGGCAACTAGGTAAACAAGGGTATTTATTCAACTTACTTCCTTGTGGCAAAAAAAGATTTGACAATGCGCCCAGTATTAGACTTACGCCCTGCAAACAAATGTGTCAAGCCTCAAAAATTTCGCATGCCTACGCTCCAAGAGGTAATCCCCCTCCTACAAAAGGGAGATTACATGGCAACATTGGATATGAAAGATGCCCATTTTCATATTTCCATGTTCCCAGCGCACAGAAGATTCTTGGGCTTCAAGGTGGACAGTCAGCACTACCAGTTCAAGGTGCTGCCCTTCGGTATAGCTTTGGCTCCAAGGTTATTCACCCAGGTATTGGCGGTAGAGGCGGCACACCTCCGCAGGGAGGGAATCCAGTGTACCCTTACCTGGACGACTGGCTCATCACGGGAGAAACCGCAGTAATTTGCAGTTCCAACATCCAAAGAACGATCAACCTCCTCTTCGAATTGGGGTTCTCGATCAACAAGAAAAAATCAAGCCTGGTGCCAAGCACCTCCAAACAGTTCCTAGGAGCTGTCCTAAACACGCAAGAGAGGTTGGTCTTCCCATCAGAGGAAAGAATTCGGAATATACTACTGCAAATTCCTCAATATCAGCCCGGTCGCCAGATAAAGGTGCGCAAAGCGATGTGTTTGCTAGGCATGATGGCGTCATGTATTTACTTGGTTCCCCACGCGCGCATGCGCATGCAGGAATGGTTGGCGAAACAGTGGTCTCAGGCAAGTGGTCAGTGGGAAGATCCTAGTGGTTGTTTCGCCAACACTAGTACAGAGTCTTTACTGGTGGACAAGAGAGAACCTGTCAAAGGGAAAACCCTTTTACGACCCGGAGATACAGGCCGTAGTCACTACAGACGCGTCCCTGTCGGGGTGGGGAGCATACCTCCTTCACCACACAGCTCAGGGTCTCTGGTCCCACACAGTGGCCAAGAATCACATAAATCTGCTAAAGCTTCTGGCAGTCTTCAGAGCGCTTCGAGCGTTCGAATCCCACCTGTTGAACCTGTCAGTGTAGATCATAACAAACAGCACGACAGCTATGTTTTACATAAACAAACAGGGAGGGGCTCGTTCGCCAAATCTGTCCAAGCTTGCCCAGAAAATTTGAAAATGGGCACTCAGACGGAACATTTACCTGTCATCGAAACATGTTACAGGGGATCTCAATTCACTAGTAGACGCTTTGAGCAGAGACTCCTTTCCGGAAGAGCACGAATGGTGTCTACACAAAGAAGTCGTAGGGGACCCCTTCTCACAGTGGGGTTTCCCCACTATAGACCTATTCGCCACAAGCGAAAACAGACAATGCCCAGGATTCGCATCCAGGTTCCCCCACCCAGACTCCATGGGGAACGCTCTATGGATGAACTATTCAGGGATGTTTGTCTACGCTTTTCCACCAATCCCTCTCATGAGGAAGGTGGTCAACAAGATGCACAGGGAATCGATGAAGCTCATCCTAGTTGCTCCCATGTGGGCGAGACAACCGTGGTTCCCGCACCTGCGCAGACTAGCAGTGTGCGAGCCCATCAGACTCCCGTGCTGCTGCAACCTACTGTCCCAGCACCAAGGTCAAACAGTGCATCCTCAACCCAGCTCAATGAACTTGGCATTATGGCTCCTGAAGTCATAGAGTTTGGACATCTCAACTTACCACAGAGATGTATGGCCATCCTAAAAGAATCTAGGAAACCAAACACAAGGCACTGTTACTTTGATAAATGGAAAAGATTTGTTATCTGGTGCCAGAATAAGCAAATCAACCCGATTTATTGCACTCCTTCCAATATTGTCACATACATGCTCCACCTGCTGGATGCTGGATTGGTATTTAACTCCCTCAAGGTACACCTGGCGGCGCTGTCAGCCTACACCACCTCCCATAACAAGGGTTTGTGGTGGAAAGTACCGGTGGTTAAAGCCTTCATGGAAGGTGTAAAGAGACTCCACCCTCCAATTTCAAACCCACCACCACGATGGGACCTTAATGTGGTGCTTGCTAAGCTCATGGGCCCACCCTTTGCACCCATGCATAAAGCCAGTCTCAAACACCTGACCTATAAGACTGCCTCCTTAGTAGCCATTACATCCATAAGAAGGGTCACTGAAATTCAGGCTCTGTCAGTGCAGGATCCTTTCTTTACCGTTCATAAGGATAAGCTGGTCCTACGAACACACCCTAGGTTCTCACCTAAGTTCATTTCTAAATTCCACGTTAACCAGTCCATTGAGCTTCCTGCCTTCTTCCAAGAACCCAAAAGCTCTGCTGATGTGAAACTACACACTCTAGATGTGCGAAGAGCGGTCCTCTACTACGTAGACAAGACCAGGCCGCTAAGAAAAACAGACCAACTGTTTGTCTCCGTAGCTACAGGCAGAAAAGGAGATTGCGTCTCTAAAGGTACCATCTCAAAATGGATAGTCAATTGTATCCAGCTATGTTACTCCCTTTCTGAAAGAACTTTACGCCAAGAGCCCACTCTACTAGAGGCACTTCATTGCAAATATACCCCTTGACACCATTTGCAAAGCAGCTACATGGAGCTCTATTCACACTTTTACTCAGCACTACTGCATTGACAAGCATTCCAAGACAGATACTGAAGTGGGACAAGCGGTTCTAAGACATTTATTTGCTCATGACCCTTCTCACATCCCACCTCCTTCTTCAGGTACTGCTCGCTAATCTATGCACAGCATGTGATCTAAGCAGATTCCACAAGCCTCAGAAGGGATACATTACTCACCTTAATTGTGTTTCTGATGCTTGTATCTGCTTAGATTCACATGCGCCCGCCCTTCCTCCCCTCTGAGAGAAGGCGCATAGATGCTTGTAGTCTTATCTTTCTATTTATCTGCTTGGATAATCTGTACTCGCGCTACTCCTCATGCTACCTCATGTCAGAAAAAATACAATCTGAGGGTCCTACATGCGTGAGGGATCATGGGTACAGTGGACGTCACACTAGGGATAGTATTACTGGCACGCCCTGTGTCGACGCCAAACAAACTGTAATACTCCGCAGCTTCCACTAGATGTCGGTCTATGCACAGCATGTCAATCTAAGCAGATACAAGCATCAGAAATACGATTACGGTGAGTAATGTATGATATATATATATATATATATATATATCACTAAAAAAACTTTGTTAAAGGGACATTATGGTTAAGTTGCTTTACTAGAAAACTTTTTTGCTACAATTACATTCACAACCCCTCGTCCGAAAAGTAAATGCACATGTGATGTCATCAGTGATGTCATCAATGACATTTGTGATGTCATATTTGATGTCCTGGGTGTTAGTGTTAGCAGTGCACAGTGTTGCGGGCAGTTATGGTTGCTTAGCCTACCATAACTGGCGAATTTCAGGGGGTTTTCGGTTTTACTTTCAACCATAATATCACATTTATAAAGATTTTTTTAGTGAATTTCACAGGTTTTTAGTAGTGCAACTTAACCATAACGTCCCTTTAACAAAGTTTTTTTTTTTTAGTGAATTTCATAGTTTTTTAGTAGGGCAACTTACTCATAACATCCCATCAACAAAGTTTTTTTACTGAATGTACACTTTCATCATGTGAATTCGGGAGATATGTACTATAATTCCCTTACTTTATATACATGTAACATAGAACATACCGAACCCCCTTGCTAATGATATTTGAAAGGCACGGACTGAGCACCTGTCTGCGGACGAGCGCGGACGAGATCAACACTACCCAAACAGTCAGGGGGTATCTGAAATTTTACTATTGTGCCATATGAGAAATGCACAAGTTTAAAAAAGAACACAGAAACACATTGTAAGTACTAATAACTAACCAATTGAACCTACACGTCTCACACATTACCCATGCATTTAATTACCATGTAGAATGAAATGGATTATACCATAACAAAATAAGATATGCCTCAAACGTAATTACCTCTCAGAAACTGTGCAGCCAGGACTGACAGTAGACGCACACAGCACAACTAAGATAATTTACAAGAAAAATAATGTATTTCTGTTGTTTTGATACAGAAATGTGCAGTACTTTAGAGTGGTTGGAGGAGAATTTTCCGCATGGGGAAATGTCCGAAGATAACGATAAGAATGGTACACACTGCTCTGCATAAGCGAAATAATGGTCAGTATTGTACGGGCATTTAACATATGTATCTTTTTTTTTAACAGACGAGGAAAAAAAAGATGAAAGGCCAACAGACGACACAGAGGAAGAGAGGCTGAAAAGGATAGAACTGAAAATGGACACATTAAATTATAATTTTAAAAGTTTAAGGGAATTTGTGGAGGAGTTTGTGAGAGGAAAAGTACGTTATCACTGTCCCACCCGTACCTGCCCCCCTTCTCCATTCGCTAGTGAACCGTCCTCAAACCTTCAAGAGGAAAATAGATGTTTTGATGAAACATCCATCCCTTCTTCCCCGCACAAATCTTCCCCTCACAACCAGCCCGTATTGAACCCTAATTCCCCTATATTCGTGTCAGTATCTGCTTCCCCCTGTGTTTCTGTTGATTGAAGTGTGTGTGTGTATTTTGAAAGTTTTTGTATATTAGGTGTTCATGAAGAGTTTGAGGGATTTTTTTTTTTAAAGACGTAAAATGTCAGCGAACAACGTGCCTGTTCGAGCTATCTGCAAGCAATAGAGTATGGATGTTCTAAGGGCAATACACCTACCCGTAGCAATGGCAACCAAGATGGAACTGATCTTAGAACGCACCATCTGTGCAAGTTGTGCGTAAATAAACAGAATGGGGCGTTCTAAGGACATTATAGCTCTCCGTACCGCTCATCATAAACGAGATAAAACATGTTCTTAGAACACACCAGGTGTCCAGGATGTCAGTAAATGAGCAAAATGGGAGTGTCTTAAGGACACTATACCTGTCCGTATCGTCCGCATCCTAGATGGAAACGTCCGTAGAACAGGGGCGGTGGCCGGCATGTTCGTAGTCAAAGAAAATGGAAGTGCACATGCACAGTACACTCATAAGTACAGCGAACATTGCGCCTGTCCCTAACTGTCCGTCACTTGTGTCGCACTTTTAATTAGGTGCAGGACCCGTACACTGGCCGTAGGACATTTGCGCGCATGCGCACGTTTGTAACTGTATTTGCTGTCCAGCGGGCACTCATTTCCCTCGCGGATGTGTTCAGGACGTCATCATGTGACCGCACCCACGCTGAGCGTGTGGACTAATTTGCGCAGTTTGTGTGCTTCTGCAACATTACAAAAGAAGTTATATACAGAAACGGAAATTATTTCACAGTATAAAATCATCATTTCACATTTGCCATACAATAGCTGTACCTGTGCACGTATTGTTCAAAGTTTTTGGAATGCTTTTGAGTGATGAAGATGGTCGTGAGCCGCAACCCCTCCACCTCTACAAATGGCCTCACTCCAGAGTGCATCTTCATTGTGCCTCTGGCTATAGTTGAGTTGTGTTGCCTTTACTGCTGTAGTGACCAATAGGAAAGTAATCGTTATGGCATCCATGGATACTGTTGCTTCATTAGCCTCAGCACCACCCCCAAACCCTCCACCGCTACCACCTCCCCAAGGGCCTGGTGAGGGATATACGGGTGAGGATGTAGAGATCGAGGAGGAAGAGGAAGAAGAGAATGAGGTGGAGGAACTCCGCACTACAAGCACTCGCGGGGAGTCATGGGTGTGGCGGTTGTTTTCCGTTTATGGGAACGTACCAAAAGCATGCGCAAACCTTGTGAGGTGTAACCAGTGCCAGTTGGTGCAGAGTCGCGGGAGACCTGGTGCGTACAGCATTGGTACGACAACCCTGAAGCGACATCTAACTTCATTCCACAGTGCGAACATTCGTAAGGTGGTGCCATGTGAAGAACTTAGTAGGTTGAGTTCCTCCACAGCATCCTCTGTGTCCGATCCTCTCACCACAAGAGACACTCTTTGTGGGAGCGCATCCGTCTAGCTGTCTCACAAGCCATTCGCAATGATGTTGACCCTTACCTTTCGAAGGTGACAATATTGTGTGTATTGCGATGCAGTACTCTGCAGGGGGGAGAGTTTTCGAAGTGCTTTTGAGGCTACGGTCACGGAGCACCAGAAGAAGAACCTCCTACCCAAGTAAAGCTCACCCTATATCTTTCTCCACCTGCCCCTTCTTATCCCCGTGGTTGGTGTCCCTTCCTTAACCTCCTTTGCCCTCCTCTCCTAGTGTGTCGTGTGCCCAAAAGCAGTGAAGGGGAAAACTACAAAATTTCTTAGTTAAACAATAGAACTATCAAGTGACCGTTGTAGGCCTCCGCGCATTTTTGAAAAAGTCAGTGGACAGTCGCAGGACACACAAAAATGGAGGGTGCAATCGGAGCAAAACCAATGGACTGTTCGCTGGGAGTAAGTGGTGGCTCTGAAAAGAGCCTTTTGGTGGTGTTTTGTGTGCGTCAAAAAATTGTACATTTGAAAAAACGGATTGTTAAATAGGTTACAGTGAATCCAAAAAAAGGTCGCAATGCAGATTGTACATTGCGAAGAAAAATCTGATTGCCAACATATGTGAGATGGTCTCCATCTCTGCGAAAAATGAAAGTGATGCGAAAAAAAATGTTTTCATTGTGGAATGAGGACATGCCAACATCTCTTAGAAAGGCACAAACAGCCTTATTTACATTGTGCCTCGCTTTCTCCATTTGTGGACCAAATGCAGAGGAACGCAGCCATATTTGTCTTTGTGCAATATGGGAAAAAAGTATTTGGCAATTTGGAAACATGTCCATGACCTTCGCAAGTCCTTCCTTCATTGCAAATTGCACAGAAATTCCAGAGACATGGCCTAAACTGTTTCCTCCACAATGAATGATAATTATATCCGGATGACGCTCTTTCTGTAAAGTAGCACAGAGAGGTACCAAGTCGAGCCACCTCATTCCACGCACGCCTTGCCAGTGCACCTCCACATGAGTAAATCCAAGATCTGCAGATAGACCGCAACTTTCTGCATGCACCTTCAACCAATGTATCCAGGAGTCTCCCAAAATCCTGATAATCTGTTTGCGCCCACACAGAGCCATGGCTGTCTGGTCTCCTGTCAGGGAGAAGACGGTGTCATTAAATCTCAGTTCAGAACACACCCACTGAACTTTACTGACCAATCCCTAGCTCTGCTCATTCTCATTTGCATGTGTCTCCACCCCAGAATTTCCCATGTTAACATGTGCCGCCTGCAAACCATCGCCATGTCCGCGGACACGTACAGGATCAGAGCGTGACGACTGTACATTTAAGCATTATTCCCCTTTTCCCCTTTAAGGTGGGCTTTGAAAAGAGCCTTTTTTTTGTTTTTGGGCAGATGCCTTACAGACGCCTGTTATTTTGTGTTTTCTTTTCTTCTTGCTTTACTCCTACAACCATTATAGAACCTTCTCTAAAGCAAGCCTTACATTCCAAAAGAACATGGCATTTCCCTAAGAAGATAACACAATACCATCTGCTTCAAAATAATCTGAATTACTGGGAACAATGTTATCGTGGCTGCAGAAAAACATACCAGCTCGTAACATGAATGCACGCATGCCGCGATTGATGATACACCTCCCAATATTTTGTTCAGGACAGAAAACAGAACTGTTGTCCCATTTTCCTCTAGCGAGTAAACCAGAAAAAATTACTTTTGTAGTTGGAAATATGTTCATGACAGCTTGAACCAACTGTTCCAAATCTTTCAACAAAGTACGAGAAGTCATGTAGCCCAAATGGCAAGCACTGTAGTGCAAAGGACTACATGCGGAGTGGTCATCGTACGCATGTGTCGGCAAACTTCCACAGTTGCCTCAACATTGCGATCACTCTCAGCACTCCACACCACCTCCACTCCTCTCACATCCAAATGGTGTGCCACATGCCCACTCTCGGCATAGTGTTGTAAACCATGGACATAAATATCTCCAAGCACCAAAACCCTGACCCTCTGCACCTCTGCCATCTTCAGTATACGCACCAACATCTAATTGGCTGATGCCGACAGTCCCCTTTCCATGGTGGATTTGCTGTAGAAACCCGTATGTGACACGCCCTACTCGCGGACAAGCGTTGTCTATGTGCGGCACGTAACTCTTACCCAGTCCTTCTACCCTTTCCACATCAGTCGCGAATCCATTCCCTCATTGGACAGAACTAAGCAGTCACACAGCCATCCAACAATCACAATCAATAATGCTAAATCAAACTCCATCATCAACATTTCGCACTTCAAATGTACTATCGATGACTCTGAAGGGAAGTCGCATATCATTGCAAAGCACCTACTTGAAAAACTACTGTGCAAATGTCGCAGATTTCTACGTACATCTCCATTTATGCACACATGCATAAGTATAAAGTACAGGTATGCATATTTTAAGCAGAGAATATGTGCAACCCTTATGATTTCATTTAAACAAATGAATGCCAATAAATCTGCATAGGCAATACATGCCAACGCTCCCCCTTTATGTGCAAGATATCTGATTTTTCATTGACAAACCGCACTACTTTTTTACTGTCTCCCGCATAACCTGTACATACGTCACAACTATCCCTATTGAGCGCAAACCTCTATTGTCCATTAGAAAATGTCTGAATTTTGTAACGTGTACCGCCTACATTAATGCTACTTGCAATGCGATCGTATGAGAAAAATAAACGCTCCCGATTGCTGTGGTGACATCTCCCGCTGAGGGTCTCCTGATTTTTCAGAATCATACGTATAATATGAAAGTAGAGGAATTTTTTCCATCTACTATAATGACCTATCTCTTACAAACCTCTCTGCTATAGATAATACAGCTTTAAAAAATCAAGGCATTTTCATAACCTAAAAATTGTACTCATTTCTGAAGCATGTGCAACTAAGATACTGCAAATAACCTACAGAGGTAGCACATAGTGAAGTGAAATGTGCACATGCACTGTGTTGAAATATGAAAGGAGAATACTCCGATAAAAGATGCAAAAGTAACGTGTATAGTAACATCACTGCTTTAAGCACACAAAGTTAATAATTTTTATTTACGATCGCAGTGAAAACTACTCTCCTGAAAATCAACAGCATCTACACTGCAAACGACATATCCGAAGAAACCTGGTCATTCTGCAAAAAAAAGTAAGTGCAGTACTACCTTTATATTCTAACTATTACTCAAAGAGACTGTGTGGGTTATTTATTTAATTTGTGCACCAAAGCACACATTGATTTCTGAACCATTCTACCCACAAATCCCCATTTATAAAATTAAGAATAACAGGCAGAATGGCTCGCAAATCCCTGTGTGTTTGGAACTCAAATAACATACAAAATCCTTAGAATGTTAGTACTAGAAAACAAATAGCTGTTTTAATTTTATGCCATTACTTTTACTGTTAGTGCTTCTCCTCACCACTAGGCCACTTTGTACTCTCATCTGAAGCACATTGTAGTAGTATACAAACAGAGAAATAGCCTTCCCAAATCATTGTAAGAGGCCAATGCACATTGACACACGACCACAAAGAGTTTCCCCTTCAAACGCATGCACGCATGCACACAGCACACATACATTGTACAACAGACCAAACCATGCCTTCTTTATTTCAACAGACCCCAAAGAATGCCTACCAAAAAGCAAGTCCGTAGAAAGGAACGCAGAAGTAGAGCAAATAAAAATAAGTGCCCAACCTAAGCATCCATCTGTAGTAGAGTTTGTAGAGAACGTTGGAGCAAAACAGCTAATACAGTCGTTTCGGAAAACAAAGGAAGCTTCAACTACCGAAATTTGACCTCTTCCATCAAAATGTAGCATGAAAACAAAACTCTTCACAATAAATCGGCTACCAGTACTGCTAACAATTCTCCTATTAATCCTAATATATTAAAAAGAACCCATAGTAAAAAAAGTATTTTAGCAAAAATGTTTCGCCACAGAGTCCTTCAGAATCTAATAAGAACAGGACCGAAAGGACCGAAATCATCCTCAACCCTTAAAACCTACCGTAGAAAATTAATCCTACAAGCTCTCGTGGACAGTGCAATCCTTCTCAAAAGGAAGCTGTTCATATTAGTGTTACATAGGATGAAACTAAGTACCAAACTACAAAAGAAACTTATCAATAAACGGAATGTGAACAAAAATAACTTCTTACATATTTGTGGAGGTGAATGGAGTCACACGACAACCACAGAACCATATTTTAATGAAGAGGCATACAAACAAAATCAAACAAACACAATTGCCATCCATAGCAGTGGACGAGGGTATGAAAAAAACAATAATACTATCATGGAATAAGAAACACTGCTTACAAAAGTATCCCCTGAAAACTCAGCATTACCTCTCGATTTGACTGAACCAGACCGTCCAGTATACAAATGGCTGTGCACATCAATGTTTGCCATTCCTAACAAATCTTTCAAATCTTTACGTCAGTTCCTCAATCAGTATATAAAAGGTAAAGACAAAATGAAAATGAAAATGCTGCAAAATATGGATATCTGTCCAGTGTACAAATACAGAGGACTGCAAGGACATTCATTAGCTTGCATTTCTGGACCTATTTGCAAAAGCACCTTCCATGATATCAAAAGGATATCAATACGTCATTCAAATGTAAGAAATCTAGTGTATAAAAAATATGCTATGTTAAAAGTCCAGCTTCAGAATTACCCAATTTAAATAACACTCTTCTGCATGGTACACCCAAATATCTACAAGAAGAAATTCACCGTATCCAGAGAAAATATTTTGGAAGTGAAAGCCACTTGCAAAATGCAATAATTTTAGAACAGACTACCAACAATGCTGCACATAGCAACCTTCTATTACACATATACAAAAAAGAAATACTAAAATGTAAAAGGGCAATCGGCTGAAGTACCAAACCATGTGTGTTTGTGTTGCCGCAGAACATTTTACAAAAGGAACACAAAAAATATAGACATAGCCTACAAAATAGAAGACAATGAAGATTCTAAACGGTTTCAATTAGCTCTCTACCTTTTAGCAGAAAACAAATATGAAATAAGAGAACCCCTAATACGTTTCAGTTACTGCAAACTACGCAACAACCAAACTCCTTCACGTGCTATCACAAATAATTTGGAATTGTTCCCACTACCAAAAACCCTGCAACAACTCAATTTGTACGAGAGCATCATAATTCAAACAGTTCACCCATTTCAAGCAATTATACTCCTTCACCCAAAAACAGCAAAATTACCTCCCTCTGAATTGGTGAAAGGCATTCGTGGCAACGTAGTTTATTTACCATTAGATCTTACCGAAAATGTACACACTCTAGGAGTGCAACGATCAATAGAGCATTCTTTAATTGTCTTGTCTGGAGTACATATTCCACCTACTATTTGAAAGTGAACTAGCAACGCTATGTTACGGAGTAGCACACATTTTGAAATTTGGAACCCACTTTCAAAATATGTCAGCTACGCAATTAATACAAAAAGTACAGGAAAAAGATGAGGTTTAACAATCAAGTATAACAAATTTGTTTGCAAACATGCATGGTACAAAAGAGTACTGGTTCCGACGGCACGGAGACGTACGTTGTATGATCTGAAACATTGGACCACCGACTTGGTTTGTGACACTAAGTTGTGCAGAATATGCATGGGAAGATTTACATGAGTTCCTACGCATAGCAAACAACAACAAAACCAACATAGATATGTTAACACCTGGAGAACTTTGCTCTCTAGATCCAGTTAATGTGTCAAGATATTTCCATCATCGTTTCTTTGCTATATTTGCAAAAAAACTGTTCCTCCTCTCGGAGAAGTGCAACACTTCTTTTGGAGAAAAGAATATCAAGAGAGAGGAGCACCACATATTCACATGCTTTTATGGATCAAAGGTGCACCTAAATTTGGTCACAACAGTGATGCCACTGTTTTGCAGGTCATCCAGAAATATGTCACTTGTGAAATCCCGTCACAACGGACACATAGTGACCTGCATGGGCAGATTTTACAATTTCAAAGACACAAATGTGGCAAATATTGTCGTCGCAAATACAAAAACAAAGGTAAATACTACACCAAATGCCACTTTGGTTTCCCTAGACCAGTTAGAGAAACAGGTGAAGTGAATAGCTTCATGTCTTCAGTTCGACGTAGTGTTAAAGGTAAATCACCTAAGAACACATATTACATAAAAGAATCAAAATATATCAATGATTACAATGAAATCATTGCCCTCTTATGGAATGCAAACATAGATGTGCAGTACATTGCAGACAATTCTACTGCTGTTGCACGATATGTTATAGCCTACTTAACAAAAACAGAAAAAACAGAGCTTCAAGACCTACCTCTGGGATGACCTAGCATCAGACAAAACACTATCCCAGAAATTGTACAGCCTAGGTATAAAAATGCTCTCTCATAGAAAATGTGGCGCCTTTGAAGCAGCAGATCGTTTAACCAGTACTGCTTTGTATGGAAAATCAGACAACATAGTATGGCTAAGTCTTGGTCCTGCTAAAGCTAGAAAAAGGGTTCTGAAATCATATGACATAGAAACAATTGCCAGAAATGATCCCAACAGCCAAGACATTTTAAAAAAACAATTTACTGGACACATACTATCCGAACAGGAGTAGCACTTTGGAAAGCATGTGTCTATACCACATAGCTCAAAACTTTGCATACAAAAATAGTGTAAAACCCAATGAAAGCAAAGGTAGATATGGAGTAACCGATTGTGAAGGCAGCTTAGTGAAACTTATCAAACGAAGCTTAATTAATCATGGTAAATTGCCATTAAAAACTCCTTAACAAAAAGAACTATATTACATGTCTCTGCTACAACTTTTTAAACCGTGGAGAAAAGAGGAAGAGATAATAAATAACTATGACTGCTATGAAGATGCTTTCAAAGCAAATGAAAGCGCTATCACCGATGTGAACTTTACGCAGTACAAAACAATGTTACACAATGAGCAGCAACATGAAGAAGAACTTCAGGCCCAACTAGATAAGGACTCTTCCGACAGTAGTCAACCTTCTGTAACAGGAAGCCAAGAACCACTAGGACAGCCACTAATAGCAAATTAGGCAGAATTAGCTATGACAGAAGGGAAAACACCATGTGTCACTATCAAGAAGATATCGAAACCTAACTGTACAACAAGCAAAACTTAAAGATCAGCGCACCATTCTTGAAGACGTAACAAAACAAATTGTACATGGTGTGCAACACGAAAATAAAGAATGTACCTGCCAAAATTACAAACCTATACTGCTGTACGTCAGTGGTGAAGCTGGGTGAGGAAAAACATTCTTAATCAAAATCATCAGCAAGTGCCTTCAAAAATTGACAAACAACAAACTTTCAGCTGTTGCAACTGCCCCCAACATAGGCGGTGTCACTTTACACCGATTACTACTCCTTCCAGTAGCGCACTAAAACAAATTGGACTATTACAAACGTTCTGCAGAAGCTGCAGTGGAGCTACACAGAGTATTAAAACAAATGAAAATGCTACTAATAGATGAAGTGAGTATGGTCTCCAACCTAATGTTGGCCTTGATTCACCTCAGATTGTTAAAACAAACTACGAAGAACTCTTTGCAGGAAAACACATTATCGTTTTCGGAGATCTTCTACAATTGACACCAGTGATAGGTGAACCTATTTTTAAAACCTTAGGACACAAACTTTGCCGTAAAACTGTGGCCAGCATAGGAAATGTCAACCTTTGGCAACATTTCCAATACAGAGAATTAACAGAAAACATGCAGCAATCTGCAGATTTCACTTATGCCAACATCTTAAAAAGTATTAAAGTTGGTGTACTATCGCAAGAAGCACAAGCCATATTGAAAAAATGGCCCATTCATGCACTTTATGGCGATAATGCATGTGCTACTGATGTCATGGAACAATTAGCGCACAAAAATGTCAATTGTATGGCATTAATGCCAACTCTTGCAAGCTGTTTCAAATTCAATGAAACAATGTTAATTAAAGACATGCCACCAATTATAGAAATCAGCGCCACAGACAAACTAGATGTACATGGTATGACACTATCCATGTGTGAGCAAGCTACAATAAGACTACATAGCTTAGAAAAATCAATCTCCAACACAGCTGGGTTGGAAAAAATATTAAAATTATCCTTAAATTGTAGAGTAATGCTTAAATGTAACCTTGACATGGAGCAAGGGCTAGTTAATGGGGCACTGGGTACAGTTGTTGGCTTTCAATCATACCCACGTGACAACAACATTCAGTTTGTCAATATTCGCTTTGGCAAACTTTCAGGAGTGAAAAGGATAGGGCGCTCAACTGCTCGATTCCTTCTCTTCAAAGACATGTATGTACGTAGAGAACAATTTTCTCTAACTCTTGCATATCCAGTCACCATTCATATATCCCAAGGTCTTACCCTAGACAAAGCATTGATTGATATAGGAAACAGTCTTTAAAGAAGGCACAAGCTATGTAGCGCTATCACGCTTAAGTACACTTGATGGTCTATTTCTAATGAACTTTGATGCAAGTAAAGTGAACGCTGATATTCCTTGCATTTTACAATACAATAGACTGTGTTCAATGTACACCCCACATCTGAAACAATATCCTGTTCCAGAAAAAGTAAAACGTGGTAAAAGAAAACTAAATCAAACAGAAATGCAACAGAATCTGACAGCAAATCCTTCAAAGAAAACAAAAGAAGCTAAAGCTTCATCAATTACCACAAGCAAAGAAGAACCTATTAGGGAAAGTAAACCCGATACTTCTTCAAACATGGAACAGAAAGGCTGAAAGTGCACTCAGATACAGAACTAGCTGGTCCATTCAAATTTTCAAATGAAACTGGTGTAAATTGCTATGCAAATGTAGCAATGAATATTCTATTTCAATTGCCACCAATTGTTAACAATATTTACTTACACAGTACAGACCAATTGTGTTTGCAAATGTTAGTCCTGCATAGAAACGCAACAAACAACCCTGACAACACGTACATTTTTCACAGAATAAGACAAGAATTGGACTACTGTGCTGGAATTGTGAGATTCACTATAAACACACAAGAAGATCCACAAGAATTTCTAGTGTACTTACTACAAGTACTGGAAAACAAAAGCATACCTATAAATGAAATCTTCCAGATTTCATACATGTGGAAACATGCATGCACTCTCTGTAGCAATGTGATACAGGAACAAATGAGCGATTTGTGTACGTATCCATACCTAATTGTGAATCCATTCCATTTCAGCAACTTGTACAGTATGCAAACCGTGGCAGATTATGTCCTAGGTGCAATTCAGACAATTGCTCCACCTTACTGATACAAACACATAGTAACTACATAATACTTATGCTTCTACGCTATAATGCAGATGGTACCAAAAACAACTGCAAGCTGAGTGCATTCACACACGGTCAAGTGTCACTTGGAAAGAAAACCTTTACAACAATAGGTATAATCTACCATGCAGGAGCTACAACCAATGCAGGCCACTACACTGCATACATTAAAAATAAATGTGGGCGGTTGGAATGTAATGATAGCACCATTACTGTAAAGCATAGATTGCCAGCTAATCTTACAAATGCGTATTTAATCTTCTTAAAGTCAAAATTTAATAACTAATGTGTACTTCAACATTACCAAAAAATGAAGTGAAAGACTGCAAACAGAATACACCAACAGGTATCTAACTGCCCAAGAGTTTGTTACGACACAGATAAATGAATATCACAGATCTGTAACCACAAATGCACAGTTAGAATACCAACAGGTATCTAACTGTTGTTAAAAATCGGCAGCAAGGCAACAAAGATAACATTAATCAGAAAGATGAAGGAAACAGTCAAAGAAAAGAAAGAAATAGTGTGTAGCATAGCAAATAAAGGGTTTTTTTAATCCGACAAGGATTTTTTTCCCCCCAGACCCAAGGATTTGAAAAACAAACACAGAAACTGAACAAAATGCACAGTACACTGGTTTGTAAACTAAATGTGAGGGTAAAAAAAAATAGCTAAACTGTCTATTATACAGTGTAATAAATCTTCTTAAAATGCAAACACTAACATGCTTTGTTCTTTTACCACAGAAATTGAAAAAGTATCGTTCCGCCAAGTGCTAAAGTCATGTAAGACATATATGGATTCTGAACAAAGTAAACAGAAAGTATAATTATACATATGCAAATCTACACGTCTAATCTATGGCACTAATATGCTGCAGTGGCTGTAGGCTGGCCCTAGCATCTTTGTTGTATAACCTACCACCTACACCCTACGGCCAAGCAACCAAGCAACCAAGACGATGGGTCCTACCCGCAACCATCACTGCATATCAAAACCATGGTGCTTGTAATTTGACTACTTATAAGTTTACTCTTGGGTGCATAGTCTGCAGCCATGCACCCAAGACGCTATGACGTGCACACAATTACCGCACCACACCCATGTTCACTTATAACCTCAATGCTTATGACTTCAGTCTTGGGTGCATGGCCTTTGGCCATGCACCCAAAATTCTGGGTCCTGGGAAGAACCACCACAGCATATCGCACCCATTGTGCCTTCTAACTTCACTACGTATAAAGTTGGGTTTGGGAGCATGGCCTTCGGCCATGCACCCAAAATGCTTGGCCCTCCTCACGACCACCTGAATAATGTTTCATAGTACGAGTGTACCTATACCTGTGATATGCTGCAGTAGTTGTGACCACAAGCTACAAACTTGGGTGTGAGGCCATAGGTTTTTCAATGCATGGGTATGCAATATATAGAATCCATAGTGGCGTACAACTGCAGTGCTTGCAACTTTGTTCTCCAGTGCATGGCCTTCAGCCATGCACCAAAAACTGTACGTCCTGGCCACAACTACCACACCATATGACACCCATTGGGGCGTGTAATTACACTACGTACAAATGTGATGTTGGGTGCATGGCCTTCGGTCATGCACCCATGACTGCTGCCCCTCCCCATAGCCAGTAGAGTGATGTAGTACCACACCATATCACACTCATTGGGGCGTGTAACTACACTACGTACAATAGTGCTGTTGGGCGATACTACGGGTGTATCTATAGTTGTGGTATGCTACAGTGGATGAGGCCTTAGTATAAAGTCTTATTTGTTTGTCCATAGATATTGCTATGTATGGGTGTGCAGTAGCTTATAAGTTT
Organism: Ambystoma mexicanum; assembly: GCF_040938575.1. Taxonomy (NCBI): domain Eukaryota; kingdom Metazoa; phylum Chordata; class Amphibia; order Caudata; family Ambystomatidae; genus Ambystoma; species Ambystoma mexicanum. Next base: position 218,196,238 of record NC_090940.1, read on the forward strand.
AGTGCTTACAAATTTGATGTTGTGTGCATGGCCTTCGGCCATGCACCCAACTCTCTACACACTCTCCACAACCACCTGATCCACAAGCAATACTAAAGGTGTATCCATTGCTGCGACATGCAGCGGTGGTTGTGGCCAGGGCCTAGAGTCTTGGAAGTATGGCCTACGGCCTACGGGCATGCACCCAAGACTCTAGGCCCTGGCCACAACCAGCAGAGCATATTACATCCATGGTTGCTTATACATCATTAACACACCCATACAATGAAACATTGTAAGTGGACCATGTACTCAATTCGTACTCAGGACTTTAGGCCCTGGTCACAACTACCAGATACATAATCAAATGTATGGCTGTGATATATGAAAGTGATGTCCTGCAGTGCTTGTGGGCAGGGTCTACACTCTACAGTGTGTGGCCACAGCCTTCAGCCATGCACCCAAAAGGGTACGTCCTGCCCACAACCACTGCACTATATAAAATCCATGTTGGCTTATGAAGTTATAGCTTATAACTTTGTTGTTGGGTGCATGGCCTACACCGAAGACTGCAGGTCCTCCCCACAACTGCCTCAGTGATGTGACGGAGATACAAGTGTATCTATAGGTGTGGTATGCTTCAGTGCTTCTGGCCAGGGGCTGGACTCCTAGCTGTATCTGCATAGATAATGGAAGTTATGGCTGTGCAGTGGCTTAGACCTCCAGTGCTTATAACTGTGTTCTTGGGTGGATGGCCTTCCCTTCGGCCATGCACCCAAGACTGTACACACTCCTCACAACGAGCTAATCCATAATCAATACTACAGGTGTAGCCATGGGTGTGACATGCTGCGGTGGGTGTGGCCAGGGCCTAGAGTCTTGGAAGTACTGGACGACGGCCATACTTCCAAGACTCTAGGCCCTGGCCACACCCACCGCAGCATGTCACACCCATGGCGGCGTACGAAAGAATGGCGTACGCATAGGAAAAAGTAATGTAAATACGGCATGACCTCAATTTCAATGTTCACTAACAGCACGGACTGAAATACTACCCTTATTAGACCCCTCATTCTCTGTACGTACAAACATCCCAAACAAGGCGTCCATAAAAAGTACATCAGGAACACCTACCGCCAGAACATAAGCAGTTTTTCATCCATCTCTTACTGTCTAAAACTCCCTAAGCACTTTGACACAGCAAAATAGGTTTCGAAATAGCTTGTGCCGCTGGTACCCGCTCTGCGGTCGGTGGATCCAAGATGTCGGGCGCATCCAAACAATCTGACGCTGAACACGTCTCGCTGCAGCTAATCGGCAGAGACGGTGCGTGTCCACGGTCATGACGGCAGCCCCTTAGCCAATCGGTGTCTTGTCCATGGAGCGAACAGGGAAGTGTGACCGCGGAGCGGACAAAGATATCACTAATTTTTTAATACCTACTATTTGGTCATTTAAAAAAAGTACTACATGGAAAGTCACCAAATTTACAAAAGCATGATTTCGGGACCAAGCCACTCCTCGTGCCGCAAATTTTGTGGAAATCCGTCCAGCGGTTTGGCCTGTAGCCGAGCGCAAAGTGTTTCCTTCATTCAGTCTATAGGTAAAACAGAAGTTTTGGGACCCCCTCCTATAACTTTGAGTTTGGTGAGGATTTGTCCAGGGGGAGCGAAGTTATAAGCCGCTCAAAAAGTGCTCTTCCTATGGAAACAGCAACTTAACCATAACTATATTTCTGAGGCTTGTGGAATCTGCTTAGATCACATGCTGTGCATAGGCCGACATCTAGTGGAAGCTGCGGAGTATTACAGTTTGTTTTTCGAAGTCGAAAAATGGGCGTCGACACAGGGCGTGCCAGTAATACTATCCCTAGTGTGACGTCCCCTGTACCCATGATCCCTCACGCGTCTAGGATCCCCAGATTGTTTTTTTCCGCCATTCTGGTCGGAAGCACTTCATCGGAGTTCCCTGGCTTTGCCATATTTTCACTCTAAACTAATTCTAATTTGCCCCGTTTGGCCAACCTTTCGTCGATCAACATCTCGACGCCGAACCGGGGAGGAGATCAACGTCGAATACCCGACGGATTGGGCCTTGAGGCTTCCGCCTCGGCTCGGGCCTGGGCCGCTGGCCTCGGCCCTACAAGTAGGGAGAGTGGGGGTGGTACACTTCCACACTCGACACCTTATTACCTACACACACTTGCCCGCTGCCCACAGGCGCGTATGGAGGGTACGCCCTTTCAGTTTTGCCCCAAGTGTAATAAGAAATACCCTTGGGTAGATAAGCACGCTACGTGCAACCTTTGCCTACCCAGAGACCACCCCGAGACGGGTTGCAGGGCCTGTAGTAGGTTTAAGGCCAAAACTCTTAAGGACCGCTCCACCAAGCGTTGGGCCCACCACGCCAAGCTAGCAGCTATGGAGGCGGAGGGTACCTTCAGCGACGGCAGCGACGCCGAACTTTCGGACGGCGAGGGCACCAAGGCGTCGAAGGACAGCCGAACGCACGTCCCCGGCCTCGGAAGGTCGTCCGTCCCGGCGACTATGGGGAAGTCCCCCGGCGACAAAAGCGTTACATACACACGCTAAACACAAAAAATCCACCCGAGATTCGACGTCGTCGAAACCTCGGAAAGAGGCACAGAAGGAGCGGTCCGAAAGGACGTCCTCTGGGCGGTCCCGGTCGAGGTCGCCGCACGACGTCAGGCAAGCCTCCACACTTGCACAGAGTGCCTCGACCATTAATATCCCGGAAGATCAATCGTCCGGAGACGATCACGACTTCCACCCCCAGCCTGCACCCCAGGAAAAGGGTACATCACTTGGGAGTAAAGAGGGGCCAGTTTCGAAGGCTAGTTCGAAAGACAGGGATTCCACCTCCGATCCTCGACGCCAGGCGTCGAAAGATAAGGGAAAGGGGAAACACACTTCCACCCACGGGGAAGGGGGTAAACAGCAAAGGAAACAACCCTTGCAGTCCTCCACTACAAAAGAACTGACCAAGTCTTCTCAGGGCCAATCCATAGAAAGTCCCAGCAAGGTCACCCCAAGCTCAAAACTCTGGTCATGCGAGGACATTGACAGAGTAATGTCAAGGATGTCTTCCTTGGCGAATTTTTTCGAAAGACACCCTGAACAACTCCTAGCTTTAAACCCTCAGGAAGATTCTCCCTCAGGGTCAAGGGACCCTAAACCCTCAAATAAAAGACCCCGGGTCGAGACACCATTTAGGCCTTTAGACCCCATCGAGGTCCAACCCTATTCTTACCTCTTCCCTACAGACCAAGGAAACTCTTCCCTGATAGAAGGTCAGGAAATTGACACGCCAGAAGATCCTGCAGGATCAGATTATTACGGCGAAGACGAAGACGAGGATGAGCCAGAAAATAGCCCAGATATTTTCAGAATGGACTCACCAGTCGAAAGGGAAGCCCCAGTGTCTGACTCCCCAATAGATAATCAGCCCCTCCTGAATGAACTGCTCTTTCGGGCAGCTAACCACTTCCACATAGACACACAAGGTGTCCAGGAAGAAAGGGACTTTGCGGAAGAACTAATAGGGGAAAGGAAGCCAGTAGCCCAGACCATTCCCATCCTAAAATCTGTTCAACGCAGAATAGCACCATCCCTTGTCAACCCAAACCTGACAAGACCTGTAAATCCGAGAGTGGAGAAGCTGTTTAAAGCAGCCCAGTCGGACCCCCTATATATTAGAGGTCAACTTAAGCCAGACTCTCTAGTAGTAACCAACACCCGCAAAAGAGCTGGTACACCATTATCTTCCTCTGAGGCTCCCCCCGACAAAGAAAGTAAAAAACTTTATGGTTTTGGCAGGAAAGTAGCTTCCACGGCAGCCTACCAAGCCAGAATCGCGAATTCCACCACACTGTTGGCTAGCTACAACTGTCACCAGTGGGAAGAAGTGGCAGCACTAATAGACTCTGCTCCCGAACCCCTTAAAAGCCAGCTAGCTCGCATTTGTGCGGAAGGAAGGAACGTGTCAGGCTGCACTGTAAAAGCAACTCTGGACGCCGCTGACAATGCGGGTAGACTTATAGCAGAGGGGACTGTCATCAAAAGGCATGCTTGGTTGAGGCAGTCGGGATTCAAAGCAGAAACACAAGCTGCGCTCTTAGACAAACCAGTGGAAAGTGATCTCCTGTTTGGGAAGGCAGTCGAGGACGCTCTAAAAAACGCTAAGGAAGAATTCGACACCCTCAAATCCCTTGGCCAGTTAACTACCAAACCACCTAACCAAAGAGGGAATGGCAATTTTCGTCGCCCCCGCGGCCAAAATTCCAATAGAGGAAATAGCTACTCCCACACCCAGGGTACACAGTGGAACACCAGCTCACAACAGTCTACCCAGCCGTATGGTAGGGGTAGTAAAAGAGGACGTGGTAGAGGCAGAGGCAGCCCCAGTAAAGGAGGAGGCACGCCTCCACCAAAGCAGTGACGCTCAGTTCAGGGTCCCTTCCCATGCAACCCCAGTAGGGGGACGAATATCAAGTTTCACCCAGGCATGGGAAGGGATAACATCCGACAGATGGGTGCTGTCAACAGTATCCAATGGGTACTGCATAGAACTACTGCAACGTCCCCTAAACCATCCTCCAAGACAAAAAGTCCACTCTTTACAACATCAGAAGATCCTCCTCGAGGAGATCGCCATTCTGCTAGAAAAGGACGCGATAGAACTCGTCCCGGGACACCAGGTAAACAAGGGTATCTATTCAACTTACTTCCTTGTGCCAAAGAAAGATTTAACAATGCGTCCAGTTTTGGACTTACGGCCTGCCAACAAGTATGTCAAGCCCCAAAAATTCCGTATGACCACACTACAAGAGGTAATCCCACTCCTAAAAAAGGGGGATTACATGGCAACCTTGGATATGAAAGATGCCTATTTTCATATTTCCATGCTCCCGGCGCACAGAAAATACTTGCGCTTCAAGGTGGACAGTCGCCACTACCAATTCAAGGTACTGCCCTTCGGGATAGCTTCTGCACCAAGGGTATTCACCAAGGTACTGGCGGTGGCAGCTGCACACCTACGCAGGGAGGCAATCCCAGTGTACCCTTATCTGGACGACTGGCTCATAACGGGGGAAACCCCAGGAATCTGCAGGTCAAACATTCAGAGGACCATCGACCTCCTCCACGAATTAGGCTTCTCCATCAACGAGAAAAAGTCAAGTCTGGTGCCAAGCACCTCAAAACAGTTTCTAGGAGCTATCCTAGATACTCAGAAAGGATTGACCTTCCCTTCGGAAGAAAGAATTCGGAACATACTTCTGCAAATTCCGCATTATCAGTCAGGTCAACAGATAACAGTACGCAAAGCTATGCGGTTACTCGGCATGATGGCGTCATGCATTTACCTGGTCCCCCACGCGCGTCTGCGCATGCGTCCCATGCAGGAATGGTTGGCGAAACAGTGGTCTCAGGCAAGTGGTCAGTGGGACGATCTAGTGGTCGTTTCGCCAACACTCGTACAGAACCTACACTGGTGGACAAGAGAGAATCTCGCAAAGGGGAAACCCTTTTACGATCCCGAAGTACAGGCAGTGGTGACGACAGATGCATGCCTGATGGGGTGGGGAGCTCACCATCTCCACCACACAGCTCAGGGTCTCTGGTCTCACTCAGTAGCCAAGAACCACATCAATCTGCTAGAGCTTCTGGCAGTATTCCGAGCGCTGCAGGCGTTCGAGCCCCATCTACTAAACTTGTCGGTGCAGATCAGGACGGACAGCACGACAGCCATGTTCTATCTGAACAAGCAAGGAGGGACTCGTTCGCCAAATCTGTCCAAGCTTGCCCAGAAAATATGGATATGGGCACTCAGACGGAACATCTTCCTGTCATCGCAACATGTTCCAGGGGAGCTCAATTCCCTAGCGGATGCTCTAAGCAGAGACTCCCTCCCAGAAGAACACGAATGGGTCCTTCACAAAGACGTAGTAGAAGATCTCTTCTCTCAGTGGGGTTTCTCCACTATAGACCTATTCGCCACAAGCGAAAACAAACAATGCCCAGGATTTGCATCCAGGTTCCCACAACCGGACTCCCAGGGGAATGCCCTGTGGATGAACTGGTCAGGGATGTTTGCGTACGCTTTCCCACCAACTCCTCTCATCAGGAAGGTGGTGTACAAGATGAACAAGGAATCGATGACGCTCATCCTAGTTGCTCCCATGTGGGCGAGACAACCATGGTTTCCACACCTACGCAGGATGGCGGTATGCGAGCCCATCAGACTCCCAGCCTGGTACAACCTTCTGTCCCAGCAACAAGGTCAAACAGTGCATCAGGAACCCAACTCTATGAACCTAGCAGCATGGCTCCTGAAGTCATAGAGTTTGGACATCTCAAATTACCACAGAGGTGTATGGACATTCTAAAAGAGTCCAGGAAACCAAATACAAGGCACTGTTACTTTGACAAGTGGAAAAGATTCGTTATCTGGTGCCAGAGTAAACAAATCAACCCGGTTGATTGCACTCCTTCCAACGTTGTAACATACATGCTCCACCTGCTGGATGCAGGGTTGGTTTTTAACTCTCTGAAAGTACACCTGGCAGCCCTCTCAGCCTACACCACATCCCATAACAAGGTTTCGTGGTGGAAAGTACCAGTGGTTAAAGCCTTCATGGAAGGAGTAAAGAGACTTCACTCTCCTATCTCGAACCCACCGCCAGGATGGGATCTCAATGTGGTGCTATCTAAGCTCATGGGGCCCCCCTTCGAACCCATGCATAAAAGTAGTCTCAAACACCTGACTTATAAAACGGCCTTCTTAGTAGCCATTACCTCCATAAGAAGGGTCAGTGAAATTCAGGCTCTGTCAGTGCAAGATCCTTTCTTTACTATCCACAAGGACAAACTGGTTTTACGCACACACCCTAGATTCTCACCAAAATTCATATCCAAGTTCCATGTAAACCAGTCCATCGAGCTTCCGGCTTTCTTCCAAAACCCACAAAGCTCAGCTGAGGTGAAACTACACACCCTAGATGTGCGTAGGGCGGTCTTATACTATGTAAATAAAACCAGACCGCTAAGGAAAACAGATCAACTGTTTGTCTCCGTAGCTACAGGCAGAGAGGGGGATCGCGTCTCTAAGGGCGCTATCTCAAAGTGGATTATCAACTGTATACAGCTGTGTTACTCTCTTTCTGAAAAAACTCTGCCTTTTACGCCAAGGGCCCACTCTACCAGAGGCATTGGGGCCACTCTGGCTTTCATTGCAAATGTTCCCCTTGACACCATTTGCAAAGCAGCTACTTGGAGCTCTATTCACACTTTTACTCAGCATTACTGCATTGACACTCATTCCAAGGCAGATACACAAGTGGGACAAGCGGTTCTAAAACACCTGTTTGCTCATGACCCTTCTCACATCCCACCTCCTTCTTCTGGTACTGCTCGCTAATCTATGCACAGCATGTGATCTAAGCAGATTCCACAAGCCTCAGAAGGGATACATTACTCACCGTAATCGTATTTCTGATGCTTGTATCTGCTTAGATTCACATGCGACCCACCCTTCCTCCCCTCCGAGAGAAGGCGCATGGTTGCTTGTAGCCTTACCTTTCTGTCTATCTGCTTGGACTATCTGTACTCACGCTACTCCTCATGCTACCTCATGTCAGGAAAAACACAATCTGGGGATCCTAGACGCGTGAGGGATCATGGGTACAGGGGACGTCACACTAGGGATAGTATTACTGGCACGCCCTGTGTCGACGCCCATTTTTCGACTTCGAAAAACAAACTGTAATACTCCGCAGCTTCCACTAGATGTCGGCCTATGCACAGCATGTGAATCTAAGCAGATACAAGCATCAGAAATACGATTACGGTGAGTAATGTATCCCATATATGTATATTTTTTTTAAACCATTTTTATAATTTTTATTGATTTTTACAACAACCAATCAACAAAAAACCCAACAGTGCATAACATATAATTTCAAGCATCATATACTATATCATACAACGTCCACTGCCTCCCCATACCCACCCCGTTAACTCGAGCATACTCCACTTCGCCCTCTGCTGTTGTTTCCTCTAGGGGTACCTCCCCCTCTGTATTCTTAGAGGAATCATGATCACTTAGGCAGGCCTGGGTGGACCTTGAGAGTGTGGCCACTAGTTGTCTCCAGGCCATCAGAGTTTCCGCTTCCTCACCCCCCCCCCCACCTCTATTGGTCGCTTCATTCAATACCGCTGTTTCCGCTTCTGCCCACTTCTGGAGATCGTGCCACCAGACCTCTACCTTTGGCCTGTTGTTTGCTTTCCACCCCATGGCGATTCTCCGCTTGGCAAGTATGTAGGCCAAGTCCTTGAGTTTACTCCTGTGTTTCAATTTGCGCGGTCTAGAGATTCCCCCTGCCATGCATGCCCACACAGATTCCACATCTAGCGTGATCCCCTTCTCGGTTAAGCAGTGGGCTATTTCTCCCCAGAATTTACCAATTTTCGGGCATGCCCAGAACATGTGTATCATCCCTGCGTTCACTTCCCCACATTTGGGACATATTTGTATTTCTGCGCTCTTGAATCGAGCAATCCTCTGGGGGGGGGGGGGTCATATAGCGGGATCTGTTGCAGCTTCGCATTCCTAGATACGTTGTTTATGGTATCACTGGGCCCTCTCCCACAGCCCATCACTCATGGGTTCCCCGGCTTCCTCTTCCCAGTCCAGTCTCAGCTGGGTCACTTCTTTTCCCACCCTGGACATCAGTAGTTCATAGATTCAGGATAGCTTGTGCCCGCCCTCTGAGATATCATAGATTGTTTCTATGGCCGTGTCGGGTTGGTCTTCCAGCACTACTCCGGACCATGTCTCTTTATCCCGCTGTATTAATCTGATATAGGTAATATACTGTCCTGAGTGTAGGCCCGTTTCTTCTACCTATACGCAAAATTCCATTACTTTCCCATCCTGCCATACATCTCCCAGCGTTGCAATGCCCACCGTTTCCCAGTGCATGCAAATCGTCTTCCTCAGTTGCTCGTCTCCTCCGGTCAGTGCCACTAACGGCACTTGCGGAGAACATGGGGTCGGGTTCTCCATGGCCTGGCAAGCCTTACGCCACATCGTCCATCCCAGTTCTAGCATCCTCGTTCACCCTTTTAGCTCTGGTTTTGGCAGCCATATCCATTCTTTCAAAAAGAACGGAGCACATTTCAACCTCACCAAACTGGACTCTGATGTTGAGTCTTCCATCAACCACTTAGCCACATATTGTAATTGGCTGGCCAGATAATAAACCTCAAAGTTGGGCAATTTTATGCCCCGCTTGTCATACATTTCCACAGGGCTATTCTATTCCTGGTATTATGCCATATGAACCCTCTACATATGCTCTGAAGTTTAACAAAAAAACACTTGGGTATCATATATGGAATATTCCCAAAGAAATGTAACAATCTCGGCAATACTACCATCTTCAACAGTGCCAACTCTCCCTTCCATGGCCAGAGGGAGCTTAGCCCAGAACCTCATGCTATTCTCAACTATTCCCACTGCCTTCTCTGTGTTATGTTTATATTCAGCCTCCACCGTGTGATAGATATCAATCCCCAGGTATCTGAAGGTTGTAGTCTCCCAGGGTATTTGTAATACTGGTAAATGTTCTTGCGGAATCCCCTTGTATCTCACCAAGGGGAATATACATGACTTCCTGGGGTTAACTGTGATGCCAGAGAGCAACGTGAATCGCTCCATTACTTCTAAGATATATTGCAGGTTTTCCTCCGGATACCTCAAGTATAATAGCATATCGTCGGCATACAGTGACATCAGATGTGGCCTTCCTTTCGTGTGGATTCCCACCTCCTCATATTGCTGCCTCAGATAAATCGCTAAGGGTTCTAGTGCGAGGATAAACGGCATCAGGGACCAAGGGCAACCCTTTCTGGTGCTCCTACTGAGTTGCCACCTCTCCTCTGAAATGATTGCTTCCATCTTGACTCTGGCTAGTGGCATACTGTACAGTAGTTTCACCCACCTCAGGTACCCGGACCCTATACCATATTCCTTTAGAGCTGCCATCAGTCAAGGCCATTTGATTGAATCGAAGGCCTTCACCGCATCTAATGAGACAATTCCAACTTCTTGTGAGTCCCCTTCTGTCTGCTCTATGTCTCGATGGAGCCTTCTGAGATTGTCGGATATGCTCCTGTGCGGCACATATCCGGTCTGGTCAGGATGTATGAGTTTGTTGATAATCTTTCTCAATCTGTTTGCCAACACAACCGTGAGTATTTTGCTGTCCTGTTTCAGCATGATTAGCGGTCTGTACGACCCGCAGTCCATACTCTGCTTGTTAGGTTTGAGAAGCGGGATAATAGTTGCCTCTCTCAGGGTTTCTGGCAATAACCCTATTTCCAACGCTTCATTCAACATTGCCAGTGGTGTGGGGAGTACTTCCAACTTATACATTTTGTAGAACTCACTGGGGAGTCTGTCCATTCCTGGGGCCTTGCTAGTAGGTAATAGATTAATTACTTCTTCTAGTTCCTCGAATGTGATTGGGGCCTCTAGGTTCTCTCTCTTCGCTACTCAGTTTAAGTAAGACAATGTCCTCTAGTTTTTCCGTCATCTTGCTCCATTCTCACCCTTCAACGTTTCCATACAGTTGTTGATAGAACTCAAGGAACCCCTTGTTCACGCCCTCTTGGGTATTATGTATCTTTCCGTTCTACCCCTTTATTGCTCTGCTCGTTGATCTGGGTGTCTCATTTTTATATAACCATGCTAGCAACCTTCCCGGCTTGTCCCCGCCAGCGTGCTGCCTCTCTATGTATTTCTTGTAATTTAAGTTGCATAATCTTTCCCAGTGCCCTCCACACTCTAGCTGCAATTGGGTAATCGTTTCAGCATCCTCAAGGGACTTATCTCCCCTCTGCATAATCGCTTCCAATTTCGCCTCTGCCTTTTGCAGCTCCTGTGTTATGCCTCATTGTAGCCCTTTAGATTTGGAAATATCTGCTCCCCTCACCACCACCACCTTAAATGCCCCCCATAGTATGCCATCTGATTCTACACTTCTAGTGTTATTTTTGAAGTATTCTACAATTTCCTTTCTCAGGTCCTCCCTGAACACTATCTTTCAATGCTTCTGCTCTAAGCCTCCACGTAGAGATCCTAGCTCTAGGAGGCAGATATTGCCATGTTAAGATCAGTGGCGAGTGGTCTGAGAGGACCCTCGTCTTGTATTCCGACCGCACTAGCTCCCCCGTCAGCTCCGGAGTAGCAAACCTATAATCTACCGTGTGTACGAGTTTTGTGGGGCCGAGTAATGAGAATGTCTTTCATGTGGATGTTGTAGCCTCCATATATCCTCCAGATGGAAATCTCCCAGCAGGGCCCTCAAGGTTTTGGCTGCAGGGATAGGTTTGTCTAGCTTCTTGTCTGATCTGTCTACCCTGGGATCCAGCGTGCAATTAAAGTCACCTCCCCATATCACCGCCACCCCCAAGGTACGGACTAACTTTACTATATAAGGTCTTAAAATAGGCCACTGTGTCTTGGTTCGGGTCAAATGTATTAATGACACACAGATCTCTATTTTCTATCAATCCCTGTATCGCCTCCATCCTCCCATCTGATTCCACGGCGGATTGTAATAACTGAAAGGGGACATGTGGTGCTATCCAAGTAATCACCCCACGGGCGTATGCAGAATATGCTGCCCCTATGGTAGTCCCCTCCCATTTCTTTATTATCACATCCTGTTTTTCTTTTGTAAGGTGCGTTTCTTGTAATAGGGTGATATCTATCCTCTGCCTCTTCAGATACATCATGATCTTCTTCCTCTTCAAGTAACCATTGAGCCCCCTGACATTCCAGGTTGCTATCTTGAGGTCTCTCATCTCTCATCAATACCCCGTCCCACCTCTGTCCTCCCTTGTCTTCCGTCCCATACGCAGTAGAACCTGGGTGTAAGCTTGTTCCCTGTCCCCGACCTCCCCTCCTCCCCCACACACCCAACAGAACTCCCTCAACCCACCCACCCTCCCCAACCCCAACTGTTGTCCCCCCCCCCTCCCTTCAACTTCCCTTAACTGTTGCCCAGCTCCATCCCTGGATCTCAGGCCACCCACATCTAGCCCTTTTCTCGGTACAACTGATACTCTGTACTCAGCAGGGGGATACCGCCCTAGTAGTATCCTAACCAAACTACCTCAGAGGGAATGGTACCGTGTCTCCTGGTGCTGTGCCTCCTGCAATGTGCTAACAACATGTTGCCGTGTAGGACCACATAGACTAACGAGTCGAGTTCCTATGCATTCTACTATAATCAAGTCCCAGTGTCACTATGTGTGCTGTACTTATCTCTCAATTGTCTCCTTCTGCGACAATGCAGCATCAGCATGGCGCCGGTTCACTTTTCCGTTCCGCTTTCTGTCTGGTCATCTGCTCGCATTGGGCAATTTTGCAAGTCCAGCCATACAGTCACATCTTCTGGTGTCTCAAAGAACAGTGCTTTATTCTTATGCAGCACCTTCATTTTTGCCGGGTACAACAGCATGTATCTGTATCCTGCTTCACATAGCCTCCTTTTTACTGCCACATAATTCAACAGTTGCCTCTGCACCAAGAGGGTGTAGTCCGGGTATGCAGTGATGGTTGCTTATGCTCTGCTTATCGTTCCTCCTTTGCGGAAATGCTCCATGACCTTCTCTCTGTCTTTTATAGTTCAAAATATTGGCAATAATAGGACGCGGTGGGGCCCCCGGTGGCGGCCTCCTCGTCAGGGCACTGTGCGCTCTCTACACTGCGAATAACTGGCTTAAAGCACCACCCGGTATCTCTTGCAATAGCATGTTTTAGACAAAGTTCATCGGGTCTGATCCTTCTTCGCCTTCCGGAAGCCCCACAATGCGCACGTTCCTGCAGGCACCCCCTTCCGCTTCTTCGGCTCTATTCTTGCGATTGTGCATCTGTTGTTTCAACACGTGAACTTCTTTCGCATTGGTCGTGCATGTGCTTGTGTTGGCTTTCACCTCCTTCTCTAGGAATCTTGAACTCCAGCGAGGTCCTCCGTTCCGAGATTGCAGTGCACATCTTACTTTCCCATGACACTTTCAATTCAGCTATGGCTTCTAGTATCTGTTGGTCGATGCGCGCCATAGTCTCGCTTCCTTGTGTGCCTTGGCACTTTCTGCTGGCTCCTTCCGTCACCTGCGGGGACTTGGCAAACTCATCTATAGTGGGTTTCCTTCCCTTTGTTTATGGGCAGCCTTGACGTCATCTTTACTTGCTTGCGGACCCACTTGTCTGGTTGCACCTCACTGTGGGGTTCTCCCTGCTATAGGGGCACTTCTCCCCAGTCTGGGGGTGTCTACTTCAGTCTGTCCCCACGTGGCTGTTCTGGGCCCCCCCCCAGCACTCCTTGTCGCTGGGGTTCACTTGCCCCCGGAGTACGTGTGTGGGCAAAGTGTCACCCCAGCCAGACTTGTTGTGTCAGGCTGGTAAGTGTTCTGTGTCCCCCTTTAGTCCTATTATTGGTACCTTCTATAGTGGGACTACAGTGTCACTTCCAGCGTGCTGGGTTATTTTGTAATATGCAGCTTGCGTCTCTATATGGCTTGCAATGTATCTGCCTGCATTCTCTTACGGGATGCTATTGGCATGCACAGGTCCTGTCCCCACATTGCCTCCGGCTCCCCCTGTGTCTTCCCGCACCCCTGGCCTCCTTCATCGTTTATTGTCACCTTTCCAATGAAGTGGAGAGGGCCTCCTGGGAGACTTTGGGAATCCGACTGTCTTATTTCTCTCCTGTGTAACGTCTTCAGTGTATAGGGCCTTTCAGGTACTTAGCCTGTTGCTAGCCTCATTATTGTCGACCCGAATTGCCTTTAATCCGGGTCTCTCCTATTGTGGATTGTTTCCCTTCGACCTTGGGCAATTTGGTTGTCATTTTCGCTTGTATAAGGACCACAAGCTGGATATCGCCCCAAGCTTGGCACTTCCTGCTATTAAGGGCACTCCTTCCTTGTTCGGGAGGCGTCCACCTCAGCCTATCCCCTCTTGGTTGTACTGGTGTTCTCCTAGTCCACCTTGCCACTGGGGGCTTATTCACGCTTAGGGGGCCACATACAGACTCGGGTGTCCCCCCGACCCAGCTTGTCACGTCAGGCTGGCGAATTTTCTGTTGTAACTTAAGTCCCACTGTTAGTGTTAGATGTCGCCTCTATGCAGACTGCTGGGTCTCTCCCAGGACATTGGGTAATTTTGATGCCTGTAGCTAATGCACCACATCTTCAGCAAAGCATGCTACCGGTATGCTTCTATCATGCACAGGCCCCTCCTCAATATTGCCAGTGGCCTTGCCTGTGTCTCCTCTCTCAATTGGTGTCACACTGGCCTTGTCAGCTCACATTGCCACTTATTCGAGCATGTTTGCCTTCCGTTAAGCTCCTTCGCCACGCGTGTGATTGCCACACTGTATCTACTGGAGTGTCTGATCAGTTTCGTTTCATTTATCCACCTCTGCCAGTGTTTATTTAGCCCATGGAGCGCTGCCTGTTCACTCGTCTTCCGCATACGCTCTTACCAGTGTTTCTCTTGCAGTACTTTGAATTTGGGGGCCAGCCGCCGATTTGTCTCACGTCTGTGGAGTTTGCCTTGGTCTGCGGCTGCTTCTGTTGTGGGCCTCCCTCGCTCCGTGTTTCCCCCTCCGTTGTGCGCACTCGGCTGCTGTACGGCAGTGACACAGAAGGGCTGCAGATCCGTGTTTCCTCCTCGTCGTGTTCCACAATTTGTTATCAGGTCTCTCCTGGTTGCCCTTCTGATGTGCGCTCCTTTGTTCTCGGGTACCTTCTTTACGGTCGCCTGCAACGGACCTTTGCTCTATCCCTGGTGGGGCGGATATAAAGCCAATCCTCCTAATGTGAGAATAGTCTGCAATTCTTCTCTCCGGATCATCTGTGGGCGTGGCTATCTAGCCATGGAGTAGGACGTGCTTTCCCGGGGAGCTCCTACAGATCCAGAATTGGATTTGCAAGTTCCACCACAGTCTGTGCAACGCCCCAGTTAGCGATTCTTATGAGCTTCAATTAAGGCCTAGCTCTGACCAGCCTCTGTGCAAAGGTCTTCAAGGGGTTGTACACCTCGTTTCCCTTTTAAAGCTAGCCTGTCACACTGTGTGGCCAAATTGGATGAACCAGTTGTAGTTGAAACTTTCTCTATTTGGCCTATTCTGCTGGGCACAGGTTAACACAGGTTAACGATGTGTCTTTCTTCCTTGTTCTTTGCTCACTCTGTGTTTCACCTCCTTCTTGAAAAGGCGTCCTAATTCCCTCTGTGCTGCGAGACTTCTGTCTCCTTTAAAGGCCTATTTAATTACTAGATTAATGCAATAATCTTGCTGATGCCTGGGCTCAGTTACCCAATGGGATTCTGAAACTACATTGATCATTCTAATTTGCTCCATCTCCTCCTCATCTATTGTTGCCTGGGAAGAAATGGGGTGGTTCACACAATGTAGGAAATCAGACAGAGCCTTGTGGCCTGAATATTTAAATGTGTGTCTGACATTTTTGGATCATGCATTCTTGCCATTGTGGTCCTTCATTCGTTTGCAGCTTTCCCGTGACCAAAGCCTTCTTTTAGGGAGATCATTTTTGTGCTGGAATCATTATATGGATGATTTTTGCGACCTCTGGCTTTGCTGCAACCTGTGGTCCACACATCGCTTCATTAATAGTGGAGTAGAATCATTCCCTCTGCTGGTTCACTATCCCAACACGGAGACGTGAACGGCCTAACTCACATTAACAAAGGTTTGCCAATGGTCCCAGTTCATGGACCTGAAATGAGGATTCTTCTTCTTGAGATTGAATGCCTTGTTGCACCAGGCTTTTAGTTCAGCACACCAATAAACTATTTCCTTCACTATCTACCCCACACGTCTCCCTTTTGCCTAGCTGGGTATGCAACAAGGTTTTCAGGGTCTTAGCTCTGCATGAGAGAGGACTTGGGAATCTCTTTGTACTGCATTCAGGGATTACATCAGAGCATGAGGTTCCTCCTGGCCCCAGAGGTACCCAGTCCTTCCAAATGGGCGGTAGGATATGCTGAACTCCTCGCAGTAAGCAATACGTTGAGGGGATTGGGTCCTCCAACGTATTCCATACCTTTGACAGTAATCACCACAGCTGTGCTGCTTCAGATAATCTTTCTGCGTTGATACGCCGTCCCCGAGGACCTCCTCCGATGGCCGACGTCACCGGATGTTATAAATAGGACGCACGACGCCCATAGCCTCAGTTCCGTTTTTTCCGCGAACGTTTTCACTTCGGAGATCTCAGCGTGCCTCGGCTCTTTGGAGTTTCTGTTCTTTCGGTTCTTCGAACCTGTTTGTTTGTGAAGTTCATCGGGATGTCTTCCTCTTCTTCCACCCCGCGTCCGGGCTTCAAGAAGTGTGGGGACTGTGGGTCCAAGAAGTCGGTGACGGACTCGCACAACGCCTGCCTCTGGTGCCTCGGGGAGGCCCACGACACGGATGATTGTGTTGACTGCCAGTCGCTTATGTCCAAAGCCTTGCGGGAGCGTAAGAAGAAGCTGTCGGTCGGTAAGGTGTCCAAGCCCCGGAATTCGAGGTCCACTGGGCTTTCGACGGACGATTCGAGGGGCGACTCTCTGCATCGTTGTCGTAAGTCTAGGGGGTTTCGGTCCCGGAGTGGGTCCCGCTACTCCTCTGCCTCTTTGAGGCACTCCCGGAAGCGCCATCATCGGTCACCTTCCCCGTCCTCGTCCGAGGACTCCGCCCGTCGGCGGGTCGCTTATCCCACCAAGCATGCGACTCCGGAGGAATGGGCTTCCTTCGGTAAAAAAATGTTGGCGATTCTTGAATCGCAGGGCACCGGTCTGTCCGTGCCTCCGAGTGGGGTCGGGCATGACCCTACTAGAGACACCGCTCGTACGCCTTCGGGCTCGGGTGGTCGGCACGATTTGTGGGAAAGGTCCCGCTCGGACAAGGGGAATCGTTCTAGTCATGCCCGTTCCAGGTCCTGGTCCTCGACATGCTCGAGACCGTGTGCACCTGTGAAGTCTTCGAAGAAGATGTCGACGCCTGTGGCGTCGAGGGACTCTCTCGAAGTTCCACCTCCCAGGAAGTCGTCGATGCCATTGGCGCCCAGGCTGTCGAAGGACATGCTCGGGGCTCCGCCCTCGAGGCCTGTGTCGACTCCGTCGATGCTGTCGGCGCCGCGCTCGGCCTCGACGCCGATTCACTCGACGCCCTTGACGCCTTTCGAGGCAGTTTTGTCGGGGGTACCCCGTGGTACGGTGGAACCCCTAGAAAGGCTCTGGCCAAGGCCAAACATGGCTTTGTTCCCCATTCTGTGCCCACTTTCCACCATCTTGATTATATTTCGGAGGTGGATGAGGGTTCTGATGATGGGATGGTTCCTGATACGGTGCCAGACGAGATTATCTCAGGACATAGCCAGATTGATGTCCTGCGTCAGTCATTGCACGATGCCAGTGGTCTGGGCACCTCTCCGGAGGTGGAGTTTTGTAGGCCTGAGCCTGGCACCCATGCCGAATCCTCATACCGGCGCCTTATGTCAAGGGTCACCGAGTACTTGGGGTGGTCTGCTCCACCAGGGGATTTTCTACAGGATGACTTCACAGATATCCTCGACCAAGGTCCACCAACTGACCCGGTACTGCCGTTCCATATGGCTCTACAGAGGAGGGTGGCGGCGGCTTGGACTGCTCCGGAGAGTCTCCCGGCAGTGGGCAAGTCTTTGCCGCGAAAATACCGCCCAGCCAGTAGCGATCCCTGCTACTTGACCACGCACCCCACTCCGGAGAGGGACGACAAGCGTTTTGATGTTTGGGCGAAAAAAGTGTTTTCTTCAGGGGGTATGGCTCTTCAGGCAGCCGCTCCGTATGTGCCTTGTAACGTTTCACGCACACTCTGTGGAACTGTGTTTCCTTAGCGGCTGAACATATTCCCGAAGGGGAAGAACGGGATGGTTTTCTTGCTGTGATACAGGATGGCAAGGATGCCATGTGTGAAGCCGTTCGGTCGGGTCTGGACATGGCAGATTGCGTCAGCCGGTCCATGGCGGCGAGCACCGTAATACGCAGGTTTGCGTGGTTGCGGAAGTCGGGGTTTGCTCCTGATGTGCAAGCCCGGCTCCTCAACATGCCCTTTGATGGTGTACATCTTTTTGGCAGCAAGGCTGACGAGAGCCTTGAGAGGTTGCAGACCTCAAAAGCTGCAGCGAAGTCGTTGAGCACTGCAGTTCGCCAACCTCTGCCTTTTCGTCCTAGGGGACAGCAATGGAGGGGAGGTTCCTTTCGTTATTACTCATCCTTTAGTAAAGCGAGAGGAGCTGCTAGTCAAAGGGGCCACCGTAGGAGTGCCAGAGGTGGAAAACAAGGTACTTGAGGTGCCAAGGCTGCTCGAGCAGTTGCCTCTTTGCCCTCAGGCAACGCCGCAGCCGCTTCAGCTCAATCATGAGGCCATGTCCCATGGTTCGCCGGTTGGGGGAAGGCTGGTCCACATCTTGTTGAATGGCGTGCCATTACTTCAGATGTGTGGGTTCTGGAGATCATAGCCCACGGCTACTGTCTTCCCTTTCGGCAGAGGCCTCACGACAATCCACTGGGGAATCTCTCTTTGAAGAGTCCGGATCCGCTCCTTGTGCAGGAGATTCAAGCCCTGCTGGAGAAAGGCGCCATAGAACTGGTGCATGTAGCGGAGAGGAGCAAGGGTTGGTATTCCCCTTATTTTTTTATTTCAAAGAAAGACTGGGGATTGAGACCCATCAGGGACTTGCACGGTTTGAACAAGCTCCTTCGGAAGGACAAGTTCAAGCTGGTTACTCTTTCTCAAGTCCTCCAGGCCCTTCAACTTCAGGACTGGTTGGTGTCTCTAGACCTCAAGGACGCTTATTTTCATGTGCCGATCCATTCGAAGCACAAGAAGTACCTGAGGTTCACGGTTGGCGACTCGCACTTTCAGTTTCGGGTCCTGCCGTTCGGATTGACCTCCGCCCCGAGGGTCTTCACCGAGCTCATGGTAGTGGTGGCAGCGCATCTCAGGAAAGGGGGGATTCACGTCTACCCCTACCTGGACGATTGGTTGATCAGGGCGCGCTCTCCCGAGCAAGTCCTGGATCATCTGTCAGTCACCTGCCACTCCCTTCACAGGCTGGGCTTCTCCCTCAACTTAAAGAAGTCCCACTTGACGCCAACTCAGAGGCTCCAGTACATCGGAGCAGTGCCCCTGGGGCAGTGTTTTCCTCCCCAGGTGAGGGCTCATCACATTCAGCAGATGGTGCACAAGTTCCAACATGCCCAGAGTCTCCCTGCGTTCGAGTTCTTGAGATTGCTCGGCCTCATGGCATCCTGCATTCTTCTGGTGCCAGAGGCCAGGTTGCGGATGAGATCTTTGTAATGGGCGAAAAAGGGTTTCTGCGCCCATCTATTACTGCGCCACAGTGAAGTTCAGGTATCAACCAAAACCAGTTTTTCTTAATTCATCTTATATTTATTGATAGCCCATAAGGATGACACGTGTTTCGGCACCCTAAGTGTGCCTTTTTCAAATCTGGGCATTAAGGGTCGCTTGATAAACTATATACAAGATAGCAGAATTTAAATAAAATTAAAGTTAAAAGGCATTTTTTGTGATGTATAGATAAAACAGATTCCCAGGGGTTCCCAAAAGACCAAATGCATATCAATCATATTATCCAGCATATGACCCGAACAGATCAGAATTTTTGTTAATAACACAAAACAAAATATATCACCCGTTTGTTTCCACACCATTATGATTCCGAGAAAACATGTGTAAATCCATCAAAACATAAAAACATAGAACATACCATCGTGGCGCCCAAATGTAGTGACGGAACATGAACGATCACCGTGGGAGAGGAAGGAGAGGGAGGGAAACATCATTGGTAGAACAGGAAAAAAATAACAGAAAAGAACTAGAGATTAGTTTATATTTCACCTGCTAGTTAAATTTAAAATAGATCTGTCTCCAGATAGGGCTTACCTATCGTCGGAATGCGCGCACTGATCTCGTGTTGTCAGAGAGAGTCCCATCAGACTCATAAGCGCTGCGAGCACTTCAACAAGAAAAAAGAGCACAGTGGGAGAATATGTTAATTTCCCCTGCTTGATACCGTGTCGAAGTTTTATTTTTGTGTTAGAGTTTTATTTCTATCAGGATTCGGGTATCTGACAATCCTCCTGTTTTTTATAAAATGTTTAATTAATTGTTCATACTAAAGTACCCGACCTGGAGATGTTACATTTAAATCTTAACTAGGTTACGTTTTCTCCAGGTTTCTAATAGGAGCAGAAACTCCAGCATAACGATTAAACTTGGCCATTAAAAGAGACGTATATTCATAAAGCATGCATGTCTTCTATTCCTCATTCAGGTGGATGAGCGTTCGTGAAGTAAGTGAACACCAAGAATTTTAAAGAGTGTTCCGTACGGATGCATATCATAGCGTCCACAAAACAAAGCGGCATGTGTAAACCCACCTGTTTAACTGCGGACCTGTTTGTGATTGGGCGGCTATTTGGGTGGGCTTCCGCTGCCCTTCAGCGCTTAACTTAACAATCTGGTTTCCTGCTTCACACGTCGGGTTCTACTAAGAGCCCTTTACGGCAGCCGTGGAGCGTATATGTAGTGTTGCCTAGGCAACTGCTTTGTCCTACTTTCACTTCTGTCTCGGTAGATCTGTCTGCCATGTTTTGGGATAAAAGGCTCAGTGAGAGTCTAAATTGCGTTAAGTCACAATCTATTCTTTACCATTTGAGCATACACTTGTCCTTTTGATATTTAGAGGAAAAAGATGAACCATAGGTGCATGGGGGAGAGATGGGCTCCCGTAATTTTACTTCCAGTGCCATGTGTATTTAGGAAGACATGCTCCCAGAGATACATGGGGAAATGTAGTTTTCCACCGAGGGGGAGACA
The DNA here is from genome assembly GCF_040938575.1 of Ambystoma mexicanum. NCBI lineage: Eukaryota > Metazoa > Chordata > Amphibia > Caudata > Ambystomatidae > Ambystoma > Ambystoma mexicanum. The sequence continues at coordinate 218,217,197 of NC_090940.1, forward strand.
AATTAAGCCGGTAACAAACCGTATATCTGACTCTAGACATGTCCTCTAAGTCTACTTCACATTTATTATGTGTGCTCCTTTCTGAGGTTTATTGTCCACTTACTTCCTACTTAATTCATTTAAATGTGCACATTATGTTAGTTGTTCTACTAGTCATTGCTTCATGCCTTGTGGGAGATGTAGTGTCATATATATAAATACAGGCAAGGTTGGTACCGCCTTGGGGCACTTTGGTTTTTATCAGATGACGAATTGGTGTTTCTCATATTATTGCCTAATGCCTTCTGGGAAACGGTAAAATACAGAATTAACCCCAACCACGGGGTACCTTCCAAACGTGTCAGATTATTATTTCCATATTTTAAGTCCAAAATCTTGAAATGCATGTCATGTCATGTGTATGTATATTAATGCAACTATAACCATGGGGTACTTGTATTCTCATATGTACATTAAAGTTGGTGCAAAATCAGTTACATTCCATTTCACAGTGGAAAACAATTTTTACAGAAAATTGGACATTTCATTGTCCGTGTTCAAACCAGTTTCTATACATCTAAAATAGTTTGAGTTTAGCTTCTTCCTGACGAAGTCGCAATTCTTGATTTCCCCCCCCTGCGTCCCAGGGTCACCTTTTTGAGTCCAATAAATTAAACGTTTTGCTTGAGTTCCATCTGATGACGCCTCTGCTAGTGTTCAGCTAGAGGCATATTTCTGTCTTGTCTTCCGATAGCTGCTAAGTGTTCCCGAATCCTGATACGGGGTTCTCGAATCGTACTTCCAATGTACATTTTCCCGCAGGTGCATATGATAGCATATATCACGTACCTAGTACGACAATTGATCTGTTCTCTTATTTGCATCTGAATTCCATTCTTGTTTTTGAAGTTATCTGTCATTGTAACCGCATGTTTACACAGGGAGCACATTCCACATTTCCTGAAACCTGGTCGAGATTCCTGAAGCCAGGTACCTGGCATTTCTTTGTTGTCGTCGGGTAATAATGAAGGGCTAAGGCTCCTCTCCAGAGTTCTTGCCCTTCTGTAAACTAATGAAGGATAGTCATTGATAAATGGTCCTATATGAGGATCCAGTTTAAGCAGATCCCAATGTCTTTTAAGGGTTTTCCTAATCACATGGTTATTAGCACAGTAGGTTGTAATAAATTGAACCTTATTTTCTTGGGTTGGTGTGTCTTGCCGGCTAAGTGTTTGTAACCTAGGTGTCTGTTTCGCTTTGTTGTAGGCTGTTAGAATGCTTGTTCTAGAGTAGCCTCTGGCTTCAAATCTTGTAGACAAAGTTTCACATTCCTTCTTGAAACTCCTTTGATCATAACAGTTCCTCCTTGCTCTAATATACTCCCCTTTGGGGATGTTCCATATTATGGGTTCATAATGGCAACTAGTGGCATGTAATGTTGAATTCACTTCCGTACTCTTCCGGTACGTTCTGGTTTCGAGATGGTCTCCTGATACATAGATTGTCAAATCCAGAAAGTTAATCTCTGTACTGCTGCATTCTCCTGAAAATTCAATACCTAAGTCATTATTGTTGATTTCTTGTCTGAACAGTTCCAGTTCTTGTGGTGTGCCTTTCCATATGAACAGGACATCGTCAATATAGCAGGTCCATTTTACAACATGTTGACTGTATGTTTCCTTAGTATAAATTTGTAAGTCCTCGAACATGCCCATCACCAGGTTTGCTAAGGCTGGTGCATACTTCACACCCATGGCTACCCCACGTTTTTGCTTGAAGAAGGTGTTATTAAACGTAAAAATACTGTTGTCCAATGTAGCCATGAGCATTTCTTTAAGCATATAAACGAACGGGAAATGTGATGCTGATTCTTGTTTGAATGTATAGTCAATTGTGTCCAGGGCAAGGTCGTGGCCGATGGAGGTATACAGGGCCCTGACATCCCATGTTGCTAAATAATAAGATGGATGCCATTGTATACTTTCAATAATGTTGATTGCTGAGGTCGAATCCTTAAGGTATGCCTGTACCATTTGGGCACTCAAGCTCCAGTGGTCTCAGTCCTCCGGCAGGATGTCAGACCCCGTTCAGGTGTCGCCTTTGGTCGCCCAGGACCTTCTGTGGTGGGCCGTCGGCAGCAATCTGATGAAGGGGGCTCCGTTTTGGCTGCCCTGGCCGGAGGTGACGATCGTGACGGACGCGTCCCTCACGGGATGGGGAGCTCATGTCAACGAGCTGACAGTCAGCAGTCGTTGGTCTCCGTCGGAGTCCAGACTCCATATCAATCTGTTGGAGCTGAGGGCCATCAAGCTTGCCCTGAAGGCTTTTCTGCCGACTGTGCGAGGAAAGAATGTCCTGATTCTGATGGACAACACAGTTCACTACCTACACAAAAAGGGGGGGCAGGGTCACTTCCTCTGTGCAGGGAGGCGATGCAGCTCTGGTTCTGGGCAATCCAGCAGGAAATTTCGATCTCGGCAGTTCATCTGGCCGGAGACGAAAACGAGATGGCGGATGCTCTGAGCAGGCAGATCGCGATCTCTCACGAGTGGGAGTTGGCTCAGGAGTATCTCCTGGAGATCTTCGCCCTTTGGGGGACCCCTCAAGTGGATCTCTTCACCTCCAGTGTCAACCGGAAGTGCGAAAGGTTCTATTCGCGGTAATTTCCTCCAAGAGGATCCTTAGGAGACGCGTTCGTAGTGGAGTGGTCATTCCCACTGCTGTACGCGTTTCCTCCAGTCCCCGTCATCCAGCAAGTGCTGCGGAGGTTTCGGAGGTTCGGTTCCCGGATGATCCTCATTGCTCCAGCGTGGGCCAGGAGGACGAGGTACCCGGTCCTTCTCGACTTGTCCATCTGCCCTCCACGTCGTCTTTCCTACCGAGACGATCTGCTCTCACGGGAGGGGGGTCAGGTTCTCCATCCAGAGGTCAGATCCCTCAACCTTCACGCTTGGCTTCTGAAAGGTTGAGGTATAAGGATTGGGACCTCCCTGAAGACGTGATGGAGGTGTTGCTTTCGGCCAGACGGCCGGCGACTGAGTCCTTGTACCGTTGCCGTTGGCGAAAATTCTGCGACTGGTGCAGGGTTAAGAATGTGGATCCTTTTTCATGTGACATTCCTGTGGTTCTGTCTTTTTTTGCTTTCTTTAGCCCACAGGGACTTGCAAGTGGGTACCGTTAAAGGTTACCTGGCGGCGCTGTCCATATTTAAGCGCTCGTCTAAAGTGTTCTTACTTTAAAATTCCTTTGATTTCTCAGTTTCTAAAGGGGCTCACTAATGTGTTCCCTCTGTTACCTTTCCAGGTGCCCGGTTGGGATTTGAACCTTGTTCTCAAGTTTCTAATGGGTGCTCCGTTTGAGCCTTTACATTCTTGCCCTTTGAGACTGTCAACTCTTAAAACTGTATTTTTGGTTGCGGTCACTTCCGCTCGCAGAGTGAGTGAGTTACAGGCACTTTCAGTTAAGCCACCCTTCACTGTGTTTCATAAGGACAGGGTTGTCCTTAGAGTTCGTCCTTCCTTTCTACCGAAGGTGGTGTCAGAATTTCATTTAAGCCAGAAGGTTATTCTTCCGGCGTTTTATTCTCCTCCGCATCCTGGTAAGGAAGAGGAGAGGCTCCATAGGCTGAATCCTAGGAGAGCTTTGTGCTTTTATATTTCACGCATGTCTCGGGTCAGAGTGGACAGTCAACTCTTTATTGGTTACGCTGGAAGGCGTTTGGGACAAGCTGTTACTAAGCAGACTTTGTCTTGCTGGATTATCTTGGCAATTTCTGAATGTTACCGCTTTGCGGGTAAGGACCCTCCGGTAGGCTTGCGGGCCCATTCTACCAGGGGTATGGCTGCCTCTACCAGGGGTGGAGTGGCCTATAGGGAACTCTGGAGATTTCTCGGTGGGCCTCTGCACCCTGGGCCTCTTTTGTGTGGTATTTTTAAATTTTCTCATAGGAAAAGCATTGGGTTTGCTAAAAATGTGTCATATGGGGCCTTCTAAATACTTTTCCCACCTCCTTACATTGGTACTGCTTTGGGAGTCTGTCATAGATATGGAATACATCGGAGGACCCAATCCCCTCGAAGAACAAGTTACTCTCTTACCTGGTAACGTTCTTTCGATGTCCGACGATGTATTCCATATCGCTCCCTCCCTGCCTTCCCCGCTACAGAATTTCTTATGCGATTGCAGCTTACGTTTACGCAAGGCTTTCTGTGGTCATACTGGCAGAAGATTGGTGCCACACGTTCTGGGAAAAAAACTACAACTGGGGCTATGGGCGTCATGCGTCCTACTTATAACATCTGGTGACGTCGGCCGTCAGAGAATTCCTCGGGGACGGCGTATCAACGTCATCAACGCAGGATGCAGACGCCGAAAGATTTTCCGAAGCAGCACAGCTGTGGTGATTACTGTCATAGATAAGGAATACGTTGTCGGACCAGCCCATCGAACGAACATTACCATGTAACAGAGTAACTTGTTCTTCAGTTGCAAATTTTCACAATCTACATAGTGTAGATTCCTCTATCAAGTGTTTGTTGTCTGTTTTCTCATTGGAAGTTACCAAATACTGGTTCTATCACACAACTCTGTATAGAGGGTGGAGCGAGAGAGGAGACTACATTCTACTTTATGAGGGGGTAGTTTATTCTGCTTTACTGTTTGATTGTGTAGTCTTGCAGGGTTTTCCTTTTTTTTCTGGGGTTAGTGCAACCTCAATCTGGCGTGCACTTAAGCACAGGACGGTAAGTATCCCCACCAGTCCATCCCAGGCTATTCTTGAATCTTCCCGGATATACTGATGTTGCCTAGCCATCCCAACTTCTTTGTGGCTTCAACAACGTGGAAACTTGAATTAAGCAAAATGATTGTGAACAGAGTGCTTCCTTTCTCACACCCAGCACTGTTTCCTTGGAAGTCCATTACTAGGAGACTTCAAGCTTCACCTTTCAATCCAGGAAAATGTTCCCTCCCACTCTACCCATTTATCAATTTTGTTTCCTTTTTTTCCTCAGCATCTGTGATTAGAAGTACATGGCCACTCTTGATATCTACCCTTCTATCTTTGGGTGTGTTGCCCATGCTGATTTCACCATGCTGGTTGGTGAAAAAGAGAAGAGTCACAAACTCTCCACAAAACACCAGCAACGGTAGGAAACCTCAGAGGCCATGTTGATTATTTTTCCTATTCATTATAATGTTTTGTAGGTTAAGACCCAAAAATCAATAATAAAAGTTATCCAGATGAGTCAATAAAGTGCACAGGAGCAAGGAAAACGAAAGTTTATGACATGCAACCGCAAATGGGAATAATTGAAAAAACATTCAACGAGCAATACAAAATGGTAGTGTTTTATAGTAGAAATAGTAGAAAGTAGAGTAACATTGCAAAACATTGTTTCGGAACCTTTTGAAAATAATGTTGACTCATTGGTCAATCAAGATAGCTCTATAGGAGAATCTATACAATACCTAACCCCATTGATTTATCCTACCCCTCGTGACCATTCTGTTAACAAGATCATAATAATGATTTCATGGTGGTACGATCTAGTTTCCCTGACTTAAGTTTGGATGGTCAATATTTTATTGTCTTTCCTTCCATCCTCGGCATTCAGTTGGTGGAGCGCGTTTAGCCTTCCTGGGGTGGGCCACTTCGATCACTATTGACCAATGAAATTGTGAGGTGCGAACAGTGTGGCAACATTTGTAGTTTTTACAACCTATTCCCATGAGAATTGAACGTTAGCACCATTTTACCGTTCTCACCCTTCGAACTGTGTCAAACAGCAGTGTGTTATTGCGACTTCTGATTGGAAACATGCAACTTCTCCCTTTCCTTTCCCATGGTTTTTGTGCATGACCTCATGTGATGCTCCTAGGCCCTTTGTTCTGGGACCATACAGCTACTGGAATTATGTGTGTCTTTACCTCTATATGGACATGTGATCTGGTGACTGAAATAATTTCTGTAATTCATTGATGTGCCCTAATCGATGTATAATCTTTATTGCATTTTCTGTGTTGAGCTATGGTCTTTGAACCTGGCTTAGTTTTGTGTACTGAGTTCTCCCTGGACTATGGGCTTATGTTGTCCATTGTATGTGTCTCTACTCCTAGGTGGATGTTTTCCTACTGGGGGCAATGTGATTCTTCTATTTGAATGGCTCTATCAAGTACTTGTCTCTGCACATAGTCTTGTTCTCACCAGGGCTGTGACCTTGTGTTCGTTCATTTTGAGAACATGGCAAATCCTTTATTAGTTATGTTTTGTTAGGCAAGGTTTGTATGCAGTACCCTCTGGGAACACTATACACAACTATGACTACAAGTATAGGCAACCCAACATTTGGTATACGCTTTTACTACACAGTTTTGGTAGCGTGTTGAGCAGCCAGGCTTATCTCAAGAGGAGAAATGTGAGCAGTAGTGGAGTTACACAAAGATTCACAGTTGCAAGTATTCAAATAAACTCTTACACTCAATATTTCTTGCATAAACAATTATTAATTTATTTATCAGTCAATTATAAAGCCTTCTTCAGAAAGGAGCAATAGAATAGTAACGCACAAGTATACTTCAATACTGTACACTTTGAGTTTCTGAATCAGCCTACACAGGTGACTTCAGTAACAAGGGTGCTGGGCACATTAATATCTTACTGTTGGCATTCAGAATACTCTTAAAAGTTGGTAAAAGGCGAAGGTTATTTAGAACAACAAGAGAACACAAATATTCCTAAGCAGGTAAGTACTTTTAGATATTCTTAGAAGAGTCATTCAATTCAATAGGCTAAGCCAAAGTCCGTGGGCAAAAGTTTTGGATAGGATGAAACACTTCTGGTAATTAAATGGAAAAGTCTTTGCACAAGTTCTTAGGAGTCTTTGATGAAAAGAAGAATCAAATGTAGGGCCACAAGCTGATTAGAATTGTGAGTTGTGGAAGTTACAAGCAATTGTACAGTAAGAGGTAAGTTCTCTTAGACCTGTTTTACAGTACCTTGGTAAAGAAGAAAAGATGCAGCTGATGACTTCTGTTCCTGTGCAACTCTGCAGATCTCGCTGTTCCTGGGCCTCAGTCGTGGGGAAAAGAGGGAGGACGTCGGGGGACTCCTGCAATTCACTGGGACTGTCAAAACCTGCAACCAGCAAACTTCACTTTCAGTGGCTGTTTCGCGTTTCAGCTACCGCAAATGGCAACAACGCGGTTCCTGGCTGTCAAGGTGGACTGTCCTTGCTTCTGGGGTCCTGCACTCTGCTGAAGGGGGCTCAGGCTTAGTCAGTCCTGCTTCGTGGGTGTCCGCAGGATCTTCCAAAAGCTTTAGGCCAGCTTAAAAGTAACGCACACAATCTGGTGCCCCTCTCCCTTTCTGTTACGCTCACCTGGTCTCTGCGGGGATGTTGGGGCACGGTTGGAGCCCTCCCTCGGGCTTGGCTCCCTTGGATAGACTCTCTCCCCCAGCTGCTGCTGAGCCTGCTGTTCTGGACGCTGGTATTGCCTCTGAGAGAAGATGAGAGGCAATGAAAATGGCGTGGTGGGTTCATGAATTCCCTCGACCATCTTGTGCCAAAATGAAGTGCGCAACCGTTTTCCCATGCAAGCTCCCCTGTGGTTTTGTAACGCTGAGCTCTCCATCCTGCTTCTTGGAGCAGGGGCGCGTAGAGTGGACCTAGTTGCTTCACTAGTCCATGGAAGTGGTAATCCAGACTGGCTGCAATCAATCCACTTAGAAGGTAAGTCTTTTGATTGATTAATGTTCGTTTTTTTATAATGGGCCTCATTACGCGGTAGGTGGTAAGGGATTACGGGCACCGGTAAGGTCACCAGTGCCGGTAATCCCTTACCACCCTATTCTGAGGTCCCTCAGCGGGTCCCTTCCTCAACGCCTGGTTTTGCCAGGCGTTATGGATGGGACCCGTAAAGGGACTTCAGAGCTAATAATGGTAACGCAAATTGCGGTACCGTTATTAGCTCCATCCCCATTCCCATTGAGCCCTATGGGGGCTCGAATGGGAATGGGGAATGGTTCCCGGAATGGGGACTTACCGGGGGGTCCTCCAAGGTTGGAATGACCCGGTAAGTCCCTATTTCGGGAACTTGGCCCGGTATGCGGTAAGGGTGTAGCCATGGTGCTAATAGCACCATGGCTACCTCCTACTGCAAAATGAGGCCCAATGTCTTTTGCCTTGATTATTAATAGTAATTCTTGCAATGTCTTATCTCTTCCCCAGTAGGTGTGAAGATGGCCAATCGGAGTCGTGGAGCGAATCCGTGGGTTCCCTTGAGGATGATGGAGCTCCCGAATTAGCTGATAAATCGGCCTTCATAATGGAACTCTAGACTCGTGTATGGCGCAGTTATTTATATGGTTTCTAACCTGTTGTGTTCTTTTTCCCTTGCAGGAGATGACTGGCGGCGTAGAGCAGAGTTTGGAGGCTCGGGAGCAGCTCTGCAGCTGCAAGATGAAGGTACCATGAAGATGATGAAAAGAAGTGGAGCTCTGCGTTGCTGGAAGCCCGGATCAGGTGAGGAAAGGCTCCGAGTCCGATAGCGATGGGATGCAGGTAAGATTCGCACCCAGCGATGGGGCGGTTGGAATCAGGTAAGGAGCGCCTTCAGCGATGGAGCGGCTGGAATCTGGTAAGGCGCGCCTTAAGCGGTGGAGTAGCTGGAATCAGGTAAGATAGGCCTTCAGCGATGGAGTAGCTGGATTCAGGTAAGAGGTGCCTTCAGCGATGGAGTAGCTGGAATCAGGTAAGATAGGCCTTCATCGATGGAGTAGCTGGAATCAAGTGGGTGCACGTCGAGATGAAGAACAGGTAAGGACAGCGGTAAGCGTTACGCTGCTGAAAGTAGAATAACGTGAAGCGGAGGCATGTGTGTTGGCTGGCCTTAAATAGGCTGGCCCTGATCCCTCCCTTTGGCCCCTCCTTGTGGCTCCACCTTGCCCCTCCCAGGGACTCTTGCACATGCCTTCCAATGATAGTCTATGGCCACGCCCGGCCCTGATGCACGTGCCCTAGGCACAGAGTGTGCAAAGCACACTTTTCCATGAGCCTGGCGCCAAAGGCGCCAGGACTGGGTCCATTTTGGCCCTGGGGGTGATGAAGGCCTGGACCCTTGTCCAATGGCCATGACACTATCATTGCAACAATCCTTCCCACTCAGGTTTACTCCTCTTTCGAATGCCTTGTCTGCAGGCTCTCAATCTCTCCTCGCCACTCTCTTACTGTTGCTACTCTCTACCGGCCCCCTGGGCAAATCGCCTCTTTTCTTTCTGAGCGAGCTGACCTCTCCTCCTCCCTCCTGGCCTCAACCTCTCAACTCCTCCTCCTTGGTGACCTCAACATCCACCTCGATTCTACCTGTCCCTCATCTCTGCTCTTTCGTGACCTTTGCGATTCCCTCTCCCTTGCTATCCTCCCATCTGGCCCAACGCACTGCAGGACACACACTTGATGTCTTGATCTCCTCTGGCCTCCCCCTCTCTATCCTTCTGACCACTCATCTCTCCTGGAGTGACCACTGCCTTCTCACCTCTCACTCTCTTCCCCCCAAGTTAAGCTCACCCCAACTGTGCCACCTACTCGGGCGTCCGACCTATGAAGTGTGTGTCAATTGAGACTTTCGCTGCCACCCTCTTCCCCCGCCTACTCCTCTGGCTGACTCATACCTGGACACAACCCTGTCCCTTCTCTACTCTTCTATTTCTGATACTCTTGATGCTCTTGCCCCTGTCATGAGGATCCGCCTGAAGTCCAAAGCCAAGTGCAATTCCTGGTACGACTCTGACCTAGCTACACTTAAACGTAAGTGTAGGGCGGCCAAGAGGAAATGGAGAGCTTCTTGTTCATCCTCTGACAAACTGGCCTGTCTCCTGCTCCAAAGGCAATACAGAGTCTGTCCGCACCAAGAAGAGAGTCCACATTGAAGCCGGCCTCCCAGGCTCTCTACAATTCCCTTGCCGCTCACTTTATCTCTAAAACCCAGGACATCCTGTCAACCCACTCCTCCCATCCCCCTCCTATTCCCTTTCAGTCTGTGCTTGCTGACCCCCCTTTAACCACCACCCCACCCTCTTTCTCCGCCTTTCCTCTTTTCTCCCCTGATGAGGTCGCTAGACAAATCTGATCTATGAAAGCCTCGCCAAAACAGGTTCATCTCTGTTCCTGTAAAACCATCAAGGACCACAATGACACCCTTGCTCCGACCCTTGCTGATTTCTGCAACCATTCCTTTGCCTCAGGATCCTTCCCCTCCCCTCGGAAGCACTCCCTTGTGCATCCTCCTCTCAAAAAACCCACAGCTGATCCTTCCTGTCCGGCAAACTATCGCCCAATCTCCATTACTCCCGCTCTGGGCAAAACTCCTGGAAAAGCTGGCCATATCTCAGCTTAACCTTCATTCTAATTCTGTTGGCTGTCTCCATGACCGCCAGTCTGGCTTCAGAATGGCCAGAAGCACGTAAACTGCTCTCCTGAACATCCATGAAGATCTGCTCTCCAACCTTGATTCTAACATTCCCTCTGTCCTCGTCCTACTTGATCTCTCTTCTACCTTCGGCATGGTCTACAATACCATCCTGCTCGACCGTCTCTGTGACAACCTGGGTTTCACCAATCAGGCTGACCTCTTTCCTCTCTGATCGACCCTCCCAGGTCCAACTTAGGTCCTTCCTATCATCTATCTTCCTCTCTACCTGTGGTGTTCCCCAGGGGTCTAACCTCTCGCCCTGGCTCATCAACCAATACCTGGCAACTCTTGCCCACTGCATTGTCATTTTCTGCTCAAATTTCCAGTGCTACGCTAACGAGACTCAACTCATTTTCAGGCTGCCATCGGCCACCTCCTCTCCCTCTCTCATCTCTGATTGCCTAACTGCCATTCAAGATTGTTGTGCTGCCAATGACCTTTGTCTGAATACCAGCAAGACGGAAATCCTCCTCATCGGCACACCGTCACCATCCTTTCCCCCCACTCTCTGGCCGTCCTCTCTTGGCTCACCTCTTACCCCCACCTGCGAGGCTAAGAACCTTGGGGTCATCTTTGACTCCACACTTTCCTTCTCTGCTCACATCTCTGAGGTCTCTAAAAGGTCAAACTTCCTGCTGCACCTCCTCAGAGGTACTCTGCCTTTCCTCTCCTTCCCTCAGAAGCTCACTGTCTCCCAAGCTCTGGTTCTCTCTAGGTTGGATTATTGTAACAGCCTCTTTCTAAGTCTACCTGCCTCTACTCTGTGCCCTCTGCAACTAATCCAGAACAGGACTGCAAGACTTGTCCTTGGCCTCAAGCCCTGGGACCGTATCTCTTTAGCTCTGAAATCTCTCCATTGGCTCCCAGTGGATGCAAGGATTAAATTCAAAACCCTCTGCATTGTCCACAAAGCTTTCTGGGACCTGGGTCCAAAATACCTTCAGCTATCTCTCCGCAAATACCTCCCCTCTCGAGCTCTTTACTCCTCTACCTCTAAATCCCTCATGGTCAGTCGTTTTTCAAAGAAACAAGCTGGGGGGGGTAGATCTCTGAAAATCTCTAGAAGGACCTTTCCATAAAGACATGGCGAAAAAAGAAGACCGGGGACCATTTCGTCAAAGATGGCTCCCGCAGTTAGCTTTACTAGAGCTGCGAACAGTCGCGTTAAATGTAATCCATGGTAGTTCAAAAGGAAACCACTGCCAACAGCCATTCTGTGAGGAAAGGGTAACAAAAAGGTTTTTTTTTTTTTTAAATAATTTTTTTTTATTTGACTTGGTTAACAAAATCAACCTTTCAAACATTATGATTTAAAATACATTGAATACCATTAACATTTTCAGCGTAAACCACAATACATGTATCCAGAAAAGATCACAATACATGTATCCAGAAATCACTTGTTCTATTCAATACAATAATCAATCGGATGTATCAATAGTTGAATACATGATGTACACTATGTTTACATAATACAATGACGTGTTTGAAATAATATATAAGAAAAGGTTTTGTTGTTATTTCTCATGACGGATCAGGGGCCAATTTCCAGTGTTATTTGGATGTGGGGTTATACAGCCAAAATTGATTGAAGAAAATGCACTATCGCAATTTTCAATGCGAGTCTATGATTAGAAAATATGTATTGCCAAAGATTGGCTGAACTGGATGGACAATATAAAGAAAACACATTCTTAAAGTGCAAGCAGTGTTTCTCTGTCAAGGCTGGACAAAACATGATGAGATGTTGCAATGTTTCTTTCTGCGTAGCATCAGAGCAAAACCGACAGTGAATCTGGACTTTCTGTATTTTGCCTCTTTTGGCCAAAACCTCATTGGTGTGCCATAGGTTTAGCCTAAAATATAGATATTGGTTCTGAATATAGGGAGAGGGACATTTGATCAGATAATCTGCCATCTCACCATATTTCTTAAAGCCAAACATAGATGTATCAAAATCTTTGTAAAGAGTACACCTGTCATGATTACAAATCCAGTCATGTACGAATTGTTTGGTTTTTGCCCGACTTGGATTCGATAAAAGTAGATCTACAGTAACTGATGCATCTGAAAGGGCATTCAAAATATAAACACACCAAGTACGAGGAAATAGATTTTCACACTCCAAAAGGTAATATGCTGTTACACTGAAGATGTTATTTGTGTTAAGGCCTAATAAACACTTGCGTAACAGTAAAGACATTTTCCAAAGGATGTGAACATACAGGGACATGGAACCCATTTCATTTTGTATAATCGGTAGTGGGGTGGAATTTGGCAGTTTGAGAAGATGTCTCCAAAATTGACCTTCAAGGAGGTCCCAACTTTTTTGTTCTTTTACTAGTCTTGTCTCTATACCATAGAGAAGAATGGGCACTTCCTTTTGCTTGAAAAACTGCATTATGTGAGCGCAAGAAAATTTGCCATGCTTATGTAAAAGTATCTTTGCTTGCGAAATTAGTGAGCCCAGATTTGAGTGCAAACTACATTCATAAAGGGCGTTAGACATAGAATTATTAAATAGTATGCCCAAATACTTATAGTGAGACATAGCTTTTAGGTCTGATTTTTGCATTTGCCACTTATATTTGGAAATCCTGCTCTTCGTGCCACTGTTACAGACTGGTATTTGTGTTTTGTCTGTGTTTATCGGCAGATTATTTATTTCAGTATATGTTGCAAGCCGAGTAAGAAGATTTTGTAATCCTTTAGGTGTCATGGAGCATCTGTGCGTGTAAAGACCAAGTATTTAAATTACAAAGAATGATTCGAGTGAATATTTTACCAGGGGCGTCCAGAAGAGCAATTGGTCTGTAACTAGATGGTGCACTTCGAGCTCCCTTTTTGTAAACCGGCAAAATTATAGATTACGTCCACGGTGATGGCAGAGATTGGGTATTATTTATATGTGTGAATATGTTGAATAGTATCTCAGCCCATCTCCCGGGATGCTGCTTAAGTGTCAAATTGAAGAGGCCGTCCGGGCCTGAAGCCTGCAAACGACTTGTTCTGTGTATATAATAAAGAATGTCCTCTTTATCAAATTTAAGATTGAATTTCATATTTGGTGGTAGTTTAGCAAGTTGCTTCGTGACATGAGGAAGAGCATATAATTGCGTAAAATAGTACACTAAAATAGTACACTTTTTGGACTCACCTTTTCCTAAAATGTGACAGTAATATTGTTGACTCGGAATGACTCTGAATTGAAAACAAACATCATTTTAGACGTAACAATTTAAGCTGGGGCTCTGAAAGGATTGTGCATATCCTCAGAGAAATGTATCATGAAAAAAAAGTAAGCTTATAACAAATTTTGAGTTGACCAAATTATGTTTTAATCTGTTGGAATTGAAATATTATTTTATTGATAGTGGTGTAATTTGAAGAATTGTCATTTGTATGTTGTTGTATATTTGTTTTATATATTTGAAAGGGTGATTGTATTATCCAATGCAAATTAAAAAAAGAAAGTTTCAAAGCCCATAGTCAATACGAACCACCTTCCAAAGTTTTTAGAAATAAGATTAAACACAATGAATCTTGACATCCATTCGATGGCCACTCTTTTTGAAACCCTTGATACAAAGATTTCCTTGCAATCTTTGCAAGTGGAAAATATATTGAATTGGCAAGAAAACATATGCAACAATTTGTTTTCTGAGACCCGAGCTAAAAAAGACCCCTCTCAGTCACGGCCGCTTTTGGTATCCAAAGCTCGTGAAACTACTAGCTGCTCACAAGATCATGTGATATCTACTGTTCTGATTAATAAAAACGTAGCTGTAGAGACATCATCTGTGCTACCACATTTTATAGATGTCATCCAGGCCACAAATATGATGACAGACATCTTAATAAATAGTCAGCCGTCTCTCGAAAGGCTTTGTGTCCAAACACACAGATATCAAAATCCTTATATTTTTGACACAACCTACGATTTTCTATCCAGTCATGCTGGTATAATTTTTGTTTTGCTCGTTGAGGGTTGAGTAATAACAAATCGAGAGTACTTGAGGCATCAGCTAATACATCTAAAGTGAAATTACACCACAACTTAGTACATACATGTTCTCGAGCCAGTAAGTGCTGAGCCATGATGCCCAGTGTACCAGGAGTGTTAATTCCCATTATGGATTTTCTGAAAAATGCACACATTTTGCATTTAATTTGAGATTCCAACGAGAGTAGGCCCAATTTATGTCGGGTTAACGGAAGCAGAGTGCACTTGGGTAGGTGCAACAGTTGTTTCCAAAAGTGGGCTTCAAGAGTACTCCACCACCATAGACCCTTTAGGCAATAGGGTTTCTACACCATAGATTATACTGAGGATCACTTTCTCTTGATAAAACTGCAGGACATGCTTCAATGTGCATTTCCCATACTTTCCTCTGAGTACTTTAGCTTGGGAAATTAACATTTGGAGTTTGGTCTGTATCACATCTTCCATTACATGGTTTGATGTTGACGCCTGTATCATTATACCCAACTATTTGTACTGTTGGACTTTCAAAAGGATTTAGTTTTGTAGATGCCAATTGCACATTTTTACTTTAACTTTATTATGAGGTTTGCACACCATGATTTGTGTTTTTTGTGCATTGATTGTTAAATTATTAACATACACATACACAGACAGTTTATTAAGTAATTTTTGTAGGCCCATGGGTGTCTGGGAAATAAGTATTAAATCATCTGGATAAAATAGATGACAGATGGAATGAGGGCCCAATCTAGGGGAATCACATTCAATTGATCACATTGCTATACCTAGATCAAACATAAACAGATTGAAAATGGAGGATGCCAAAATGCAGCCTTGTTTAAGACCTTGATAAGTTTCAATGATTGATGAAAGTTTGCCTGCCAGAGTCAATCTCACTTACATCGTCGTATTAGTGTAATAACATGATCAAAGTTAGTAGTGATGATGGGCAATTATATTGAACTAATTTGTGATACATAATAGATCGATCAATGGAATCAAAGGCGGCTTTGAAATCAATAAAAGCAAAATATAATAATTGATTTCTCGCCGCATACTTTGATTTTAACATATTCAGAACCATAAGATTAGGGTTGGTTCCAAGGCCAGCGCCAAAGCCTGTTTGAAAAGTATCCCTTAGATTACTTTGACACGTTCATTGATTTAAGTCCCTCAATATGATTCTCGAAAATATTTTTCCAGGGGCGTCCAGCAACGCTATAGGTCTGTAGCTGGATGGTAAGGTGCGAGCACCCTTCTTATATATGGGGACTATAATAGAGTGAGTCCAGGATTCTGGCAGAGACTGAGTTGCATTGATGAGTGAAAATATTTTGTACAGAATGGATGCCCATAAATCTGGATGTTGTTTAAACATTCGATTCGAGAGGCCATCTGGACCACAAGCACCCGATTGACTGATGTAATACTGAATGTCGTCCAAATCAAAATTGAGATGAAAACACTTACAATCATCTCTAATATTTGAAATTGAGGAATTTTGAGGCAAAGCATAAAGATTAGAAAAATGAGAGATCCAATTCAATTCTGATACATTATTGGCCTGGGAAACTGATTGCGAGTGGTGCGTAACCTTATTCAGTAGGGACCAATATCCTGCAACGTTCTTAGGTTGTAAAGACAGTAACATAGCTTCCCCATCGTTCTGGTAAATTTTTGCTCACAAGGCCCTTAATGTATTCTTATGTTTGGTTTTTATGCTCCTCAAAATGGATGCTCTGTTAGCCACAGGTTCTTTTAATGCTTGCCGTTTCAGATAGCGAGAGTGTGCTTTCAAGGTTTTGACTTCCCAATTAAAAACGTGAAGTTTTGGACGACATACTATCTGACCTGATGTACTTTTTAAAGAATTAGAAAATTGGAAAAGTTGCATCAGATCTGAATAGTTGGTGGTCTGATTGATGGAGGTCATTGTTTCATTATGGAACAGAGCATCCATATTTATTTATTTATTTATTTATTTGGATTTATAAAGCGCCCAGCGGCCCGGAGGCATGTGGCGCTGTTACAGGATATTCACTTAGTGCAAGTTATACAGGTTATACAGGGTATACCTTCGGTGCAGGTTATAACATTGCTGCAGGAGCAGATGTATACGGCAGTATATGACATTGTAGAGAAGGTGTTACGGGTTACAGAGGGAAAGTTTTAGAGACAATGCATGACATAAGGTGGTCTAGTTGAACAGCTTTGTTTTTAGAGCTTTCCTAAAAGTTGTCAGGGATTCTTCTTTTCTTAGACTGAGTGGGAGTGAGTTCCAAGCTTTAGGGCCTAGAACCTCAAAGCTAGAGCCGCCTGCTTTAGCTCTGTTGAATGCAGGGACTGAAAGTTGGTGTGCATATTGGTCACGTTTCAGTCTGTGGGCTGCTGATTGGTGTATTCTTTCCAATAGGTAAGCTGGGGCAGACTGGGCGATGCATCTGTGTGTGATGGTGAGGTCTTTGAAACTCGCTCAAAGATCTCGGTGACCATAATAGGCGGTTGCCCCATTATTCAAAATTACACACTCTTGTGGATATACCTTCTAGTCCATTACAATGATTCTATGGTTCCTCCATTGAGCTACTAATTGATTGTGATCACAGTTCGAATTTTCAATTATAGAAAAATCAACAATGCATGGAAAAAAGTGATAATTGACGTAGACAAAATCAATTGTAGACGAGCAAGAGCCTCTTTTCCAAGTTGGATGTGGAGGAATGTCTGATGGAAAAAGCTCCATTGAGCTTAATAAGACTATAATACGAAGCAAAGGCCAGCCATTTTGTCAGCCTAGATTTGTTATTGGATGTATGATAAGATATGCAATCAAGATTCAAATCTCCTGCAAAATGATGTTAGACACAGATGTATCTAAAGCGACTAGGTTTAACAGTTCGCTCAGATCTTTAAGAAAACATCCATCAGATATTCCTGCAGGGTTCCAATAAACATTGATTAGAGCATAAGAAATGTTATGGATGCACAGTTTTACCAATTGCATGTATTTATTGGGGCACCTCCATTCTTGTGCTATGATGTCTTGATCTATCCTAATTGTTATTAGCAATCCAGAAGTTGGTCTACCAGAGTTCACTTGAATAGCTGAATTAAGGAAGACGTCATAATTGTCCCATAAAGAAACCAACGTCCTCCATGTTTCCTGAAACATGAGGATGTTATGCTGTAAAAGTGAATTTTGATTGTTATTAATGAGATGAGAAATGCCTCTGGTGTTCCAGCTAATAAGGGAGATATTTTGGGCATTTGTAACATGTATTAGCTAATTCGATTGTAATGCTGTGAGACAGGAGCATTCTGTTGGTTTGCAAGACAATTTGTTTTGATAAGTGGAGGGAAGTTTAGAGTTGATTGTTAGAGATTGTGATTTCTGTCTAGATGCATTCACTTCAGGAGTATCAATGGAAACAACAAATCCCAGGGATAGTAAATCACTTTTGGCCATCCATATGGTTTTTTGGATGACCCTGGTATTCATCCATATCCTAATGGAATTAAGATTCGACTTGGATAGGAATTCTATTAATGCAATGTCTGCACTATTGATATCCTCGAGCAAAGGAATATCAGAGAAAATAGCTAGAAGAGACCTCCGATTCAAATCGTATTGGGGGGAGGGTCTTGATTTACAAGCTAGTTTCAAGGAAAAATGTGCTTGAAATCTTTTGTTTGAGTTTCCCAATATTGCATTGTTCATTGGTCTGGGTTCTTTATGGATTTCAAATGCACCCATCACTGACTGTGATTTTGTATTCATTGCTGAATGTAACAATTGTATGATTTCAGGAGTGACTTGAGCCAGTAAATCATGTGGGTCATTAAAGATGCCTGGATCAATTTGATCGGTCTGTGCCTTAACTTTAACATCTGTAGGCTTTGTGTAAACCATTGATCCAACGTTGTTATTTTGTTCAATGGTAATAGGAGTTGATATTGGGGGTAGGTTGCTCATATAGGCATCAACCGCCTTCCAAATTTCTTATCAAAGATAATCATCAATGCTCAATGAAGAACTAATTTCTGCATTTGTTTTGGATGATTTGTCGACAGTAGAGTCAGGCAGGGTCACAAAGCCATTATCAGACTTTGGTTGTGCTAGTGCTGCCTTCACCAGTTTGTCAAGGGGAGCATAATGCACTGGAGCATCTACTGCTTCACACATTGCTTTTGCCGTTTTATCCTGCATGAGTTGTTGGTATTTTTTTGTCACTGTGTGGGCAGCCACAATTGTGTTTTTTTTGGGAGGATTCAATCTCTTAATAAACTGTTTCATTTTGGCAGTGTTGGCATTCCTTTCTTTAGATTGGTTCTTGCTCATTTTGGATTTGGGAATTACTGCATTTCCCTTATGGTTTTTAGAGAAAATTGTGTAAGCCGTCCTAATGGAGGACTTATGCAATTCCTGATTATGACTGGTGCTCATCTGTGGAAGTGATGATTCCACTGATAGACCTGCTTTTGGTGATGTTGGATTGTCCATTGACCCTTTAGGTGCTTCAAGCGTTTCGGAAGTGAGACCAATTGCAGGACACACGAGCTCGACGCTCGTACCGCGGGCACATATAATTTTAACAAAATGCGGAAGGCTCACAAAAGGTATTTCTGTTGCAGATGTTTGGGTGGCTGCCACATGAATTACTGGAGCGGCCTCATGGGGCTCAGGCTTGGCAACCATAGGGGCGAGACTGGATTTAATTCTAGAGCATGAGGGACAATTCTGCTGCATCCTAGTTGCAAGTTCATGTTGCCATGATAGTAATTTTTATATTTGTACAGTTTGAGCATTAAGTTTTCTGTCAAGAGAGTTATATAACTTGACTAGCGTGACCAAAGATTGGAGCAAAGCGTTAAGGGCAATTTCAATTAGTCCAGCACCACCCTCCGTACAAAATAATGGCAGAGCATCAGTGCTCTGTTTCTGAGAAGGAATAGGTCTACGAGGCATTGGTAGACAAAAAGAGATGTTAGAAATGGTAGAGCTAGTGCTTGAAAACATAATGGGAGACTGTAACGCTCACCTGGCTCCCACGGACGTGCTGGTCTGGTCTGGGTTGCTGTGGCCTCTTCAAGCGTGATGCGCAGAATTTGGACCACCGATTGAACAGGACCCACAAATCTTGCTTGTCTGGCCCGTAGGAATATCCTTCTGCAGATGAGAAAGGGGATTAACTGCTGAATAGTGTGCTTGCTCCCCCCTTTTACCGCCTTCGTTCTTCTCTGACTTCCTCCAAAACCCCCGGTTTAAGCTCACCTTATGGTTTGGAAGGATGAACTCTCCATCCTGCTTCTGGTGCAGGGGCGCGCGTTCGTCCAGTTACTTCACTGGTTTTCAGAATGGCGCTGGCAAATCCACTTGACTTTTCTGAGCGGTACGCCGTAAGTATGAAGATGCAAAAGTTCAAGTGTGAGCCTCCTTTTATGTTGTCTTTTCTGTCCTTTATTTCAGGTGCAGAACAAAGGCGATGCATTGAGGGATTAAATTGCCGGTGGTAAAATCAGGTGAGTTAGTGATGAGGGCGACCCCTCTAAATGTCTTTATAATTCCCCAGTAATGTCTTTTGTCCTTTCCCCATAGAGGCCGGGGTGCGGTACCTGCCAAAGATGCGGCGCCGACCCGAGATGTGGAAGGGTTCACCAAGAAAAGCCGGTAAGTAATATGGCTGAAAATTCGGCTTTCCTCTTGTGTTCCCTTGCTCACCTTTTGTCTCTTCTTCTCTCCCCTAGGTGCAGAGATGTGGCGACCGGTGCTGAGAGCCGTGATGGAGCCGGGCGGCGTCTCGGGAACAGGTGAGTGAAGCGCGGCGCTGCAGAGAGCAACGCAGTGCTTTTAAATGGAAGTCTTCCTTCAGGAATGCTGGCGTGAAGATTCCGGATGCAGGTAAGAAGGTTGAATAAGTTCTTGGTTTTCACCTTTCTCTTCTCTTATTCCCTTACAGGTGTTCCAGGTTCGAGGCGGGCATGGCTGGAGTCCAGGTGCAGGAGCAGACACGGTGAGCGTTCAGCTGCTGGGATGCAGAACAACGCGAAGCACGTGTGGCTGTCCGGGCGTGGCTTAAATAGCCTTGGAAGAAGATCCAGGTGAGTATTCTTCCACAGCCCCACCCAAGTAACAAAATAGTTCCTTCAGAAAAATAGTCCCTCCTAAGCCTCATTTGGCTTGGTTCTTCATGCAGCATGGTCTGCATCAGGTGAGTGTGCAGCATGGTCTGCTTCAGGTAAGTGCACCAAACACTTCCCCTTATGAGCCTGGCGCCTATGGCGCCAGGACTGATGTCCAACATGAGCCTGGCGCCAACGGCGCCAGGACAGAGTCCAAAGAGCCCCTATAAAGGGCCGCTGGGCTTTTACCCGGGGGCGTGATGCCTGCTCCCGGGGGTGCTGGGCCTGGCCTGGTACTCCGGGGGTAGGCATCATGACTGAGACTTGGACAAGTTTTCAGACAACAATTGTGGAGAAAAATATGAGTTTGTTAAGTTAAGATCAATTACAGCAACATCAGACACATGCACAATAGAGGAATCACAACTCAGTATCATTTCCGCTGTGGGCGGAACATTCTTGAGGAGACTAATGTCAATAATTGCATTTTGTGGGCCCCTCGCGTCCCCGGCACACTCTAGGTACTGTCACTGACAGTCAATATGTATAGGTCTCTAGATATAAATGTTAATCATCATCTAACATATTGTTATGTCAAAAAGCTTTGTAAATGATTCAATTATTGGTATTACCAAAGAGATTTATTCACATAAACTTTAGTGGACTTCTCTTATTAACATACATATATTTTGCCAACAATAAAGTTGTGTGAAACTTTTAGAAGTCTATATAATTTCTTCACACGTGATAAATCATCAAAATTCAAACATAAAAACTCTACGTGTTTCGGGAAAACTCCCTTCTTCTGGAGTGGATGTTAAAGATTGTCAAGAAAAATTTCTGTCCAATGATTAATCTTCAGTATTCTAAACTTCCGAGACGTTGTGTCTGGATATCTGCAAGAGAAGACATTATTCTTAGTTGTAATTTTTACTCGGAGAAACAAGACTTTCTTACTAATTGTTATAAGCAGACTACCATAGTGCTTCCTACCTCACATCAGTGCCATGAGGTTGAAACCCTGGGTCTAAGTGGATGAGATTAACATCTATCAGTCTTCGTATGTCAATACTGGTAAATAAGTACCCTGCAAGATAAGGGTAGGTCTGATAAGTAAAGTATCAAAAAACCAAGACACATATTCATAACAGGAGAATCCAAGAGAATGACAGAGAGATGTACCTTGGATATGAAACTGCATGGAGCTTGGGATTATTACGCTATATTATTTCAGTTTCCTGTAGTTCAAAAATCTCTAGTCCAAGTCATGCCTTGGCAGGAGTAGCTGGAGTTACAAAGTAACAGGGGGTAGTGTGTTAAGTCCTCCCATTGTATGCCCCAATGGGGGTCCAAGATCCTAATTTGGAAAGAAAGAATTAAGGCTGAAATTAAATCAAAGTCGGGGCTTTGGTTGGACCTCAAAAATAACATATTTAGGCATAAGGTGGGAAACAGAGAGTGGGTAACTCCCAACAATCTGTAATATCGTTCAGATAGCTTACCTATTGTTGATGTCTGGCGTGCTGATAGTAAGGATCCTGCTTGTGTGCCTAATGAGAACTGGCTGCTATTCGCGGTGCATTAGGCAGCGGGACTGGCTCGTATATTCAGTTTAGTAGGAATTGACTTCCTGCAACATTCGCGTCTTGTGCGTCAGCGCGTTACGTGCGCGATGACGACACCCAATTACAAAAACTCTTCCCTGAACCGCCCCTTATTGCCTACAAGAGAGGTAAGAACTTCCGGGACCAATTGGTAACAGCAGAACGTACCCAGGAACAGCGACAACAAACATTACATACCCAAAAAAACGGTACTTTCGCATGCCTACATTGCGGGAACTGTAATAACATCACCAAAGGAAACTACATTAGACATCCAAGGACAGGTGCAAAAATCAAACTAAGAAATTATGCAACCTGTGATACCAAGTCAGTCATTTACGCATTGAGTTGTCCCTGTGGGATCTATTATGTGGGACAAACAAGAAGGAAAATGAAATGAGCACAAAAGTAACATCAGGACGAAGAATGAATGGTCACCAGTGGCACAACAGTTTTTGGAAAAAAGGCATACGATAGCCCAATTGTGTTACCAGGTAGTAGAAGTAGTCTCTAAGGCAGCAAGAGGAGGTAATCATTCCAAAAAACTTGATCAACGTGAATTATACTGGATTGATAAATTGGACAGTATGACTCCCTATGGAATGAATGAAGAGTTTCATTTAGGTGCTTTTTTTATAAACCAGCTACATGAACACAACATACACACATAACGGTTGAACCATCAGGTGATTGGTGATTTAATTTAAAGATCTTAGATGACATCACACTATTGACCAAGCATTGTTGAGTACAATTTGAGGAGAATATAAAATATATATATAATATTGGCACCAGATCATCATGAGTTATTGTCACCATAAAGACCGATGTGAAAATGATTACTGCATTAATTTGATGTCTTTAGATTGTGAACAGAGGTGCCCCGTGGTTGACCTCTGTCTCTTACCATATATCATTCCCGACATAATGTAAATACCCCCCAGATTTAGACATCCCCAATATGATTCGCGCTCTCATCGCGATGTGTGATGTCGTCGCGGGTTCTCGCAGGACGTCATCGCGCACGTAACGCGCTGACGCACAAGACGCGAATGTTGCAGGAAGTCAATTCCTACTAAACTGAATATACGAGCCAGTCCCGCTACCTAATGCACTGCGAATAGGAGCTAGATCTCATTAGGCACACACGCAGGATCCTTGCTATCAGCACGCCAAACATCAACAATAGGTAAGCTATCTGAACGATATTACAGATTGTTGGGAGTTACCCACTCTCTGTTTCCCACCTTATGCCTAAATATGTTATTTTTGAGGTCAAACCAAAGCCCTGACTTTGATTTAATTTCAGCCTTTATTCTCTTTCCAAATTAGGATCTTGGACCCCCATTGGGGCATACAAAGGGAGGACTTAACACACTACCCCCTGTTACTTTGTAACTCCAGCTACTCCTGCCAAGGCATGACTTGGACTAGAGATTTTTGAACTACAGGCAACTGAAAGAATATAGCGTAATAATCCCAAGCTCCATGCAGTTTCATATCCAAGGTACATCTCTCTGTCATTCTCTTGGATTCTCCTGTTATGAATATGTGTCTTGGTTTTTTGATACTTTGCTTATCAGACCTACCCTTATCTTGCAGGGTACTTATTTACCAGTATTGACATACAAAGACTAATTGATGTTAATCTCATCCACTTAGACCCAGGGTTTCAACCTCGTGGCACCGATGTAAGGTAGGAAGCACTATGGTAGTCTGCTTATAACAATTAGTAAGAAAGTCTTGTTTCTCTGAGTAAAAATTACAACTAAGAATAATGTCTTCTCTTGTAGATATCCAGACACAACGTCTCGGAAGTTTAGAATATTGAAGATTAATCATTGGACAGAAATTTTTCTTGACAATCTTTAACATCCACTCCAGAAGAAGGGAGTTTTCCCGAAACGCGTAGAGTTTTTATGTTTAAATTTTGATGACTTATCACGTGTGAAGAAATTATATAGACTTCTAAAAGTTTCACACAACTTTATTGTTTGCAAAATATATGTATGTTAATAAGAGAAATCCACTAAAGTTTATGTGAATAAATCTCTTTGGTAATACCGATAATTGAATCATTTACAAAGCTTTTTGACATAACGGTATGTTTAGATGATGATTAACATTTATATCTAGAGAACTATACATATTGACTGTCAGTGACAGTACCTAGAGTGTGCCGGGGACGCGAGGGGCCCACATCTTGTGGTTACCCTCCCTCTTCCAGTTTTTCCAAACCCACAACCTCGTGTCAAGGTTGTTACACTCCTCAGCACCTCAATACCAATCTTAAAACCAACAAATAGGTTTCTCCAGGACAACAATAGGAGTGCATATGTGTTCATTATTTCTTGTAATAATTGCATTTTGCTCACCAATGCGGGCGCCAATTGAGGCAGGGCCTGAGCCCGGCGCAATTCCAGATGCTGTAACGTTAATTCCATGGGCAAACTGAAGAACATCAGTTTTTTTCACATCCGCCTATGAAGACAACCAATTCTAGTTGCCGTAGAGTTTGTGGGTTCCGCATTCGATGTTGTCGAGCATACCGCAGGATTACTTTCTTTGCAATATTTACGAATATCCGGCAATGGGATGTTTTTGTAGCCTGATTTTGTACCTCTTATGAGCCGAGAAGCTCTTGGTGTGGAAGTTTGACTTAAAAAACACTCCCGTGTGTCTATGGCAACCGCTCTCAGGGCGGCTGGTTGGTCATTAGGTAGCAAGCCCTTGGGCATGCCCGTCTTCAGAGTTGAAAACATTGGAAAGCTGACCACTGCAATGCACTCGCAAAGCCCACCGAAGCCCCGTTCGCCAAGGCAAAGAAGGACTTCACGGGGCTTCTCGCGGTGCACGCTCAGAGGGTACGCGTGAGGAATCGCTTGTGAAACAGCGTCAATACAATAGGCGTGGTTTGAGCCCAGTAAGGATTTTGAGCTGTTTTTCTTTGTTTATGATATGAAGGCAAAGAAGAAAAGCATATGTTATATAAAGTTTGCATATGCTATAAAAGCTTCAATGAAGGTTCTTCAGAGTGAAATATGTACCAATGAACACGTCCAAAGCAAGTATCCACAGAAGCTGCATGCGAGGGCTCCGTCACGGGGCTTCTCACGGTGCGCGCGAGGAGTCGCTTATGAAACGGCGTCAATACAATGGGTGTGGTTTGAGCCCAGTAAGGAGTTCAAGCTGTTTTTCTTTGTTTATGATACAATAAACACGTCCAAAGCAGGTATCCACAGAAGCTGCAGGCGAAGGCTCTGGGCAAAGAGGGACTTCACAGGGCTTCTCGCAGGCTTTGAAACTCACTGAATACTCACGCGGTCTACGCAGAGTTGGAGCAGTATATGACCACTGCCACCAGCCATTCTGTGAGGAAAGGGGAACAAAAAAAATGTTACATGAGCATCTAGACACAGGGGATACGAAGTATCCCCGGCAGCACTCTATTGTAAGATAGTGTGTGCTGGGTCTAAAAAGTTACAATGCTAAGTAAAGTCAATTTCACTTTGCTGTTCTGGAAACAGTAGTTTATCCCAGAGAAGGTATTTAAACCTTGGGAAATCTGCAAGACTTCCATGGGCCACTGCACTGAAGGTGCTGTGTGTGTCACGACCCACCAGTCTTGGCGACTATGGAATAGAGTTCGCTTGAGACGCCATTGTTCAGCCTCCACGTATCCCTTGAACGTGCAGTTGCGGTCTAGATGATTTCCAACATGGCCGCCGCCAGTCTGAGTTATCTCCAGTCGGAACCGGCGCTCGGCGCGTTCCAACCCCTTACACTCTGTGCTTTGGGTGTTACGCTCCGTATCATTTCCACTTGGCTCAGGTGAGCCCATTCTGTCCTCTTCTTGCCGCTTGGTTTCTCAACTCCTCCTTTCTACGCACCTTTTCCAAACGTCCTTGTTTTTTCCTTTCCCTATTTCTCCTCGCTCAGCGGTCTCTGCCTTTCTCTCCCTTCTGCCGTTTCCCCTTCTCCTCCTTTCTGCCGCCTTTCTGTGCCTGACAATTCCTTCGCTGGATTCTTGTATCCTGTTTGGAGTTACCACTCACCTTGTTGTTACGGTCTCTGATTGGATCTTTCTACCTTGCTAACCTTTTCGGATTGTTGCAAGTCATTGGGGTCATTTCTACTGAAGTAACCGCCCGGAGTTCTCCTTCCATCCACGACAAAGACCTTCAGGGTTTTTTATGCCTTTTCAGCTTTTTCCCCTTTTTGTCTATTTCGGAAGTCTCGCCACCGGAGTCCTTATCTAGAAGTGTTCACGGTGGCGAGCTCCCGGGGTAGACCGTATCTACATGACAAGAAGGACTATCGTCGAAGATGCAAGACCACTACAAGCTCCGCCGACAAAGGTGAAGAGTCGGGGGAGGCGCTTTCCGACGGCGAGCTTGATAGTGTGACACAATGTAAAAGATTATGCCTATGGAGTTTGTCAGACCCCATAACCAAAAGAAACACACAGGTAAAATTTACATAAAAGTACATGAGAGAGTGGGAAAAAGGGTCACACTCTCTCCAGGTTAAAAAAATCTAGTCCTCAAAATCCAGCAAAGTTGCTCGGGGTCTCTAAGGTGGAGGGAATTAGCACATTTTTGAGAATTCTCCCTAACATGTTTCACTTGTTGAATGTGTGGAACCAAGTTGAGTATTCTCCTTCGCAGCCAATCGCTGCGTGGCATTATACGCCTCCCCATCACAGACCCAGCTTCTGGTAGCAACATCTAATTAGGCCATGTTTCCTTGTGCTGTGCTTGGGTAAGGGTTTCACCTCCTACTTCTAAGTCAATCGCTGCGTGACTTTACACAGTGCTGAAGGCTGCTGACCTTGCCAACACATTCCTCACGCTCTGTCTCGACCTGCTGTGTGAAACTATCTCTAATGTGTTGAGGCCTGCCATTCAAACGGCCCATGTACTGTCTTCCATCTTGAGGCCTACTAAGTTTTAGATGCCTATAAAGCATTAACGTATGGATATATATATATATATATATATATAACATGGCCACGGTAGTGGCCATGTAGTTATGGTTAAGTTGCTGTTTCCATAGGAAGAGCACTTTTTGTACGGCTTATAACTCCGCTCCCCCTGGACGAATCCTCACCAAACCTTGCAAAAAAAGTATATGGGGCACTCTGAATTTTTTTGTAAAGTTTGGTGAGAAATCGTCCAGGGGGAGGGGAGTTATAGGGGGGATCCCAAAACATCTTTTTTCCCATAGACTAAATGGGGTAAAAACTTTGTGCATGGCTACAGGTGAAACCGCTGGACGTATTTTGACGAAATCTGCGGCAGGTACAGGGGCTTGGTCCAGAAAGCGTGCTTTTTTAAATTTTGTCACCATCCATGCAGTACGTGCATTTATAATTATGAAAAAGTAGGTCTGAAAAAATGTGTGATGTCTATGTTCGCTTCGCGGTCACACTTCCCTGTTCGGTCGACGAACAAGAAAACGATTGGCTAAGGGGCTGGCGTCATGACTGCGTACACGCAACGTCTCTGTCCATTGGCTGCTGCGAGACATCTTCTGCGTCAGATGGTTTGGATGCGCCCGACATCTTGGATCCGAGGAAAGCGGAGTAACAAACAGCGCACACATGCTTTTTTCATTACCCTATTTTGCTGTGGCACAGAGCATTGGGAAAGGGTTACACAGTAAGAAATGGGTGATCTATGCATTTGTTCCTCGGCCGTCATGATGTCATTTCTATGGACACCTTGTACGTACAGTAAATGTGGGGGATAATAACGATAGCACTTCAGTCCATATAGTGGGCAGGACATTTTTAACACTTGACTGCATGTAGTGGATAGGAAATGTGTAACTCTTGAAAGCACACAGGTATAGGTAGGCAACATTGAAATTGACAACATGCCATGACCGTATTATTTTTTCGTAATGCCTATTATTACAATCATTAGTACGCCGCCATGGGTGGCACATGCTACGGTGGTAGTGGCCAGGGGCTTCACATATGGGTGATTAATGCACTTGTTCTGGGGGTCGGTCGTCATGATCTAATGTGTATGGACATCTTGTACGCACAGTACACTTATACCTACTTAATGACATATGTTCTACGGCCTCCTTGTACGCACAGAAAAGGAGGGGTCCAATAAGGGCAGTATTTGAGGCCGTGTATTGCACGGGGGAGTTGTTACATTTGTACGGACATGTCTGGTGTTAGGGAACATTGAAATTGCCTACATGCTGTGAATACATTACTCTTTCCAATGCTTATTATTATATTCATTAGTGCGCTGCCATGGTTGGCACATGCTACGGTGGTTGTGGCCAGGGCCTAGAGTGTTGGATGCATGGCCGTCGGCCGAAGGCCTTACTTCCAAGACTCTAGGCCCTGGCCACAACCACCGTAGCATGTGCCAACTATGCATACAATACACCCCTTGTGTTGCATTTTCATTGGCAAGTTGTGGAGAGTGCGTGCAGTGTTGGGTGCATGGCCAAAGGCCATGCACCCAAAAACAAAGAGGTGGTTGTGGGGACATCCTGCACTCTTGGGTGCAAGGCCGAAGGCCATGCACCCAATAATACACTTATACATACTTACTGTTTCCAATGCCTATTATTATATTCATTAGTACTCTGCCATGGTTGGCACATGCTACGGTGGTTGTGGCCAGGGCCTAGAGTCTTGGATGCATGGCTGTCGGCCGAAGGCCTTACTTCCAAGACTCTAGGCCCTGGCCACAACCACTGTAGCATGTGCCAACCATGCATACACCCCTTGTGTTGCATTTTCATTGCCAAGTTGTGGAGAGTGCGTGCGGTGTTGGGTGCATGGCCGAAGCCCATGCCCCCAACAAGAAAGTGGTAAGTACTACACTTGGAAGACACTGCACACCCATCCCATGTAAGATCTACAGACATACACCTACGAGGGAAGCCTCTGGGCAGGGGTACAGCAGGATAACACACCTATAGAATAACCCCCACTACCACACATCACCGAGGTGGTTGTAAGGAGACCCTGCAGTCTTGAGTGCATGGCTAAAGCCCATGCATGCAATACTGAAGTCATAAGCAGTGGAGTTCCAAGTTAATATGGGTATGGTGGATTCTGGTCGTTGTTTTGAGGCCCTAGTTTCTTCACTTCATGGCTGCAGACGATGGTCCGAAAAGTCAATTTATAAGCAGCTACTTTACAAGGACCATGTTTCACATATGCAGTGATGGTTGTGGATAGGACCTGTACTCCTTGCAACTTGTTCGTAAGGCGTAGGTGGTAGGTTACTCACCGCAGACGAAAGGCCAGCCTACAGGCACTGCAGCATATTACTACCACACATTAGGCGAGTACATTCCCATGTGTAGATAATGCCTGCCAATATACTTACTCCCTACTTTGTTTAGAATCCAGAAACTTTTTTTTGTGTTTGGTTTTCGTACTTGACGGAAATATCACTTTTTCCATTTCCGTGATGAAAGAAAAAGGTGTGTTAATGTTTGCAGATTTTCCACATTTACCACATTGCTTAATAGACAGTTAATTTTATTTTTAGACCCTCAGTTTTACTTTACAAACCAGTGTACTGTGCATTGCGCTCAGTTTCTGTGTTTGCTTTTCTAATCCTTGGGTCTGGGGAAACAAATCCTTGTGGGATTAAAAAAAAACTTCATTTCTTATGCAACTAGGTACTTGATTTTTTCCTTTCAGTGCGTTCTTCATTTTTCTGATCAATGTTATGTTTGTTGCCTTCCTGCCCATTTTTATCAACAGTTAGATTCAAACTGCATTTGTTCCTACAGATTTTCGATACTCATTCATTTTTGTCGTTGACATATCCTGTTTCCTGTATCTTTCCCATTAATGTTTTCTTTGTTGCCTTCCTGCCCATTTTCAACTACAGTTGGATACCTATAGGCATATTCTACCTGTGAGTTTGTTTCCAACGATCTGTGATAATCATTTATTTGTGTCATTCTTCCATCCTGTTGAGTAGTTAGATACCTGTAGGCGTATTCTAACTGTGGATGTGTTCCTACAGATTTGTGATACTCATTCATTTGTGTCGTTGACATATCCTGCTTCCTGTATCTTTCCCATTAATGTTTTCTTTGTTGCCTTCATGCCCATTTTCAACTACAGTTGGATACGTATAGGCGTATTCTCTCTGTACATTGGTTTCCAACAATCTGTGATAATCTTTTCTTGTCATTCTTCCATCCTGTTG
The DNA here is from genome assembly GCF_040938575.1 of Ambystoma mexicanum. NCBI lineage: Eukaryota > Metazoa > Chordata > Amphibia > Caudata > Ambystomatidae > Ambystoma > Ambystoma mexicanum. Next base: position 218,247,556 of record NC_090940.1, read on the forward strand.
GGTAGTTAGATACCTGTGGGTGTATTCTAACTGTTTGTAGTCCTTCGCTTACTTTGTTCACAGTTTTGAAATGCACATTATTTCATAAATTTTGGCTTCAAGAACATTAAATACGCATTTGTTAGGTTAGCTGGCAACCTCTGCTTTAGAGTAATGGTGCTATCATTACATTCAAACCATCCACAATTCTTTTAATGTATGCAGTGTAGTGACCTGCATTGGTTGTAGCTCCTGCATGGTAGATTATTCCTACTGTTGTAAAGGTTTTCTTTCCAAGTGACACTTGACCGTCTGTAAATCCAGTTAGTTTGAGTTGTTTTTGGTGCCATCTGCATGATAACGTGGAAGCATAAGTATTATGTAGGCACTATGTGATTGTATTAGTAAGGTAGAGCGATTGTCTGAATTGCAAATACTACATCATCTGCCATGGTTTGCATTTTGTACAAGTTGCTGAAAAGGAACGCTCTCACAGTTTGGTATGGAAATATACACAAATCGCTCATTTGGGATTTCTTCCTGTATCACTTTGTTGCAGAGAGTGCATGTATGTTTCCACATGTATGAAATTTGAAGATTTCATTTACAGGTATAGTTTTGTTTTCCAATACTAATAGTATGTACATTAGAAATTCTTGTGGAGCTTCTAGTGAGTTCATAGTGAATCTCACCATTCCAGCACAGTCGTCCAATTGTTGCCTTACTCCATAACCACTGTATGTGTGGTCAGGATTGCTTGTTGCATTTCTATGCAGTACTAACATTTGCAAACACAATTGGTCTGTGCTGTGCAGGTAAATATTGTTAACAATTGGTGGCATTTGAAATAGAATATTCATTGCAACATTTGCATAGCAACTTACCCCACTTTCATTTGTAAATTTGAATGGGCCAGCAAGTTCTGTACCTGAGTGCAATTTTCGGTTTTTCTGTTGCTTCTTTGCCGATGTGCCTGGTTCACATTCCCTAATAGGTTCTTCTATGTTTGCGGCAATTGATGAAACTTTAGCTTCTTTTCTCTTTCGAGAATTTAAGGAAAATCAGCTTTGACTTAACTTGAATCAAGGTTAATTAACAAAAGACTGTCAAGTGTACGTAAGCGTGATAATGCTACGTAGGTCATGCCTTCCTTAAACACTGTCTTTCCTATATCTATCAATGCTTTATCTAGGGTAAGACCTTGGGATTTATGAATGGTAACTGCATATACAAGAGTTAGAGAAAATTGCTCTCTACGTACATACATGTCTTTGAAGAGAAGGAATCGAGCCATTGAGCACCCTATCGTTTTTACTTCTGAAACTTTATCAAAGCAAATATTTACAAACTGAATGCTGTTATCACGTGGGTATGATTGAAAGCCAACAACTGTGCCCAGTGCTCCATTAACTAGCCCTTGCTCTACGTCAAGGTTACGTTTAAGCATTACTCTACAATTTAATGATAATTTCAATACTTTTTCCAAACCAGCTGTGTTGGAGATTGAATGTTCTAAACTATTTAGTCTTGTTGTGGCTTGCTCACACATGGGTACTGTCAAACCATGTACATCTAGTTTGTCTGTGGCGCTAATTTCTATTATTGCTTGCATTTCTTTAGCATTGTTTCATTGAATTTGAAACAGCTTGCAAGAGTTGGCATTAATGCCATAACATTGACATTATTGTGCGCTATTTGTTCCATAACATCAGTTGCGCATGCATTATCGCCATAAAGTGCATGTATATGCCGCTTTTTCAATACAGCTTGTGCTTCTTGCGATAATACACCAACTCTAATACTTTTAAAGATGTTGGCATAAGTGAGATCTGCAGATTGCCGCATGTTCTCAGTTAATTCTCTGTATTGGAAATGTTGCCAAAGGTTAACATTACCTATACTACCAACAGTTTTCCGGCAGAGCTTGTGGCCTAATGTTTTAAAAATCGGTTCACCTTCTACTGGTGTCAATTGTAGAAGATCTCTGAAAACGATAAGGTGTTTCCCAGCAAAGAGTTCTTCCTTATTACTTTTAAGTACTTCTTGCAATCTGAGATGAATCCAAGCCAACATTAGATTGGAGACCGTGCTCACTTCATCTACTAGTAGCATTTTCATTTGCTTCAATACTCTCCGCAATTCCATTGCAGCTTCTGCAGAAAGTTTGTAGTAGTCTAACTTATTTTCATGCTCTACTGGAAGCAGTAGTAATCGGTGTAAAGTCACACCGCCTATTTTGTAGGCCGCTAAACCTGTGGGGGCTGTTACAACAGCTGACAGTTTGTTGTTTGTCAATTGCTGCAGGAACTTGCTAATAATTTTCATTAAGAATGTTTTCCCTGTTCCAGCTTCCCCACTGACGTACAGCAGTATAGGTTTGTAATTTTGGCAGGTACATTCTTTATTTTCGTGCTCTACGCCATTCACAATTTGTTTTGTTACCTCTTCAAAAATGGTGCGCTGATCATTTTTAAGTTTTCCTTGTTGCACAGTTAAGTCCTCTGTATCTTCTTGATACTGATACATTGTTTTCCCTACTTCTGCCATCGCAACTTCAGCCTCATTTGCTATCAGTGGTTGTCCTAATGGCTCTTGAGTTCCTGTTACAGAAGGTTGACTACTGTCGGAAGAGTCTTTATCTAGTTGGGCCTGAATTTCTTCTTCTTGCTGCTCATTGTGTAACATTGTTTTGTACTGCCTAAAGTTAAAATCGGTGATCGAGCTTTCATTTGCTTTGAAAGCATCTTCATAGCACTCATAATTATCTAGTATGTCTTCCTCTTTTCTCCATGGTTTGAAAAGTTGTAAAAGAGACATGTAATATAGTTCTTTCTGTTCAGGAGTTTTTAATGACAACTCCACATGATTAATTAAGCTTTGTTTGTTAAGTTTCACTAAGCTCCCTTCACAATCGGTACCTCTATATCTACGTTTACTTTCATCGGGTTTTACATTATTTTTGTATGCAAAGTTCTGAGCTATGTGGTATAGAGACATGCTTTCCAGAGTGGTACTCCTGTTCGGATAGTATGTGTCCAGTAAATTGTTTTTCAGAATGTCTTGGCTGTTGGGATAATTTCTGGCAATAGTTTATATGTCCTCATATGATTTTGGCACTCTTTTTCTAGATTTTGCAGGACCAAGACTGAGCCATACTATATTGTCTGATTTTCCGTACAAAGCAGTGCCAGTTAAACGATCTGCTGCTTCATAGGCCCCACATTCTCTATGAAAGACCATTTTTATGCCTAGGCTGTACAATTTCTGTGATACTTTTTTGTCTGATGCTAGGTCATCCCAGAGGTCTTGAAGCTCTGTTTTTTCTGCTTTTGTTAAGAAGCCTGTAACATACCGTGCACCTGCAGTAGAATTGTCTGCAATATACTGCACATATATGTTTGCATTCCATAATAGGGCAATGATTGCATTATAATCATTGATATATTTTGATTCTTCACTTCATTTTATGAAGGTGATTTACCTTTAACACGATGTCAAACTGAAGACATGAAGTTGTTTACTTCACCTGTTTCTGTAACCGGTCTGGGGGAAACCAAAGCGGCATTTGGTGTAGTATTTATCTTTGTTTTTGTATTTACGGTGACAATATTTGCCACATTTGTGTCTTTGAAATTGTAACATTTGCCCATGCAGCTCACTATGACTCTGTTGTGAAGGGATTTCACATGTGACATATTTTTGGATAAACTGCAAAACAGTGCTATCACTGACGTGGCCAGATTTCGGTGCACCTTTGATCCATAACAGCATGTGAATATGTGGTGCTCCTCTCGCTTGATCTTTTCTCCAAAAGAATTGTTGCACTTCTCCAAGGGGAGGAACACTTTTATTGCAAATAAAGTGTAGCATTGCAATGAAACGATGATGGAAATATCTTGCGACATTAACTGGATCTAGAGAGCAAAGTTCTCCAGGTGTTAATATATCTATGTTGTTTTTGTTGCTGTTTGCTATGCGTAGGAACTCATACAAATCTTCCCATGCGTATTCTGCACAACTTAGCGTAACAACCCAAGTTGGTGCTCCAAGGTGTCTGATCATGCAACGCACGTCTCTGTGCCGTCTAAACCAGTATTCCTTTGTACCGCGCATGTTTACAAACAAATTTGTTATACTTGATTGTAAAACCTCATCTTTTTCTTGTACTTTTTGTATTAACTGCGTAGCTGACATATTTTGAAAGTGCATTTCAGATTTAAGAATGTGTGCAACTCCGTAGCATAGTGTTGCTAATTCACTTTCGTACAGTAGGTGGAATATGTATTCCACATTTTGTCTAAATCTGGGATCTCGGGAATACATTTGTAATGAGCGGTATTCTGATGCCCCAATCTGAGTGGGTCTTTCATCGTACCTCCCACCTTTGCCAGTAGGAAATAGCAGTGGAAAAGCACGTGCTTCTATACTTTTTCCCAAATACTCATTGGCGAGCCTTTGGTTTGTCGCATTTGGTAAGTTTTTAGTGCATCATCTATACTTTCATTGGAATGCAGTGGATGAATTGTGTAATGGTCTAACAGAGTGGATACTGTAGCTGGATCCAGAAGTTTGAATTGTCCAGTTTCTGATGACTCTTGAATTATTTCAGTTGTTTGCCTTAAGCTTTCATCAATATTTATTTCCTTGTAGTACTCATTGTTGTCTTTTAGATATTGCAATGCTTGTGTAACTTTGTGTAAGTCTACTAATTGTTGCCAATGTTTTGTCCTTTGTTGGTACTCCATTTACCAAGACTATTAAAGAATGCTCTATTGAACGTTCCACTCCTAGAGTGTGTACTTTTTCTGTTAGATCTAATGGCAAGTACACTACTTTGCCACGAATGCCTTTCACCAATTCAGAGGGAGGGAAATGGGTGAACTGTTTGAATTATTATGCTCTCATACAAATTGAGCTGTTGCAGGATTTTTGGTAATGGAAACAATTCTAAATTATTTGTAACCATTTAGAGTCTTCACTGTTGTCTATTTTGAATGCTATGTCCACATTTTTTGTGTTCCTTTTGTAAAACGTTCTGCGGCAACATACACACACATGGTTTGGTACTTCAGCCGATTACCTTTTAAATTTTAGTATTTATTTTCTGTATGTGTGCAATAGAAGGTTGCTATGTGCAGAATTGTCGCTACTATGCTCTAAAACATTTGCATTTTCTACGTGGCTCTCACTTCCAAAATACCTTTTCTGAATACGGTCCATTTCTTCTTGTAAGTATTTGGGTGTACCATGCAGAAGAGTGGTATTTAAATTGCCTAATTCTGAAGCTGGGCTTTTTGCACAATATATTTTATACACTAAATTTCTTACTTTAGAATGATGTACTGATATTCTTTTGATATCATGGAAGGTACTTTTGCAAATAGGCCCAGAAATGCAGGCTAGTGAATGTCCTTTTAGTCCTGTGTGTTTCCGCACTACACAAATATCCATATTTTGCAGCACTTTGATTTTACTTTTGTCTTTACCTTTTACATATTGATTGAGGAACACACGTAAAGATTGCAAAGCTTTATTTGGAATGGCACACATTGATGTGCACAGCCATTTGTATACTGGACGGTGTGGTTCTGCTGAATCGAGAGGTAATTCTGAGTTTTCAGAAGACAGTTTTGTAAGCAGTGTTTCTTGTTCCATGATGGTAGTATTGATTTTCTCATACCCACGTCCACTGCTATGGATGGCAATTGTGTTTGTTTGATTTTGTTTGTATGCTTCTTCATTGAAATATGGCTCTGCGGTTGTTGTGTGACTCCACTCACCACCACAAACATGCAAAAAATTATTTTTGTTCACATTCCGTTTATTGCCTAGTTTCATTTGTAGTTTGGTACTTGCTTTTGTTGGTGCTTTCATCCTTTTTACCACTAATATGAACAACTTCCTTTTGAGAAGGATTGCACTGTCCACGAGTGCTTGAAGAATTAACTTTCTACGGTACGTTTTAAGGGGTGAGGATGACTTTGGTCATCTTCTTAGTACATTCTGAAGGACTCCGTGATGAAACATTTTTGCTAAAATACTTTTTTTACTATGGGTTCTTCTTACACTATCAGGATTATTAGGAACATTGTTAGCTGTACTGGCAGCCGTTTCTTTGACATAATATCTGTGTTTTATGATACTTTTTGATGGAGGACGTACAGTTTCGGTAGTTGAGACTTTTTTTATGATGTTATCCAATTGCATTAGGTGGTTTGTACCAAGATTCTCCCCTAACTCTACAACAGGTGGATGCTTACATTGGGTACCTTTATTTTTATTTGCTCTAATTCTGCGTTCCTACGGAGCTGCTTTTTGGTAGGCATTCTTTGGTGTCTATTGAGAAAAAAAAATATTCTTTGGTCTGTTGTCCAATGTATGTGTGTTGTGTGCATGTGTGCCTAAGTGTGATGGGGAAACTCTTTGGCACGGTGTGTCAACGCACAGTGACCTCTAACTATCATTTGGTAAGGCTACTTTACTGTTTGCATAGTAGTACAATGTGCTTTAGATGAGAGTACACAGTGCCCTACTTGTGCCCCTATTTGTGCCGAGAACCATTATTAATAACCAAAATGGCAAAAACTTGCTACCGCCACTTATTTTGACAATCTAACCTTCTACGGATGTCCTATGTCAATTTAGTACCAAGCACACAGCCATTTGTCAGCCATTCCACCTGTTAATCTTTGTCCTATTATTGGATATTTGTAGGCAGAATGGTTTACAATTTAATACTTCCTTTGATGCCCAAAGTAAACAAATAACCCACGCAGCCTCTTTAAGGAGAAGTTACAATATGAAGGTTGTACTGTACTTATTTTTTTGTGGAAGATGCCAAGGTTGCTTCGGATATGTCGTCTGCAGTGTAGATGTTGTTGATTCTCAGGAGAGTAGTCTTCACTGTGAATTAAAAAAACGATATCTATTACTTTGTGTGTTTGCAGCCGTCATGATACTGCAGCCTTTACTTGTACTTCTTTCGTCATATGATTCAACTTTCATGTTTCAACCCAATCCACGTGCACATTTCACTTCTCTCTGCGCACTTTTTGTATACTACTTTCAATATGGTACTTCAAAGTCCTTCAAAATATCTATCTTTTTTTAGGGGTTTGGAAATGCCTTGTTCTTTACAAAGTGTACTATGCATAGGAGAAAGGTTTGTAAGCGATAGGGCAATGTAGTAGATGGGCAAACTTTTTGTACTTCTTAAAGCAAAGCAGGATGACCAAAAATCTGGAGACCCTCCAAAGGACATGTCAGCACCACAATCGGGAGCGATTACTATTGTCATACGATCACATTGCAAGTAGCATTACTGTTGGCAGCACAGAGGACAGAACCGCTCCATTTTCACATACAAAATTAAGGTCTGCCCTAAATTATACTTCTCAACTCACACACTTTTGGCGGGTGTCACCCGTCTTGTAAAGGGCAGACTCACCCGCCAAGCCTCTTGCGCGGCCATTCATTCTAATGGGCGTGTCACCCGCCAAAAACAAAATACTCTCATTTCACCCGCACTTCACACAAAAATGGCTGAGAGCTATGCCTAAATAGGCATGCTTGCAACGTATGTACAGGTTATTCAGAAGAAAGTAAGCAGTCGTGCAAATTGTTAATGGCATATTGGCATTCTTGCACTTTACAAGGGGGAGCGTTGTTATGTGCTTCCTATGGAAATTTACCAGCATTATTTTGTCTATTTTAAATTATAAGGCTTCCACATGTACTCTGATTAGAATGAACATACCTGCACTCTATACTGATGCATGTGGTCATGCATGTAGCTGTACGTAGAAATTCGCAATCCTTGCACAGTAGCTTGTGAAGGAGGTGCTTTGCAATGGTATGCGATTTCCATTAAGAACCATCGACAGTCCTTTTGAAGTGTGCAATGATGATGACGGAGTTCAAATTAGCGAGGTTCTATGTGATTGGTGGCTGATTGTGCGCCTGCTTAGTTGTGTCCAATGATGGACTCACTTTGGTACCGCTGTAGAAAGGGTGGAAGGACTGGGTAAGAGTTACGTGCCGCACGTAGGCAACGCTTGTCCACTGGTAGGGCGTGTCACATACGGGTTTCTACAGCTAATCCTGCATAGAAAGACGACTGTAGCCATCAGCCAATCAGATGTTCACATTACTCTTTTGTGTCGAAAGACGGTGCACACACTGAAAATGGCATAGGTGCAGAGGGTCTGTGTTTTGCTGCTCAGAGACATTTTTGTGCAAGGCTTACAACACTATGCCGAGACTAGGCATGTGGCACACCATTTCGATGTGCGAGGAGTGGAGGTGGTCTGGAGCGCTGACACTGATGCCAATGCTGCGGCAATTCTGCAAGTTTGCAGAGACATGCGTAGAATGACCACTCCTCGTGTGGTAATTTTGCACTATGGTGCTTGCCACTTGGGATACCTGACTTCACGTACTTTGTTGGCAGATTTGGCACAGTTGGTTGAAGCAATCATGACCATCTTCCCAACATCCAAAGTTATTTTTCTGCTTTACTCCCCAGACTACAATGGACCAACACTTCTGTTTTCTGTCCAGAGCAAAGCATCAGGAGGTGCATCATCAATCGCGGCATGCGTGCATTCATGCTGCGAGTTGGTATGTTTTTTTGTAGCCACGATAACATTGCTCCGAGCAATGCGCATTACTTTGAAGGAGATGGCGTTGCACTATCCTCTTTGGGAAATGCGATGTTCTTTTGGAACATAAGGCTTGCTTTAGAGAAGGTTCTGTAATGTTTGCAAGAGTAAACCAAGGACAAAAACTACAAACAAATGCATAAAATACCACATGTCTGTATATGTTGGCCAAAAAAAAAACAGCTCTTCTCAGAGCCTACCTTTAAGGGGAAAAAGGGGATTAGTACTTTAATGTACCGTCATCACGCTCTGCTCCTCTACATGTCCGCGAACATGGCGGTAGTTAACTGCCAGCACATATCACCACCGGAGCCGCATGTAAATGAGAATGAGCGGCGCTAGGGATTGCTCCATAAAGTTCAGTAGGTGTGTTCTGACCAGCGTACTTTAGTAAGACCGTCTTCTCCCTCACAGGACATCACACAGCCATGGCTTTCCATGCTCGAAAACACCAGATTGTCTGGATTGTGGGAGACTCATGGATACATTGGTTGACGGTGCATGCCAAAAGCTGCAGTTTATCTACAAATCTCAGATTTCCGCATGCGGAAGTGCACTGGCATGGCGTGCGCGGCATTAGATGGCTGGACTTGGTGCCTCTTTGTGTTACTTTACAGAGAGAGCGTCCACCAGATATACTCATCATTCCTCTTTACAATTTCTTTACAATTTGCCATGAAGGAAGGATTGCGAAGCTCATGGACATGTTTCCAAATTGTCAAATACTTTTTTCCCGTATTGCCCAAAGACAAATATGGTTGCGTTCTTCTGCATTTGGTCCACAAATGGAGAAAGCGAGACGCAATGTGAATAAGGCTGTGTGTGCCTTTTTAAGAGATGTTGGTATGTCCTCTTTCCACAATGAAAACATTTAGTTTCGTAGCAATTTCATTTTCCGCAGAGATGGAGTCCACTTCACATATGCATGCAATCAGATGTTTCTTCACAATATACAAAATGCATTGCGCCCTCTTTTGCAATCACACTAACCTATCTGACAATCCGTTTCACCCAATCCACTCCTTTTCAACCCAAACAACACACCAACAAAAAGCTCTTTTCAGAGCCGCCACTTACTCCCAACGTACACTTTATTGCGTTTGTTCCGCTTGCACCATCCCTTTTTGCCCTCTACGACTGTCTGCAAACTTTTGCTGAACTCCGCAGGGCTCTACCGCCTTCACTTCATAGTTCTATTGTTACACTGAGAAAAGCGGCTCTGAAAAGAGCCTTTTCTGTCATTTTTTTTGTTTTTACATTTATTGATTAACAGCACTCCATACACTAGGAGAAGAGAGCGAGAGGAGGGTAAGGAAGGGACACCAGCCACGGGGATAAGAAAAGGCAACTAATCAGATGCATACTAAGGGTGACCTTTATTTAGGTAAGGAGCAAATCTTCTGGTGCTGACTGACTGCAGCCTCAAAAGCACTTTGAAGACTCTCCCCCCTGCAGAGTAGTGTGTCACAATACGTGCACACTACTGTCACCTTCGAAAGGTAAGGGTCCACAGCATTGTGAATGGCTTGTGAAGCAGCTGGAGGGAGGCGCTCCTCCACAGGAGTGTCTCTTGTGGTGGGAGGATTGGATTCCGCCGATGCTGTGGAGGAACTCAAATGACTACGCTCTTCACATGGCACCACCTTGCAAATGTCCGCAGTGTGGAACGAAGTGAGGTGGCACTTCATGGTTGTCGTACCAAAACTGTACGCTCCTAATCTCCCACGAATCAACACCACATCGCGCTGGTTACACTTCACCAGGTTCGCACGTGCTTTTGGTACGTTCCCATAAACGGAAAAAAAACGCCACACCCACGACTCCCGGCGAGTGCTCCTAGTCCGGAGTTCCTCCACTTCATTATCTTCCTCCTCTTCTTCCTCAATCTCTACATCCTCACCCAAATATCTCTCTGCAGGCCCTTGGTGAGGTGGTGATGTTGGCGGGTTTGGGGGAGGTGCAGAGGCTAATAACCCAACAGCAGCCATGGAAGCCATAGTAATTTGTTTCCTTTTCGTCACTACAGCAGTAAAGGCAACAGACCTCTATCTGCTATAGTTGGAAGGACAATGAAGATGCGCTCCAGGGGTGTGGCCTTTTGAAGGGGTGTAGGGATTGCCTCATGACCATCTTCATCCTTACAAAGTGTTACACTCAATTTTACACAGCAACTCCTGAGGTGGCCTATTGTTTGGGATGTGTGAAATTACATTTTTCCACTCTACAATACTTTGCCTTGTGTCTACAAGTTCATTTTTAGTGTTGCGGAAGCACACAAACCGCGGAAACTAGTCCCCACACTCAGCGTAGGTGCGGTCACAAGATGACGTCCTGAACACATCCGCCCCCTTCATGAAAGTCCCCTGGACAGCAAATGCAAAGAATCACACATGCGCATGCGCACAAGTGTCCTACGGACAGTGTTCGGGTTCTCAAAGTACTTCAAAGTGCGACACAAGTGAGACAGACAGTTAGGAACTGGCGCAATGTTGCCAATCCTTTTGTTTGTACTGCGCATGTGCTTGTATGCTATGTTCACTGTACGGACAGTTCCAGTGTCCTTAGGACAACTCCATTTTGTTTCCCTACGACCTTTCCGCCCACCATGCCTGTTCTACGGACGGCACCATTTTGACTGCGCCCAATACGACCCGCTATACTGTCCTTCACACACTCCCTTTCTACTCATTTACACCCATTCCGGATATCTTGTGTGTTCTACCACCATGTATTATCTCGTTCCCAAGCGGTACGCCGAGTTAGTATATCCTTTGGACACCCCTTTCTGTGTATGTACCACATTGTGAAAAGATGGTGCTGTCACAAATCACATCCATCTTACTTGGCATTAGACAGCACCCACATTCCAATGTTTGCGGATAGGTCGAACAGGCGCGCTGTTCGTGAACATTTTACGTCTTTTTAAAAAAAAAAATTAAAACACATACTCTATCTCTACAACTACTGTACAAAAACATTTAACATATACACAAAAACACACATCAATCTAAAGAAACAGCAGGGGAAGCAGACACTGAAACAAAAATGGGGGAATTTGGATTTAACACAGGCTGGTTATGAGGGGAAGATTTGTGAGGGGAAGAAGGGATGGATACTTCATTGAAACATCTATTTTCCTGTTGCAGGTTTGGGGATCGGTCATTCATCAATGATATTTGTGATGTCATCTTTGATGTCCTGGGTGTTAGTCTTAGCTATGCACGTAGATGGTGCGAGTTATGGTTGCTTAGCTTACCATAATGGGGGAATGTGCAGTGGTTTTTGGTTTCACTGTGAAGTATAACATATCTTTAGTGCCATTTTTTTACTGAATGTACATATATATGTTTGGCAGGGAACGAAAAGAAAGGGGCTAAACAAGTGATGTTGTCATTGATGTCATCATTGACATTTGAGATGACATCTTTCATGGTCTGGGTGTTAGTGTTAGCAGTGCACAGGGGTGGTGGCAGGTTTGGGGGCTTAGTTTACCATAACTGTCGAATTTCAGGGGTTTTTCGGTTTTAATTTGAAGCATAAAGGGGAGGTGGAAAGTTTACCGGTTTTTGTTGGGGCATATATATATATATATTTATTTCTGAGGCTTGCTGATCTGCTTAGATCACATGCTATGCTTAGGCCGAAATCTAGTGGTAGCCGCGGAGTATTACATTTTTTGTTTTCGAAACTCAAAAACGGATGTCGACAGGGCGCGCCAGTAATACTATCCCTAGTGTGATGTCTCGTGCACCCATGGTCCTTCCCGCGTTAATGTCCCTCAGACTGTTTTTTTTCCGCCAGCATAGTCGGACGCAAGTTGTGGAGTTCCTTCTTCTGGCTAACACCATTACTTATACAAAGCTTAAAAATTAGACTTTCTTTCTGTCCTTTCGACAACTGTACACAGCAAGATCTCCAGCGATGGCTTTCAAGGACAAGACCATTCGTCGATGACGACTCCCGTATCGACAAACTTTGTCTGCGGCTTACCTATGCCCCAACGGGCCTCAGCCCTGCACAGTAGGAAGAGTGGGCGGGAGGTCATAATTCATCTCATTTAGATCATGCCTATTCCCCAATACTTGCTTTTATCGCGCCAGGCTTCTGTCTTTCCATACTATGGAAAATACACCATTTAAAGTCTGCCCTTCCTGTAACAGGAAGTTTCCCTGGAAGGATTCACAAAGGGTGTGTAACCTCTGCCGTCCTAGGGAACATGCTGAAAAACAATGCAAGTCCTACAGACTGTTTCGGCCAAAAACTTTAAAGGACCAGAAAACTAAATGCTGTGCCCACCACGACATGCAGGCCGAGGCCGCTATGGATGTTGAGGGAGCCTCCAGTGATGGCAGCATCGGGGTCCTTAGTGACACCGAGGGCGATCAGGACCCGATGGATTCCTGCGTGCGAGCCCCTGGCTCCAACAGCCAAGCCAGAGTTTCTGCAATGGAGACAACACCTGGCGGCTCAGGCACTCTCACTGCAGGCCACACTAAACACAAACCCCATGGCTGACAGTCGACCGCGTCGTCGACAGATAAGCCACACATGGTTTTAAAAGGAAGGTCCGAAAAATCCTGGTCTTCTGGACCATCGTGTTCGCCACATGAAAGGACCCCGAAACAGATGCTGAAGTCTGATTCCGACACCGCCAGCAAATTAGGAAAGTCCTCAGGTTCCAGCAAATACGTGTCGAAAGCATGCATCGAAAGACACGTTGACTGCCCCTGCTAAAAAAATGTAAATTAGTTAACTCATTAAAAAATACGTCTCAGACACTCTCCTCAAAGCAAAGACATTGAAAAACTCCAAATCTTTGACGCCCCTATCCTCTAAATCACAAGTTCCAAAGGATAAGGAACACTCTGCCCCTAGGGAAACCCTCTCAGGAGCAATGCCCCACAAATAGCCCCCTGCTCCAGAGCCTTGTCTGATGACCTATACTATTATGACACTACAGGTCTGCAAAACCCTGGCTCATTAGCAGACCAAGCAGACCAACGGGACATGGCGGATACAGACCAATACTATGACCATGATGTATACATCATTCAATCTCCAGACCATATTGACCAACCAGTAGCTGATTCCCTTGTAGATAACCAGCTGCAGTATAATGATCTTCTTTTGAAAGCTGCAGAACACTTCAAAATCGATACCTAGGAGGCACGAATCGATAAGGATTTTGTGGAGGACATTGTAGGGGATGAGAGATCTGCAGCACAGTTCATTCCATTGCTCCAATCTGTCCAAAGGCGCATTCAGCCTTCTCTGCTTACCCCCAATCTGACATGGGCAGTCACCCCTTGCATTGAGAAGATGTTTAGACCAGCTCCATCATACCCATTGTACATCAGGGGGCAGCTAAAGAGCAGACACACCTTTAGCCTCTGCCGAAGCCCCTTCTGACAAGGCGAGCAAAGAAATTTACACCCTAGGCAGGAAAGCAGCTTCCTCGGCTGCTTACCAAGTGAGGATAACCAACAACACTACGCTACTGGTGGGTTATACTTGCCACAAGTGGGACGACATCTCTCAACAGATAGACTCAGTCCCTAAATACTCAGCCTTTACAAATAGTAGCTTAAGGTAAACAGGTGGTAAGCTGCATCACAAAAAACAATCTGGACGCAGCAGACCATGCAGGCCGGATAGTAGCTGAGGGTATCCTCATCAAACTCCATGCATGGCTACGTCAGTTAAGTTTCATGCTGGAAACCCAAGCCACCCTTTTAAATATGCCAATTGAGCCTACCGCCTTATTTGGTAAAGCCGTCGAGGACGCACTAAAAAGTGCTAAAGAGGAGTATGACGCTCTCAAATCCCTAGGACAACTCACAAACAAACCCTTTGGGCAGAGAGTTGGGTTTAACACCCACCGTTTTAGAGGACAAAACTCCCAGCAGTCCTCCAACTACAACCAAGGCGGGCAAAATTCATCTTGGAGTTCCTCGCAGAGGCAGTCCTCCCAACATTTTCGAAGGGGGTACAGAAGGTCCAGAAGTAGAGGCAGATATTCCTCCTCCAGAGGAGGCCCCACCCCACCAAAGCAATGACCACCCGCTACAAGTCCCCTCCCATGCCTCTCCAGTAGGAGGTTGCATTTCTCAGTTTACCCAAACATGGGAGGGGATCACGTCAGAGAAGTGGGTACTTTCCACCGTGGCGGGAAGCTATTGCATAGAACTCATATGAACACCACCCAACCACCCACAAAGACAAATCACGCAGGAGGAACAGCTCATTCTACTGGAAGAGGTCAAAGCACTGCTGCTAAAGCAAGCCATAGAATTTGTCCCGACAAACCAGGTAAACCAGGGTATCTATTCAATGTACTTCCTTGTGCCAAAGAAAGACCTAACAATGCGCTCTGTAACCTGCGCCCTGCGAACACTTATGTCAAGCCTCTGAAATTTTGCATGACAAATTTACAAAAAGTAATCCCATTGCTAAAACAGGGGGGGAGGGGGCGACATGGCAACCTTGGATATGAAAGATGCTTACTTTCATATTTCAATGTTCCCAGCGCACAGAAAATTCCTGTGCTTCATAATAGTGAATCAACACTACCAATTCAAGGTGCTACCCTTCGGCATAGCCTCAACTCCAAGGGTATTCACCAAGGTACTAGTGGTAGTACCAGTGCACCTACGCAGAGAATCAATCCCGGTGTACCCTTATCTGGACGACTTGCCGATAACAGGGGAAACCCCTCGAATTTGCAAGCAAAATACCCAAAGGACAATCAATCATCTGACCGCTGCCATGTTTTACATAAACAAGCAGGGAGGCACACACTCTCCATGTCTGTCCAGACTAGCCCCAAAAGTTTGGAAGTGGGCACTCAAGCGGAACATGTTTCTAGTGTCTCAACACTTTCAGGGAACTCAATTCTCTAGCAGACTCGCTAAGCAAGAGCACGAGTGGCAACTCAGGAGAGACATTTTAAACAAGAGCTTTACCCTCTGGGGCAATCCTCCTTTGGACTTCTTTGCCACAAGCCTAAACACGCAATGCCCAGACTTCGCATCCAGGTTTCCCCAACCCAGATCCAAGGGGAACACCCTCTGGATGAGCTGGTCAGGGAAAATTGCTTACACTTTTCCCTCCCAACACCGCTCCTGTGCAAGATGCATCAGGACCAAGTAACTCTAATCCTGGTTGCTCCTCTGTCAGCGAGACAACCTTGGTTTCCGCATCTGCGCAAACTGGCGATGTTATGTTCCAATCAAGCTCCCATGTCCCTTCACCATACTCACCCAACACGGGGGGGATAACGTTACACCCACATCCTCAATCCATGAACTTAACAGCTTGACTCCTGAAATCATAGTTTGGTCATGTAGAACTACCTCAGAGGTGTATGGAAATCCTCAAAGAGGCACGTAAACCAAACACCAGACACTGTACCTTTACCAAATGGAAAAGATTTGTAATATGGTGCCAGTCAAAAAATGTAAACCCTATCGGATGTACTCCATCATGCATTCTTCACGGATCGGGGTTGAAAGCCCACAATCCAAATGTTCGAGGGGAAATAAGGCTGAAGATTATTTTTCCGAAACAATGGACTAACAGCAGAGCCGTTTAACTGACATGTCCCAAAACAAGGGTCAGGCAATTGACAATAACTACGCACACCTGATGACCCTTTCCCTTCCCCACAGGGATAAAAGGTGGAGCATGAGAGCACACTTTGAGCAAGGCCGAACGTACGAGGAAGCCGCTATTCCGGACTGGCAGTTCAAACAGAGGAGAAAGGAGGCGAGAGCTGGAGCAATAACGAGGAGGGAAATGCCCTTGCCATTTTTAATTCAAACCTGCAAAGCCTCCGAAAGGGAAATTATAACACTGGGAAGTCCAGCTGGCATGTGGTGTGACAGATGTCAACGGCACATAGGGCCCTCCCGCGTTGATAGCCAAAGCTGGGAGAAGCGATTGTCACCACGGTGCCGTCCTTGACTCCCGAGACAAGAATCTCCAACACTTCAACACACCCGGTGAGTCGAGAGGACTGATAGTAAACCAAGCTTTGCTTGGCCCAAGGTTGCAGGCGACAACATTGTTGAACAAAGAACTTGTGTATTTGAACCTTAAAAGAAACCCCATTGAAGGACTAGAAGAATAGTGGTCCAACGCTGCATGGATGTTCATTTCGAAGGTCTCTGACTGGAGCCTTTTTGCGTTGTTTTGTTGAAACTATGAGAATCAAGAGGCCTTAGCGGCCAGCGTGAAGTGTTGAAGTGGTTGTACGAGAATCAAGCAAAGTCCCTCGTACACTGGAAAGTCTTTTGACACATTGAGGAAAACTGAGTGAACTGTGAATTTGGCAAATGTGAACCCAACCTGAGGGATGCGTGCGAATTGGGGGTAAACAGTGATATACCTGTGAACATTGTGGTCGACAAGTGTGAACCCGGTTGAGGGATGTCCACAGTGAATAGTTGTTTAAAGAGACATTGAGACTTTTTAATGTTAAGTTTTGAGTGAAAGGGGGACATGGCTTGGTGGCCATGGAGTAGGCTGCAGCATCACTGAGCTCCCAAGTGATCCTCATGAAGATACGGCAAGCTGGAATGAAACCCTAACGAAAACCACAGCAAAAAGCATGAAATGTTGTCTGAGAGTCTGGAGCACGTCCATAGCGAATCCTGCCGAGAAGACGTTGCACAGTAAGAAGATGAACTGCTCAAGAGAAGTTGCCGTGTCGGCATACAAAATAGCGGGTGCAACCAGCTACGCATACTGATAAGAAAATACCAGAGCAGGGTCTGGTGCAGCGCCGGAGGAAGTAGGAAGGTCAGTAAGCGGTGCGGACCGGGGAGAGGATAGTTCTATAACAGAACCCACTGAGAACACGGCTCCACGCAACCCTAGATGGGCAGACAGCGGTCGCAGAGCTAGTACGCAACCGGGTGTGAAGGGATGCCCCAGAACACGGGCAGAGGTGTGGATACCGCACCATCTAACAGGCACCCCGGAGAGAGTGCCGAGCAGGCGCAACATCTAGGGGAACTCCCCCCGCGGCGACCAGGAAGAACTCAGGGTCCTGCGTGCTTCAGTCGGGAGCATAGACTGCACTGCGGGACATGAGACAGAACGCAACCCACCAGGCTGAGCCACTGGGTGCCGGCCGTGACGAACGAATGGTCGGAACAATCACAGCGGTGGGAACGGATTGCTGAGCCCTCTGTGACCCGGAGATAGCAGCTCTACAGGACAGTAGGTACGGGCTGACAAACTGGTGCACAGGATTTCGTTGTCCTTATTATTTAGAACGGAAACGTTTTTACTGTGTTATTTTAAAATCTGTGCTCATTAGATCTGTACCAGACTTAAGTTTTAACTTAGTTAACATTGGTATATAATTGTTCAGGCTTTCAGTCTGTTTACTTGCCTTCACGCGCTGCCTGGGAGCTAAACTACATATCCCATCAGCCTTGTAGTTTGCTGCCCGCTTATCTGCTTTAACCCGGCGGTGCGAACGCGCCGGCGCGAAGGGGGCAAGCCGGTCTGTGCCACTCCGTGGCCGGACGTGTCGGCGTCTCAGGGTAAGTTTTGATTTCTAACATGGAAACACCTCCCTCATCCCTGAACACCACTGCTCTTCACACTTCATCTTGCAATTTGTCACAGCTTAACACCGCTCCTCACTTATCCACACTGAATTTACTAGGCACATTCCCAGAAAACCAGAAGTCAGATTCTGCCGCCTCTAAGGCGCTGCCAGATACTTCATTTGTTAGTAATAAAGGAAGGGGCCATATCCTTTCCCATCCCATCGGTTCTTTGAACTGCATGCTACTTAATACCAGATCCCTAGTCAAGCATGCGCATGAAGTTTCTATTTATATTGAGGATAACAACCATGATATATGTGCTATTACAGAAATATGGAGTTCTGCCGCTGCAGGACTATCATTACAGTTTGCCATCCCAGAAGGGTACTGTATGATCAGGCAGGATAGAGTATCAGGAAGAGGAGGTGGGGTAGCCTATATTTTAAAGAACTCACTATTAACCTGGAAAATTAGGAGCCACCTAATGGAAGGAATAGATTTTCTCCACTTAAAAATTGGGATGAATGCCAAAACCACAGTGAATATGGTTCTTATCTATCGGCCTCCATCATGCCCAGGCAATTTCTGCACTGAACTTGCCAGCTATCTTCTTGCACTATTAAAACCCAATTCACGTTTTATTGTCTTAGGAGACTTTAACTATTGGTTGATTCACCCAGAAGATCAGTCGGCATCTGAACTTGCCCAATCCTTTAACGATTTAGGCTTCACTCAAATAGTGCAGGTCCCTACCCACAACCTAGGACATACCCTCGATTGTGTAGCAGTCATCAACAGTCCTCATCATGACGTATCAGTACTACCATGCCCATGGTCGGATCATGACGCCGTTCATTTCTCAATACTATTCCATTTGTTACCAAAGTTCAAACAACTCGTTCGATTCCTACTACATATCGTAACATTAAGCCACTAACGACGCTCAAAATAGAAGCCCTTTCCTCTCCAACCTTATTTATCCTAGAGACAGACGATTTTGACACCCTGGCTGAAAAAATCTCCTCCAATCTTAAACTGGTGGCGGATACTCTTGCCCCTATGAAAAACAAAAAAAACTTGCTGAAAGGAAACCCACCAATTCCTGGTTTTCGCCCGAACTTCAATCCCTTAAAGCTTTGTCCCTTAAACTCTTCTATATCTGGAAAACCAATCAATTACCCGTTGCTTTACTCAGCTATAAGGAAGATGTTAATGACTACAAAAGACCAATCACTGAAGCAAAGAAATCTTATTTAGACGCCAGAATCTCTCAGGCCACCTCGAATTCCAAGGAATTATTCAAAATCTTGAAAGAGCAAGAGGTTATCCCAGAACCAGCCTCATCTGTGATTACCAAAAATGACGATTGGTGTCTGGACATACGGAATGCCATGGCAAATAAACTGGATGGTATTCGGGATTCTATAGCTGCTAAAAAAAAGTGCTTCGGATTTACACAGCACCCATTCAGTTAACAACACCTTTACTAGGGACCGTAATATCCCCATTTTTGATTTTACACCCATATCAGAAGATGAGCTAGTTTCCATCATTAATAAACTCAAGGCAACTAATTGCACGGGGGACCCTTGCGCTTCTACAATTATCAAAACATGTCCCCCTACACTGGGTCAAGCTATTTGTAAATTTGTTAATGCTTCTTTTCAGAATTGTGTGGTCCCAGACAATATGAAGCAAGCTTGGGTTACTCCGTTATTAAAAAACCCTAATAGGGATCAAAACGTTCCCACCAATGATAGGCCTATAACCAATACCCCTTTCCTTTTAAAGATTCTGGATCGGGTAGCCTATACTCAAATAGCGCAACACCTCAACTCCCACCCCATTCTCAATCCCTTCCAGTCGGGTTTCAGACAAGGCTTTGGCACTGAGACCTCCCTTCTGGACCTTAAGTCTCAATTACTCCAAAGAATGGATTCCCAAAAAGTCTCACTTCTTATTTCTTTGGACCAATCGGCAGCGTTCGACTTAGTCGATCATGCCATTCTTGCAGATCGGCTTATGTCCGTAGCCAACTGCTCGCAGGCAGCCACCAACTGGCTACTATCTTTCTTATCCAACAGATCTAGCAGGGTATGTGCCAATAATGCCAAAGCGCCAGCAATCCAGATAATGTTTGGAGTGCCGCAAGGCCCCAGCTTGTCGTCGTGCATTTATAACATCTTTACGAGTCCCTTTTTTGCCCATCTTGCTCAGGAGAGCATACTCTTTTCCAACTATACCGACGACACCCAATGTGTCATCCTGCTAACAGGCCAGCACGAGGAGGACGAAAAAGAACTTAATCGTATCTTTGCCATGATAGAACAATGGATGATGCTGAACAATCTTGCACTTAATCGTAGCAAGACCGAACTCATGGTCCTGGGATCGGACAGTTCTGTAGCTAAACTAGACCCAGCGTATAAGCAATTCCAGCTGGGAGATGCATTAATCCCTACTCTTCCCAAGGTCAAGATCCTAGGGGTGATCTTGGATCAATCCCTTAATATGAAAGCCTATGTGGCCAGTACAGTAGCTTCTGCCACCTATTATATTAAACTCTTGTCTCATCTGCGACCTCTTATCTCCCAATCCAATGCAGAGACCATTGCCCGAGCCATTATAGGCTCTAAACTGGATTACTGTTGCAGTCTACTAGCAGGCTACAGCAAAAAAACCATCAACCGCCTCCAGGTGGTACAAAACGGAGCAGTTAGAGTTGTATCCAGCCTTGCTTACAGGGCTCACGTCTCGGAGGCACGGCGAGCGTTGCACTGGCTGCCGGTGGACTCAAGAATATCCGTCCGACTTATGGTCATCACATTTAAATGCCTTAGGGGCAAGATGCCCTTCTATCTCCAAAGGTATATAGGAATAAAATCCTCGGCCAGAAATCTTCGATCCAACAACCAGAATCTGCTCCATCAGCCCAGAGTGAAAAGCAAAAAAGCACAATGCGGTGCTTTTGCGTTTGTGGCGCCGGCTTTGTGGAACACGCTGCCAGATCAATTGAGAAACTCAGCAGCGTTGAGCACTTTTAAGAAGGGCCTTAAAACATTCCTCTTCAAATAGTCGTTTTTAGCCCGCGATCTCCCTTCTATGAACTCTTCCTCTTATTCTCTTTTTGTGTCTGTCTGCGCCCTCATACCTATGGGTCTACGGTTGCGCATTATAAATATAATAAAGTAAAATAAAGGTACAGGAGCCCTCCACTAACGGAACGCGATCCACAGACGGCCAGCCGGAGGATCACACGCATGGGCACAAACATATCACTTGGCCAGCGCCTTTACCTGGCTGGTCTAACTTGGGAGGCCACAACCCAACAACATGCCACAAAGCGGCTGTGCCATAGTCTGTGAAGAGGACCAGCTCAGCGCAGCCAAAGAGTGAGAGCAAAAGGTCTGAACCTCAGGTGCGCACTGCCGCAGCCACACCGATGTAAGGAGGGGACACGATGTAAGGGGGCAGAAAGCAGATGTGAGAGAGCACAATTCAACGGCAGATAACACCAGCTCAGAGGGCCACAACAAGCACCTTACTGGGGTTGCAAAGATTATAGAACTGATGACTACACACTGAGGCTACAGAGAGACAACAGAGAGTTTGGAAGATGTGTGGAGGGCCTCCGCGGGAATTATTTAACTTATACGCCCCAGAGAAGAAGACACTTGAGGGGGTACAGGGAAGCCCTGAGGACATTGTGTAAAGCGCTGAGGTGGTGGCGAGGGGATAAACAATAGCAGCAGACAAGGCCCATCAACAGGACAGTAAAAGGGGCCAAAGCAGCATTAGGACCTCAGGAGACAAGGACACTCGACAATCTGATACGCAGCTGGAGGCTCATACTGGCAACTAACAGTGGACAGGTACTGCATGTCAAGAAGTCCCACATAACGTGGGAGGCCACAGTCCATTGGCACATAATAAAGCAATCACAGCTACAAAAGAAAGTGTCGGCCCTTGTTCGGATGAGGGTAAGAGAACACATATAATCTTGACTAGGACCCAAATATCAGAGGGCCCAACCTCAACGATCAGAACACTACGGCACTTGCTGGAAAGGGAGCCTGGACCAGGGACAGGCGAGCAAAGCGCGGAAGTGCATCTCAACATCAACTACAAGAGCCATGTTATAGTCACCAATTAAAATAGAACACCAACCGAACAGGGGGTACAGCACCACAGTGGAAGCAAGGAAGAGTAGAATACTGAGGACTGCAGCGGGGAGCAAAACAATCAGCGTGCAACAAGCAATGCCCCGGGTGAACCAGTGACTCAATAACAGTGCAAGACCCCCACCTGTGCCTCTGGGCTGACGGCCACAGGGTAAGGACCCGCGAGCCACAGGAGTAACATGGTGCGGTGAAGGAGCAACAATGATTGGTGGACGCAGGAGGGCACAATCCACTCGCGTGGCAGCATAGCGGCATTTAAGCAAGTGAGGCACAGCTGGGAAGGCCAACAGCCGAGACTGGCTGGGGTATGCCACTCGGAGGAGCCCACCACCAGAATCGCTAGGACTAACACTGCGGCAGTCTCACTGCCTAAGCTGGTAGACACAGGACACAACAAGCCGCAGTCTCCCCCCTTCAAGAAGAGGCCAACAAAGAAGAGGCAGTGGAGGGCGGGGTACCCACATGGGTTGGGTGAACTGGCTCTCAAAGCCGACGGCCAAAGTGCAGCAGCGACTGGTGGACGTGAAAGAGCACAACCCACTCGAGGAGCACCACAGAGACATCCCACAAGGGAGTTACATCGGCAAAGGCACTTTGCAGAGACTAGCCAGCGAGGATGACCCCCCCCCCCCCCAAACGGAAGAGACATATGACCAGTTTACCACTCGGGAAGGCCAACAACCAGGCCTGCCAGAACTACCATAGAGGCGGGACACACTGCCTAACCCAATGGACATCAGCACATAACAAATTGTGGTTGCCCCCCTGCTATGAGGGGCAAATAGTAAAGCGGTAGCCGGGGGTGCAGATCCACGGAGACTACAGCTACGTAAGTACGCAAGAGGAGTAGAGCGCCTCAACGAGTGGATGGCAGGGCTTATCAAGCCCCGAGGCAAACCAGCAAGAGCATAGAAGAAGCTTGGCGGGCCGCCCGGCAAGGAGGAGGAAAAGGACTGGGTCACATCGAACAGCAAAGCATGCCAAGCAAATCGAAAGGGGGAAAAGGCAGACAAACCAGCATTGAACCTTTTGCCAGGAAGTCTGACAAGGGCCAGCCTACTCCATTGGATGCTGCCATGGCCTCGTCCAGCGCTGTACAGCAGGAGGGCGAGAGCGAAAGCCCAATATTGGAAGCCATAGTGACCCTGAAGGCATCCCTGGAAAACAAGTTAGAGACGACCATAGCGGCCCTGAAGACGTCCCTGGAAAACAAGATGGATACGCTAATGGTGGATGTGGGCCTCCTCCGACAAGATGCACGGAACCTGGCCGAAATGTCAGACGTGCTCCGAAGGGTGAAGATCCTGGAGCAGAGGGCGGAGGATGCAGAAGGGAGGCTCAAATTAACAATATCCGGATCGTTGGACTGCCAGAGGGAGAAGAGGGTCAGGACCCCATGAATTACGTTGAGAACCTCCTGTTACACGAGATCGGGTGGGGGTACTGTCCCAAGGCTTTGCAGTGGAGAGAGCTCATGGAGCCCTGACCAGGAGGCCCAACCAGGGGTTCCTCCGAGATCCATTATTGCAAGAATCATGAACTTCAAAGACAGAGATAAAATACTGACATTCTCTAGAGAAGGGGGGGTGATAACCAGAAATTCCTCCAGAATAAAGATTTACCCAGACTATACCATCCTGGTCCAGAGACAACGTGGTCGATACAGGCCCACGAAGAAACGCCTCAAGGCAACTGGTTTACGTTATATGTTGCTGTACCCGGAAAAACTGAAGGTGATACGAGAGGGCAGATCGCATTTCTTCGAGACAACTGAGGAGGCCCAGGTATGGATGGACCAACAGGGCATCCCGCAAGTGAGACCCAGCAATGCCAACGACGACAATCCACCCCGAGTTTAGCAGGAGTGAACCTATCACGGGATGACGGTCCCGACACTATACACATTATGCAAGCCAGCAGACATAACTAAAGGAGCAACAAGATGTACTATTCCCGCAGATGGCGGCAAGACAAGCAACCACAAGACTTTTGTTAGCTAGGATGTCAGTTTTAAGACATCACGCTGCCACAAGCTGGTCGCACCTCGGTGGGCGGTGCAAGAGAAGCAGCGAGGCCCAAGCAGGGGGAGGGTGGCTGGGCGTTTGGTTATTAGTTACAGTTAGTGAGTGGTTGGATAGAATGAATGAAGTAGTAGTTATAGGGTTAGTTTGGTTAGGAGATGGCACGAGTGGAGGAAGAAGCATCAAACGACAAGGATACAGCAGAGGAGAAGAGAGAGACCGATTAGAGCTACGTCCAAACACAGAGAATCAGAGAGACACACCGGGGACATGGGCCCACGCAGAACAGATGCAGGTGGAGCCCACCGGGGAGGGGAAGGACCAACACCACCCCAACGGGCTGGGGAAATTGGAGGCAGGCCAGGAAGTACCAAACACTAGAAGAACAATAGCACACGAGCCAGTGGGAACGTGCGGGCCCCCTGATCCAGTGAACACATGGACCAGGAGGTATTAAACATAGTCACATGGAACGTCAGAGGGCTAAACGCCTACATCAAGAGGCTGAGGGTGTATGCCTGGCTGAATAGGGCAAAGGACCAAATTTCAATGTTACAGGAGACACACCTGATGGCCAAATTGCAAGCTAAGATAGCCAAGAAATGGGGAGGTCAGATGTACAGTTCAACATACTCTAACTACGCAAGGGGAGTGGTTACAGTTATCGCTCCGGGATCCTGTTCCAACACATGAAACAAGAAAAGGATGTGAAGGGCAGGGTCCTGATCATACAGGGAATGCAGGAGAATCGGGAAGTGTGCCTGGTGAATACGTACACTCCCAACCATGAAGCAACAGAGTTCTTCAAGACACTTGCGATTCGGCTGGCCCCAAGCAGTGATGCAACGATCATTTGGGTCGGCGACTTCAACTGCACATTGGACCCCCGACTGGACAGGTCGGACACCAAGCATAAGAAACCACCGCCGCCGGCCAGGGCACAATGGAAGATACTGGAGCAGCTCAAGCTAGAAAGCGTCTGGAGAAAGGTACACAAGGGCAAAAGGGGATACACACACTAGAGCGCCCCGTATGGGACATTCACTCGAATAGACTATTTGTTCACCAGCAAAGAGACACTGGGGGAATTCACCGGGGCACACATTCATGCACGAACACTGTCTGACCATGCCCCGCTGGGGGTGGCTTGGGCACATACATATAGAAGAGCCCCCATACCCACATGGCGAGGGCGTAAGCATTGTTGGATGGGGAATTCCAGGAGCATATCCAGAGCATGATAGATGGCTATTTTGAGCATAACGCAGGGAGTGTGGATAGCACTGGAACATTATGGGAGGCCCTTAAGGTGGTGGTTAGAGTAGCGGCAATGGGGAAGACTGGAGGCCTCAGGGGAGAGATTCTGGCCAAACTACAGGGAGTAGAAAAGGAGGTCGAGAGGGCGGAAGCATGGGCGGGCGAGATGGGAGGAGACCCGGGAGATCTCATTACATTGAGGCTACAATACATGGCAATCTGGGAGTGGCTGGGGAAGCTGGATTATGGGAAGTATATACAGAGGCTACATGCAGAGTGAGACGAGCCCGGCAGGCTCCTAGCCCGGCTAACTAAACAGGAGGGCAAGCGGGAACCGATAAACGCAAATAAAGGCGAACAGGGGGAGGTGATTAGGCCCTAGGAAGGCATAAATACGGTTTTCTCGTGATTGTACGAGAAACTATACTCCCAGGTCCAGGAGGCAGAGTAGGGAGATATAGCTGATGCTTTGGCAGAAATCCAACTTCCCCAACTAACAGAGGAGCAAGCCCAAATGTTAGACATGCCCCTCACAGTGGAAGAACTGTCGGCGGTCATAGCCCAGCTACCGACAGTGAAGTCCCTGGGACCCGACAGGCTACTAGGGGAATTCTACAAGAAATACAGGGACAGCCTGGCCCAGAGAGTACTGGAGACACTAGGGGAGGCATTCGAGAGGGGACGGCTTCCGAGTAGCATGCCGGAATCCATAATAGTGCCGATACTAAAACCAGGGAAACCGCCCCTAGAGTGCGGGTCCTATAGACCAATCTCCTCGATAAACCAAGACTCCAAAATCCTCACAGCAGCCCTGGCCAATTGTCTCAAAAGAATGATACCCACATTGGTGCATCTGGACCAAACGGGGTATGTACTGGCACGGAATACTACGTGGAATCTACGCAGATTCCACTATTTCATAGACAATACGAATCAGGGAGAGGGGGAAAGCACAGTGGCATCACTGGATGCCATAAAGGCATTTGATTCGGTGAACTGGGACTGGCTTCTGGGAGTGCTCACCCACTTTGGGATAGGTGAAGGGTTCCTACATTGGATCAAGCTTTTATACAAAGATCCGAGGGCGAGGGTAAAGATGGGCAGACACGTTTCAGAAGTGTGGAGCATAGCGCGGGTTACGAAGCAGGGGTCCCTGCTGTCCCCGATGTTATATATCCTGTCCTTAGAACCATTTGCAGCCTTCCTAAGGACTGAGTACAGGGACTCCGGAATAGTGATAGATGGGCAAGTACATCCAATATCAATCTCTGCAGACGATATGCTACTCCATGTCCAGAACCCACGGACTCACTTGCTGGACCTGCTTAAAGCCGTAGGAGCATTCGGCAGGCTATCGGGAATTACCATCAATAAGCAAAAATCCTTGCTATTCCCCTGGGCGGGCCTGAGAGGCATGATACCAGACCGGTTACCGGATCTAGGCCTCACATGGACCCCACTCACCTTCATATATCTAGGAGTGGACATATACCACGATACTAAAGAGGCACACAAGGCCAATACACAGGTGGCCCTGGATAAAATGGGGAAGGCCATGCAGTTTTGGAGGACACTACCGTTGGGGATGATGGGTAGGGTGGCCCTGTTGAAGATGATGGTCCTACCCCGCCTCCTGTACTATTTCACTAACATCCCTTACAACATCCGGGGTCATTCTTTAAACTGCTACACGCCATGGCAAGGGAGTTCCTGTGGGGAGGAGGGAGAAACAGGGTAGCACTGAACACACTACAAAGGGGCTATGAGTTGGGGGGTGGCATCATGCTCCCAGACTTTGAACGATATTATCTGGCAGCTCAACTTAAATTCGTGGTGCAGTGGCTAGGCGAGGATACATCCATAGACTCAATACTTTTTCGACCGTCGCTGCAGCGATATTACCTGAGAGAGCTCCTGTGAACAGACACAGCTTCAGCCAAAGCACTCCCCAGTATGGTTAAGCTGGGCCGAGCCCTATGGAAAAGAGCATGGAAAATCCTAGACATAAATCCTGGCATCCCTGCTCCAGGCAAATCCCACTAGCGGGATTAGTGGATGTCTGCATAGCAAGCCTGGCAACATTCAGAACACAGTGGGAAGACAAGGGAGTAGCCCAAATAGGAAATCTGTGGCAAAACGGACACTGGGTGGACTTCCAGACCCTCGTAGAAAAGCAAGGCATACACCGAGGCCAATTCATATTGTACAATACCATGGTCATAACGATAAGGAAGAGATGGGAGACCCTACCGGAGGCGGAGGACACAGGGGGGGCACTAGATGCATGGTACAATGTTTCAGAGGGGGGACTCACTGTCCAGGCTTTACGAACAATTACTAGGAATGAACAACACGAGAATTACAAGCACAAGCTAAATGGGAAGAAGAGCTTCAGAAACCCTTCAAGGATGAGGAATGGAACAAGGTCCTCCAATATGCAAAGAAAGTCTCCAGGAACGCACGGTTCAGACAGATGCAGCTCTATGTCATACATAGGGCATATCTAACACCAAAAAGAATGTCGGGCATGGGGAATAGACAGACCCGGAGCTGCCCACGTTGTGCGGCGGAGCTGGCGGATATGGTGCATATGTTCTGGTCATGCCCCGAGAATAACAAACTTTTTGTACATTATCAAGAAAAGAGCGCTAAAGGGGGGAATGCAAATGCAAGCCAGGTCGCCGGCATCTTATCTACTGGGCCTGTTCCCAAGAGGAGACGAGCAGAGAGCACACTTGGAGTAATCGCCCAACGTGAAGAGCCCCAAATGGGGAAATCAGCTGCAGGTAGAAACACTGCGCAGCATGTAAACATAACCGCGTGTGTTTCTGCCTGCTGTGGCTTTCACTTTGGGTCTCCGGTCCTCCCCTGGGAGCACCGGAGACCCAAAGTGATAGCCACAGCAGGCAGAAACAACGCGGTTGTGTTGGAAAACGCTGCAGTTTTTCTTTCCGAGTTTCTCAGGCTCCTCCGAGCCGGAGGAGCCTGAGAAACTTGGAAAGAAAAACTGCAGCGTTTTCCAACACAATAACGTTGTATTTATGTTTGCGGTTGCTTCAAAAGCGACCGCAAACATAAATACAACGTTTTAAAAGCTGCGGTTTTATTTCTAAGTTTTCCGGGCTCCTCCAGCCCGGAAAACTCAGAAAAAAAAAACGCAGCTAGTGCTTATTTTTTTAAAAAAAAATAAATAGCACTTACCGAGATTCAGCTGCAGCTTTCCTGCTCTGGTCTCCGGTCCCCGTCCTCCGCCTACAGCACTAATGAAGGGAAAGCCACCCAGCGGTAGCCTTTGTTTAATACAGCTGGCTGGCTTTTCCTTCATTAGTGCCGCAAAAGCAAAAGCCAGCACAGGAGGGCCTCCATTTCACAAAATGGATGCGCCCATGTGCTTGCTTTTGCGAATTTTGAGCTTGAATAGCTCAAAAATTTACATAGGAAGTTTTAAAACGGAGAATGCTAGTATTTTTTTTTATGTTGCCTATCTATTTTTTAAATAAACATTTTTACTAGACCATCCCTTTAAGTTCTGGATCTCTGAGAGAGACCATTCACATTTCCAGCACACACAGTTTAGGCAACACATATTTTCATCGTAAGGATTTCGCCTTATGAGATCGGATCGCAGAGTGCTTATTTGCAAGTTTGCAGAAGGGGTAGCAAGGGACAAAGGAAGGGGGTGTGGCCTAAACATTTTTAGTATGGTGGGACACTTCTCCTGGGGACAGATTCTCTCTGAAGCTACAATTGTCACTGTCAACGTCGGATTGAGGGTGTTTAACAGGATTCGCTCTTACTATTACACAGGAGTGGCTTCCGGTGTAAAACAAGTGGAGTCTGTCCCTCTAAAAGGCCAGCTTGTTGAAAAACAGCTGTCGGAAGGCACAGTCCTCAAGTAGGGGAAACCCTCTGGGGTAGAAAAAAAAACCTTTCCGGATATTGCAGGATGTCCTTGAGGGTGCAGACGATCTGTATTCAGGATAGGAGATCTAGCAGAAGAGAGAGAGGAAACAAGGAAGTTTGGGTGGGAGGGCGGTGGAACTGGACAGGACCCACAAGAGCAGGCACCAACTTGGGGAAGAATAAGGCAAATTGGTGCCAGGGAATTATAGGAAGGAGGGTCCTGGAAGGACGTGTAAGGTTAGAGAGAGACGAATGAGCAGGGAAAAAAGAAAGAAGGAATCTGGGAACTTGCAGGCTTCCGAGCATCTGCTGCCGGGCAAGGATGCGTTTGCGGCGCGAGAAACTCAGTGATGGATCGGGTTAAGACTTCTTCGTCACAGCGTGATGATGTGCCATGAGAGAACTTGGCAGTGCTAGATTGTTAAAACAAACTGTGTCGTAATGCATAACGTGAACAGAGATGACCCCAATAATGCGGTATCATGACAGCATGCCCCCTCTCCAACAGCCGGCCACCTGGCTTGCCAGGATGCAAGCAATGGAACCTCTGCACTAAGGAGGGGAGCATGAACATAACGAGCGGGCTTCCACAAGCTGTTCCAAGGCTTATATCCTTTCCAATTGACCAGATATAGACACCTCTTCAATACCTGGAGTCGCAAATGGTTAAACCTGGTATTTAGGTCCATCATTGCTAAGCGGAGGATGAGGAAGAATCTGAGGAGCAAAATGACCTGACTTGTAGGGTCGGAGGAGGGTCGATTGAAAAGAAGGATGAATCTTGGATCAAAAAGGAGGGAAATTAAGTCAGAATGCAACGGAATTGATCAGCTGAATAATAGAGAAAGTTCAGAAGTATTGTGGGGCTACTTTGGATGGAACTGGGTGTCTCTAAGTATTTGGAGGATACAATAAAGGTGTCCTTCCTTTATGTTCATTGGCTTGCTTCTTCTTTCTTGAGCGAGCGATAAATGATTCAAAACTTCCTTTTGACCTTGGTGTATACTTTTTATGAGGGCATCCATAGAGGATGTGGGTGTTCCACCCCCAAATTCTCTTGGAAATTGTTAGGCAGAAACCTGTGCAGTTCCCTTAGGGACCACTGCAAAAGATTTAAGACTACAGGTGTTGGCAGTAAACCCACTTGGTAGCAGTCTGTACCACCCAGATTTACCTGGTAGCTGTGGCTGAGCAGTCAGACTTCCCTCACGAAGAGTTAGGCAGTATGCAAAGTATACACAATAGGCACTCAGATACAATAATACAAGCAAACACTGACCAGAGCTTTGGTATCAAAGTATATAATTATTTATTTAAAGACACATAGTTGAAACACTCCAGCACTCTTATTGTAAAATATTCTAAACACAGTTACTATTGTAATATATACACCCCTTTTTCCTTATCAGATAAGTCACAGTAAAACACCACTTGTTTTCATACAGAGGTGAGCGCTTAACTAGATTGCACTCCGATAAGTTTGTGAG
The DNA here is from genome assembly GCF_040938575.1 of Ambystoma mexicanum. Classification (NCBI taxonomy): domain Eukaryota; kingdom Metazoa; phylum Chordata; class Amphibia; order Caudata; family Ambystomatidae; genus Ambystoma; species Ambystoma mexicanum. The sequence continues at coordinate 218,278,604 of NC_090940.1, forward strand.
AAAGGGAGGGAAAAAGACAGAATCTGAAAAGGTACACCACTCTAAGATTCAGGAACACTGTTAGCAAGGCAGAAGAGCAAAAAGTCACTGGTGAGCCAAAGTCCAAAGGCTGGGCCCACTCTTAGAGAGAGCAGAGCACAAATGCGCCCAAGATCACACAGTTACACTAGGCTTAGAAAGTCTTGCAGAGGATTCAAAGAGAGTTTAGAGAGGCTTTAAGAAAGTTTAGATGGAGGTCGTTGCACTACCAGGGAAGAAACCAGCCGCTGAGTTTTCCGGTTAAAGGTGGTACCTTTGTTTCGCGGTTGTGGTAAAACGTGGTATCCCGGTTGCCGGGCTGCAAGGCACGGGCAAGGCGGCCACGAGGTGCGTCAGGAAAGCGAAAAGACGGTGAAACTGGTTATCCCCACCAGTCAAAGGAAGAAGACTCTCCGGCGGGAGATCTCCTCTGTCGTTGGAAAAAGTGGTGAGGCAGTCCAGCAGGGCTCCACCGGTGGTGGTGTCGTGGCAGGTCGGCTCAGCTTCTCCCTCGTCGGATTCTTAGGTCCTGTGGCGACTTCTGAAGTTCCAGTCCCCAAAGCCCTGCTTTTATGCAGCAAACCCCCATTCACTCAGCCTAGCTGTCACTCAAACATGCTAAGTGGTGAGCCGGCCGGCTCACCACTTGGGCCAATCAGGATGGAGTGCGACTTGAGTTGCCTAGGCAACTTAGTCCAGGGTGCCTAAATTCCCCTCCACCCCTCCTAAGTACCCCAGACAGAGTGGCACCACTTTGGAGGGCTTCTGTGGAGAAGCCCGCCAAAAAGTGGAACAAAGGGCTCGACTTGGGTTGGAGTTACAGAAGAGAACACAAACGCCATTTTAGAATCAAGTTTTGGCAAAAAATACCAACCGGAGAATTAATATTAATTAAATAAACCAGCGGTATGTGCAAGGCTACCGTAAATAATTAAATAAATATAGTAGCCTAAAACAATGGGAAATCCCATACGAAAATATTTGCGGTTGAATATAAAAAGTAGTATCCACTGCCACCAGCCAAAACTCGATCAGGGGGGACGGAGACGTGCCCCCTCGACTAACAGACCCCGGGGCAATTGAATTGCCCCAGCCAGTACGTCCACAATATGATGGTTTGTACTGGTTCTGTTCAGAATCTAAGACTAGTAAAGTCAATGGTGACTTTACATGCCCTGGGAGACAGTAGTCAGTCCCAGGGGATGGAGTCTATACTGGGGGGTCACTATGACACCCCTGTGTCACTGCACTGAGGGTGCTGTGTAACACACATCACAAAAACACATGACGCCCTATGGAGTAAAAGACCCCATAGCCCATTAAACACATCTAGATTCAAAGAAACACACTCAAATCATGCCCAAGAGTGAGGGTAAAAGAGTCTCACTCTTGGCAGGAGAAAAAAATAAACCCCAAAAATCCAGCAAAGCTGCTGGGGGACTCACTAGGTTAGGAAATTCAGCCTAAACAGAGAATTCTCCCTAACAGAAATGAAACCATTGGAGACAAGAAAAGGAGACGTATTCAAGAATGAATAAATAGCATTGTTGTAGCCAAACTCTGCCAACAGTAAAAGCCGAGACCAGTTGTCAGAATCAACTGTCAAATAACATCCAAGATACTGGTCAATAACCTGGTTAACACGTTCAATTTGTCCATTGGACTGGAGATGGAATCCAGAAGACAGATGTCAGTCGACCTGAAGAATGTTGCAAAGATGCATCCAGAATTTCGATGTATACTGCAGAACCCCAATCAGAGACAATAGTGCTGGAGAGTCCATGCAATCGAAAGAGGTCTTTGATAAAAACTAGAGCGATTTCTTGGGCAGTAGCTATCTTTTTCAATGCCACAAAATGTGCCACCTTAGTGAATCAATTGACGGTTACCATGTCCGTCCTGCCTTGCGAAAGTGGCAACTCAACAATGTAGTCTGTTGATATCGAATCCCAAGGTGAGATAGAAAGGGCCTGTAGTTGGACAAGTGGGGCTTGGCTGCTGTGTTTGTTTTGGGTGCACAGTGGGCAAGAGGCAAAGTGTTCTTTGAAATATATTTTCCATTTGGGCCACCAGAAGGATCTTGATACCAGATTGCTAGTTACTGCACAGCCTCTGTGACCAGCAGTGGGATTGTCATGGCATAATTTAAGAACTTTTTCTCAAAGGCTTTCTCTGAGAATATAAATGCGATGGCCATTGAAAATTAAACTGTTCTGAGTCTGTAGAGAAGCTTGGTGAGGTATCTGAACTTTATCTATTCCAGGTGTGAATTCCCAGACCAGTTGCAAAAACGATTGACCTAGAAAGATGGATTACTTAATTGCAAGAAGATGTTCTGATAAGACTGCAGGGGTAGATGAGTCTTTATCCTTCCGAGACAAAGCATCCGCTAGTATGTTCTGTGTTCCAGTTTGGTACGTTAAAAAACATAACAAATTGGACTAAAAAGTAGACCCATAAGGCATGTCTACTGTTGCTGCAGTCTAATTACTGTATAGTCTGTAAATTCTCGCGCTCAATTCTGAATTCTACAGGGAAACATGCTCCTAGTAGGAGGTGTCTCCATTCATTACAGACCGCCTTAAGGGCCGAGAGTTCACTCAACAAAACTGAATAATTCTTCTCGCTGCTCGTGAGAGACTTGGAATAGTAGTCTATCGGATGCTCAATTCCATCTTCTTGTTCTTTTAACAGAACCGCTCCGATTGCGGCTTCTGAGACATCTGCTTCAATCATGAAGGGTTTTCTGGTATCAGGCTGTCTTACGATAGGAGCCTGTGTAAATTCAACTTGAGATCCTTGAACGCTGCTTTGGCAGCACCGGACCAATCTAATTTCTGCCCTTTTTTCAAAAGAGAATGTTTATCTGCTGTACTTGTTCTGAAAAGCTTGGGATGAGTTTGCTGTATTTGACAGACTTAAGTGGGTGATGGGCATTGGAGGATTGCTTCCACCTTCCTAGAGTCCATGTTTTCTTCTGAGGAAAGGCTATATATCGTAGGTATGCACTAGAAGAGGCATAAAACGTGCATTTCTTGAGTTTAGCCTGGTGATTATTCTGCCATAGGCATATTAGTACCTCCTGTACACAAATAACGTGTTCAGAGCAGGTCTTGGAAATATTGTCCGAAAAATCTATAACGGAGATAAATAATGAGTGTGAGAACAGTATATAAACAAATCGCTGGAACGGGGGGCGCTGTTGCGCACATCGAGTATGGCTGCCTGAAATGTGAGCTCCGGCTCAAGTGAAATCCTGAACCTAATTAATCCTTCCAGCGCCATTCCAGATGCATTAAAAAGCAATATTTCGGTGACGGAGGGCCACCCAGATAGACCCTGAAAAAATTGCGCACGCAAGTTGGAGGAGCGCCGAGATATCCTGCCCAAGGCTTTTGGCAGTCTGGAAGCTTTGGTGCAGCCGCCCGGCGGCTCCACAGGACTTCGGCTGTGAGCCGGTGGGGCGGACGACAACAGCAGGCCTCATTGGGGGAGGGGCGCCACCTTGACTGAAGCACCCAGGGCCAGAAAAGAACGCGGAGTGGCTGCCCCATCCTGGTGCGCTACACCACCACCAGCCAACGCCTCGCACAACCGGAGGGGGACACTGAGTGCTGAGACGGCGTGAACCGCAAAACAGAGGGAGGGAACGGAGAGCCGGCGGCGACGCCAGAGGGGCTGTGTGCCGCTCCCACTGGGTGCGCAGCTGGTGGCGCCGCAGCCACCGCAGGGCCTGGCCTTTGCTTCCCCACACGGAAACATACTGCCTGCGGCGCCCTGCAGAAGCGCAAGCTTGGAGACAGAGGCACGTGAAGAGGGCAGACATTTTCCCGCATATCAAGTAAGTGGAGAAGGGCGGGGAGGGAGCCCCTGCTAACATTTTAACGGCAGCGTGAAAACACCTGACGCGCAGTCCGCAGTGGGGGTCGCTGGGGGGGCTCTCAAGTGGACATTATAAGCCCAGACTGGGATTCGAGGAGTCGCGGTGGTCTGCACCCCCCTAGATTCAGGTGAAAGCAGTACTTGGGTTACCATAAAACCCTAAGCGTGGGACAGCTGCCTGCAACCTCAGGATATCCTGAATACAGCGGGCGAAACCAGACGACCCACCCCGGGCATTACTCCAATCATACCAGAAACGCGCAGAGGTGCACTCTGCAAGGAAACATAGCAAGGCAACATCCCAAACAGACTTTGGGGGTGCACCTGGGGGGGGAGATTTAGGCGCCATAAGAAGCAAAAGCGCTCTCAACAAGCGGGCAAAACACCCTGTGCAAGGAGAGGGTATAGAGAATACACAGCCCTACTTTCCTCTTTCTTTCTGTCAGACAATATCACAATTGACATTGGTACGTGGGAGAACACAGTCCACCCTCAAACCATAAGCCACAAAACATGGCCCGCACTGAGAAGAAGTGCACAGGAGGGAAAAAGACCGGCCCAATGGACTCCTTCACCAGCTCCCAGCCACATGGAGCGGCCGGGGTGGCGCCGCAGGCACCCGACAGACAGGAGGAAGATCCTTTAGATTGCCTAGCAACACTGGTACAAAACGAATTCTTGGCGGTTAATGTCAAGTTGGACAACATAGTGGCGACAATTGGATCCCTGAAAGCTCGAGTGGAGAAGGAGAGCACGCGCATCATGGAAGAGGAGAATAGGATAAGTACGAACGAGGACACAATTTCACAACATGGCCGCGACATAGCCCAACTCAAAACAGAACTACACAAAACTCAAAGCAACTACGAAGATCTTGAATCAAGATCACAGAGGAATAACATCCGGATTGTCGGGGTTTCGGAAACCTTTGGCAAGGGCCCTATGGAGCGACAGGTGGAAAACCTCTTGAAAGATATCCTGGGAGCGGAGTCCTTCTCTGAGCACTTCCCCATCGCACTCTAGCACCACCTCCAAAGCCAGGGGCTCCACCTCACCACAATAATAGCACGTCTCCTTAACTATAGGGACAAAGATGCTATATTCCGACTGTCCAGAGAGAAAGGAACTTTACACTATGAGCAAAATAGATTTCATATATACCCGGACTTCTCAGCTAACATACAAACAGAGAGAAGGTCCTATGAATTGGTCAGGAAACAGATATGGATGCGCAATGTGCCATATGCCCTCATCTTCCCGGCAAAAATGAGAATCCAACATGGGGGAAGAGCCCACTTCTTTGAGAATCCTGCAGAAGCCATGGCGTATATGGAAGCCTCCATCCCGCTGCCTCCCAGGGATCGGGCGATCGATCAAAATGCCAGACCACGGCTGGGAGAGGAGAGGCGAGACTCAACAGACTGACAGAGGCATGCCACCTGCCCACCGTCACAAGGATAAACGAACACTAACCAGGACGGCCTGGACAAAGGTTCATTGTTAATCGAGCCGTGAGCCCCTAACAGGGTCAGCCGGATGGCCACAACAGGCGACCCTCAGGAAAGCTCCACCAGTTCAAGGGAATGCCCAAGGGGAAGGTTTTGAGAGTCTACGGGCAGCATTGTCAAGTTGGGGAGATGATGCGGGGGGGGGGGGTAAAAATGCCATATGATGCTTAGCTATGTTGAGCTATGTGGGAATAAGGGAGGGGAGGCGAGGTTCCGGGACCCAGTTGGAGGGGTCCTACAAGTTAAAATGTGTGATTGTGCCGCTGCATACAACACACTACCGAGAAATATTGCGATAAAAGACATAGCAAAGGCATACAGACATGGCACACACTAACTACTTACGTGGAATGTTCGCGGACTGAACAACCGCACTAAGTCAAGTAAGGTGGGAGCCTATGTCACCAGACACCACCCTCAGGTGATTATGTTACAAGAAACACATGCACTCCAGAAGGTAAACACTGAGTTTTTGAAGAGCTGGGGGCAGCATAGCTATTACACTGAGTACTCCTCAGAAGCAAGAGGTGTCCTTACCTTGATCCAACCCTCCGCAGGCTTTCGATTTGGAAAAAGCAAAATAGACACCCAGGGTCGCTATGTCATAGTATGGGGCAGTATTGCGGGGAAAGAGATGGTGTTAGTATTTGTTGGTGACCCCGATTTCTACACAGATGTGGTACATGAAATAGGCTACACTGGGAATGAGCAGATACTGTGGGGGCGTGACTTCAATACCATCTTGGATATCACGCTAGACCGCTCCACCACCAAACACCGAAATCCCACAAAAACATCCGCCATGTTACAGCATATCCTATTGCAACTGACAGTAGTGGATGCCTGGAGAACGCTTCACCCACAAAAAAGGCAATGCTCGTTTTACTCCTCAGTGCATGACACTGAGTCCCGGATACATTACTGATTGGTATCCGCATCCCTTATGAACCAGATCAATAACTGTGAGATACTCCCCTGCACCCTGTCAGATCACTCCCCTATCACAGTGGACATGACACTGTAGAATATAAAACCCCTGGTTAGGAGATGGAGGGTGCCACCTGACATCCTCAAAGACCCAGCAGTAGCAATCACAAATTTGTGATTGTGCCGCTGCATACAACACACTACCAAGAAATATTGAGATAAAAGACATAGCAAAGGCATACAGACATGGCACACACTAACTCCTTACGTGGAATGTTCGTGGAATGAACAACCGCACTAAGTCAAGTAAGGTGGGAGCCTATGTCACCAGACACCACCCTCAGGTGATTATGTTACAAGAAATACATGCACTCCAGAAGGTAAACACTGAGTTTTTGAAGAGCTGGGGGCAGCATAGCTATTACACTGAGTACTCCTCAGAAGCAAGAGGTGTCCTTACCTTGATCCAACCCTCCGCAGGCTTTCGATTTGGAAAAAGCAAAATAGACACCCGGGGTCGCTATGTCATAGTATGGGGAAGTATTGCGGGGAAAGAGATGGTGTTAGTATTTGTTGGTGACCCCGATTTCTACACAGATGTGGTACATGAAATAGGCTACACTGGGAATGAGCAGATACTGTGGGGGCGTGACTTCAATACCATCTTGGATATCACGCTAGACCGCTCCACCACCAAACACCGAAATCCCCCAAAAACATCCGCCATGTTACAGCATATCCTATTGCAACTGACAGTAGTGGATGCCTGGAGAACGCTTCACCCACAAAAAAGGCAATGCTCGTTTTACTCCTCAGTGCATGACACTGAGTCCCGGATACATTACTGATTGGTATCCGCATCCCTTATGAACCAGATCAATAACTGTGAGATACTCCCCCGCACCCTGTCAGATCACTCCCCTATCACAGTGGACATGACATTATAGAATGTAAAACCCCTGGTTAGGAGATGGAGGATGCCACCCGACATCCTCAAAGACCCAGCAGTAGCAATCACAAATTTGTGATTGTGCCGCTGCATACGACACACTACCAAGAAATATTGAGATAAAAGACATAGCAAAGGCATACAGACATGGCACACACTAACTCCTTACGTGGAATGTTCGTGGACTGAACAACCGAACTAAGTCAAGTAAGGTGGGAGCCTATGTCACCAGACACCACCCTCAGGTGATTATGTTACAAGAAAAACATGCACTCCAGAAGGTAAACAGTGAGTTTTTGAAGAGCTGGGGGCAGCATAGCTATTACACTGAGTACTCCTCACAGGCAAGAGGTGTCCTTACCTTGATCCAACCCTCCGCAGGCTTTCGATTTGGAAAAAGCAAAATAGACACCCAGGGTTGCTATGTCATAGTATGGGGCAGTATTGCGGGGAAAGAGATGGTGTTAGTATTTGTTGATGACCCAGATTTCTACACAGATGTGGTACATGAAATAGGCTACACTGGGAATGAGCAGATACTGTGGGGGCGTGACTTCAATACCATCTTGGATATCACGCTAGACCGCTCCACCACCAAACACCGAAATCCCCCAAAAACATCCGCCATGTTACAGCATATCCTATTGCAACTGACAGTAGTGGATGCCTGGAGAACGCTTCACCCACAAAAAAGGCAATGCTCGTTTTACTCCTCAGTGCATGACACTGAGTCCCGGATACATTACTGATTGGTATCCGCATCCCTTATGAACCAGATCAATAACTGTGAGATACACCCCCGCACCCTGTCAGATCACTCCCCTATCACAGTGGACATGACACTATAGAATGTAAAACCCCTGGTTAGGAGATGGAGGATGCCACCCGACATCCTCAAAGACCCAGCAGTAGCAAACGCACTACATATAGAGGTGGAACACTTCCTTGATACCAATAGGGGATAAGTTGATAAGAACGCAACCCTTTGGGAAACCTTTAAGGTATGGGTGAGAGGGATCCTAATTTCTAAATCCACAGGGCTGTTGAAGTCAGTCAGGGTAGAATTGGCGTAGGTGGAGAAACATTTGGGAGAGCTAGAAGCACGATACACAGTTACACATGAGGATAAAACCGTCGCAGACATTAACAGCAGTCCGCAAGAGTTCAATAAACTAGCAACTAGGGAACTACTATATACGGCAACTCCACTTAGAGCACGCCGCTACGGCGAAGGAAATAGAGAAGGTCGTACCATATCAAACCTGTTGAAGGTCGAGAGACATCATACACCGATCTCTGACATATTAACAGGCGACGGCACAGTGACCACCAGTGAGGAGGGAATAAATAGAGAATTCACCTGTTTTTATTCAGAACTGTATACTAATCATGATTCGAAATCAGCCAGTGATATAAGAAATGACCTAGACCAGGGGTCTCCAACCTTTACGTTAGCTAGAGCTACTTGTAGTGGAGGCCAACAGTGGAGAGCTACTAGCGGGTGATATTGGGGTGGGGATATTTATAAACCTCTGAATTGTTACCAATATTTTTTGGGCTCGATTATTTCCTCCTCTATAAATAGATGCAATAACATATGCCTTCACGATTATATTAAGAACTTCAAAAACCCTTTTGTTGCATTATTATTTATTAGTAGCTGTCTCAAAAAGACAGATATTTGTTGGACTACCACACAAATATCCTGTAATTTTTGTGCCCTTCCTTTGCGTTTTATGCAGTCTTTCTACATGCTAGGCACACTATTGTTTTCCAAATGTGCATTTCACACTTACATAAAAAAAAAGTAATTTCCAAATAGAAAAATGTTGCTTGCGTTCACATGTTTTCTTTGAAATGTTTTTTTTTGTCAGACACCACACATACTCTGCTATTTGCCAGTAAGATAGCTCAGCGGGTTGAGCGCTCGCTGCTGCGATCTGAGCATGATCTGCAGGTCGCAGGTTAAAATCCCTGCAAGGCCAACTCAGCCTTTCATCCTTCTGAGGTCGATACATGAGTACCAATTTCAGTTGGGTGATATTGCATGTAAATATGTGCTGTGTAAAGCGCTTTGGATTAAGGCGCTATATAAATAACTTATCATTATTTGTGTGCCCCTCTGTGTTTTAGCACATGTTATATTTATAAAGATGTTATATGCTTGTCAAACTGGTTAATCACAAATAAATGTTTCTGTTATGCTGACAGCAGTTTTTAGGAAATTAAACTATGGGTTCATGGGTGCCAACTTTTGATTTTCACAGGGGCAGAAATATCCCCACCTCAGCCAAGAATATAAGCAAGCAACCAGCCCAACCCATACCCTGGCCAAACACATTGTATAGCACTTTTATTTATAATGCATTGCAAAAAGTCATACGATTAACAACCTGTAGTTTTGAATATATAACATTTCAGCATCCGTCTGTCAACCTGCTGAACTACCCTGGTAGGCTTCTACTGTACAGCGTGTCTATGGATTGCTTAATGTACTAAAAGTGGGTGTACTTGTGTCATGAAAGTGATTTAAAGTGGAAATGTACGGTGTGAAATTTGGAAAGAAACCACCTGAAAGAAATTGCACCATTTTTTAAATATTATTTTGAACATTTCCAGGCGAGCGGCAGTGCCACTGTGATATTTTTATTGCGTGGTCACAATGATCCTGATCCTGCCCCAGCCCCTCCAACATCTCTGGCAAACAAGAGCAGCTTGCTTAAGAAAGACTGTCGTGGGGGCACACAAGGCCAACTGCGGTACTACAGGCGGCCTGCAGAAGCATAACGTGATACTGACATTTGTCAGTGGATTTACAAGCAGCTCCAAGTGGCACAGTAGCCAAGTTCTCTGCCTGCAATTGGGCTGACTACGGTTCGGATCCGGAACATGGCGGCAAAAACACCATTAAATAATATAATTTAGGAAACACCATTAAATAATATAACATAGGATAAATGTTTATTTTTCGGTATCTTCAGCGCGGGCGACTGAAAAGGCTCAGGCGAGCTACTAGTCGCCCGCGATCAACTGTTTGGCGACCTCTGACCTAGACAATATTACACTCCCGAAACTGCCTATAAAGTATAAACTAGCGCTAGACCAACCCCGAACGATTGATGAGATCATTGAAGCAATAAAATCATTAGCCAATGGAAAAGCACCAGGCTCAGATGGACTGGGAGCTGAGTTGCATAAGGAACTCAATGAGGAGCTGGTCCCTGTGCTACTGTCAGTGTGGGAGGAAGCCATAGAACTAGGAACCCTGCCAACATCCATGAGAGAGGCCATAATAACAGTGCTTTTGAAGCCTAGGCGACCACCCAATGAGATGTCCTCCTACCGGCCCCTGTCTCTAATAAATTGCGATGCAAAAATATTGTCATGATCTCTGCTTCCAAAAGATCAGGACTTGCCCGATTCCCTTGGAAGCAGACCCATAACCCCGGTTCCGAGTGCCAGCCAGTCCCAATTGGGACCTTTTGGACCCTGTCCTGGCGCCAGTGGCACCAGGCTCATAAAGATGCCCAGTCCCAGCGCTGGAAGCGCCGGGCTCATAATGCTTGGGTGGACTTACCTGCAGCAGACCATGCTGCTTACTTACCTGCCAGTTGAACCCCTGATCCTCTTCTGTTTGGGACTACTTTTCCTGTTGGGTGGGGCAGGAGCCACTCCCTAGGTTCAGAACACTGGAACTCTTCTGGAAAGCAGGAACTCTTTTCTTACCTAGGCGTGGCTGTGGAAGGAGACACCTAAGCACTACAGGAGGCTATTTAAACCACACCCGATGGATGAATCTTGCTTTGCGTTATTCTGCATTCTCTGCAGCAGAACGCTCATCGTGTCTTCTGCTTCTGATCATGGGCCTAAGGGAACAAAGGCTTACCATCCTGGAATCCAGTCTTCAGCAGCACCTGTAAAGACAAAGAAAGAACAGGTTAGCACTACGGTCTTCAGTGGCAGCGCATCTCTTACCTGGTCCATCGGCTGTCACCAACGCCTCGCGCTGCATTCCGGCATCTGAAAAACAAAGGCTTACCTACTCTTCGCATGCTCCGGAGGTCATCGCACTGCATTCCGGCATCTGAAAGACAAAAGCTTACCAGCTCTTCGCACGCTCCGGAGGCCTTCGGCGCTGCATCCCGCATCTGAAAGACAAAAGAAGGTGCGTTTAAAGACATTGGGCAACTTTATTACTCACGTGCCATTACTCCTTCCCACGCCGAATCCAGTGGGTATTCCAGCACCCTTCAGCTTCTCTAAAGCTCCGAACTTGTACCTGCAAGATAAAAGGGACAGTTAGTGCGCATCGTGAAGCAGGCTACAAGCGCTTACTTACGTGCTTCCAGGCGCTTTTATTCCTCACGCGGGTTCGATCCTGAACTCTCATCAGCCCGCCATCCGCCATCGCCGGAACCCTGCAAAACAAGAGATATCATTACAAAAGACTTTTAAGACATTTGAAGTGCCCAGAACTTACCGTTCGTGCAGTTAACGACGGACAGCAGTCCTCTGAGGTCAAGAGGCCTGCACCCTTATCCAGTGAAGAAACTGGTTACGGCACCCTGCCCCGAGGCAGATGGAGAGCTCGGCGTTCACTTACCTAAGACATCTTACTCTTCGAGTCAGACATACAGTGCACAGAGGTCCAGCCCAAAGAGCCAACCGTGTGTTACACATCACCTTTGAAGATGCGGCATTCACCCGCTCAAGACCGGCGCCTCTGCGGGAATCAGGTGAGCGTTACAGAACGCAAAACCTATCGCAAAACTCCCACCCAGGCGCTATGGAAACCTCGGATACCGACCAGCTAGCCCAGTTACTTGGGGAACTAAGAGCAGAAGTGCATGCAGCCCGTCAGGAAACGAATGCTCTAAGAAGGGAACTGATTATTTCCAAGGAGCGAACAGACGATCTCGCTAGACAATTGCTACAGTCACAAGCCGGACAAACTCCGTTACCTGCATCAGGGGCAAATCTTCCTTCAACATCCTCTACGAACCCAGTGCAGATCAACCTACCTGGGAATGTACCTCTGGCTCCGCCCGAACGATTTTCTGGTGACCCAAAGAGGTTTGCAGTATTTATTAATCAGTGCCGGTTGCACTTCTTATGCCGGCCAGCAGCCTTTCCAGCTGATCAAGCTAAGGTAGCTTTCGTGCTTTTGTACCATAGTGGCAATGCGGCAGACTGGTCGATCCCTCTAGTTAATCAAGATGATCCAGTTCTCCATGATTTTCAAGCTTTTCAGCTCAGTATGGAAAAACTGTTTGCAAGACATTCACAGGGGCAGGCCTTGGACAATGAGCTCCTTTCATTGCGACAGGGTAATCAAGACCTTTTGGCTTATATTGCGTCTTTCAACAGACTGATAGTGGAAACTCGATGGCCTGAGGACAAAAGGATTACACTGTTTTATAGAGGTCTACGTGGAGAGCTCAAAGATGTGTTAGCCCAAGTAGTGAATCCCCCGCAAGACTGTTCGGACTATATTGACTTAGTCGTTCAAATTGACCACAGACTGCAGAACAGGAAGGCCGATCGTTCCAAGTTTGATGCTCGAGTATTTTCCAAACCACCAACTCCTACCAAAGGAGTAGACTCCGGGGAACCCATGCAAATAGGGGGCCTGAAAGGACCACTAACACAAAAGGAGCGGGAAAGGAGAAAACAGCTGCAATTATGCCTCTATTGCGGAAACTCGGGGCACTTTCTTCGAGACTGTCCGGTGAAACCAGCCAAGAAGGCAGTAGGAGCTGCAGTTACCAGGGTCACAAACTCTGAGCAGGGAAACGACCTCGCCCAACAAGAATAGAGGTCCTCTTGCCGAGCGTTAAAACCAGTTCCGTGACCTCTCATTTCGTGATACCTATGGTCCTCATTAGCCCTGAACATCCGGATCGATTACATGCGATTGAAGCTTACGTCGACAGCGTTGTCATCGGCAATTATGTGGATCATGAAATGGTTTTGAGGATGAATCTGACTCTTTGTCCAAAGGCTGTAAAGGACGTCATTACTACGGTGGATGGTACGGAGATAGCCTCCGGACCAGTAACGCATACCACCCAAGAAGTGACGCTAGTAAGTCAAGATGGACACCATGAGAAGATCGTGTTCGATGTGATCAAGGCCCCTCAGTTCCAGATTATTCTAGGAATTCCTTGGTTAGAGAAGCACAATCCTCAGATCGATTGGCGAGCAAGAACGGTTCAGTTTCCAGAATGTGTCTCTACTTGTCACCCTCGACCTGGTGTTGCACTGGCAGCAATTTCCTCGGAGGCTCCTCAGTTACCTCCTGAATACCTAGAATTCCAAGATGTTTTCCGGAAGGATCAGGCTAACTCTCTACCTCCTCATAGGTCTTATGACTGCCAGATAGACCTGATACCTGGATCTACTCCTCCTTGTAGTAGAATTTATGCCCTCACCGAGCCTGAGAATCTTCACCTCCGACAATACCTGGATCAATACCTAGCGAATGGGTTTATTCGTCCTTCCAAGTCCCCTGCTTCCTCAGCTTTGTTCTTGGTTCCAAAAAAAGAAGGGGACCTTAGAACTTGTATAGATTATCGCGCCCTGAACCAGATCACCGTTAAGAATAGATATCCGTTACCTTTGATCCCTGAACTCCTGGACCAAGTCATAAAAGCATGCATATATACAAAGCTGGATCTTAGAGGAGCCTACCACTTGGTACGAGTAAAAGAGGGCGATGAATGGAAGACGGCCTTCCGCACCAAGTATGGGCTATTTGAATATCAGGTCATGCCCTTCGGACTTTGCAATGCCCCGGCCGCTTTTCAATATTTTATGAACGATGTCCTCAGAGAGCTCATAGATGTGTGTGTTGTTGTTTACATTGACGACATCTTCATTTATTCTTCATCGGAAACTGAACATCAGAAACACGTGAAAATGGTCCTCGAGAGATTGCGTCAACACAAACTTTTCGCTAAGTTGGAAAAATGTGTTTTCAACGTGACTGAAGTTGAATTCTTGGGATTTATATTATCACCTAGCGGAGTGCGTATGGATTCAAAGAAGGTCGATGCAATTCTCAAAAGGCCATCGCCATCCTCCGTAAAAGGTGTTCAAAGCATGTTAGGCTTCGCTAACTTTTACCGCAGGTTTATCCCCGAATTCTCTCGAATAGTCCAGCCCATCACCGCCTTGTTAAAGAAAAACAAACGTTTTGAATGGTCTACCGAGGCGGAACAAGCTTTCCAGAATTTGAAGACTAGATTTATCTCTGCACCGATCTTAAAACATCCTCGCCCAGAACTCCCCTACATCGTTGAAACTGATGCTTCAAGCCTTGCCATGGGGGCAGTTCTATCACAAAAGGACCCAGTAACCAATCAGTTGCATCCCGTGGCATTTTGGTCCCGCAAATTCTCGCCTCCTGAAATCAATTACACTATTACTGATAAGGAACTTCTAGCTATCAAGTCCGCCTTTAAGGCTTGGCGGCATTTTCTTCTGGGGGCCCGACACACCGTTACTGTGATTACAGATCACCGAAACCTGCAATATTTGAAAACCGCAAAAGCTCAATCCTCTAGGCAACTCCGTTGGGCACTATTCTTTGCCGAGTTTGACTTCATAATTACCTATCGACCTGGTACAAAAACGGTAAAGCTGATGCCCTTTCTCGGATGGGAGTGGAAGAACATTTGATCAATCCTAAACCTGTACCTATCATTCCCGAACAAAGAATTCTAGGTGTAATCGCCACACAATCCATAGAGGAAGTTAAGGATAAAGCCAGGCTACTGGTAACTCCAGCAGACATACAGAATTGGCATCTGCAGGGAAAGGACTTTACGGTGAAGGACAACCTATTATATTTCCAAGAACGGTTATACCTGCCCAGCATAGATTTACAGAAAAAGGTAATCTCTTGTTATCACGATTCTTTAATGGAAGGCCATCCCGGTATGACCAAGACCTCAGAAAAGATCAAGCGCTACTTCTGGTGGCCGTCTTGGAAAAAAGATATCAGAGACTTTATAATGTCCTGTGGAGTATGCGCCCAAAACAAGAGTCAAAAGGAAAAACCAGCCGGCCTCTTACGCCCTATTGACATCCCGCCTCGCCCTTGGCATACGCTTTCTATGGACTTCATCACCGATCTACCTCCATGCTCCGGATACAATACGATCCTAGTAATCGTGGACCTATTCTCCAAGATGGCGCATTTCATTCCACTCAAAGGCTTACCAACAGCAGCAACTCTGGCCCGAGAATTTCTCGAAAACATCGTCCGACTGCACGGTTTTCCTTCAGTTCTAATTTCGGATCGAGGTAGTCAATTTATTTCTCATTTTTGGCAAAGTTGCTGTCGGTCGGCTCAAATTGATGTGAGACTTTCGCCCAGCCACCACCCTCAAACCGACGGACAAACCGAGAGGACCTATCAAGCTCTGGAACAGTATTTGCGCTGCATGCTACAACAAACTGAAAAAACTTGGAAAGATATCCTTTGGATAGCCGAATATGCCTACAATAACTCTGTCCACTCGGGAACTGGGAAGACCCTGTTTTTTCTTTTATATGGTAGTCACCCTCGAACCTCGGAGTTGGACCCACTCCAAGATCTTGGAACACCAGCAGTAGACCACCTGCATTCTACAATCACCCAAGCCTTTAAGGAAGCCGTTTCTCACCTTCAAAGGGCTAAAGAACAATACAAGAAAGGAGCAGACCAACATCGACAGGAAGCCCCCCAATATCAAGTAGGAGATCAAGTCTGGTTATCCACCAAATATCTACCTCTAAAAGGACCACGCACATTCAACCCAAGATACCTTGGTCCCTATTCCATCACTACCATAGTAAATCCAGTAGCGGTCAAGTTGGACTTGCCCCCTCACATGAAGGTACATCCGGTCTTCCACGTCTCTCTATTAAAACCCGTGCAACCTCAAACCCGACTAACTACATCTCCAAAACCTATTCTAGTTGATGGAGAACTCGAGTTTGAAGTCAAAAGCATCCTGGATTCCAAGATCTCCAAATCTAAACTATTTTACCTGATTGACTGGAAAGGCTACGGCCCCCAAGAAAGATCCTGGGAACCTGCAGAATATGTCCACGCGCCTCGTCTAATCAAAAGATTTCATCGAACATTTCCTAACAAGCCCAAACCCCCGGAGAAGCCCGGTTTGGGAGGGGCCTTGAGGGGGGGTGCTGTCATGATCTCTGCTTCCAAAAGATCAGGACTTGCCCGACTCCCTTGGAAGCAGACCCATAACCCCGGTTCCGAGTGCCAGCCAGTCCCAATTGGGACCTTTTGGACCCTGTCCTGGCGCCAGTGGCACCAGGCTCATAAAGATGCCCAGTCCCAGCGCTGGAAGCGCCGGGCTCATAATGCTTGGGTGGACTTACCTGCAGCAGACCATGCTGCTTACTTACCTGCCAGTTGAACCCCTGATCCTCTTCTGTTTGGGACTACTTTTCCTGTTGGGTGGGGCAGGAGCCACTCCCTAGGTTCAGAACACTGGAACTCTTCTGGAAAGCAGGAACTCTTTTCTTACCTAGGCGTGGCTGTGGAAGGAGACACCTAAGCACTACAGGAGGCTATTTAAACCACACCCGATGGATGAATCTTGCTTTGCGTTATTCTGCATTCTCTGCAGCAGAACGCTCATCGTGTCTTCTGCTCCTGATCATGGGCCTAAGGGAACAAAGGCTTACCATCCTGGAATCCAGTCTTCAGCAGCACCTGTAAAGACAAAGAAAGAACAGGTTAGCACTACGGTCTTCAGTGGCAGCGCATCTCTTACCTGGTCCATCGGCTGTCACCAACGCCTCGCGCTGCATTCCGGCATCTGAAAAACAAAGGCTTACCTACTCTTCGCATGCTCCGGAGGTCATCGCACTGCATTCCGGCATCTGAAAGACAAAAGCTTACCAGCTCTTCGCACGCTCCGGAGGCCTTCGGCGCTGCATCCCGCATCTGAAAGACAAAAGAAGGTGCGTTTAAAGACATTGGGCAACTTTATTACTCACGTGCCATTACTCCTTCCCACGCCGAATCCAGTGGGTAGTCCAGCACCCTTCAGCTTCTCTAAAGCTCCGAACTTGTACCTGCAAGATAAAAGGGACAGTTAGTGCGCATCGTGAAGCAGGCTACAAGCGCTTACTTACGTGCTTCCAGGCGCTTTTATTCCTCACGCGGGTTCGATCCTGAACTCTCATCAGCCCGCCATCCGCCATCGCCGGAACCCTGCAAAACAAGAGATATCATTACAAAAGACTTTTAAGACATTTGAAGTGCCCAGAACTTACCGTTCGTGCAGTTAACGACGGACAGCAGTCCTCTGAGGTCAAGAGGCCTGCACCCTTATCCAGTGAAGAAACTGGTTACGGCACCCTGCCCCGAGGCAGATGGAGAGCTCGGCGTTCACTTACCTAAGACATCTTACTCTTCGAGTCAGACATACAGTGCACAGAGGTCCAGCCCAAAGAGCCAACCGTGTGTTACACATCACCTTTGAAGATACGGCATTCACCCAGTCAAGACCGGCGCCTCTGCGGGAATCAGGTGAGCGTTACAAATATTCGCTAAAATCCTGGCCACGAGACTCCTACCCAATATGTCCACGCTGGTACACCCGGATCAGTGCAGCTTTATTCCCACCAGGTCAACGGCACTGAATCTCCAGAGATTGTTTGGAGTCATGGCCCAGATAAAACCTGAAGCCCAGGCAGTGGGCGTATCCCTCGACGCTGAAAAGGCGTTTGATTCAGTGTAATGGATGTATCTATTTATAGTACTCGAGAAATTTGGAATAGGCCCATACTTTCTAAGATGCGTCAGGCTACTATACTCTAATTCGGGAGCTAGGGTACTAACTAACCGTACATTGTCTGACTGGTTTGGGTTGGGCAGTGGCACGAGACAGGGATGCCCATTCTCCCCCATACTGTTCGCCCTCACAATGGAACCAGTCGCAGCAGCTATTAGGGAACACCAAGGACAGAGGGGTATAAGGATGGCCGGCCTAACCCAGTCAATATCATTATATGTGGATAACACATTGTTGTATGCCCCAGAACCGGACATACACTTGGGGCCAGCAATGGAAACCATACATGAGTTTGCTGAATACTCAGGTTATAGAACTAACAGATCCAAATCCGAAATCTTTCCCCTAACCCCTGCCACAAGATGCCCGAACAGCACACAAGGACTGCAATGGTCTCCCACTAAAAGATACCTGTCGGGGATAAAACCTCCCTATACTCAGACAATCATGAACTATTATTGGGTACAATCTCTACCAAACTCCGTCTATGGGCAAAACTTCCTATCTCGCTTATTGGCCGGGTGGCCATACTAAAAATGGTTATTTTACCGAAGCTACTATATATTTTTACTAACATCCCGATATGGCCTGGCAGACAGTTTTTTTTCGATGCCCTTCGATCCATGGTTGTAGAGTTTGTGTGGAGCGGGGGAGCAGTCAGAATGAAATGGGAAAAAATGGTGGAGCCATATAACAAAGGGGGCATAGCAGCTCCAGACTTCGAATTATATTACCTGGTAGCGCAGGCTCAGTTTGTCAGATACTGGTACGATGATCTGGACACCTCACCACACATCTACATAGAGAAACACGCAGCACATCCAACCGATTTAAGATCCATCATCTTTAAGTAAAACATAAAGATGGCTGTCCATTCGACCCAGTCAGTACAACAGTACATGCATGGTCCAAGATCTATCATATGCTCAAACTGGAAACACCATACTACTCAGAAGCCCCTTTCTGGAACTTTCCCGGCATCACACCCTCATATGATCCTGATGTTCACAAGACTTGGGACCCAGAGGGGGAATTCAAAATTAGAGAAATTTTCCCCAATGTTAAATTTATAACACTGAAAGAATTCAAGATTGGGATGGGGAGGGACCATCTGAAGATACTACAGTATCATAGGATGCAAATGGCCTTCAAGGTTAGATGGCCACTGTTCCCAGATGAGCCTCCTCCACACCCATGCCTCGTGGCTCTGTCCACCCGGACGGGAGCCAGTGTTTCAGGGCTCTACACGGCTGTACAGACACACACGCCGACAGTAAATACGATTAAAGCCTCCTGGGAAACCGACCTGGGGACATCCATAACAGATAATTCCTGGGCGAGATACTGTGAACTGACCAAGAAAATATCCATTGACGCAGGCCTCCGGCTGATCCAATTTAAAATACTGAATAAGCTGCACTACACACCCGAAAAAATTGCTAAATTTACACAAAACTTGCCCGGTAGGTGCCAGAAATGCAGGAGCGAACATGCCGACTCATTTCACATGTATTGGAGCTGCCCACTCATATATGGGTTCTGGAGAGAAGTGGCACAAATTCTGAAATAAATCACAACAGACCTAACACCCCAAACATACCTGTTTGGAGATATAGGGAAGATATCTGAAGTTACTAGAAGGCTGTTTAACATTGCGTGCGTAGTGGTCAAGAAGTGTATATTACAGAACTGGAAGAGTGTATACGCGCCACGCATAAATCACTTCCTTAAACAACTGCTGTATGTCAACCAGTGTGAGGAACAGTATGTAATGACACTCCCACAGACAAGTAAACCAAAGGACATTTGGGCCCCGTTCAGAGTGTACTTATGTGAATTGGGATCAGCTAGTAGTAGCCCGACAGGGCCCTGAAATACGCCAGCTCTGTGAATATCAAATGTCTTGCTATAATTCTGAACCAGACATCTCGGTTATAGAAATGTAAGGAATGTTGTGTTGTTGCAGTGACGTGTATCACAATCAATAAATAAAGTTTTTTAAAAAAAACAAATCGCTGGAAGACAGCAGGGGTGTTTTCCAGCCCGAAGTGCATAACTTGATATTCAAAAGGAGTACAAATGGCCGTCTTCCATTCATCGCCTCTACAAATCCTGATGAGGTGGTAGGCTCCTCTTAAATCCAACTTGGTAAAAACATTAGCTTCTCATACTGCCTCCATGATGTCCGAGATTAGTGGTGCGGCACTTATCCTTCACACAGATCTTGTTAAGACCCCTGTATTCCAGAATATTCGGCTGGTAAAGTAAGCAAGGTGGATACTGTGTGAGACCTCTCTTCCATAGTCTGTATCTTACAAAGGAGTGTGGAGTAGAGCCATTTACCAACACAATACTCAGAACCAAAAGTCTGTGGTCCAGTCCTCCAGTTTATGAACGAGTTATGCCTTCTGAGCTAAGGTATACCTAAAATCACTGGGTAGTGGGCGGCCCGGAGCAAATCGAATTAAAGGGTTTCTGAATTTTTGCCTATTAGGAAGTCCAAAAGCATGGTTTCTTGATAATCTAACCCCGAGCTAAGGGCTTTACCAACCACACCTTCTATTGATTGTGCAGAATCTTTTTCCTTGATAATTCCTTGTTGCTCACCCCACAGTTAGGCCATGAATAAACCTGCAGCATCGCAGTCTATCAGGGCAGAAAAGTCAACTATGGAGCCCCTGTCATGATGAATTTGAGCTTAAGGACCTGCGTTCTGGTTTCATAAAATAGATCTTTTTCTGAATCAGGATTGTTTGGACCATTCTTGATCTCCCAGGCCAGGGTCCCACTTAGGACCGGGAGCCAGCATTTCCCGATCGTCGTCCAGTCGCTACTTGGGCCCTCTTTGACTAGCTGTCCTTTGGTACCACAGTACATGCAAAAAAAAACTGACTTCTATGGCATCTTCTTTCTTCCTCTGTTAATGGACCCTGGGCTGCACCGATCTGCATAGGTTCGGGGAGGGCTTCAGTCTCCAGAGGTTGGACTATGGTATTCCCTAAGAGGCCCGAGTAGAGCGACTCTTTCTCTGTTAATTCTTTCTCTCCTGAAGAGGTTAGTCAAGTTGTAGAGCTAAGGTAAGCAATTTAGGAAATGACGCAGGTCGTGCAAAGTGTGCTAGCTCATTTTTTAATTCCTCGCTAATTCTCTCCTAAAGTGCATAAGCCAAGTTTTGTCTACGAGCTGCTTGAATTTAATCACGTAGCTCATGGTATCCATTGCACCTTCTGCGAAATACAGTAGGTTTTCTTGTGCCAAATAGGCAGTCTCAGAGCGTGCGAAGATCCCTCTTACTTGAGTCACAAAGCTCTTGTGGTTATCCAAGACTGGACTGTTAGAGGTAACCGTGGGTGTGACACACGCCAAACCTTTGCTAGCCAGGTACGTCACCATTTATCCTATTTACCCCACCTTAGAACGAGTCCGCAAATATTGGTGGGGACGGAAGTTGGACTCAATAACACAATAATTCTAGAAACTTTTTTCAATTTTTGGGATAGTCATACTTTAAGCCTATTTCAGAGTTGCTAGATAGGCCATTCGGCAAACCTTCCCTGTCAACCACGGCCTGACGCATTGTATGATGCTCTAGACACAGTTCTTGCACTGCTGCGTTTAATTTCTGTACCGTATCTTTGAGGGGTTGTATTGGTTCCATCTCAGTAGATGAAGGCGGGTATCGCAAACTGTCACCATTGGATTCAGGGTGTTTAACAGGTTTAGCGTTTAAGGTTACACAGAGAAGTTTCTGATATCGAACAAGTGGAGTCTGTCCCTCGGAAAAGGCCAGCCTTCCAGCATACAGCTATTGGAAGGTCCGTCCAAGGCAAATCCTCAAGGAAGTGGTAAACCCTGTGGGGTAGAAACATCCTGCTTGATATTGCAGAATGTCCTTGAGGTTACAAGAAGATCTGTATTCAGGCTAGGAGTTGTAGCAGAACAGATCCAGTAAACCAGTAAGTCTGGAGGGGGGGGGACTAAACAGGACCCACAAGAGCGGGCACTGACTCGGGGAGGGCTAAGGCAGATTGGGAACGTAGGCTTTGGAACTTCCACTGCTGCGCAAGGAAGTATTGTGACACAAGAAACACAGCGTCAGATCGATCTAAGGCATCTGGGTTGTCACGTGATGACGCACTGTGTGAGAACATGGCAGCACTAGAATGTTAACTGCGTCGGAAGGGGTAACTGGAACACAGGAGTACCCTATAATGGGGAATCATGACAACAATATATGTTCCCCTCTTCTGTTTGCCTGGGATCAAAAAGGCTTCAGCATTTATCCCCTGGTGTGACTTCCTCATTGTGTTGCAAATATTCTGTTGATGTACTGAACCCCCACCCTACCCCCTGGGGGTATGTCCTGTCCTTCTTGAGAGGTGTCGAGCTTTCCCAGCAGAGAACAAATGGGGATTGCAGGCCTTGGTCCAACATCTGTTCTGGGTATGCCCTCCACCCCAGAGAGAAATACACAAAGAGATTTGGCAATTACAGGAGCCACAGGAAATCAGTTTGACAATAAAATGACATTGGATGGATTTTGGCATTCATAACTGTATTTCTTTAGAGTCTACTCTATCAAATGTGACTAGGGCAGTAATCTGACCTTGTCATGAGGGGATAGGAACCCCTCTATGCCCTGGGATGGGAGGCCTACTGGGGTTGAAGCCATAGGAGGATGGTGGCAGTTGAGTGGGCCCTAATTCCTGCCACCTCCCCAAGCGCCTGTTTATATCTGTGCAGTACCAACTTGCATAACCCCATGCCTCGTAATACCAAAATGCTGGCCAAATTGTCTCTTTCTTATTACCAGAAGTGAGACCACATACGCGGAAAGTGACGACCTGCAAGATTACAACCCGTCAGCGCCGCACACCACTGGTTTACAGGCATCAGAGCCACAGAGCGAGGGACAGTGAACAAGAACCAAGAGAGGTTATGCAGCTTCCAGAGACATGTCCAAGCTCATGTTGGGGTGGCTCTGTGCGGCTCCGCCCAGGGTGAGTGGGGTCTTGTTGCTTGGCCATTGCTCCGTGGCAGGTCCTTGTGCCAGTGGGCTTGGTGCAGCAGTTCAGTCACCCTGGGCACCGGTGCTGAGGAGTAGTGTGTGAAGACGCTGAGCACTACTCTCAAGCGCGGACTCCTAGAGCCGTGCAGGTGCTGCGCCAGGTCCATTGGCGCAGTGACTTGTCACAGAGCAGCAGTCAGGCACGTAGACTTCACTTGCCTTGTGGGGTACAGCACCGAGACCCCCTAACAAAAACTTGGATACTTTGCAATGTGGGCCACCATCATTGCCTCACGGTCGTCCCATGGGGAGAAAAGGGGTGAGGATGTACTCCCTACTTGTAACTTCCCTTGATTGTAACACCACCTGAGCAGCAAAAAAGACACAGCGAGATTGGTCAGGGCCGGTTAACCAATGAATGAAGGAGGGGGAGACTAAAAGAGCAAGAGGAAACAGGAACATGTGGGTTGTTTGGGCGAGGCCCAGATGAATCTGATTAGCTGTTTTATTTAGTTTTTGAATGTATAGTCTTGTTTTGTCATGTTATTCATTGTCTGTGCACTATATGTATTTGGCACTGCACCTTGAAACTGTTTTTTCCTGGTAACGAGTTGCACTCAATACATAATTTACTATTACTACTTCTAGATACCAACTGAAAGCACCACCATCTTCACTGGGGACATAAACCACATGATTCTTCACGTGTAGAAGTAATTACCATTACCTCACCATAGCTTTTAAAATGAAGTGTTTGTGACAGCCAAGAAATATACCAAAGCAAAGTGCTAAGAAAAAAGTGGAACAGAATGTAGGAAAACTGGACAAATGGAAATGAGAAAGTTACATTGCTGTCACCATGCATATACCCAAACCCAAAGCACGAGAGGAAATAAGACTACGTGGACATGTGTCAACTGAAACAAGCAAGCAAGCGGAAGAGGCATTTATCAGCAACATTTAAAGACATACTGGCAGATCATAAAATGAGCAGTGTTTTTGTGGACTTTAATTTTCACTGCTTTTGTGCCACTTTCTTGGCAACCTGCAACCCTAACTCATTGTCTTTGGGCCTTACAACATGGCCGCACATATTTCAACCCTGACCTGCTGCCTTGGGTTGGCCCTGCTCCCCCTCCCCTTGGTTGCAATCTGCTTTTAAGCCAATCACAGCAACCGGGAGGCGGGAGCCAACCCTAACAGCTAAGGCCCACAATGAGGGCCCCTGTCTGCTACCGTAACGCTGCCTCCTTACTTCACTGCCCCCCCGTTGTATGCATGTGATGCCTCTATGCCTGCCTCCTTACTTCGATGATCCACCTGTTGTATGCATGTGATGCCTCTATGCCGGCCTCCTTACTTTGCTGCCCCCCTTGTTGTATGCATGTGATTCCTGTATGCCTGCCTCCTTTCTATGCTGCCCCCCTGTTGTATGCATGTGATGCCTGAATGCCTGCCTCCTTACTTCGCTGCCCCCCTGTTGTATGCATGTGATGCCTGTATTCCTGCCTCCATCCCTTGTTGTATGCATATGATGCCTGTATGCCTGACTCCTTACTTCGCTGCCCCCCTGTTGTATGCTTGTATGCGTGTCTCCTTACTTTGCTGCCCCCCCTGTTGTATGCATGTGATGTCTGTATGCCTGCAGCCTTACTTTGCGGCCCCCCTGTTGTATGCATGTGATGTCTGTATGCCTGCCTCCTTACTTTGCTGCCTCCCCTGTTGTATGCTTGTATGCGTGTCTTCTTACTTTGCTGCCCCCCCTGTTGTATGCATGTGATGTTTGTATGCCTGCCTCCTTACTTTGCTGCCTCCCTGTTGTATGCATGTGATGTCTGTATGCCTGCCTCCTTATTTCGCTGCGCCCCTGTTGTATGCATGTGATGCCTGTATGCCTGCCTCCTTATTTCGCTGCCCCCCGTTGTATGCATGTGAAGCCTGTATGCCTGCCTCCTTACTTCGCTGCCCCCCCTGCTGTATGCATGTGATGCCTGTTTGCTTGAATCCTTCATCTTGCTGTTCCCATGGCCGCCCTCTCCCGCTCTCCCCCCCCCTGCATCAATTAATCCCTCCCTGCCCATTGTGTGAGTTTGTATTGACAAATTTTGGTGACACCATCTTCGCCTTGTTGCTGATGCTTTGATTTGACTTTTTGGTCTCATGTGACTCATGTTGGTTCACCCATCTCAAATCTCGTCGTTCTCATGCTGGACTTCCTTTAGCATCACGTAATCATGGTGGCCTTGAATCATGTTGTGCCCATCTACGACTCAAATCCTGGCCTGCACTTGTTGTTCTCTTCGAACATTATGTGTTCAGTATTTTACCTCTGCAACTTATGTGCTCTCTCCACTTGCTTTCTGCTTTATAACACTGTCTTCACCTGCTTGCCTCTTCTCCTTCACCACACTCACCGCTTCTCAGTCTTCTCTTTCTCTCCATATCTTCTCCCTCTCTCCCCCCTACCCTTACTATATTCTGTGCACTTACTTTAGCTGAAATGTCACCTGACCTAGTACGATAGCTTGTTTGTTCCTCCCGCACGCTCCCCCACTCACCTTTTTGTCAATCTCCAGCACTACCAGAAATTTCATCAGGCCTAGTACGATAGTCGCTTGTTTTGTTCTCCTCTTTCCACTCTCCACCCCCTTCCCTAACCTCTTGTCAATCTCCGGCTCTACCAGAAATGTCGTCAGGCCTAGTACGATAGTCGCTTGTCTGTTCTCATCTCCTACCGCCCTCCCTCCCCTCTTTATCATTGTTAAAGCTCTTGCACTATCTGAAATGTCACCAGGCCTAGTACGATAGTTAATTTGATATTCTTAATGTCTCAAGGCCTTGTAAGAATGTCATTGTATTTTCCCTTGCTCCCTCCCTTGCCTTGAAGTGCTTTGAAACACGTGTGTATAGGCGCTTTACAAATAAACAATCAATCATAACAAGGCGAATATCTTCACAAAACTCAAGGTAACACCGGTTACGATCATACAGAACTAGAATAAGCGTCTCACAATAGGCCAACAGTTTCATGCACATAGGACTGCATAACTTGTCACAGATGGCTTTAATAATTCACGAGAGCCACTAGAAAGTTCCAGGATTTCTATCCCCCCATCCCCTCTCCTGCACCTGTCTGAGCACCTGTATGATCTGAATGTACCATGCCTTGAAGATCGTCTACCTCTTTTTTCTTTGTCTCCCTTAATCAGACGTATTTGCTTTTATCTACACTGTTAAGTGTACTATATGCACGTGTGCCATGCACTTACTCTGCCTAGTGCAGTCTTGTATCATTCAGAAATTCAAGGGCTCTGAATGACTGTTGTTTTTCCCCTTGTTCCCTCCCTCCTTGAACACTTTGAAACACTTGCTTTGTGTATAGGCGCTTTACAAATAAACAATATCAATTGAAAATCTCAACAAAGTATATCACCTGGGTTGATTGTGCAGATTATTCAGCATACAAACAGGCTGCTAGTCCAACCAAGGTACTGACTGGAAACTCCCCAGTTAGTGCTACAGACTGGTAACCCCTACTGTCTATTGTCTATCTTCGACTAATGGTGGTTCCCATAGTGCAGGCTATCTAATTCCCATGCACTGCCTAGCTGGTCCCCACTGTCAATGAGGTTAGTTCTAATAGGGTGGTGTATGTTTGTGCTGTTTGATCTTCATCCCTCTATCCCCTTACTACTCTACTACTACCACTCTGTCTGCACTACTAATGCTCTCTTCTCCCCAACCTCAGTGTTAAACTCACTCGCACCTCCTTCCCACTTCTCTTATGCACCCCACTCTACTAGCCCCACTTTCTCCTAACACTCACTCGCTCTCTACTAACTACTACTACACCACCCCCCTACTCATATCTCCAACACTATCTCTATCCATCTTGTGCCTGGTCTCCTGGTCCATCTTCAGATTCCTATGTTGCCTTATTTGTCGCCATACTTTTCTCTCCCTCGTTGGAATCCAGTTCAGGTTTTGTGTGTTGTTCTGTGAAGGCATCTTGGAGTAAGACACAGACAATAGATTCTGAATTAATAATACAACTTTATTAACCTAAAAGTCAGGATGGAAAAAGGCCTATCTTGCCCTATACTGTGGTCGGATTTCCCTACCAAACCAAAACTAAGGAAAGTCCAAGAGTTCAACTAAGGAATCTGTGTCCAAAACCTGTACTTGCCCTCAGAACTAATCTATACAATAAATAAATAAACAATGATAAATAAATAGACTAATCTATACTAATCTTCCCTGGAAGGCCACCGAGCGGCCTGGAGCTCGTACCAAGCTGCAGGAGCAGCTGCAGACTCTGCATCCCTCATTGAAGGTAAGCCATAAGGCTTCACCACCCCCTCACAAGAACCCGCTCCACCGTTAAATCTCAAGAAAGATCCTTTCATCTAAGTGCAGCTCTCTGCATTATTTCTGTGCTAATGTTGGTGCAGTGCTTGATCATTGCCTAGTTGCGCTACTCCGACACCGACCATCTCCAGATTGGGCGCCCCTAGATACCTACGATGGCTAATACCCTACTAAGATGGCCTTTCTGTAGCTTGTCACCCTCAGGCTACAAGCAAGGCAGCGCTGATTGGTCATTCCCTTCTACTAGAACCAAACACGAAGTGCCGGCAGGCGTAGCCGGCCATCACAACTAAGGCCTGCAACCAAGGCTCGTATCCTGTCTGACCCGGAAGTCTATTCCATGGAAGGCCACCGAGTGAACTGGAGCTTGTACCGAGCTGCAGGAGCAGCTGCGGACCCTGCATTCCTCATTGAAGGTAAGCCATAAGGCTTCACCATCCCCTCACGAGCACACGCTCCGCCGTTACATCTCAAGAAAGATCCTTTCATCTAAGTGCAGCTCTCTGCATTAATTTCTGTACTAATGTTGGTGCAATACTTGATCAGCGACTAGTTGCGCTACTCTGACATCGACCATCTCCAAATTGGGCGCCTCTAGATACCTATGACGGCTGATACCCTACTAAGATGACTGCTGTGTACTTTCTGTAACTCGTCACCCTCAGGCTACAAGCAAGGCAGTGATGATTAGTCATTCCCTTCTACTAGAACAAATCATGACGTGCCAGCGAAGCCGGCCATCACAACTAAGGCCTGCAAACAAGGCTCGTATCCTGTCTGAATCTGTCCAACCCGAAACGGCACGTAGAGGCCCTGAGCTTAACATGCATCACACCTGGAGGTGCGCATACACTCCCGGCATCATTGGAACACATCCATCTATGCCCACGCACCTTTACAGTAATTATATTAGTTCCTGACCACTTTACCCAGTCTCGCCAGATCAGCTACAATGATCGAGTCTGCAACATTATCATTATTATTCATATCTCAGGACCTATACCATATGATGCACCTATGCCATTTTACGAATTCCAGAACCTTTAATCAGATACTATAACGTATTGCGATCGTCCTGACCTATTTGCACCTATGAACCTTTTTTTTTGCTGGCGCTGCGCCTTTCTAGTAATTTGTTAACCTCAATCGTGTTATTTTAACCAACCAGCAATTCCAGTGTTTTAATCTGGAAAACGCCTTTCACTAGCAATTTCTCACGTTGTCATTCCAGGGTTTAATACTGTTATCAAAATAGACACTGCTCTAATCACTGTTTGCCTCATTACACTGCAAGTGGTCTCTCATGCTCTACTTCTTTAAACCACATCATTACTAGCCAATCATACCATGCAGCCCGTTATGCGTGCCAGCGATGCATTGTTAGCTGATGTTGCAAATGTACACAACAAATGTTTTTTTTTTCCAGGCCCTGCCTCATTGCTTTTTAGACTAATGCCTCAGTTGTCCTTATAGACTTTTTGGGATTGCCTCAATAATTATCACAGCCTCTGCCACTACTTACCTAGGTGCCCTCTTATACCAGCCGTGTTGTCACTATATGGTCAGCACTGCGACTTACCCTATAACCTTATTTCTGCATGTATCACTTCTATGCAATCCCTGCAAATGATCAATGCTAATGAAGGTACATTACTAGATGTATGAATTGCCTAACAAGACTACATATTTTAGAAATCTGCCCAGAGCTTTACATCTTCAGGATACTGGTAAACGAATAGAGTCTCACTGTGACTGCATATAACTTAGCATGTATACCACAAATCCCCTGACTGTAAGTCATGTGTCTCTATTTATCCTAAGTCTCCTCTACACAATAAAGAGTGACTGTCGCCAGCTCGAAGAGACACAGCCCATTCACAACATGAATCCCTGCCTATCTAGAGAGATCAAACCAACCAAATTCCTGCCAATCTGAAACCTAACAATCCTCAACCAGAGATCAAACCAACTCCATTCCTCCAGAGACTCAAACTGCTTACTAGCACAGGCCTATCTACCTACCAAGTTAGTCAAACTAGCATAACATATATTCTTACTCCTAGTCAATGGATTAAATTATTTGCTAGCAAACCAACTGCCAATCAACCCTCCTTGGGGGACCTCAGAAATAACAGACTAGGCTCTAGACTACACAAACAACCTTCATCACAAAGACCTAGCTATACACCTACTAAATATGTAGTGCCAGCTGCCCTACCCCAAGATAAAGCATGTATATTACCCTGCCCTAAGAAAGCTGCACCAAAACACAACAGGGCTACACAATCTCTGCCTTTCACCTCCAACATCCCTCAGCTCACAAAATCCACTAAGGATCTAAAGGAAGTCCTTACATCCTCACCCCAGGACACAAACCACACCATCAAGGGGGCCTTTATCAATGCAAGATCCATCATTGCCCATGCCACAGATATAGCAGATATCCTCAACAAGGGAGATCTAGACTTCCTAGCTCTCTCAGAGACCTGGCTACATGCTGCCACAGGTCCTTCACCCCTCCTGGCCATTCCTGACTCTTATACTATTGCAAGAGCCGGTAGAGAATTAACCAAAGGTGGATGAGTTGCCTTCATTACCAAGGCTAGTCTAGCACTTAGAGTAACAACTTCACCCATGCTCAAATCATGCAAACTTCTATCAGTCAAGTTTGCGACCTCTAAAACAAGCTCCATTACCATCCATCTAATATACAGATCTCCGGGCCCCATTGGGTTCTTCGAGGAGGACATCATTGCCTTACTTTCTGACAGAACTAAACTATCTTCTCAAATATTAGCGTTAGGTGACTTTAACCTATGTTTCCAGGAACCTAATGACCACTCTGCTAAAATCATTGCTGACTCCTTTGCTGAAATATACTTCATGCAAAGAGTCACTCAACCTACCCATGCCAAAGGGAGAATTCCCGACTGGGTGGTTGACTTCAATTGCGAAACCTCTATTACAACGATAGAACCCAACCTGTGACAGATCATTCATTAATTTTTCTTTACCATCTGTGCCAATAGACCAGCTAACAAACTTGAAATAATGGCCCCACCTCTCCCCACCAGAAATAAACGAAACATCACTATGGACAAGTTATTGCCTCACTTGCTCCCAACCTTAAACCTATCTACTTCGCAAGACCCAGAAGAACTTTTAAATCTTTACAATAACACCATGACGCAAGCCTTAGACGCTATTGCCCCTGTTAAAATGAGAAATAGTAAACCTAAAGCACACCTCAACATTTGGTTCACCCCTCAGCTAAAAGCCCTTGCGTTAGAAAAAAGGAAATTAGAAAACAACTGGAAAAACCTACCATCAAAAGAAAACAAAGACAAGGTGACCAAAATGATCACCTACTACAAAGCACAGATAACCCGTACCAAACAAGAAACCTATAATGAAAGAATCCAATTTGCCAGTTCCAGTACAAAGGAACTATTTGCTATCCTTAGGGAACTAGAATCTCCCATTGCCCCTGACTTGTGCACAAAAAACAAAGAATGGTGCACTTGCACCCAAAATGCCCTGTCTAATAAAATTGCCACACTACAAAATAAAATCACTGCCAAAAGGCGCAACCTCCCTAACTAAGAGACATCCCAGAGACTGCAAAAAAGAAAAGCCCTCAACAATCTCCAAGAATTTAGATTTGCTCAAATTTCCACAGTCGAAGTCGAAAAAATCATTGCTTCTCTTAAACCATCGAGATGCCAAGGCAACCTTTGCCCTGCACAAATAGTCAAAGAAGCAGACAGAGACCTTGCCCCATTTATTACGAAATAAATAAACGCCTCCTTTAGAACATGCCAAGTACCAACCAATCTGAAGAACGCCTGGGTTCTGCCATTACTTAAGAAAGCCAATCAGGCTTAAGGCCTTTCCATGGAACGGAAACTGCCTTGATCTATTTACATTTTTTAGTTGATCAACTGAAAGATAATAGACAATGTGCCCTATTCCTCCTACTCGACCTCTCAGCCGCCTTCGATTTGGTGGACCATAACACACTGTGCGAACACCTATCTTCAGCAGCAAATTCCTCACAAGAAGCTGCTGACTGGATCAAATCCTTTCTCAGTAACAGATCGGTGAGAGTTTTTTCTCAATCGGATGCTGCAGACCCAATCCCCATCACATGCAGAGTACCACAAGTCTTGTGGGTTTCGCCGACCCTGTACAATGTATTTGCCAAGCCACTCTGAGACAAACTAGACCACCTGGGTGTCATCTGCACAAACTATGCAGATGACACCCAGATACTCATACCCCTATCAAGGAATTATGACACTGACACGCCTTACTCAACAAATTCTATCATCATTCAGGCATGGATGGCCACCCATAGCCTCTACCTAAATGATGAGAAGAAAGAAATCTTGATCTTAGGCACCCATACAAACCTTAACAAATTGGACGTCCAATACTCTGCATTCATCATTGACAGAAACATCATTAAAATTGCAAAGGATACCAAAACTCTTGGCTTCTACCTTGACGCAACCTTAAATCTTGGCAAACAAGTTAATGCGATGGCCTCGGCTACCTCTTACACATGCAAGCTTATACATGCATGCAAACCCTACCTTTCAACAAACGGCTGCATAATTCTAGAAAGCACGTTAATCTTGTCCAAACATGATTACTGCAACGCACTTTCTCCAGCATTGGATCTTTCTTGGATTCACATGCTGTGAATATTCCCCGTCGTCAGGCTGGGAACCTCGGTCATTTTGTTACTTAGTGTTTTCCTATGGAAAACCTTGACACTTCAGTGTCCTATCAACTTCCTTTTTGGGCATTTTAGCTACCACCAATAGGACGTAGGGTATAAATAGCCCCTCCCCTGCGGCTTCCCTTCAGATTTCAACCGTCTCCAAAGTGTTGGGATTACCTCGTGTTCATTGTAATTTCTACACGTGTTGGTGCGAGGGTGAAATTGTCTTCAGGAAAATCGTTGTTCTGGCCCTGTGCAGGCTGCAGAAAGTGTATAAGGGGGACGGGCATATGGACTGCCTTTATTGTCTCTACGACCATCATTCGGCCGAATCCTGTGAGATCTGTAAGGGGTTCTCCCAAAAGACGCTTAAGGACTGCAATCGGCGGTTGGTGTGTTGGCTGAATGAAGCTACCTACCCTTCCTCGGAGGGAGGCTTGGTGCGTAGCTTGGCATCGGAGAGGCGAGACCAGCCCATGCGGCAGATCATCGCCGGTTAGCATCAGCTGAGCCTCCAGCTAAAAAGTCCCGGCCTGTCCCAGTGGTCTGTGAGAGTGGTCGCGCCTCTTCAAGTAAACATCTATCTAAAGGGAAGTCTTCGACCAAGCATGATCGCTTGGACCAGTCACGAGGATTTGGAAGTAAACCTGAGAAGGAGCCTCAGGGGAAAGCCAAGAAAGACTCTTTGTTGAGACGCTCCTCTTCAGGGGACCATCACAAATCCTCCTCCAGTAGAGAGGCGTCAAAGCATTGGTCCAGTGGGACCAAGCAGGCGGGATCGCCTGAAATATCTGCTCCGCAAGCTGCAGTTCCTGCTACGTCGTCGTCGACTGGAGACAATTCTGTTATCAACTGCGATACCGTCGTCGACCGTGATGTCTACGGCTCCGGTAGGAGAAAGAGACCCGATACTGTCGTTGTCGAGCAACTTGTTACCGACGAGGGAAGTGTGGCGGGCTTCTGCGTTTGACTCTCGTCTACCAGACACTATGCTACAGCAGGAGACTGCATCGGAAGCGGAAGACGGATCCATCGGCCCTGGGCCTGCAGTGTGTTGGTCCAGCGTCATCGGTGGGTTAGGGGGCTGGTCCGCCCAGTGACCCTTTGGTGAACCCGCAGGCGATGCTATTGCTCCAGGTGCTGTCCATGTTACAATCTCTGTTGGACCAACTGGATTCTAGATTACCTCCTCTGCACGTAGCTCTGGTGGGGCCTACCATCGACGCTGCAGGTGTTCCTCTGCGGTCGACGGCTTTGGCTGAATTGCCTTCACCCCTACAGGTGCCCGAACGGCCACGTTCCCTCGCTGAGGAGGGTGAGATACCGGATTCCGAATCGGACAGTGGGCCTAGGGAGACCGTGTCTGCTGGCTCGTCATCGTCACAGTCGAGAGACCCGGCGTGGAATTCAGACGTCGAATTGGAACCACCTCGTAGTGCGGCGCAGCCTCCCTTCCCCCCCGACGATGTGGGGGCGTTTCATGCAATGATGGCTAAGGCATGTGCGGAGTTTGGGTTGGCTCCTGAGGAAGAACGGAAGGAGTGCTTCCTGTTTGACCACATGGGAGAGAGACAAAAAGCAGTGTTCTCCGTACCAATCCTGGGCCACGTGTGGCAGGAGGGCCTGCGTATGATGCAACACCCCTTCTCAGAACCAGCTATCAAAGGGAGGCTGGAGAAGAAGTTTAAGGCCCCGGAATCGGCACCGAAGTGCTTGGTTTCACAGCCAACTCCTGAGTCAGTGCTTTCAGCGGTGGCTAGCCGGAAAGCCAGGAGCCAGCACAAATGTACCAACCTTCCGGATAACAAGGCCAGGAGACAAGATGCCTTTGGTAAGAAGGTTCTGACCGTGGGAGCGACGATGGTGAAGGCAGACAATTCTCTAGCAATCATGGCTCACTACGATCGTGAGATGTGATATCGGTTGGTTCCTCTACCAACACCTACCGGAGGAACAGCGAAAAGTGGCTATGATGTTGGTATGCGAAGGGGAGGAAGCATCCAATCATAGTATAAACATTGTGGTGGACTTGGCGGAATCTGGTTTTAAACAGATCAACAACAGCGTAGTACTGCATCGACAAGCGTGGCTTAAGTGCACAGACTTTCGGCCAGAGGTGCACTACAAAGTGCTGGACATGCCATGCGAGGGCGAGCAGTTGTTTAAGGAGAAAATCTATGAGACCCTTACGGGTATGAAAGAGGACTCTGAGACTGCCAAGTCGTTAGAAGCCTTGCAGAGTGGGTGCTCGTTTCGTCCCTTCCATCCCTTTCGCGGGGCTTCGGGAAATACCCGATTTGCTGCCCCCAGAGATCGAGGCTACGGGCGATCTGGCTACTCCTCTCAGGGGTACAGGAAGTCGGCACAGTCGATGCAAAAAAGTAGAGACTTTCAGGTGTCCAGGAAAAGAGCGGGTCAGGCCTCTTCCTCCAGAGGGAGACAGGCTAAGCCGCAGCAATGACTATCATGGGGAAAGTCTGATGGGGGGCAGGGTGGCACTACACGTGGACGAGTGGTGCAAGATCACGACAGACCGTTGTGTCTTGGACACAGTGTGCATGGGCCACTCCCTGGAGTTCAAGTGCCCCCCTACCACCATTCCTCCGGTGTATACGATACCGCCCCACCTTCACATTCTTCAACAGGAGGTGTTACTTATGCTGCAGAAAGGAGCTATAGAATTTGTTCCAATAGCCGAGAGAGACCAGGGGGTTTATTCCCGGTACTTTGTGGTAAAGAAGCCCAATGACAAGTGGCGGCCCATACTAGATCTTCGGGCGTTGAACAAGACTCTGCAATGCCTGAAGTTCAAGATGCTCACGCTTCAGGAGGTCGTTCGGTCTGTACAACCGGGCGAGTATCTGGCCTTGTTGGATCTGCAGGACACATATTTTCATATCCCTATGCGTCGGCGACACCGCAAATTCCTGCGTTTTTTCGTGGGAGAAGATCACTACCAGTTTCGAGTGCTTCCTTTCGGATTAAAGTCATCCCCCAGGACGTTTACAAAATGTCTGCTGCCGGTGGCGGCCTGGCTCCGAAAAGAAGGTCATCATGTTTACCCATACCTAGACGACTGGCTGGTATGCGGTTCGTCACTGGGGGAGATGCAGGAAAGTCTTGGCGCTACCATGCAGCTGTTGCAACGGCTAGGCTTCGCCATCAACTTCGAGAAGTCCTTTATGTCGCCTTCCAAGGACTTGGTTTTTCGGGTAGCACAGTTTCAAACTCAGCTGGCGCTCGTGAGGCCCTCAGGCGAGAGGGTTTGGAAGCTCAAACAGAAAGCAGCAGAGTGGAAGATCGGTACAAGGGTGTCAGTCCGAACCTACATGTCACTTGTAGGAGCCATGGCGTCTTGCATCCCGTTGGGGAGAAACTGTTGTCTCTTCATGAGGCCGGTACAAGAATTCCTCGCCGACTGATGGACGCAGAGTCTTGGATTGTGGTCCGACAAGGTGGTGATAGACGGCGAGCTGGTGGAAGCGCTTCGATGGTGGCAGTGCTCGGCCAACTTGGTTCGGGGCATGCCATTGCTGGAACCGGAATTCCACTTCACAATAGTGACGGATGCCTCTCAGACAGGATGGGGAGCACATCTCGTAGACTCGCAGGTCCAGGCTCTGTGGTCTCGGGTGGAATCACATTTTCTTTTCACATCAATAT
Source organism: Ambystoma mexicanum (assembly GCF_040938575.1). NCBI lineage: Eukaryota > Metazoa > Chordata > Amphibia > Caudata > Ambystomatidae > Ambystoma > Ambystoma mexicanum. Next base: position 218,314,467 of record NC_090940.1, read on the forward strand.
GTTCTAACTGAGGGCAGTGCATTGGGCCCTAAAATAGTTTCTACTGCTCATACGCAGTTCGGTTTTGAGGGTGTTGATGGACAATACCACCACAATGTTTTACCTCAGGAAACAGGGGGGGCACGCATTCCAGAGTGCTGTCGAAAGGAGCACAGGACCTCTGGCATTGGTCTCTGTTGCACGACATTAGCATCGTGGCCTTTCATCTACCGGGAGTGTTGAATGTGAAGCAGATGCTCTCAGCAGAGAGGGGGCCAACTACACGAATGGCGGCTGAAGAAGCAGCAGGTGTCCATGCTCTTCCGAAGGTGGGGCCGTCTTTCAGTGGACCTCTTCACAACGAGGAAGAACAAGCAGTGCAAGGAGTTTGCCAGCAAGTGGCCTCATCCCGAGTCTCTAGGGGACACGTTCTCATTCCCGTGAACGGACAGGTTTGCTTACGCTTTTCCTCTGTTTCCACTCATTCGACAGACAATCCAACGGATTCAGAGATACACGTGTCATGTGATTCTGGTGACCCCATTCTTGGCCAGACAACCGTGGTTCTCGGATCTCCTTCATCTGTCTGTGGCAGAGCCTATTCGGTTGGCGGTGACGCCAGACCTGTTGTCTAAGAGCAAGGGCGCAGACTGGCACCACGATCCGGGATCTCTCAGCCTGACAGCCTGGCTCCTGACTTCTCCGCGTTTGGACTCCTAAAGCTTCCTAGTGACCGTCGGCGCATTCTAAGGGCAGCAAGAGCTCCTTCCCCGAATGCCTCTTATGCGGGTAAATGGAAAAGGTTTTGTGTGTGGTGTAAGGATCAACCCGGAGTGGAACCTTTGAAAATTTTGCCGGAGCAGGTTTTACCATATTTATTGCAGTTGCCGAAAAAGGGCATTGCAATTTCCTCTATAAAGGTACACTTGGCGGCAATCTCTAGATTCACTCGGAAACGGCATACAGCGCCTCTGTTTAGTGATCATCTTATCAAGCATTTCTTAAAGGGGCTGTTTTGGACTTTTCCGCCAGTCAAAAAGTTCCCTCCGGAGTGGAGCCTTAATGTGGTTCTGTCGGGTCTGATGAGACCTCAGTTTGAGCCAATGTCGTCGACTTCTTTGCAATTTTTGTCTTGGAAAGTGGCTTTTCTGGTGGCCATTACTACGGCTAGAAGAATATTGCAGTTGCCACCATGTGAATCCATGAAAGATCCAATGCTGGAGAAGCGAGTAGTTTCTTACCTGTAACTCCATTTCTCCAGCGTTGGTATCTTTCATGGATTCAAATGCGCCCTCCGTCCACCCCTGCAAACCTAAATCTGTTAAAATCTAAAGGGAAGCCGCGGGGTGCTATTTATACCCTACGTCCTATTGGTGGTAGCTAAAGCGCTCAAAAAGGACATTGATAGGACACTGAAGTGTCAAAGGTTTCCATAGGAAAACGCTAAATTAAAAAATGACCGAGGTTCCCAGCCTGACTGCGGGGAATATTCACAGCATGTGAATCCATGAAAGATACCAACGTTGGAGAAATGGAGTTACAGGTAAGAAACTACTCCCTTATGCAGGAGCAAACAAACATATCCTAAACAAACTTTACAAAATAATGCGCTTAGAGCTGCATTAAGTATCCCTAGGAGAGACCATGGGCCTCATTATGAGTTTGGAGGTAGCCATGCCGCTATTTGTGGCATGGCTGCCTCCAAACTCGGGTCCGGGTTCCTTCAATGAGGAATTACCGGGCCATTCCAACCTTGGAGGACCCAGTAATTCCTCATTCAATTGACCCATCCCCATTCCCATTTGAGCCCCCTTGGGCTCAATGGGAATGGGGAGGGAGCTAACAACGGGCCCGTTATTGGCTCCCTGGTCCTTTAGCGGCTCCCACTAAGGGAGCCTGGTAAAACCAGCCGCCCTTAGCGGGACCCGCTAAAGGACCTCGTAATGCAGCGGTAAGGGGTTAACGGCACCGGCGCCGTTAACCCCTTACCGCTGTCATGAGCACTGTTTCCAAGGAGTCAGGACAAGCCCAAAATCCCCGGAAGCAGGCTCACAACCCCCGCCCCTGGTCCCAACCGATCCCTATCGGGGCCCTCTGGACCATGTCCTGGCGCCGTTGGCGCCAGGCTCATAAGAATCACCAGTCCCGGCGCCAGAGGTGCCGGGCTCATACTTTGGTTAAAGGTGCTTGGGTGGACTTACCTGTAGCAGACCATGCTGCATACTCACCTTCACAAGTCCTGGCAAAATGAAGCCCCAGCCTTCTGCTGGGTGGGACTATTTTTTCCGAATCTGGAACTACTTTCTTACCTGGGTGGGGCTGGCATCACTCCTTGACTCTGGAACACAGGAACTCTTTTTCTCTTGGGCGAGGCTGAGGAGGAAGACTCCTAATCACCTCAACACTATTTAAACCACACCCGATTGGAAGAATGTGCTTCGCGTTATTCTGCATCTGCAGCAGGACGCTCACCAAGTCAGCTCCAGTCTTCTAGTGATATCTTCTGCTCCAGCCTGTGAAAACAAGTCAGATCTTCACTTACCATCCAGGGATCCAGTCTCCGGCTGCACCTGTCAGCAAAGGAACATCAGGTTAGCAAAAGGCAACGCTTTAGCAGCCGCGCTTACTTACCTGAAACCACGGCATTTTCCGAATCCCGCGGCCTTTACCTGCAAGACAAAGAACTGCGGTCAACGTTTTAGCAGCCGCGCTTACTTACCTGAACCCACGGCATCTTCCAAATCCCGCGGCTTCTACCTGCAAGACAAAGAACTCCGGTTAGTGCAGAAAAGGGGGGAATTGGACGCAATTATATTTTCACTTACCGGAACTGTGCGCTCCTCGCCATCTCCTCTTCTGCTGCATCTCCGCACCTGCAAATCAAGAAAAAGACATTAAGAGGTGCGAATAAACTTGTCAGCAAGCACATTACTTACGTGCTCCTCCATGTGCACGGACCTTCATACTTACGTGCTTCCGTATGCTCAGCATATAGCATTTCGGCACCTAAGAAATAAAGGCAAAGACTTCATTAAAAGGTGCTCTCGAACTTTCAAACCGACCAGCATCCGCTCGTGCAGAAACGACGGCATCGCTTCTTCAGCAGCTTTAAACCTCTGAGGCTACAAGAGACTTAAAGCAGTCCCAGTGAAGTAACTGGAACCCAGCGCCCCTGCATCAGTCGCAGGATGGAGAGCGCAGCATTTACATATCTAAGGTGAGAGCTCATTCAGACTTTGGGCCTCAGGGAAAAGAACGAATAAGGAGGAGAAGCTCAACCAACAACCAGCCATTAATCCCTTTTTCTTCCGCCTGCAGACACCTTACTCTACAAGTCAGGCATTCCATAAGAGGAGGTCCGGTCCAGAGAACCATCCGAGTCCTGCGCTTCTCAATTGAAGACACGGTAACTGTCCAGCCAGGATCTGCGCCTCCGTGGGAACCAGGTGAGCGTTGAAACCGCCAGCCTGGGAATGAGGCCCTATATCTCTGAATTTTGAAGGAACCATACATGGCTTTCTATTAAAAATAGGATTAACTTCAAACTGGTCGCTATTACGCATAAATGCCTCCGCATAGCTGCACCACCATACCTTAGCGAGAAAATCATCATAAAAACCTCTTCCTGACCAACAAGGTCCATCAATGCTTTCTGTGTTACTGTCCCGCGTTTCAACCTAAAAAGAGCTGGAGGGATCAGTTTCCCTGTTCAATCGGCCCTAGCCTGCAATGCTCTCCCCTTACATCTATGCACAGAGCAATCTTTCCAAAGCTTTAGATCCAACCCAAAAAATTGCTATTTGCGAATGACACTCTGGAATATCTAGATATCCAGAGCAGTGGAGTCTGCCCCCTCATCTTGTATGAATATGCACTTGTCTGTTGACCTGTTTTTATTATGTAATGCCGCCCTTTTCCATGTGATTTGTTCTTGCTTATAGCCCTTATGCATTCCCACCCCATTGTGTCACTCCCCTTTTGTATCCAAATTTGTATGTACTAAACTGTGATACTAAGCTGTCTTGTAATGCGCCCAGATACCCCACGGTGTGGTGCTCTTTATAAATAAATAAAACAAACAAACTGTGTAGAGATGTCAGCAACCAACAAAACAGTGTTCAACATAAAGTTCCTCAAGTTTAAAAACACAGTTCATGATGGTGTAGAACTAAGCAGTACTCGGGGTTCCCTTCCCCAAGTTTCAGTTAAAACACCAAATATAGTAAGTAGTTCAAACCTCAGGGTTCCTTTCCCCAAAATGCCCTTTCAATTAGATATTGATAGAATAGTGTTTCTCAGATTTTCTCAGATTTCTTTTTTTTTTCCAAAGTATTTTTATAGAAATTTCGATCAACTTGAAATTCATTGCATAATACACAGCAGCAGTAAATCATTAAACACCCGTTAATCAACACTTTGAAAATTCATTTTAACTGGATTACAATATTTCTAGAAATTCATCAACTCATCAACACGCTCAAGCAAGTCTGGTAAAACAGTTTAACATATTGTGATGCTTCAACACAAGGAGCCCAATTAAAATAAAATAAAAAAATTAAAAAAAATCACACACACAATCTAATTCACTGCTCTTCCAACCACATAAGGACTACTCGTATCCAGTCTTTATCAGGAATTAAGGAAAAATGTGACCAGTCCTGGCTAATGACACATATGTTCTTTTTCGGCTACGTGTTCCAAAAAACGGTCCCCAGGTGCGGGCGAACTTGGGCATCTTCTCTTCAATTGTAGCTGTAAGCTTTTCCATTCCAAGCAGTTCCCAAACCTTCACCCACCAATAGGCTATGTGAGGGCCCTCTACCTCTTTCCAGAAGCGGGCTCGTGTGAGGCGAGCTGCCATAAGTAGTTGAGTAATCAATTCAGCCCTAGGGCCCGACAGCGGATAAGACCCATCTTCTGGTGTATCGCCCATTAACATAGTTTGCGGATCCATAGGCAGTAGAGCCCCACATATGTCTCTAATTCTTGACCTAATTTCCAACCAGAAGGACTGTATGATAGGGCAGTGCCACCACAGGTGGCCCAGGTCCCCTCGCTCCCCAAATCCATGCCAACATGTGTCTGGGTAGTCTGGGTTCAGTGCCTGCAGTTTTTGCTGAGAGAAGTACCACTGAAAATAGAGTTTAAGAGCTCCTTCCTTTCTTGCCATACACCTTGAAGATCTGTGATCCCTACCCCAAATCCTCTGCCAGGATTCTTCAGGGATAGTGATCCCCAATTCCCTCTCCCATGCCAGCATATAGGGGAGCTTTTCGTCCTCTGGGACATTCTCTAGGAGATGGTAGCAAGTAGCTATTCTACGGGAGTGTTGACCTTCCACAGCTGTTAGCTCCAGGCCTGTGGGAGCTCTTGTGGCCAACCGTCTCGTATTCGGGTTAGTTATCCAATGACGGAGCTGCATATACCTAAATCTTTCCATTTCTGGTAGCTTAAATTTCTCTTTACATTGGTTGAAGGTCAGGGGCAAGTTATCTACATAAAGCTCTTGTAGTCTCAACGGTTTTACAATAGACCAAAGATGATATGAGTTGGGTTGAAGCCCTGGGGTGAAGGCTGGATTCTGCGTGATAGGAGAAAATGGGCCAAGGCCTGATTGGAAACCTCTCTGCATACAGGTCCTATCCCAGCATCGAAGCGTAGCTGCCGTTGTGGGGAGAAGGGAACCTCGATAGCTACGCGCCTCTCGTGGGAGAAACGGCAAGTGTCTCAGGGGGGCCCAAATAGTTAGCTGTTCAATATCATATCATAGGGGAGGCTCAACTGGATTAGTCCAGCTCAAGATGGCTGCTATTTGGGCTGCTCTGAAATACCGCGAAATGGAGGGAAGCTCTAGGCCACCTAGCAACTTATCACGCATTAATAGTTTACGCTGGATTCTTGGTGTTTTACGTTGCCATATAAAGTGGCCTATTTCTTTTTGCAGCTCGAGGAGATCTCGCTCTGGAATCAGTATTGGGAGGGCGTGGAACGTGTTTGGGAGCAGGACCATTTTTACCGCACTGATGCATCCAAGCCAAGATATCTCTTGTGAGAGCCATCTCTGCAGGGATTCCTTGGAATCTTTTAAGAGGTTGGGGATATTGGCCTTCAGGAGCCTCACATAAATTGGGATCAAGTTCACACCCAGGTATGTGATGTATGTGTTCTTCCAGTGGAAAGGATATGCACGCTGCAGGGCAGCCAGGGGATCAGGGGTTTCTGACAGGTTCAAGCCCATTGATTTAGCTGTGTTTATTGTAAACCCCGAAAACGAAGCAAATTGGGCAAGTAGGACCATGAGGGCAGGAAGGGAAGTTCTGGCCACTCTCAAAAAACAAAGCACATCGTCCAAATATAGTGCCACTTTATGACTCTGCCCTCCGATCTCGAACCCCTGAATCTTCGGGCAAAGATGAATCTGTTGGGCCAAGGGCTCCATCGCTAGTGCAAATACCAATGGAGACAGTGGGCAACCTTGCCTGGTTCCTTTACCCAGGGCTATCTGGGCCGACCACAGTGAGTTAACTCTTATTCGTGTAGAGGGGATTTGAAAATTTGACAGTATTAGTCTGGAGAACTTCGGACCAAAGCTGAAGCCCCTTAACACCAGATTCAAGTAGTCCCAAGACATAATATCAAATGCCCTATGGGCATCTAGGGATAATAATGAGAAGGGGCCCAGGATTGTGGGGGCCAGGGCCACCAGATCTATGGCTCGGCGGATATTATTGTAGATCATTTTGCAAAAAATACCTCCTGCATTTGGTGCATATATGGAGACTAGGGTGATTCTGCGCCCATCTAGCATGGCCACGACTAATAGAAACCTCCCCTCTTCATGTCGCACTACCTCCAATGCCTTAAGGGGAATGCCCTTGCGCACCAGGATGCCGACCCCTCGTTTTTTCCGGCCGCTGGAAGCAAAATATTTCGTGGGTTATAGCCTGTTGTTAAGCCAAAATTCATCATCAGGCTGCAGGTGGGTTTCTTGAAGAAATAGGAACCCAGTGTCTAGGGAGGTTAACCTATGAAACGGGGCGTTACGCTTCAGAGGGGAGTTTAAGCCATGTACATTAAGAGTGATGCAATTAACGTTCGGGGTCGCCATTCAGGATTCGCTCAGGCTTTTATGATCCATTTAATAAGAGTTTCATGCTCCTGAGAGGGCTCCCTAATTCGTTGTCTTTCCCCCCCCACACCCTCCCGGTTGTGTCCCCTGGATAACATGCATTGTATAATGGGAACAAGTATAACAATTTAATTCATGCCATTAGGCTGTTCATGGCATGGATTAAATAACTGTACACTTGTACTTTGTGGCAGAATTTTTTTTGTGTGTGGCGCAATTCGATTGTTATACTTGTTCTAATTTGCTTACACTGTGGATGCTGGGCAAGGCATTCACACACTAACAATTGACCACAGCCGCCTTAGAATTAAGTTGCAAGCGCTGGGATCTCTTGGATTTTTTGCCCAATTTCCCTTGCATTGTATAATGCCCAGCAGAGAAATACGGAGGGGGGGGGCCTGACAGAAGCTCCATCAGGACCTTTGCATTGCGATGTAGTTTACAAGACTTGTGCGGTGTGTGGGGCCGTAAAACAGGCTTATTGGTAAAGTAATGAAAAAAACAACAGACATAAAAAAACAATGGGTATAAGGTAACAAAAACAATGTAAATAAAGCCCATGCCGGGCTCGCTTTTCCAGCTAACATGAGCAAACCGTCATCCATAGTGGGCGACATCCACTCAGGTGCCCAAATACTCTATTGTACGAGAACTTCAATCACCGTAAATTTAACTTAGGAATTCGCATACAAAAAGCATGTCTCCTCAGGTTGCACACAAGCTCTGCAGACAAGTCAGAAATGAGGTCTCGCCATGGTCCCCCAGTTCAGTGGAGCTGTCATAGAGTGGAAGTGGGCAAGTGAAGAGCTTTGTCATCCATCTTGTTGCTTGTTGTAAAGCCAGGCATTGCCCGGGTTCAACTGGCACTGGGATTGTCCGCTTCCAACACCGAGGGGGTCTTTAATTCTCGCTGCTTATTCGCCTCTTTCGTGGGTTCCGCCTCTTGGTATGGGGGTGCACCCGGTCAAGGCCAACCTCAGGGTTTTCTCCGCTTGTCCTTTGGCGTAAGACTGAAAGGTGAATCCACTAGACCTGGGCGTGAGGCCCCTGGGCATCTAGGTTGTGTGGCTCTGACATTAGCTTGTTTGCTTCATCTTCCGAAGAGATTATGTAGTGCTGATTGTGAAGGTCAAAGATTAGCTTGCACAGGAATCCCCAGCGGTACCGAATCTTTTTAGCTTGCAGCCAGGCCGTCACCCTCTATAGCCGCCTCTGGTTTGCAAGTGTGTAAGGGAAGAGATCTTGGAAGAGCTGTATTGATGATCCCCAGAATTGTACTGAGGCCGATTTTCTAGCTGCTAGCATGATTTCTTCTTTCCGACGGAAGAAATGCACCCGGTAAGGACGTCCGGCAGCAGGTTTCTTCTTAGCTGGATTGAGGAGTATACCCGATGGGTCCTGTCCAATGTCAATACTTCGGAGGATGGGAGATCGAAGAGGGATTTAAACAGAGCTTCCACATATTCAGGAAGATCCTGATCCGGGATTTGCCGGGGGATGCCACGAAGGCGCACGTTATTCCTCCTTGACCTGTTTTCAAGGTCTGCCTGTTTGGCCTGGATATCTTCCAGCTGATCTTCAATGACCTCACCCTTTCCGAGAGAACTTTGCTATGGTGCTTCTGTTCACAGGCTAAATTTTCCAGCTCATTGAGCCGGGTCTCGCGCCCCCGAGGTGCGCCGTTAAGTCAGCTAGTGATCGAGCCAGAGAGTTTTTTGATGTTTTAATTTCCGCTTTGATTTCGTGGGTAATATCTTGTTTGAGGGCCTTTAGCATTTCTTCAAAGTCACTTTTGGAGAAGGCCATGTCTGAGTGCCAGGAGCACAACGGGGCCAGATGGATGTCAGCTGTGACTATGTGCGAGCAGGAGGAAGATGCCGGCTGTGGCGTTAAAGTGGCATTAAAAAGGCCTTCATGCTGTGCGTTTTCCGCTTCCCTGCAGTTCTAGGCATTGCCAATGGCTCCACCACAATTGCGTTAATGCGCCCTCGGCGCTGAGGCTTATGGTTAGTTCAATCTTGCAGGAAAAGGACGGGAAATCCCTCTGGGAATACAGCGATTATAAAATATACTCCCCTAGTTCAGATCCTTTGAGACCTACACAGTGGAAGTCGCGCGGCCGGTGACAGGCGTTTGGGATCTCTAATGCTGGTGCAGGCGGCCTTTTCCACCCAGGGTCCCCCTCCTCCAGCCCGCGAGAGGGAGATAATCCGGCCCAGTGAAATTGGAAGTGCTCTGCTAGTTCAGCACGTTTAGGGCAGTGGGGGGTCTCATTTCTCCAGAATTTGTATGTCTGCCGCGAGTGCACTGCAGTTATTGGGGCTCGTCCCTCCAACAGCATCCAGCAGACCCCCACCTACCGTTCATAGCACTATGATGTTCCAATGACCGGGGGCGCGGACCTCCACTCGCCATCCCCGCAATGTACAGAGGGTCGCTCACTGAGCCCGCCGGGGGGCCTGCGTCAGGGAAGCCACTTGAAACGAGGTATGCAGCGGTCGTCGAGCGGACCGTGATGTAGGGGCCTCAATGCGCAGCGTGTCCCCCGCAAGCATTCCAGGCTCCCTGTCTCCAGCGCTCACAATGCGGGCAGCCGCCTCCTACTCCTGGTCCTCTCTCCACCAGCCTGCAAGTGGGGGGTTGGTGAGGCCAAGCTGGCCCAGTGAAGCTCCGCTCTCCAGCGCACAAACCCGGGGGGGGGACAGGTCCGCTCTCCGAGGAGACGCGCAGGTCCGTCCTACACACCGCCCGAGCCGCCAGCCAGAGGGTCCCCGTCACATGTCCCCTCCAGGAAGTGTTGGCCTTCTTCTCGCTGTTCGGGCAGCCGGGCAAAGCTCCAGCCGACCTAAGGGTCCAGCTCACACATATTGGCGTGCACTGCCGTTTTCTTTCCAAGGCCGAGCTGACACACTCCGGGCTAGAACTTCAGGATCCAGGGCAAGTGGCACTGCATCTCCCCCTCCGCCGACGCTGTGTGTGTCTGGCGATCCGTGGGACGCATATCGGGTGATGAATCTCGTTTTAGTGCGTCAATTTCACATGCTTCGGGCACCTTACTGCGGAGCTCACAGCAAACACGGCCGCATAGCGTGCTGCCTAGCCATGCCCCCCTCAGATTTCTTAAAGTTCTGCGCCCCACTTGCGCCCTCTGCATATGGATACTCTTTGTACCAAAAAAATGTGTCTTGGCTGAAAACTCTAATCTTTTTTTTGTGCATGGTACAGGTAAGAGAGGTGTGCAGGCCCTTTTCATATTTTGGGGCACTTTTGCCCAGTGTGTTTGTTCCCCTGTCCCTCCAGGCTCTCCCACCCCTTCTGACCCGTTCTTATGATGTTTTCCCTCCTGACCCACCCCAGGCCTTGATGGGCTTAGTCTGCTGTGTCTGCCTCCACAAGGACTGAGACGGACATCCAGCCTCTCTCCATACCACTTTGGTCTCTGGTACAGGTAAGAGAGGAACCTAGGCTGTTTTTCATAGTTTGGAGCTCTTTTGCCCAGTGTGTTCGCCCCCCGGTCCCTTTGGGCTCCCCCACCCCTTCCGACCCGTTCTTCTAGTATTTTCCTTCCTTCCCTGCCTCCTGATCCTCCCCCCAGGTCCTGATTGGTCTACTCTGCTGTGTCTGCCTCCACAAGGGCAGAGACCAACATAAAGCCTCTCTGCATACCACTTTGATCCCTGGTACAGGTAAGAGAGGTGCCCAGGCCCTTTTTCATAGTTTGGAGCACTTTTGCCCATTGTATTTGTTCCCCCTCTCTATCCGGGCTCCCATCCCTGACCCCTTCTTCTGGTGTTTTCCTTCATCCCCCACCTCCTGACCCTCCCCGAGGCCCTGATTGGCCTATTCTGCTGTGTCTGCCTCCACAAGGGGTGAGACTGACATCAAGCCTCTCTCCATACCATTTCGGCCCCTGGTACCGGTAAGATAGGTGCCAAGGTCCTTTTTCATATTTTGGAGCACTTTTGCCCAGTGTATTTGTCCCCCTGTCGCTCCCGATCTGTTCTTTTGGTGTTTTCCTTCCTACCCCACACCAGGCCCTGGCCTAGTTTGGTGTGGCTGAATCCACGAGGGGTGAGTCTGACATCCAGCCTCTGGTCTTTGGTCCCTGGTACAGGTAAGAGAGGTGCCCAGGCCCTTTTTTCATATTTTGGAGCACTTTTGCCCAGTGTATTGGTCCCCCTGTCTGTCTGGGCTCTCCCCCCTGGCCCCTAACCCTGACCCGTTCTTCTAGTATTTTCCTTCATCCCCCACCACCTGACCCTCCCCCAGGACCTGATTGGCCTAGTCTGCTGTGTCTGCCTCCACAAGGGCAGAGACCAACATCAAGCCTCTCTCCATACCACTTTGGTCCCTGGTACAGGTAAGAGAGGTGCCCAGGCCCTTTTTCATAGTTTGGAGCACTTTTGCCCAGTGTATTTGTTCCCCCTCTCTATCTGGGCTCCCCCCGCCACCCACCCTGACCCCTTCTTCTGGTGTTTTCCTTCATCCCCCACCTCCTGACCCTCCCCCAGGCCCTGATTGGCTTAGTCTGCTGTGTCTGCCTCCACGAGCGCTGAGACTGACATCAAGTCTCTCTCCATACCATTTCGGTCCCTGGTACCGGCAAGATAGGTGCCAAGGCCCTTTTTCATATTTTGGAGCACTTGTGCCCAGTGTATTTGTCCCCCTGTCCCTCCCGATCCGTTCTTTTGGTGTTTTCCTTCCTACCCCACACCAGGCCCTGGCCTAGTTTGGTGTGTCTGCCTCCATGAGGGCTGAGACCGACATCCAGCCTCTGGTTGTTGGTCCCTGGTACAGGTAAGAGAGGTGCCCAGGCCCTTTTTTCATATTTTGGAGCACTTTTGCCCAGTGTATTGGTCCCCCTGTCCGTCTGGGCTCTCCCCCCCCCCGGCCCCTAACCCTGACCCGTTCTTCTAGTGTTTTCCTTCATTCCCCACCACCTGACCCTCCCCCAGGCCCTGATTGGTCTAGTCTGCTGTGTCTGCCTCCACAAGGGCAGAGACCAACATCGAGCCTCTCTCCATACCACTTTGGTCCCTGGTACAGGTAAGAGAGGTGCCCAGGCCCTTTTGAATAATTTTGGAGCACTATTGCCCAGTGTATTCGTCCCCCTGTCCCTCCAGGCCCCCCCACCCCTGAGCCATTCTTCTGGTGTTTTCCTTCCTCCCCTGCCTCCTGACCATCCACCAGGCCCTGATTGGCCTTGTCTGCTGTGTCTGCCTCCAGGAGGGCTTAGACCTACATCCGGCTTCTCTCAATACCACTTTGCTCCCTTGTACAGGTAAGAGAGGTGTAATACAAAAGAAGGTCCCTTGTGTTGTTCGGGGGATATGACCTGGTACACTGTGGCAACATCAATTGCCTAAATGGATTAAATCAGAGTACACACAAATCAATAATGTATAATTGTTTACTGATCGAGAAGAATTAACAAAGGAAATAAGTCCATATCAGGACACTTCAATTTTAAATCAAAAAGGCATTCAAATTTCATTCCAAAGACAAATTCTTGCACTACTTATGCAGATTTTTCTGTTTTAACAAATTCGATGAGTGCATATCAAGTACACTTAAATAACATTACATGGTAACATTCATGATTAAAAAACTCATGAGGACAGATCTCTCATTGGGGGAGAGTTCTGGGCTGAGACAAGATAGTGTGGCTCTGCATGTCTCCTCCGATTCGCTATGAAGCATTTCGGACAGTGGGCCCTTCATCAGGTAAGTGATCGGTGGTTATATTTTTTTTCTATGGATTAGATTAATAGTATGTAAGTAATGGTATTCATTCTGGGGGGACAAAATGTCTAGTATGGCCTGTGGACCTGATTGACTAACCTGAGGGTTTGCCGGTTGAACTGCCAATAAACCTTCACTGGCTAGGTAACCCTCGCCGTATCTGGTGACAAAATGTTTTGAACGTATTTAAGTTGTCAAAAAATGCAGACAATTATATACATTGAGCGGTCAAACATGGTACCAGTCTCTAGGAAAGGGAGTTGCCCAGGCCCTTTTTCATATTTTGGAGCACTTTTGGCCAGTGTATTCGTCCCTCTGCCCACCCATGCCGTTCTTCTGGCGTTTTCCTTCCTACCCCACCTCCTGACCCTCCCCATGTCCTGATTGGCCTAGTCTGCTATATCTGCTTCCACAGGGTTAGATCAACATCCAGCCTCTCTCCATACCACTTTGGTCCCTGGTACCGCTAAAAGAGGTGCCTATGCCTTTTTTCATATTTTGGAGCACTTTTGCCCAGTGTATTCGTCCCCCTGTCCCTACGCCACCCCCACTCCTTTTGACTCATTCTTCTGGTGTTTTCCTTCTTCATCTGCCTCCTGACCCTACCCCAGGCCCTGATTAGTCTAGTCTGCTGTGTCTGCCTCCACGAGGGCTTAGACCGAAATCCAGCCCCTCTCCATACCCCTTTGCTTACTAGTACAGGCAAGAGAGGTGCCCAGGCCCTTTTTCATATTTTGGAGCACTTTTTCCCAGTGTATCCGTCCCCCTGTCCCTCGGGGCTCCCCCCTCTCAACCTGTTCTTCTGGTGTTTTCCTTCCTCCCCTGCCTCCTGACCCTCCCGCAGGGCCTGATTGGCCTAGTCTGCTGTGTCTGCCTCCACAAGGGCTGAACCCGACATCCAGCCTCTCTCCATACCACTGTGGTCCCCAGTACAGGTAAGAGGGGCCCTTTTTCATATTTTGGAGCACTTTTTCCCAGTGTATTCGTTCCCCTGTCCCTCCGAGCTCGCCCCACCCCTGACCCGTTCTTCTGGCGTTTTCCTTCCTCCCCTGCCTCCTGCCCATCCCCCAGGCCCTGATTGGCCTAGTCTACTGTGTGTGCCTCCACAAGGGCTGAGACCGACATCAAGCCTCTCTCCATACCACTTCGGTCCCTGGTACAGTTAAGAGAGGTGCCCAGGCCCTTTTTCATATTTTGGAGCACTGTTGCCTAATGCATTTGTCCCCTTGTCCCTCCGGTCTTGATGGACAATGAACTAACACTTGAGCCACAAGTAAACGCTATAATCAAGAAATGTTTCTTCCTCCTACTCGCAGTAAAAAGGATCCCACCATTCCTCTCTTTCACCCACAAAACACTCACCCTCATCGCACTCATGTCCAGAGTAGACTACGCCAACAGCCCATACCTAGAAATGCCAGAACAACTATTAAAGAAACTTCAGCACATCCAAAAAGTTTGCGGCCAGACTCCTGCTCAAACTACCACGAAGAAAACACATGACCACAGCGCTGAAAATGCTACACTGGCTACCAATAAAACAGCGACTGTAGTTCTGTTCATAACTTTCAGAGCAATCCGTGGCCAAGGAGCAGAGTTCCTTAATGAGAAAATAACAGTCTACCATCCGACAAGACCACTCAGATCAAGCAATGGCATTCGCTTAGAAACTAAACCATACAATAAAAGAACATTCGGAGGATCATCTTTCTCTCACCTGGCAGCAATAACCTGGAATGACCTACCAAAAAACTTACGCAACACAAGGGATCATCTGGAATTCAGAAAACTGCTCAAAACTTGGATCTTTGCTCCAGAACCAGAAGGAAATGATTAGGAAACATATACAAAGCGGGAAACATGAATCCCAGGGAGTAACCCTTGACTCCTAACTTAATCTCCCCTAACTGGAGGGCAGGGGAGGACGCCCCAACCACTCATGTCTACACACAGCTAGTCCATTGAGGAAACTTAGGACTGCACACAGGATGGGCAGGGAGTGATCAGAAACCTCTAACCCAAATACTGCCAACCCCTTGGCCAGCGAACACGCCTGCATCAGCCAGACACACATACCATTAGAGTTATTCGGAGGAAACTGCTGATCCTAAACGTGCCTGCCAACTAGACGGACAAATGACAATACCAATTGCATAGGATAATCATAGATGTTGAGCGCAGAAACGCAAAGTTAAAGAGATAAAAAACCTGCTAACCCAACTCTGAAACCTCAACTTTCTCCATATACTTCTCATACAGAAACTCACCAAACCACCCCTCCGCACAGCAATCCGCACGTACTTCACCACATTGCAACAACAGACAGACAACATATAATTCAGCACAACAGCACACTGGGAAGTCACACCGACCCGAAAACCACACTTAAGCTCAGTGAAAGATACAAACTGAACTGAAGCTGCCAATAGGACATCAAAACTCTCACTCTCCTATTCCCAGTACACCCTACTAACCTACCTCCCCTTTTCAGATCCGCTAGAGCACCTGGGGACAACTCTGGTGGTGACAGTGCGTGGTACAAATACATTTAACATTAACATATTCCCTCTCATGTGTGGGATGTAGGACGTACATCCCAACATTCCCCCCTTTCGTTCCTTATGGAACAAATTCCCCCATCAACTCTTTATCTCTCAAGTCGTGTTTGTGTGCACAATCATATGTATCTTTTGGGATCCATATTTTGATTACGTTTCTCCAATCCCCCCTCCCCCCTGGCATAATCACAGGGGCTGCACCCTAAAAAACAGCAGCCCCCATCTCCTGTGCGATCTGTGTAGCACTCAAGATAATTTTTAGGATCTGGGGTGGTGTCCACGGGGTTCCTGGTGGGCCTATTAGATGATCTATGGGTACCATCTTGGGTATGACTTTATTTCAATCTCGTCTGTTTGTGTGTTCTCATGTTTCCAAGGAGAAGTGGCTTCTTCTACCTTTACTGCAAGTAATTCTATACCATCTCCACAGGGCACACCACAGGCTCTTATGACTTGATTAATGATCCAAATCAGGATAAGGAAAAACACATTTGGCAAAATTATTTGTTAGGCATTTGTCAACCAGTTTACCATCCATGAGAACTTTTGTGATGACAAGTCATTGTCTCTTTTAATTCCCCCCTTATCGTCCATTTTGACCTTTAAATTATGCAATGCTTTTATTGCAACAGTGAGGGACCCATTATCTTGTTTGTTTGGTGGAACCTAGGTACAGGAAGAACTCCCTATTTTTCTACAGACTCCTCCTTCCATGGCTGTGAGGAGATCTTGGACTATGCAATTTTTAAGTGCCATAATACGAATCGCCCTCAGTTCCTCTTATGGCTTTGAGTCTGTTCAATTGCGTTTGCCTGCTGGACCAGGTTGCAGCGTATTATCTGCAACCACTTTGCATTAGTAGCTGTTTGTATTCCAGGAGCTAGAAGTGAAGCGAAGAATGTCTCAGTATTAGTGAACAGTCTGCATTGAGTCAGGACGTTTTCTAGGGCTTTATCTGCTTCCTTGCTGAGATAATTAGACCTTATCCTGCAAGTCAAAGTTCTTGAGTCATTCTGTTTTAGCACTGCTAGTGGCACGGTAGGGGACTGGGGTTTCTTCTTGGGGATCGACAAATGCTCTGCATGGATTAAAAGTACTGGGGCATTCAGGTTCACGAGAAAGCCCACCCGTTCCGAAATCATGGTAGATGGAAGTAGGCATTGGATTCACGTTGTCATAGGAGATCCATGATAGTATCTGTGCCATGTAGAACTGGCATTGTCATCGTTCCATTGCATCCTTTGTTCTAACCCAGGGGCACATTTCCTTTGCCTCTGGAACAGAATGAAGATCGAGGGAGTATCTGTACTTTTACTGGTTGCTCATGTTGCTGCAAATTGGATAGTTTATTCACATATGATGCCCACACTTCTCAACATTTTCCATCTACATTTTTAATTATGTCTTCTTCGTACCCCAACAGTCCATTTGCTTTGAATACTGCTTTGCGCTTTACCCATTTCTTATTCCAGTGTGTTGCTTATTCTATACACACCTGGGGTTTATTCGTACATTTGTTGTAGTTTTGTCCCATTTGTCCTTCACAGTTGCTTCTGTCTACTTCTTTGAGCCTTATTCGAACTGTGCCCCCCTGGAATTGCCCTCGTAACTTGCAGAATACTAAATGTGCCTAGCACTGTAATTCTAACACTGGTATCTCTCTGGGAATTAAGAGTCTGGGTGTGCCCACTGCATGCGGGATAAGCCCCCACACAAAACATCAGTCATTGTACTGCGCTCTGGTGGTTGCTTTCACTGTATCATTATTCCCTTCAGAATGGTGTTCCTCTATTATTTTAGTTTTGATATTTTCTTCCTTTTGTATACTTCCTTTATGTCTGGTCACAACGTAACCTCTAATTTCTGTTACATTGGTTATTTCTATTAAATTCCTATTTCTAACTTCTACAGTCATTAGTTTCATCTGAGAATAGAAGAGAAGAAGAGAGAAAAACAAACAGCTCATTGAAACAGTTGTTTCATTCTGCTTGTTTCTGTGATTCGAGTCTCTAAAGTCTGAGTCGACCTCTCAACATGTGTTTGCCCGAATGGTCATACTCTCCTGAAATATGATTTCATAGTCTTTTGTACTCCACTTTGGCTGAGGGCCCCAGTGCTTGCTTCTTGTTGGAGCTCTGTTGCTGTGCTGGTGTCTTTTTTTTTAATGTCTGAGATGTGTAGCCACGTCTTGGGATTCTTTAGTTTTACGACGGTAAGAGTAGCCTGGATGTTTTCATAGGGTCCCACGAACTTGGGCTGGTGCCATTTGCAATTGTGCTGTGGTGTATAGACTGTCTCCGGGGCATAGTTGTGTTGACAGTGTAACTTTGATGTCCCTCAAGTTTGTTGGGACCTGTTGCTGTGTCTTTAAAATTACCTGATAACAAGTTCCTATGGTGTACATTGAATTCTTACCCAAGAATATCTGCGCTCCTATGAGCGTCTGTTAGTGTTCGAGTTGGAGCGACCGGCGTGTGTATCCGTCTACCTGTTACCACCTCATGCAGCGACAAGTGGTGGTCTTTGCTTGACTGGTTGTGCAAACTGAACACGGCTAGGGGCAAGTAATAGAGCTAGCTGTTTTTCAGCATGGTACACATTTTGGCCAGTTTGTTTGTCAGCAGGCCATTTAACCTTTCAACCTATCCGTTGGCTTGTGGATGGTGAGCTGTGCATAGCTTGTGTGTTATGCCTAGTAATTTTATATCTCATTGAAGAATTAATTTGCAAAATGAGGACTGTTGTCGGACCTCAGGACATTGCATATCCCCCACCTTGGAAAGATCTCACCAGAAATGTGACTGCAGATTTTGCATCTGCGTTTACACAAGGACCCGCCTCAATCCAATGGGAAAATGGGCATACAACCAAAATCATAAACCTATATATACTGCACCTGTTCACCATGTCGATAAAGTCAACATGGAGCTCTTTGAAAGGTCATGTTTTGGGGAGCAATGTTGCCCATATGGTCTTCATGGTGTGGAACATATAAAGTTATTGGGAAGCTCATGGTACTTGTGGCACATTTCTGAATTGCAAATGCGGCGGCTGCTAAGTCTTGTTCACATTAGAAATGACCCTGCATGACTGGGTCTAAAAGTCCACTGTAAGATGCTAGGGGATTGTGTTTCTGAGATGATTTCTGTGTGAGTACTGCTGTCATCACCTGTCCATTTGCATGTGAAAACAGATAAAAATGTTTGTTGTAATCTGGTGTTGCTAACACTGGGGCATTGCTGATGGCCATCATTAGGCCATCGAAGCACTCTGTCATCTCGTCTGTCCATTGAAGGGGCTCTTTCTTTTTCTGGGCCTCTTTGAGTGCTTGCAGTAAGGGTCTGACGTATGTCGAATAGTAAAAAATCCATGTCCTACAATAATTGCATAGCCCTAAGAACTCCTACATTTCTTTCACTGTCTTGGGTTGTGGTGTGTTTCTATGCTGTTGTCTCTGGTAACTCTTCTCCCTGCTGCTGAGAGTATCTACCCTAGGTACACTACTTCCCTTTGGCAGCATTGTAATGTCTCTTTGTCAACTTTGTATCCTTTGTCTGTGAGGTGTTACAGGAGCTTGATAGTGACTTCTCTGCACTGTTTTTCTGTGGTGCTGCATACTGTGATGAATCCAGCAGAGTCATCACTGATGCCCAGCCTAAAGTCTCCTCCCATGTGGCCATGGGAAGACAGTTGCTCGACTTCCCACTCTTTGTTAAACAGCGCTGCCCCCACGCCTCATCTAGAGATGTTAAAACTTCAATAACCACAATTACTACTGCTGTGACATCACCACTTCCCCTTATAGATGCCCTCTTCTATTTCTACTAAATATCAAAACGTACACAGAGTTTACCACGTGGTTCACTCCTCACGCACTCTTCTTTTGCACATATACTCCCTCTCTCTGTCGTTGTTTTTACGCCAGGTGCCCCTCATTCTCTATGCTCTACCGAGGTCCTCCGGTGCTGTCTATCCCATCAAGAAGGCCTGAACACCTGCGGTCGGTGCCACCGCATTCAGTGATCAGTCAAGCCTAAGGATAACTCTGGCGCTTGCTGGCCTCCTTATGGCGCATGCTGTTTCTGCTCCCTGCAGGCAGGCGCTATGTACCCAAGGAATGCGGCAGAGGGGATTTCGGGCCAGAGAATCCTTAGGATCATGAATCGGGGTCAGCAAATGTAGGGTAAGACCAAAATATCAACAATAAAAGTAATCCAAATGAATCAAATAAGTGCACAGGAGCAAGAAAAACACATTACATGCAACCGCGATCAGGAATAATTGAAATATCATTCAATGAGAAATACAAAATGGTGGTGTTTTATAGTAGAAAGTAGAGTGACATCGCAAAACATTGTTTCACAATACTTTGAAAATACAGTTTGCGGATTGGTCATTCAAGATTGCGAATCTATACAATGCATAGCCCTATTGGCTTATCCTACCCCTTGTGACCGTTCTCTTAGAAACATCATAATAATGATTTCATGGTGGTACCGCATAGTTTCCCAGATTTATGATTGGATGGCCCATGTTTTATTGTGTTTCATTTCATCCTCAGTGTTCAATTGGTGGAGCTCTATTGGCCTTCCTGGCATGGGCTGCTTTGGTCACTGTTGACCGATGAAATTGTGTGGTGCGAATAGTGTGTGATCAATTGTAGTTTTTACATCCTATTCCCATGAGAATTGAACGTTGGCACCATCTTACCATTCTCAACTTTCGAACTGCGTCAACAGACAGCATATTATTGCAACTTCTGATTTGAAACATGTATCTTCTGCATTTCCTTTCCCATGGTTTGTGTGCATGACCTCATGTGATGCTCTTAGGCCCTTTGCTCTGAGGCCATGCACCTCTTTCAATTATGTGTCTCTAGCTCTATATGGACATGTGATCTGGTGGGTGAAATATTTTCTGTAATTCATTGATGTGCCCTAATCAATGTATTATCTTTATTGCATCTTCTGTGTTGAGCTTTGGCCTTTGAACCTACCTTAGTTCTGTGAACTGAGTTCTCCCTGGGCTATGGGCTTACGTTGTCCATTGTATGTGTCTCTATTCCAAGGTGGATGTTTTCCTACAGGGTGCAATGTGCTTCTTCTGTTACAATGGCTCTATCAAGTACATATCTCTGCACTTAGTCTTGTTCTCACCAGGGCTGTGACCTTGTGTTTGTTTGTTAGGTTTGAGAACATGGCAACCCCTTTATTAGTTATATGTTTCACTTGTTGAATGTGTGGGACCGGATTGAGCTTTCTCCCTCACAGCCAATCCCTGCATGGGATTCTACCCCTTCCCCTCATAGACCCTGCTTCTAGCAGTATCTAATTAGGTCATGTTGCCTTGTGGTCTGTCTGGGCAAGGGTTTCACCTCCTACTTCTTAACCAATCACTGTGAAATTTTACACCATGCTCAAGACTGGTGACCATGCCAACACATTCCTCATGCTCTGTCTCAATGACTGCCTTTTGCTGTGTAAAACTATCTCTAATGTGTTGAGGTCTGTCATTCAATCGGCCCATGTACTGTCTTCTTTCTTGAGGCCTACTAAGTTTTAGATACCTATGAAGCATTAACGCATGCATATGTGTGTGTGTGTGTTTGTTATATTCTCTATCCCTTAGTGTTGCTACTACACACTCATAACTAACTGATGTGTTTCTCGTTTCTTCTAGTCTGTGCTAATGTGTGTATATTTGGTTAGGGCTAACCTCTGTCTCTATGTTATTCTATCAATTCCATTCCTTGCAAGTCTTATAGCCTACCTATAAATGTACCTATCTATATGCATGAGGTTCTGCTAGCTGCTACCTAGGTCATGTCACACAGTGAACTATCCCTACTGCTGTTGTGTCATGTTCATTGCTCTACTCTATTAATGCTTGCTCTATATAATAATTGCTTACTCTATCACCTATTGCCCACCCTGTCTCTTGGGCCTACTCGCTTGCATCTACATCTGTGTTTGTCGAGTTGGCACTTGGCTTTTCATGGCCGATTAATAATGTCTGTTGTCTGTGTGCATCCAAGCTCAGAATGCATGTGTGTGATGCTATTCCCCATTTAGCTCTCAGTGAAGGGATATGGTGAGAATAACAGGGTAATGTGCTGGCGACCTGGACCTTTAGTTTTGGATGTGCGTTCTGCTGCGTGCTTTATGGGTTTTCTTAGTTTATATTTCCTCATGTGTGGGATGTAGGACGTTCATCCCAACAGTTTTAATTTTTTTTATGGTTAATTACAATGTGTATGCAGCATGCGTGTTTAAAAACTCACCTGTCATGTTAAAACTCAACAGGGTGGATTATGAAAGGATTAAGGAAATTGGCCCAGACCGAGCAGCTTCCGAATGGCTCCTAAGGTGTGGCGCACAAGTTCGTTACCAAGGATTTGATAGATGGCAGAATGACTACAATGGTCTCCCAACAGGACCGCTGGGAAAATACAAGATTCAAGCCATTGATGCCACCGAATCCTGCATCATGCATCAAGGCTTCGACTACTTAGGTAAACAAATGACAGAATAATGTCAATTTTACAATGAAGTAAGGTTCGGAGGAAATTTCACACAAGTGAAACATTTTAATGTTTGATATAAGATATGTTCTGCCTCGAAATAAAATAAAAAAAATACCTGCACTGTGATGCTTTGTTTTTTGTAATATTCCCCCTAAACCAAAGCCTGTTCATAATGCATGCAAGCCTTCCATCCCTTTTTTGTTTTTAAATTATATATTTGCAGGTTTTATACCAGAAGTAGCACTATATTAGAACATTAAATAAAGAGAAAAGAATAGGGAGTGCTTGAGTGCTCACACCAATAACATACAAAGTGACATCATTCGGCCAAAACATAGTCACATTGCCCTGGAACAGAGATTTTCACCTCAAGAAAGCACCCGTCTTGCACCTAATTTTTTCATGTTCCGAAAGGAGCCTTTTGATCTTTTAGCAATTGCATGTCCTGTGATAATTTATAGATGCAAAGCATAGTTGTTAATTATTATTGCTGCTTTTACTTCTTATCCCCAGTATTATCCATTTTGCAGATTGAATAACGAGTCTCCCAGTGAGTGGACTTCATTTCTAAAGATTGTATTGCAAAAATATTACTAGACATTCAAAAACATGTGTCAATGCTCCACCCCCATTTATCCACGTTTAGAGCATGTTTAAGTATATTTGAATTCATCTGTTGAGTTTCATAGAAGAGATAAGCAAGTCATACATTTTATAAATTGCCTTTTGTTTGGCAGCAATGGTTTCAATATGCATTGCTCGGATAGATTCCCAAAATGCCTGTATGGACATTTTTTCACCTTACATCCTTGACAAGGTTTGCAAACAAATTTAATAAATAGATGATTATCGCTTTCCAATTTGATTCTTTCTATTGATAGAAAAAGTTTTCAAAAATACACTTCATTCAGAGAGGTATTGTTTATGTCCATTGTTTTGTAACATACTCTCGTATCTGAAAATATTTAAGAGTTTATCTTGGGAATGCAGAATTCAGATTCTATGCTAGAGCATTAATTTTGCCCATTATCTGTTGTTGATGGCCATGATATCTAAGGCCTTCCATGTGCCAATATTAGAACCCTGCTGTTCTTCGGCTTCAATTTATGTCAGACCAGATCTGTATTAGATCTTTTAAGACTGTTTTAAAAGAAGATATTTGCAAGTGTTACATTTTAGAAGAAAATCCTGTTTATGTTACTCTTCCAACTCTCTCAAAATTAATAATAGCACAGAACTTGTTAATCAGATTCCCTGTGATATTGCTGTAAGCGGCCCAGAAGTATCATCAGAGGTTCAGGAGAACCCACTCTCATTACTTTCCTAAAAGCCTTTGTGGGTTGTTGTGTGCTTTCAAATAAAACAGGAGCAAGCCAATTCAGTTTGAAAAATAAATGCTAGTATGTGTATTGGCAGACCTCCTAAAAAGGAAAACAAATTTGAGTAAAATAATTATTGTAATGATATCCCAATATTCAATCAATGGTATTGAAAGCGAGGTCCACTGTTTTAAAAACCTGTTTTAAGTAGTTTACATGGGTAAAGATTTAAAATTGCAAGCTACTAGCCAATCATAAAAAGTCTCTCGCACAACAGTTCTCCACATACACAGAGGAAATGATTTCTTATTATCCACGAGTCCTTTTTCACTAACCAGAGGCTAGTAGCGAGTGCACAGTTTGAGTCTTTGTTTATGAGGATTCAAGTCAAACATATTTTGTGTTTTTTTTTATTATTGCCAGTGGAGGATGAGTGTGTTCCCGTCTGTG
The DNA here is from genome assembly GCF_040938575.1 of Ambystoma mexicanum. NCBI lineage: Eukaryota > Metazoa > Chordata > Amphibia > Caudata > Ambystomatidae > Ambystoma > Ambystoma mexicanum. The sequence continues at coordinate 218,338,167 of NC_090940.1, forward strand.
CATCACTTGAAATAATCTGTTCCTTTTTCATTTAGATTCAATTTATTGCATGAAAATCCATGCTTTTGTATGGCTATTTACTAAATATCTTGAATATCCTGTTGGATCTGCCTGTTACTTTGGTAGTATTCAGTAAAAAAATGTATACACAATGCACTCCAATCCAATGTCTAACAAAAAGGGATAACGTTATTTGGGTGCAGGGGGGTAATCCCTGTCCTGACATGTGTACAGAATAGCAATATAACAAAGATTGGTCTCCAACTCAATAGAGACACTCATCCCCTGGACACCTTTTTCCTGTATAAACAGGCAGTATTCTAAATAGAAATTTCTTTCAATATAGCATGCCTTTCTGAATATTTCTGCTCCAACAATACAGTATAGAGTGATTTTATTACATAGAATAATTGGGCGAAAAAAGATACAGTATATAGTGTACGTTTGGTACTGAATATGAGGCTAGTATACATATTTTTTATATTTTCTATTGGAAGAGCGGCAGACAAAAGTAAAATGAAAATGAAAAATAAAGAAAAGTGGCTGTTTCAATGCACAGTGGCCATTCCCGGGGTGTGTGTACTGTGGCCATGTTTATCTCTTCTTCTTTTTGCGAGCAGTGCCAGCTTGTTTGGTGGTGACGCGGGGCAGGGGCTACAGGCTCGTCTTTCGTTGGTGTCGATGTCTGGCCACTCCTGGTCTCTTCTGTTCCACCTTTCGTCACTTGAGGAGCCTCAGCGAGTGCGGCAGCTGCTGCTCGCTCCACCTCTTCCTCTGCCTGCTTGGCCTGCTCGGCCTCTGCTTTCTTCAAAGCTCGAATCGCTGCTTCTTCCTCTGCCTTGAGGGTCTGTTGCCTCTCAATCGCAGCCAGACGCTCTCTACTCCTCAGGATCTCTTCTTTTACATGTTCTGCTTGTTCATGGGCAGGGAAGAACACCTTGATGAAAAATATGTAGATCTGGCTGAGCCACAAAGCAAACTTGCACCAATTATGCACAAGGCAATAGGTGAATGTACCACATACGTCACCCAATTGTTATTGAAGACACTAGTACCAATATGTCCCCTGATTTTGAACAAAGCGATATTAGAAATACTAAAGTAAAGGCACAAATTCCAAAATATCCTCACCACCAAGTGCTTCACCACCAAGTGCTTAAACAGTACCCTAGAACCTACTTCATACCTTACAGGAAACTTCCAAAAAGTAAATGCCTGTAGTAATCACGTATCCGTGAAAGTACTTCACATTGAAGAGAAAAATAAGAATTTGAAAGAAGTATAGACGCCATGCCACAAAAGAACAAAGAAAGTGCCAGTAACCTGCCCGTGATTGAAGTGAGTGTTCTAATGTACCTTATCTGCATACTGTTGATCGTCAATCGGCTGCAAAAGAAACTTTGTTGTAAATCATGTCCATAGATGTAATAATGCGAGCATATAATGTAACGTAGCCCCCAACTGTAATCACCAAAAGTGCAAAAGTAAAAGAATTGCCCTGTACCAACTGATAATCTCCAACAACTGACAAAACGCTGAAAAAGCGTACCTGTCAGAAACTTTACAGAGAGGTTATTATATTAAGATATTCTGTCACATCTTGGCGTTCCCTAACGTGCTCACGTAGTCAGCTAATTACAGCTGTACATTGATGCACAGAGCCTAAAGCTTCTTCACTGAAAACTGAGAAAGGACTAATTTAAAACAACATTGAATGCAAAAGGTTTTCGGGCCATTGAGTAGGCATTACGACAAACTGAATATGTCCAATGGAATAAACAATTCATTCTGGAGCTCTTAAGCATTATCCTGTATAATAGCTAGTTTAGATTTGAATCTACTTTCTACCTTCAATCTGCTGGTATCTCAATGGGCGCATTGATGGCACCAGCATATGCTATTATTTTCATTTAAAACAACATTGAACGCAAAACAAATTCAATGAAAAAGGAAGAAAGAACATTCATCCAAGATCGCATATTTAGTGCAAACTTTCATAGGTACAGAAAATAGTGTTTGTAGCATTGTTCTGCAAAACATCACTTGATGGCCCAATGTCTCAAGTTAAACAATCAATCAGTTATTTCTAAATTGAATCATGTAGTAACAGAATATTTTCAACTCGCATATATATGATATTTTCACCAGAATGGTTCAAACGAAAATACTTTTCTAACAGTTCACAACTCCAGAAATGTTCCAAGAAGTCAAGCAATTTGACAGAAAATAGATAATCACATGTTCTCAATCCAGGTTGAGACATAGTAAAACATTTCCAAGATGAACATTGTTATAAAGGGATCATAGACCTGACTTGTATATAATTGGGTGAACATCTTGTGTTATTTAGCCCAGGTCACAGCATTACAACACATAAGGAAGATACATATGATAAAAATGGCATCCTTCATTCATTTTCTTTGTTTCAATGTATGTCTTATTCCTGATTCCTCCTTCTACATACCAAACCATAATATTGCAGACAAAGTGGACAAATTAATTCCTATCGTATCACAGTTCTACTGAAGCTTCAATTAGCTAGTCATTTTATTACAAAATAAATTATATCATTTACATGATAGTTTATTTGAGCAATGTCATTATATAAGAATAGGAGAATGGAGAGTAACTGGTAATCTAAATACGGCTTTGTTTCAGGCAAATAGCCAATTCTTCACTGTCATATTAATGCTCTAGAAAATTAAAGGAGCATCTTTCTTAAGGAGGTAAGGACCTCTCTGATTAACTGTCTATGTGGTCTGGTGGTGGTACAACCAATGGATTAGTGTGTAGTTAGGCTGTGTCTAATATATTTAGGATAACAGGGACCGACTGATGAGTATGAATATCGATTTGTTTCAGGTATCAAGCTTTTTTGTTCTTGTTAACGTCCATGCTCTGGAGCTTGAGGAGCATTCCACTTAGGAGGCAAGGACCTCACCATTGAAATTTAGGTGGCCAGGTTGTGGTGAATGTATGTGGTGTTGTACAATTAGGCAAAAGGAGGCATCTATCCATTAAGTATATGCAATTTCGGTTTCACAGGTAAAACATTATTTCTTCTAAAAAGAATAGGATATTAATCCGGTTTATAAGGAATGTTCACGTTGGGAGGTAAGACGGAATGCTACCTTATTTGGGTGTTTCATGGTGGTGGACTCATTTATTTTAGTAGGGTTTTGCAACAAATCCACTAATCTAAACCATTTTAGGTGATCATCATCAACAAGATTGTATAGGAAGATAGTCATACATGGAGAAATCCAATAGAGAGAGCATTTGAAGTATATTAGATTGTTATCATGCAAATAAGGTAAAACTCTTTTATGGAGTATCCCTAATCACAATTATTCACTATGGGTTGACCTTTCAACCTATGAATATGTATTGTTTAGGACATGGTGTCCATCAGGAACTTGAGCATCCAGTAGGATTTTGTAAACAAAAAGACAAATTAGGTCCCTTTTCAATCATTGGAAATGGTAATTATGCCAGCCTTTGTCCTACTAAATACAAACTCGAATTAATGACAGTAGAAGTGTATAATTGGCCTAACTTAGAGTTTTGGATTGGTACCCACAATTAGAGACTATAGGGTGAAATTGACTAGCATTGGCGATAGTCTTTTATTTTGTTTTTTTATTTCGTTTTGTGGGGTGTTACCCTGGTGGTGGACACAGGACACTGGTGGTGGAAACAGACACAAGCACAATGGGGTGCCTGGGTGTCAAGTAAGGATAATAGATTTGTGTATTTGTAATGCGGATACTGTAATGTCAGTTGAGCCTTTCTGTATGCTTTCTCCCTTTTTCCTTTAATCCTTGCTGGGAATTACAATTGATTTGCTCTTTCTAAACAATTATGGATGTACCTGTACATATAGATCTCAAGTGCCAAATCTTTTGGTAATGTATAATTTGTGACAGTTTATGGTGTTGGTTTATGGTGTTATATTATGGTTGTGACATCAATGGCATAAATTGGTGTTTGATCAATGGTATAAAAACCCTGAAGAAGACCTTTTTGTATAGGTCGAAACACATGTAGGCAGCAAACCAGTAAAAAAGAATATGTACCAAGAGAATGCTGAGCATTGTTTCTTTGTTGAACTGTGTGCCTAAATACTAGCAAAGAATAAGAGCATTGCTCAGTTGTTCTGTAAGATAATTTGGGTGTAGCATAATTGGTCTATAACCTTCAGTATTCTACAATATTATGACCTAGGGCTGATGTCCTTCATTTTGGCCAGTGCATGCTGATCACCCATGTTTTTCTGAATCAATAATCATTGCTTAAAAATGTAAATTGAACAAATAATAAGGTATACAGCTCAATGAGGTGTTAGCCCATTTCTTTTTGAATTGTCTTTAAGCCAAGCCCTTGGGTTCTGGGTGCTAATGTTGGCAGCAGTCTTTAAATCTGGGGCTGGTCCATCTTGTTACTGGCCCATCTCTCTGCTGGATGCAGCAGCTAAGCTATTTGGAAGACTGATTTATATGCAAGCCCTTGACTGGGCGAAATAATTCTACCCCTTAGCTGATATCCAATATGCTTTGAGGGTGGGAATTGGCACTAACGAACAATCCCTGAATCATCATCTTCTCTTAACTAATAAGTTAGTGAAGGTCCATGGTTTGCCTTTGTACCTAGCTTTCATGGATTTGTCATCAGTGTATGACTACTGTGGATAGGGTGCAAGTGTACTCGGGGGTCCACCGCTCATACCATGAAAAACACATACTCAAAAGGAGCACACAGCAGGCAAGAAGCAATGCTGTTCATTAAAGCCGGGAAAGCACAAATCAACCAGTGGAAGAAATACGATTTGAAAAGAGCTGGCATCGGAATGCTCTGTGGTCATTAGTTTCATACATTAAACATAATAGTTGGAACTCATGTATACAATTGCATTTTGGCATGTTCTCATCCTCAACGTTTTCCCAGACATTTCATTGGCTTCTTGTACGTCATATCCTTGGTGCTAAACATACATTAGTGAAATGCGATTGAACCACACAGTTCAATGCTATCCCAACTCATCACTTCCCCATGAAGCGCCACATCATTTCTCAGGCCCCCCCGGAACAATTAGTCATTAAAAAAATAATTTTAATAAGTCTCGCCGGAACTTTAATACACTGCCATTGGTCAGCACCATTAAGGATGGAACATGGGACCACCCTGCTTCTGGTGAGAAAGGAGACAGGAGAAAGGAGACATTCACAAAGTACCTGCCGGATTGCACCCTTTACAAGTCCAGTGGTGGATACTCTGAAGGCTGGCCCCCACCCGGGATCACAGTCACTTACCATCTGATTGGTTCTCCCAGGAACGCCACTGTCTCCGGTTTCCCTTTCCCACAGCCACCTGCCGATGGGAACAGGAGACCATGTGATTGGTACACTGGCTCAGGTCCACTTCCCCTCTATCGCATGTGGCTGCTAGATTAACAGACCGCCCTGTAACTGCGTCACCTTGTGCTGTTCTAGCTGCTTCGGTTCGCCTGTGACAAGCAACTTGTGCTCTCTCCCTCCTCCCTGGCCCTTAGCGTGCTAGTCACGTGTTTCAGATCAGAGTTTCCCTGTTGGGGCCCACCCCCAGGATTTCCTCATCAGATTTCCTCAAACATTAACGATGTTGTGTTTCACCCATTCTTGTGCTATTTATATAAGATTGCCTGGGATGTTTGTTCATGCTATGCATCTCTACCCTTGCCCTTCCCAGTGAGGTATTTTTATTTGTAAGGGGACTATAGGCCTCAGTACGACTCCGGCTGTGGCCGTGCCGGTAAAAATGGCAGGCTGCCGCCAGAGCCATGTTTTTTTTCCAGCATCTAGAAAAGGGGAATCACTGGGGCATTACAGCGCCGGCGGTCCCTGAAGCCAGGCGCAGGAAAAAGTAACTCCCCATGCGAGTCCCATAGGACTCAATGGGGAGTACGGTTGCACCAGCACCGTTAATAACGGTGCTACAGTGCAAGTCTGCGGGTGGGTGCCGTTCCGCCCACCAGGTCAGACCTAGCCGGCGGGAGAGCACCTGCCCACACAACTCGGAGTGTGCCGGTCCAGTAACAGCGGGGCCGGAAGCTTACCGGCACCGTTGTTACCAGAGCTGGCACACTTCTAATTAGGCCCATATGACTTTCTGTACTTTTGGCATTTGCCCCCAGCAGGTGCCTCATCACCCCCCTTCCTTACTCTCAGCAGTGGTAGGTGCGCCCCCTATCTGTTAGTGAATTAGCACATTTAGTACATTGCCCCTTCGATCAATCTTTCAATCGGCATTTCTTTGCCTTTTATTTCCTTACCTTTGTCCTTGCGCACCCACACCCGTGTAACCCTGTTTATGTCTCCTCCTCCTTCATACCCCTCTACATATTTTCCAAAAATTAGGATCTTTGTGCCATCAGGTGGACATTTTCCCCATAACACTTTGCAGTTTTCTAAATCCTGCAGGTGTGCCGTGAATATTATTGCCACATCATCTTCATCACTCTCATTCACACTAGGAAGTTCCTCACCCTAAACTTTGTGCAGCTCAAATGTATTCAGCAACATTATATGGTGTCCCTTACGCTGGTGGCAGCACTTACACCAACCAATGTCGGCCGACACAGATTCCGACAAGGATCACAACAAGCAGAGGGACAGCTATTTTGAACATTGCTGCCAACCAATTGGGCAACCAAGCAAAAAGTGCATCTAGCCAGGTTCTTGGCATAACATCCTGTCTCTTGTCATTTTCTTGTGTACTGCTTTAATTTGTTCAACAGCTTCTGTGAGTGTTCCATTTGCTGCATCATTAGTGTGAATTGCTGTGCAGCAGGTGCTGCCAATTTTGTGGCACACGCCCCCTTCCATTGAAGTCATGAGGTCCAAAATATATCTGTTCTGGAGAACCATCGAACGCAGTGCTCGGAGTTCTTCCCGGACCGCGTTTTTGAGTTGCATCAGCCAATTGGAGCAACTCATACCTGGTTATCTGCAGCCATTTTGCATTGGCTGCATTTTGCACTCCACGTAGTAGGAGAGAGGTGAAACGCACAAATGCCTTGTTCAACAATCTTAGATGGGGCGGAATGTCCTCCAAACTCAGATTCTGCTGATAGATAATTATTCAACCTCTTCCTCCTAGTTATATTTTGTTCTCCTTTCTTCTCCTGCGTTGATGGTTTGTTGAACGCCATCACATCTTCAAAAGGCACAACCAAAGTAGGGCTGTGAAGGGTCACCAGTGCACATATACCTTTCCAGTCTGGTGGCAGCTGGGCTTGCGCTTTTGTTGTATATGCCCACCAGAAATCCATCATCGCTGATGTCCCCTTCTGCAGTGCCGCGATGCTCATCATCCTCTTGCACCTGGGGTTCATCCCCAGCGTCAAGGTCCCGATTACTCTGAAACACAAAGAGTACTGTGTAAGTGGTTTTATGTAGACTGGGAATGGTTTTCATCTATCCAAGTTAAAGTATGGACATTATCGTTCCATATCATCCTACACCTTGCATCTATTTTTTTTCACCACATTCCGTTCAAACCCCACCAGCCCTGTACCACCCCTCTTTCCCATCTGCTGTTGTACAGCATCGAACCCTGGATTTGCACCCATGGCCTGGTGTGGCACAATGGAAAATCGTATCCGGTGGAGGTCTTGCAGAATATTCTTTCATCGGTCACAAGTACATGCCTTCCCTTGTGTGCCCCTTTGTTTTTTATATTCCAGTACTGTGTGCTTGTTTTTCTCTCCCCGGGCCATGCTTTCCATCTGTATATAATTATCCTCGTACTCCTCCTCTCCTTCATCTATCCATTTCACTTCCACTGTGTGCCCCTGGAACATTCCCCTGCTTTTGCACAAGGACATATGCATCAGACAACCTCTCTCCTCTACTGTCACTTCTTGTGGTAAAAATTATTTTGGTGTCCCCGCTAGGTGTGGGATGAGTGAGCACATGTAGCATGTGCCATTTGTGCTCCCTCGTCACATTTTCATCATCTCTTTATAGCTGACGTTTTCTGATGCCAGGTCCCCTCCATCTCCTACTGCATTTATAATACTCTGCAAAACTTGATATGCTTTGCCTGGTGTGCATCTCTCTTCCACCATCAGCAGGTCTGCTTGTATAGCTCATATGTATCAAAAACCAGAAGAGGAAAAGAATAGAGAAAAGAGAAACACAAAACAACCCAATCCCTATTATAGTTACATCACTTTATGTTCTACCTCCATTTCCCCTAATGTTTTCGTGTCCCTCTCCTCTTTCACTTGCAGCCCTTCTGAAGAGCCTTGCTGTCAAACATAATGTTAATGTAAGTTCATAAATACTCCCCATCAGGTTCTCTTTCTGATGTGTTGCTGGTGTCTCTGCATACATGTGAAAGGTGAATCCATGCCCATCGTTCTTTGATCTTCATCGCTGTGGGGGTCAAGTTAATTACCTCGCAGGGACCGCAGAACCTTCCACTTTCTTACTGTATTTTGGATTACAATTTGATCACCATGATAGAGCGGTTGTGCTTGTGGAAAGTCCTCTCCTGATGTGTTTGCGTGCTCTTATCAACCTTTGGTCAGCCGACTTGTTGGTCGCTGAACCTGGTGGGAGATGTAGCGGAGAACATTGGTCATCTCAATTAAGTATTGTTTCATTGCATTGCCAAGTATTTCTGGATCTGGGATGATCAGCATCAGGTGAGTTTCAAAGAGCAAAAAGGGCAAGAGGGAGGCAAGAAAGACAGTTTTGGCATAGGGCAGATGTAAGCTTGGCTAAGCGCTCCTTTAGTAAGCCATGGAGCCTCTCAGCAATCATGTTCACTTGCAGCCAGTACACTGTGCAAAACTTGTGTTTTATCCCTAGTAGACACGTTATTTCCTCAAAAAGGTAATTGGCGTGGGTCAACTGGAGCCGGAAGACTGGGTAGATGCGTTGATGTCCCCCAGGGAAATTGGGATAGATAACAAACTCAGACTAATACAATTGAGAATTCTCCACCGCTCGTATCACTCACGGGCATCGATGGCCAGGTGGGGGGGACTAGATGATGGGACATGTATTAGATGCCAAATCGAGCCCGCCACCTTCTACCATATGATTTGGGAATGCCCAGTGTTACAGCTCTTCTGGGGGGACTGTATTAATAGGATCTCGGCTGCCATGGGAACACCAATCCCTAGGGACCCCAAAATGGTACTCCTGGGCATCTGGGGAGAAGTAGACCTGACAAAACATGGGAAAATGTTCCTGTTGATAGCGCTTGGGGCCGGTAAGAGACTCATCGCGGCCAAATGGGGCTCCGCTGACCCACTGTGCCTGAACCGATGGAGGAACGACCTGGACAGGTGTGCGGCCTCGGAACGCCGGATCTACAATGCACGAGGCTGCCCCCGCAAATTTGAGAAAATATGGGGCAAATGGCTAGACGCGCAGTAAGCCCCGCCGGTCGATACAACTCAACATCTTGCCTAACCCCACCTGCCTGCCTTGACATGCAACTGCCTGTGGCCCCTGGCCTGGTGTTGCCCCTCTTGCCTTGGACAATGTTTCTGTTGCTGCCATGCTATGCCCTTCTCATTTGTTGAATGCCGATGATTTATGTTGCTTGTTATGTTGTTATGCTTTAAAACTCAATAAACAGAGTTATAAAAAAAAAAAAAAAAAAAAAGGTAATTGGCAAAGCTCTGGCCATTGTCCGATCTTATCTCTTCATACACCCCCCATCTTGGGATCACTTCCCTTACTAAGAATTTTGTGGCAGATATTGCGTCATTCTTTGCACAGGGTCCCGCCTCAAGCCAACCTGAGAATGGACAGACCACCACAATGAGGTACCTATAGGAGGCACATCTTTCTTGAATGTTGACATAGTCGATAAGCAAGTGCCAAAAGGGCCCTTCCGGCAGAGGTATGGTTCCTTTCAGTGTCTTCAAGGTGTGAGTGTCTTCAAGGTGTGACTAGAAAATAATTGTTGGCAAATCATGGAGTTTCCCATAAACTCAGCCACTCTTGCATGCAAGTTTGGCACATGCCACCCTTCATCCAGTTCTGCCGCTATACTTTCTTTTGATGCGTGAGAGGGAAAGTGCATCTGTTCTAATGTTACACTTAATAGTTTTCTGGGCATCACCAGCTTCCCTGTGCTATTTTGTTGCCAAATCAGGTTGGTAGGGGAAAGTGAGCATCCCCTTCTTATCCATAGATCCTTTTCCTCTTTTGGTACCTCTCCTTGTACTTCTATTGTTTGGACAATGGGGATGGTGTTAAAACACTCTTCTCTTTATTCCTCTCCACCTACTTTCCTATCTGCTGCCATAAGTGGTATATTTTCCTCTTCCTCAGGATACCTTCTAATACTTCCCTCGGGCAGATATGCTGCTTCTTTTGCTGCTCTGTCAGCCATTTCGTTCCCCAGTGAAATCCTGTCCTGCCTACCTGTGTGGGTGGCACATTTTATTATGCCTACCTCTGTTGGTACTTTTAGGGGCTTCAATCAGTTGCTTGAGAAATACTACATGTTACACAGGGGGCCCATCACTCCTTTTGAACCCCCTCCTTTCCCATCGAGTCAATCCCAAATGTATTATTGATATGACAGGCTGAATCTGAAAAGAAGTTAGTTGCATGTCCTTCCATCATATTTAGTGCTCTTATAATTGACACTAGCTCTGCTGCTTGGGCTGAGTAATGTGAAGGTAGCTGTTGTTGGGATGCTATTACATATAACCCATTTATGTAGCACACTACTGCTGCACCAATATGTCTTCTTCCTGTCTCCGGGTCAATATTTGATGACCTGTCACTATAGACCATGCTGGCCCCTTCTATTTCTTCCTTTACCTGTATGTCCTCTTCCATTCTGTGTATATGTTCTGCTGTATATGTGGCTGGGTTGACCACTCAGCACCTTACCACCTCTATGGCTGGGTTTAGTAGGATCACCTCATTCCCTGATGCCCTTTGCATTGTCAATGTGCTTTTGGATTTCTCTAGGGTGTTGAATAGTGAGTGCTCTACATACAATACTACGGGGCATCCCATGGTTATAGTTGCTGCTTTCCATATTGCAAACACGGCAGTGGCAAGCACTTGTTCGCAAGGCAAGTGTCCCTGCGTTACTGGGTCGAGAAGAACACTGTAACAGGCCAATAGCTGATGTCCCTGTGGCTTCTTTTGCGTGAGGACTGCTGTCAATACTGAGCCATCTGAGTGTGAAAACAGAATTTTTCTTTGTAATTTGGTGTGGCCAGCACTGGTGCGTGGGCTAGTAAATCCTGCAATTCTGTAAAACTCTCCCTCATTTCAGATGTCCATTTTAGTTCCCTCTTTTCTTTTTGTGCTTCCTTAAGGCCGTATAAAAAGGGTTTGGTGTACGAGGAGTAATCAGACACCCAGGCTGCAGTAATTGTAGTCCCAGGAATTTCTGCATCTTCGTCACTGTACGTGGGCGTGCTGTTGAGTGAATAGCCTGTACCCTTTCTGGTGTTATCCTGCACCCATCTGTGGATATTATTTGTCCCAGGTACACACCTTCTTCCTGGCAATACTGTAATTTTGCTTTGTCCACCTTTTCCACCTTTGTCCACCTTGTGTCCTTTCTCTGTGAACAGTATCAAAATGTGTACTGAATCTGCTATGCGCTGTTCTTTTGACTCGCTGCATATCAGCTAATTGTCAACGCACTGAATCAATGTACTTGGTGTTTGTATATTGCACAGATTCATCTGTATCACCCTGTTGAAAATGCTGGGTGGCTCGCAATACCCGTGTGGTAAACAAGTGTACTCGATACATAACCGTGGTTAGGTATCTTGAGTCTGGGTGCAGGAGTATTGAAAAGAAGGTGTTCTTCAAGTCAGTGGGCTTCATTACAAGTTTGGCGGTCTGGGAACTGCGCTCCCGGTAAACTTGCCAGTACCGTAGTTCCCGGACCGGCAAAGTACGAGTTGTGCTCGCGGGTGACTTTCTGCCCGCCACGTCTGACCTGGCGGGCAGAATGGCACCAGCGAGCACAGCATGTCGGAATGCACTGGCACCGTTATAAATGGTGCCAGTGCATCAGACCTCCCCATTCAGCCCTATGGGGTGCCCGCAAATGGGCAATTACCGGGTCCGGCAGGGCCATAATGACCCGGTAATTGCCCATTTGCAGGCACGGCTACTGCTGATGTCATAATGAGGCCCAATTGCTGTGAAGTACTTTGCCTTTGTCAGTATATTGTACAAAATTGTGGCAAGGTTCGGAACTACAGTAAATTCTGCCTCAACCACAGTATTCAGTGTGCAAGAATCCTGAATAAAGTGCCACAACCCACCATGGATTTCCTTATCGGGTATATTGCGTATTACATAGTGAGGTGGATGTCTGAATGATGCCCTGCTGCCATAATGCATGTAAGGTGGAGTATATCCCTTCGTCTGCTTCTCTGGACAATGGGTATTGCTTTGTTTGTGGCAATAGAGCTCCCTCCCTTTTTATTTTCACTGCCCCAACCCCTTTCAGTACCCCTACATTGTGCGGTCCCTTGCTCCATAACTTCTTGGGTCTTTTTTGAGATCTTCTTAAGTGTGTCTGTTTTTTCTTTTCACTACCTGTGTTAAAATTGGTCCCAGTTTCTCCTTTAGTTGAACCGGGCAAGGTATCTGTATTTGTATCTGAAAAACCATTTCTCCTTCCTCTTTTTCATTGGAGAACAGTTGTTCATCCGATACACATGTATTTGTCAACATTGGGTCAATACACAGCACTGTATGCCATTCCATATTTTCTTTGTCCGTCCCACACAATATAACCATGTTTTTGCCTATCACTACTTCTTCTAGTTGTAACACCTCTGTGGTTCCTTTCAAGTCATCCTTCTGAGACTGTGGTCTGAACAAGAATTCCAAAGCCAATCGGAACACCTTCCCCTGTATTCAGTGGTTGTGCTCACAGGGTGCTTTGAGCGTGTGCTGCCAAGAGGAGGGCGGCCACGCAGGTAGAGTAAATGCCAGGTGTAGTGCATACCATCCCCTTCTCTATGAATGAAATCGTGGGATTTAGTTTGCTGAGCAAATTGCTCCCTAGAATATTAATAGGAGTGTCTTTGCAGTACAATAATGGTGCTATGAGGTATTGAGTTCCTATTGTCAGTGGTAATTCTCCAGCATGGGGTCTGGCATGGAATATTCCCCGTCAGGCTGTGAATTCTCAGTAAAAGAAAAAACGGTTTCACTTTCACTTCAAAACTGTATTCCTCCTCTAAACCACTCACTGTCCTCTGGGTCATACTGCCCCATCAAATGACCATTCTTTCCTTAAGTTCCACATCTTGTGGCCATCTTCAGATTTGTACAGCCCACTTTAGTGCTGGGAGTCCTCAAGTTGCTCTCCAAAATAATTTTGTTTTTTTTTTTAAGTGTGTCCAAAATAGATTTTTGCTTGATCGTCTTCGAAGGACAGAGACCGGCAGCGGGGACCCACTACCAGCAAAGATCTTCATCCACCATTGGACTGTCATCGAAGTTTCGAGAACACCTGGCTTTGGGCCTACATTGCACCTTTCAGCATGACTGAAGAGAAGAAGGAAAATCGAAGCCTCTTCAAACTCTGCGCAAAGTGTGGATTAAGAAACATCTTCACGGAAGCTTGGCATCATAAATGCTTATGTTGTCTGCATCCGGACCACGATGAGGAGGGATGCAAAGTGTGCCGTGGACCAAAAAAGACTGCTACAGCAGACTGTCAGCGTGGCTCAAGTCGAGCAAGGCCACTGACTCAGCCTGTGGGCAGGGTGAATCCTCATCCAGGACGGACCGGTCTGAGGAACGAACTCCCTTCAGGAGGAGGTCGAGATCCTTTGAGGATGACCCCCTTGCAGGGGTCCAAGAGAAGGCCAAGCTCTGCTCCGCTGGGTACGCCAGAGAAAAGTCGATCGCCATTACCGTCAACCTTCCCAGTGAGCCTACCAACGAAAGGAACATCTTCAAAGAGAAAGTCACTTACCCCGTCCAAACTCTGTGTGTCCGTGGATAAACCGATGGACAGGTCCGGAGAGGACTCATTGTAGCTGAGTAAGATCTCATGGCGCTGTTGACGAAAGCAGCGATGAGTACTTTTGTCGATTTAAGTCAACAACCTCCTACTGCGGCAGCTATGAAAGAGAGTGGGTCCACAAAATAAGTGACGGCCACTCCATGGGTGTGGTTGCCCCCAAGGCGAGCTACGGCCGCGGAAGCATCGTAGAAGGAGCTGGGGTCAGGAAAAGACCAGGCGGCTGCACCGACCCAGCAACCTCCTGTGACCAAGAGACAGATGGTCCCTCCGATGGAATTTCCCCGGTATGTGGACCAGCGGGCTGCTCCAGATAGGCCGGAGCAGATCTACTCAAGTACCGACGAGGGAGAGAATGATCCTCACGACGGTTACTGCACAGATCATGAAGGGGAAGGATCTGGGGGGGGTGGACCTGAGTCCCCTTCTCGCAAGAGATGAAGTGCCAGCCCAGACCCCACTCCGCTGGCTCTTTTTACCCCTAGACCTAGCAGCCATGTGTCGCTGGACATTTCAACAATTTTGCACACAATGGTCACCGAAATCCAGCAAAGGAGGCCTCCACTGGGACCTACACCTCCAGGGGAAAGGCCAAAGCCTCAGAGGTTGAACTCTCCCCCGTGGAAGAAAAAGTCCAAAGGGGTGGTGCGGGTCCTCGGCATCATCCAATCCTCCACAACCTTCTGGTGAGAAGACCCCACCTGGAGTCCCGAACTGACACACGGACACAGCTACAGGCAGCAACGAGGATAACTATTTCATCACAGCTGATGGAAAAATGCCACACGCGGACGAGCACTACAGGGCCTCCCCAACGGCCAACGTTGGATCCTTTCATTCTGTCATGTCAAGGGCCTCTGAACTGTTTCAGTTGGTTCCCGAGGAGACTAAGAAAGAGGGTTTGCTGTACCAGCGGCACGAGTCGAGAAGAAAGACCATCATGTCCATTCCCTTCCTGGACAACATCTGGGAGGAAGGCCTAACTCTAATGAATAATGCAAGTATGGCTCCGACCAAGCGGGACAGATTGGAGAAAAAGTACAGGGTGCCAGATTCAGCTCCCGGGTGCTTAATGTATCAGCCCTTGCCTGATTCGGTGGTCTCGGCCGCAGGTAGGAAACACTCTGCGAACCAGTCATCGGCAGCCATGGTACCTCTGGACCAGGAGGGGAAGAAGCAGGATGCAAAGGGTAAGAGGATAATTTATACAGCAGCCTCTACCATCAAAGCAGCTAACCCCCTAGCCATTTTGTCCCGATATGACCGGGAACCATGTTTCAAGCTGGGACCTATTCTGGACTTCCTGCTCAAAGACAAGGAGGTAACGGTGCTAGAACTCTTTCAGGAAGGGGAAGTGGCCTTTGATCACGCCATCACAGTGGCAGTGGACATCGTAGACACAGGTTTCCACCAGATGGGGAACAGGGTGCCCCTGCGTTGTGAAGGTTGGTTGAAGGCAACAAACCTCTGGCAGGACATTCAGACTAAGGTGCTGGATATGACGTTCGGGGAGAACCTCTTCAGAAAGGCAGTTGACGAGTCTTTGTAGGCAATAAAGACTGACACAGAGACGCAATGCTCCCTGGGAACTTTGCAGCAGCGACAATCATCGTCCTTTTGCTCTTCCAGAGGAAAGCCAGGAAGATCTTCCAAGGGTTATAATACTCCATAGCAGCAGCCTTCACGCTCTTACTCTCAAGCATACATGGACGCTCTCACAGCAGCAGAGGATAGTGGCGGCACAGCCTGCAGGCCTGAACCGGCTGTGGCCTCGTGCCCCCACCTACGCACCCCAGTGGGAGGCCGGCTGGCAAAGTTCATCAGCACGTGGGAAAAGATCACCATGGACAGATGGGTGCTGGACGCTCTCAGACATGGGCACACCTTGGAGTTCCAAAGTAGGTGTCCTTGTACCCCTCTAATTCAGCGACAGGAACAATATGGGCCACAGCTTCTGCAAGAGGTGCGGGCCATGTTACAGAAGGGAGCAATAGAACCCGTCCGCCAGTGTCTCGGGGGCTATCAAGTATATTCCAGATACTTTCTGGTTCAAAAGAAAACAGGGGGGTTGGATGCCGATCCTGGATCTATGTCAACTCAACAAGTACTTAAAGTCCCAAAAGTTCTGGCTGGTCACGTTGCAACACGTGCTGGGCCAGCTGGAACAAGGAGATTTTCTGACATTGTTGGATCTGGAGGACGCCTACTTCCACATTCCCATTCACAAGAAACACTGCAAGTTACTACGATTCGTAGTTCAAGGTCAGCACTACCAGTTCAAGGCTCTGCCTTTCGGCCTGAAGTCAGCTCTGAGGGTTCTTACAAAGTGCCTGGCCCCGGTGGCTGCACATCTTCGTCCACAGGGCATCCATATATACCCCTACTTGGACGACTGGCTAGTGCATTCCCACTCGCACTCTCTGGCAAGCGAACACATATCAAAGACCGTACATCTGCTGACGGAGTTGGGGTTCTCTATAAACTATCCAAAGTCTTGCTTGACGCCATCTCAAGACGTGCTGTTCCTAGGTGCCCCACTCAACACTGTGACGTGTTTGGCATCGCCCTCGCAGGAGAGGATGAGAGCCATACAAGGCAAAGTGCAGCGCTTGTCGTCGGCTCAGACGGCGACGGTTCGGTCTGGCAAAGCGCTGCTGGTCATGATGTCCTCCTGCATCAGTCTTGTTCGCCTCTGCAGACTTCACATGAGACCTCTCCAAGAGTTCCTGGATGCGAGGTGGATGCAAGTGTCGGGGAACTTTGGGCGATACAGTGGTGGGGTGTTCTGCCTCATATCGTCCAGGGAACTCCGTTTCAAGTTCCTCCTTACTAGGAGACGAACATCATGGTCGCCTTTCTAGAGGGCTGAGGATCCACACCGGATAGTTGCACGCCATTGTCCTATGGCAACTGGAAAAAAAGGACCTCCACATAAGCGTCTTGGAATTTCGGGCCGTATTCTGGGTCCTCAAGTCTTTTCTACCATCGTTGAAGAGCAAAGTGGTGAGGATCTTCACAGACACCACCACCATGTTCTACATCCGGAAACAAGGGTGGACCCGCTCACCGGCACTCTCCAAGGAGGCCGATGACTTCTGACTTGAGGCGCTGGGCCATTTGTCAAGGCATTTTCCTCGTCCCATTTCACATGGCAGGATTCGAGAACACCATCGCAGACTCGCTCAGCAGGGAACTGCGTTCTTGGCACAAGTGGGAACTTCGCCAGGACCAGGTGGATCTTTTGTTCGGTAAACAGGGGCAGCCCCAGATCGATCTCTTGGTGACGGCAGCGAATGCCAAGTGCCAGAAGTTCACCAGCAGGTTCCCTCAACCGAGGATCATTGGGGACGTGTTCTTGTTCCCGTGGGAGGGACGGTTCCTGTACACGTTTCCTCCGTTTCCCCTCCTCTTACGTGTAATCAACACACTCAGACAGCCCACTGCAGGATGATACTCGTAGCCCCAGCATGGCCGAGACAAATCTGGTATCCAGACCTGCTGCCTCTGTCAGTGGCCCCTTCCATCAGGCTACCACTGTCCCCGGACCTTCTCGCCAGAGAAGGGAGGCCAATTCTGCATCATGACCCGCAGTCTCTGAACCTGAGGGCATGGCTCCTACAGCCTTAGAGTTTGCGGGTTATGCTTTGCCTGCAGAATGTGAGGACATCCTGGCCAAGGCCATGGCCTCATCAACATTGAAGTGCTGCAGGCATAAATAGAAACGCTTCTCTGTGTGGTGCCGGACTCAGAAGATTACCCTGCTGCGTGAAACGGCCCCGAAACTTCTACCGTTCTAGCTTTCCTTAGCCATAGCGGGACTAGCTCATGCCTCTATCAAGGTGCATCTTGCTGCCGTATCCAGGTACACCAGGTCCTGGGCAGACCTTTGCTGTGGTCTCAGACTTGTCAGGGAGTTCCTCAAGGGACTCTTCAGGACTTTGCTCCTGCCCCGACTGGGGAGCTCAATGTAGTGCTAAGTAAGCTCATGGGAGCTCCCTTCAAACATATGCATCAGGTCCTGCTCAAGTTTCTCTCATGGAAGACATCTTTCCTCATGAAATCACCTTGGCCAGGCGGGTCGAGGAGACTGAGGCCCTGTCTTGCAAGCAGCCTTACTTGTTTTTCCATGCTTCAAGGGTGGTGGTGCGTACACACCCCACATTTGTGCCAAAGGTACAGTCGTAATTCTACCTCTGCAAACCTTTGTTGTTACCTGTCTTCTTTCCGAATCCGTCGTTGCCAGCAGAAAGGGCCTTGCATTGGCTGGACATGGCTCATACCTTGAAATTCTACGTGGCATGTACAAAGAATTTTCAGAAGACTTCTCAGTTGTTTGTCAACATTTGACCTGTAAATCAAGGAAAGGCCTTCCATCTCCAGGTGGCTTTCCGGCTGCATCATGTACTATCATCGACGGGTGAGCAGGCCGCTGCCCGGCCCGCCTTGAGCCCACTCCAACAGAGCCATTGCAGCAACAACTGCATTTCTCTCTGGTATGCCCCTGCTGGACATCTGCAGGGCTGCTATGTGGAGGTCCACGCACACCTTCATGAGTTTCTACTACGTCCAGAGGGATTCCAGGGAGGAATCCTAAGTCGTCCAGTGGTGCTACGCAACCTGTTTGTTTGAGGTGAGTCTGTTCCAGAGGTGAGTGTTATTGCTTCTGTTGAGCCTTGCCACCTCCTGTGGTTGTGTATATGTACTGCTGTGTAATCGTTATTCATGAGCATGTGAATCCATGCTAGACCCCATGTTGGAGAAGGTTTAAGTAACTTAACTGTAACTATTGTTCTCCAGCATGGGTCTGGCATGGATTCACATGCAAACCCTCCCTCTGTCCTCCTTCTTGGTTCATACTGCCATTTTACGTGCTTACCAAATCTGAAGGGGGCCACCAAGGGTGGAGCTTAGGGAGAGGACTGACATAGCTGGAAGTAAAACTTTTTTCTTTTACCAAGGATTCCCAGCCTGACAGGGAATATTCATGAGCATTTGAATCCATGTCAAACCCCTGCTGGAGAACAATAGTTACAGGTAAGTAACTTAACCCATCTTTTGTAACTGGAACCGAGACCGCTGCCCCAGAGAAGCCCTGCATATCCATTACCTTGTTGTATAATGGGAATCCCCCTTCCTGATGCAGGATTTTGTTGCTCCTGTGTCAATAAGAAAGGAAAATTCTCTTGGTCCTATTTTCACTGCTACCTCGGGTTCCTCTTCTGGTTCGTCAGTTACTGCTAGGACTGGACACACTTTGGCTTTCTGTGGGCCCCCCTATTGTTGCGTGCTGTTTGGTGAGAAAGGGAAAGGATTTCCTCCTACAACGCTAACTCCAGTATAGAGGGGCACCACGTTGTGTCCCAATACTATGGTGGTCCCTTTTGTCACAGCTGATGGTTGGATCCCATTGTGGCAACCCTTTTATTAGGATATGATGGAACAGGGATATACGTTTGCCCAAGTCCTTCGCGTCTCTTGCGTCCATAGGTCTTGTTCTCGCTTAATCTAGTCTGCAGTCTCATCTTTGTCCTTCATTTTATGGGCTATTACTGTGCCTACGTCATAACTGTCTACATACATACTCCTCAGGACCTCCCACACTTGGGCCCGGCAGTTATTAAACGGAGACCCGTCATGTGTATCTGTGCTTCATTTTACTCCTTTGTAATCTGCTTGGTTCTATATTTTTCTGCCTGTTCCCCTATGATTGCAGTGAATAAACTTTTCATATCACCCTCTTCCTCTGGGAAACTCCTGGAGAAGCTGGCCTTTCCCAACTTACTTCACACACTGAACTTGTTGCCGGTCTCCACGACCATCAATCAGGATTCCGAACATCCAGATGCACGGAAACTGCTCTTCTGAACACCTGTGAAGAACTGCTTACATCTCTGGATTCTAACTCTCCAGCTGTCCTCATTCTACTTGATCTCTCCTCTGCCTTTGACACGGTCAACCACTCCATCCTCATAAAACGGCTCCATGATACCCTTGGTATCTCGGAGCGGGCATTGCACTGGCTGACCTTCCTATGTGACCGTCTGTCCCAGGTTATACTGGGCACCTTCTCCTCCCCTACCTCTTTCTCCACCTGCGATGTCCCCCAGGGCACCTACCTCTCCCACTGGCTCTTTAACACTTACCTTGCTGCACTGGCACTCCTCATTTCTACCTTCTCCCCTAACCTCCAGTGCTACGCAAATGGCACACCACTCTTCTTCAAACTTCCTGCTAAGCCTCTTACTTCTTTCATCATCCCAGACTGCCTATCTGCCATCCAGTCCTGGTGCACTGCCTCAATGCCAGCAAGACTGAGATCTTTCCCATTGGGACACCTGCTCCCTCTTTTCTTCTCCTCACTTTGGCCATCTTCTTTGGGCTCTCCCCCATCTCCTTCATCTGAAGCCAGAAACCTTGGAGTCATCTTCGACTCCTCTCTCCTTCATCCCTCACACTGAGTACATTGCCAAGAAGTCCCATTTTCAACTCTTCCTTCTCAAAGGAATTCTCACTTTCCCTCAGAAGATCAATGTTACCGGAACCCTGGTTCTCTCTAGGCTAGACTACTGCAATAGCCTTTTCTGGAAACTACCCTCTTCCTCCATACGACCCCTACAGCTAATCCAAAATAGGGCAGCAAGACTTATCCTTGGCCTCAAGCCCAGGGACGGCATCTCTCCTGCCCTAAAAACTCTTCATTGGCTCCCGGTTGCTGCAAGGATCAAATTCAAATTACTCTGCATCATCCACAACTCTGTCTGGGGCCAGGGATCACACTATCTGCAACTTGCTCTTACTAAATACTCCTCTGGTACCAACTCTGTGTGTCAACCGTTTCGCTAAACAGAGGAGTGGTGGCCGTTCTATTTCCTCAGCTGGCTCCCTCTTATGGAAAACCTCCCCCTTCCTCTTCATCTTAAGCTGGATCTCCTCAAATTCCAGAAGCTCCCCCAAACTTTCCTTCTCACCTCCTCTTTCCCTTCTTGCCTCCTCTGCTAATCCCACAGCTGCTGTGATTGGTGACCAGGGCCCTTATGAGTCCTTCTGGGGCCCTGGCCTTCCACACCAAAACTCCTGCCTCTGCCCGCCCACAGCACTTGCGATGGCACCCACTGGCCTATGCCACTGCGTGCCTGCACTTAGCGATTTATTGCAGCTGAACGCTCCCTAGCACTTCCTACACAGGGCACTTACATATGCTGCTCACATACGAGCACTGACACTCTAGCGCTTACCTCCCACTTCCCCTCTCCTCTCTTTGCACTTGCACGTTCTGAATGCTCACAAGGCCTAGTAGGTCTGTCTTTATCCTCCAGTGTATTAATTGTTTTCAATCCCATGTTCCCTCCCTGTTGCCCTGTGGGTGTTTCAAAACATAATTTACTTGTTGTATAAATGCCTAACAAATGCACAATAAATAAATAAATAAATATTCCCAACTGTTAATGACACCACAGTCGTCTTTTTCTCGAGCGCCTGTATCATTTACTGGTCGAGGCCATGAGAGAAGGCAGGCTACATATTAAATTGTCTCGGTCCATTTTTTTGCCATGCTACGTAATGCACACCACTTCTTCCGTTTTGCAGTGAGGGCATTTCTCGTGCCTTGGGTCCTATTCCTCCCCCTTTAGTAGTCTGTGTTAATCCCATTTTCCTTTTCCCACCCTGATGCACAGTGAGGTGGACCAGCCCCTGTCACTTCTGTCACTATCCTGCCTTTTTTGCTCTTTTCTTCCTCCTCTTGTTTTGTCAGGTGTCCACTCGTCACTATCCCCTTCACTCCATTCATCCCCTAACAGTCCTTCGAATGCTGCTCCATCCCCTGCCCCTTTGTCTGCGTTTTTCTGCCTTTCTTCTTCTTCATCTAGTTTAAATTCCACATTTTATTCTTCCTGATAGCCAGTCCCTTTTCTCCCCCTTGCTCTTTCTCCTTACTTCCTCCTCTAGCACTCGTTCGGGCTCATAAAATAATGCATCCACTTGTTGGCACGTTTTCTATGTCTGCTAGATATTTCCGTTCTCCCTTTGTGTGTATTTCCTCCCTTTGTTCATCCTATCTTTTCCCCCTGCCATTTTCCTGTGGTCCCCCCGTGGTATATCCCTACGGGGGTTAGTATACCCTGCTGCGGGTCGTAATGTAGGATATAACCCATAAGGTGGGGTGGACAGCTTGGTCCGCTCCCTTCCGCATTCTCCTCTTTTTCCTTCTTCATTTATTCCTCTTTAGTTTCCTCATATAACTTCCAGAGCCCCAATATGTTCTTCAACTTGCAGCCATTGTATTTGGTTAACAAATATGAGAATGTATGTTCTATTATTTTACTGTCAAATATACCTTCCCATGCCACGCATGGAAGCACTGACCTGCAGTCTGAGCCCATTGAAAATTGTATTTCAATAATTTCTCACGATATTGGGGCAATTTCTGACACATGTTGTCCAGGGGACTATCCATATAAGCCATTATTTCCCAATCCCTCCTTATTTTCAGTCCCATCTACCCTTGGGTTCCCATGTCCCCCTATCACACACTTCTTACTGTTCACTCTGACCCTCTCCACAGGTCCAACCAGACACTCCACTAATCACACTGGTCCTCTCCATGGGCCCAACCAGGCACTTCACGCGTCACACTCTCCCTTTCCACAGGCCCAACCACTCATTCAATGTTAGTAACCATCTGCCCTTTCCATTGGCTCACTGTTTCCCTGTGTTAATGTAAGACTGTGCACCGTGCCTCCTCTGCACCATCTGCACACACCCCCACCGCTATGAATGGCAAGCGCCCTATTTACATGAGGTACCTTCTGGTATGTACTCTTTCACCATGAATCTACACCATAAGACAACACGAACTACTGCATGCGTGTCCCTCTCTATACCCTTTGAGGCAGGCATGGTATCAAGAGAGACACAGACTCAGGGTAATAGTTTTAAAACCTTTATTAAGAAATTAGTAGGGTTGGTGAAATGCCTAACTGGCCCTAACTCTAATGGAGTAGTCCCCTCAACTGATGTTTCTAAGCGGAGTTGAGATCCAAAAACAAAGTCTGTCTGTGTTAAACCTAAGCTTGCCCTCACTCATGAAATACATTTAGTGCTGGGTCTTCATAAAAGAAAAATGGTGTGTCAAAAGGAAGAGTAAAACTAGGCAAGATTCAGGTGGTCTTTTCATCAGGGTCGGCTTTGCCAGTTCAACTAGTTCAACTTAAAATTATCCAGGTTCAGCTTTGCCAGTTCAAAAACAGTGCAACTCAAATGTAGCCAGATACAACTTTGCCACTTTAAAAACAGTTCAATTTAAAAGGGTGCCCTTGGGATCTTTCAGGCAGGGCTCTTGCACCACAACAAAACAGTTCACAGAAATTCTCCTGGGGTACCCCTACCAAGCTTCTCAATGCTTACAGTTCGTTTGGGCCTCTCAGGGTTCCCTTCCCGAAGCGTAAGCCTCCTTAATTTTACAAATTCATCAAAATGTTCCTAAGGTCGCTTGTATTCCTTTTCCCAAGCTTCTTAAAGTTCACAATATCTCTGGGCCTCTTATGGGTCCCTTCCCCAAGCTCGGGCCCCTCTGTTTCCAAAAGAAGATTCACAAGTTTCTTTAAGGCCTCTCTGGATTCCCATCCCCAAGCCTAGGCCTTTCTCGTTGCAACAATTCCTCTCACAGTTTCCTTTGGACCTCAGGGTTCCCTTCCCCAAGCCTAGGTCTCTCAGGTCTCAAGAGATTCACTTCAAATTTCACAAACACAAAACACCAAAGGTCATCTTGTCAGGATGCATCTCTCAAAGTACAGTTCCTCCTTGTGGATTTTCAATAGCCTTTCTTTTACTTTGGGGATTTCGCTCCCACTTCACTTGGTGTAGCTCACCCTTTTTCCACCTTCTCTCGAGTGGCTCTGTAAACCTCCCGTTTTTAACACTGGGGCAATATCAGATTCGAGAATGCAGGGCTTTTACTCCTCCCCATGCGCGACCACTCTGATACATAGCACCTTTCCTTAGATTCTTTATCTTGCTTGCTTTTGGCACCTTCTGCCTTTCCGTGCCACTTGCACACTTCTACTGTTTTTCTCTCCTCGTGCCGCTTGCACGCTTTCCTTCCTTTTTCCCTTTTTGTTTTGTGCTGCTCGCACCTTTAAAACTTTCACTTGACTTTCTTTCCCGGTCGCTCGCACCCTCTTGTTTCTTCCTTTTCTTTACAATTCACACTGTTTCCTTTTTCTTTTCTCATGTGCCTTTATTTCTTTTTCCCTTTCGCTCTCTCACTGCCGTGCCGCTTTCACTTTTCTCTTCTAACGCTCCCACCTCCCACACCCTTCTGAGTTTCCCCCTTTCATTGAAACTCACTGGGTAGCGCAGCGCTGGCGGGCAGACTTGTTTGGCTTTAGCGTTGAGATCAGGGTCTCACCACCTGCCCCTCAGGCACTCCTGGGACCTGGACACCTGCCAGGGTAACAAGCACTAGCCTGGGCACGGCCAACAGGAAACAGCATTGCCCAATCGGCTCCCTGGAGACACGTCTCTCTCGCCACACTGCAACCCCTCTGACACACTGGGTCAGCGTTTCGACTTCCCGTTCTCCTCTGGGCTCCTCCAGCTGCAGCCTCCTGCTCTCTGGCTCCCACGATCTGTCCAGCAAATCCAGCTTACTCTGCATTTCCTGGAAAATGTGGTTTGGCACTGAGAAGGCATCCCTTGCTGGACTCACCCACACAGCCTCTCTTCTGGTCTACCAACTTCTGCTCCATGCCCACCTTTTATACACCTGAGCCCTGTTAAGTCCTTGGCCTCCCTTGCCTGACTCTCCTTGGGCCAATTAGTGTGACATGCCTGACCTGTAAGACCCCTTTTCTTCTGGTTAGTCCTGAAGTGGTGTTTAATAGAGTTCAGGTGTCTAGAATTGCTGTCAAGTGCCTGACTCTGCCTGACCTTAAGGGACAGCCTAGTGGTGTAGTGTAGACCTTTCCAATCATCTTCCTAGTCACAGTACTTTTCACACAGGTTATCTTTGTAACTCTCAGTTGTCTCTTCCTTGTCCCAGTACATGTTGGAAATAGGGAGGGGGAAATGGGATGAGACTGAAAATACCCATAAAGGCAGAGGGAGAGTGTTATGATGTACTCCTCGGAAGGGGGGAATACCATGTCTCTCCCTTTGGCATTCTCCTGCCAATCCCCTGAGACCCTCCACTCAGGTGATTCTCCCTCACATCTCTGCCTCTAGGGTCGGGATTCAAAAGCGATGGCCCTCCCTAGCCACCTGAATAGAGGATACCCGGGGAATAAGTGTGAGAATGCCATCAGGTTTCTCCCAACCCCCGTAAACAATAATGCACAACACAACTCTTCCCCCAGTGATGCAACTATACAATTACCGTTTCTATGCTCAACTCCCATCTCAGTGGGCTTGCCACACACTATGCACCACTCTGGCTCTAATGCAGGAGTGCTCACACCTGTGTCCACTCCCTAATGGGTGATCTGCACTAATTTCTACACTACTTCGGCTGATCGTTCTATCTCCTTGAGGATGTGTCCTAGGTACCATAATAATCTATCACTCCCGCTCTCGGGGGCATGCACCACTTTGCAGCGTGTTCTTGCATGGTTATACTTACGTCCTAGAGAACCTTGAGTCACCTTGGCACCAAGCTTCCAGCACGTGCCCACCCCTCCCACTGAGCGTTGGCTGGCGCTTGGGACCAGGTAGACCTTCGCAAACTCGGCGTCTGCAGGGCCTCCAAAGTGATGTGCGTTGATCAGGTCTGCGATCACGGGACCCCCGCTCCCAGGGAGGGCGACTTGGATACCCTCGGCTGACCGTTAGAACTGATTCTCTCACTGGGGTCTCCAAGAAATGTGCTCTGAGGTCTTCCGCTCATACAATAAAAAACAAGTGCTCAAAAGGAGCACACAGCGTGCAAGAAGCAACGCTGTTTATTGCAGCCAGGCAAGCACAAACAGAACAGTGGAACAAGTTTGATTGAAATGAGCTGGAATCTGAATGCTCTGTGCTGATTAGTTTTATACCATAAAACGCAATAGTCACAACTCATTGATACAATTGCAATTTGGCATGTTCTCATTCTCTACGTTTTCCCAGAAATGTAATTGGCTTGTGTACGTCATATCCTTAGTGCTAAACATTTGTTAGTGAAATATGATTGGACCAGACAGTTCAATGCTATCCCAACTCATAACTTCCCCATGTGGTGCCACAGCTATTCTAAACCCACATCTGCCTTAAATGCATAATGAAATGTTGTTCTATCTCACTAATGTTGGTAATGTATTTCCCTCCCTCCTGTAACCAAGTGTAACTACAAGTAACAGCGCCACGTTGCCTAGGGGCTGCTTTGTGTGCTATACAAATGTAAAAATAAATAAAAGAATAGTATCTCAGGCCGTCCGGAACAATTGGTAATCAATAAAATAACATTTGTGCTGACCACCAGAACTTTAATACACTGCCATTGGTCATCACCATTAAGGACGGAACATAAGACATTCACATGATACCTGCTGGATGGCAGCCTTTACAAGTTCAGTGGTGGATACTCTGAAGCCTGGCCCCCTCTCGGGAGCACAGTCACTTACCATCTGATTGGTTCTCCCAGAAACGCCACTGTCTCCAGTGTCCCTTTCCCATAGCCACCTGCCGATGGGCACCGGAGACCATGTGACTGGTACACTGGCTGAGGTCCACTTCCTCTCACCCGTGTTGCTGCTAGATTGGCAGACCGCCCAGTAATGTCATCACCTTGTGCTGTTAAAGCTGCTTCGGGTTCGCCTGTGACGAGCAACTTGTGCTCTGTCTCCCTCCTCCCTGGTCCCCGGCGTGCTAGTCACATGTTTCAGATCAGGTTTTCCTTGGTGGGGTCCGCCCCGGGCCTTCCTCATCAGATGTGTTTATTAACGATGTTGTGTTTTACCCATTCTTGTGCTATTTATATAAGCTCCCTTGGGCTGTTTGTTCATTCTATGCATATCTACCCTTGCCCTTCCCAGTGAGGTTTATTATTTGTAAGGGGACTTTGACTTTGTGTACTTTTGGCATTTGCCCCCAGAAGGTGCCTCATTGCCGCCTATCCTTCCTCTCGGAGGTGATAGCCGCACACCCCTATCTGGTGCTGAATTAGCGCATTTTGTACACAAGTATGGTCACTGCTGAAGAACAAAAGGATTCTGCTTCCATTATTTAATGTTTGGTTAGTTTGCATATGGACGTCACAATCGAGATTAGATACTGTCCAAGCTGTGAGCTTTTGGCTCCCTTTATACCAGGAAGAGGAGTATAGCATTTCTGTGTGTTGGCCCCTCTCCTCTTCAATCTCTACATCAATGACCTTGAAGTTGAGCTTGCTGGTATTAGCGATGTCCCAATGGCAGCTGGCCGCTCATATCCATTTTTACTCTACACGGACGACGCTGTCCTATTAGCTCATGTCCCAAAGGCCCTCCAGACTCTTGTCAATAATTGAACTGGTTTCATGGACAGGAGAGGCCTAGCAATCAGCGTCCAAAGCGACAATGGTGGGGGGAGGGAGTGGGGGAAGAGCCACCTAATTTTGGTAATAGGTGTAAAAACCAAAAGTTAGTTTCTTTATTACTATTTGGGGATTACATTCTCATGTTCCAATTATGGTACCATGTTGATAAAGTCCTAACTTGCACGAAGCAATCAAATGCCTCTATCTTTCGTTTTGCCAAAAATATCTGTCATTTCTCAATACAACACATGCCCGGGTTGTATAGAAGCAGAATGGTGGAAGCTGTCGCATGCAGTGCAGGCATTTGGGGTTACAGCAAGATGGCCCTGTTGGGGCGCTGCCAAAATGCGTTTGTTTGTAAATTATTAGGTGTCGCGCAAGAGGCCCCGTCCTTTTTAGTTCATTTAGAGCTGGGAGTAATGTTTCTGTTGGATTATTTTAGACTGTAGCCTCTCTTGTTATGGGTCTCAATTTGGACTAGCCACCAGGCTGTTCTAATAAAAACTATTTTGGCAGATCTTCAGAGAAGCGAAGTAGACCATAAGATCCAATGGCTCGCTCACGTAAAAAAACAGCTATCAAACCTGGGGTTAGCTGACTGGTACGAGAATCCAAGCCAATTGACTGGTAGCTCAAAAAACACACTTGAGTACGTCTTCTATGAAAACTGTAACAGCCAAAGAGATGGGTCTGAGTTTGTAAAGACAAGGGTGAGAATGCATGCATCTCTTAAGTGGACTGGGGATTGTGAGCCTTATCTATCCTATGTTATGCATAGGTACACTCGCTCTCAGATAGGTAAGCTCAGATTAAATATTGTATCAGTAATAAGTGAACCCAGTACATGGAGCAAAGGCAAAGAGCCATCTGGGTGCAAGTGTGATCCAGGGGTAGCTGAGGATGGAGCATACTTTGTTGTTTTTGCCCAATGTACAAGGACATTCAGCAGAAAACTGTCCTTCCGATTTTAACCGGTATGAATTATATGGGTTATCAACCAGCTCTCTTCTTTTTAATGATGTGTAGTAATCCAGCTATTTACTGTGTATTGGGATTATATTTAGGCAAGGCTGTGAAATTAAAAGGAAGGTTTTTACTGTGAGTTAAGGATTTTAGTATCTGTCTTATGATTGTACTGTTTTTTGCATTTATTTGCTGAGAACTTTTATGGAGTGTTTTTTTCAGTACGAAATAAAGAAAGAAAGACAGATGGCTACATCTATTGATGTACTTATTCTTCCATTTTCCCCAGCTCCATTTTTATTCTGCAAAGTATAATTTACTCTAGGAATAACACAAGAAGCAGGTTTAGATACCTTTTTATTGGACAAATTTAAAATACTATGCAAAGATGGACAAAAGCATCAGCTTTCGAAATCCCACAGACTTCTTTGCCAGATGTTGCAAAGTGAAAGGATTAGTAAAAGAAAGCCACAGTACAGATAATTCCCAAAACGCAGGCAAAAAGAGCATTTTAAACATAATTGGCAGAAGGAACAGTATGCCTGGAATTTGGATCTTGAATTGCTTTATCTAAAAGGCCATAACATTTCCAGGGACCACCTAGAGGTTTGAAAACAGTACACATTCTGAGAGTTGCATTTAATAAAAAGAGAAATAAAAATAAAAAATCCTTTTCACGTGCAACCGTTAAATTAGGCACAGGAAGTCTTAAGGTAGGCCCCACACGTTTCCTGAAATTACTGATGTTGTTTTAAAAGGAAAATTGATGTGTGGCATATGAAAACACATGTTTAGGACACAGGGTCTGAATGGTCAGTATTGCATTTTCCTCATGTAGAGTCTAAAAATGTGTTTTGCAGCCTCAAATGTGGTGCTAGGGCATTGTAGGTTTCCTGGCAAAATATGCTGTCAAGGTTTAACTGGTGCAGTCTCAAATGTTACCTCACTATGCCTCAAGCTTCTCAATGATTTCCTTGCTTGTACACAGTGTGGCAAATGCAAAATACATTACCCGCTTTTGAACAGTGCAGTTTCTTTTAGCTCAGCTTGTTTTATGCTCGGTAATGGGTACCAATAATTTGAGCATAGACACACAATATTTCTGTTGTTGAAGTCTGGTTCCCCTCACGCATTAGGGGTCCTACACAATAGTGGCTGACAGTTGTTGGTGAGAAATGATACTGGAGTGGTCTTATCTGACTTTGTTGATGTGATTGCATTGCTGGACATGAGCTCAAAGTAGGCCATAGATAAAACCAATATCTTTGTTTAGACCGCTCTCTTTTAGGTTAAACATCTTCTGGTACTTCAGCTCCCACATCCTTCTGCATGTGGTATTTAAAAGGACACCTTTTAAAACCATTACGGAGCCTGCAATGAATGCCCATTCCGTGTGAAATGTGAACCTACTGGTGTTTGTTTTGTGTTTTGAGATGGTGTATGTATGTAGGTTTATCCTTTCAAACAGCTCTTTGCAGGTCTCATCCACATGCACTTGTTGCATCGGATGGTGTATACAACATTACATTATCTGCAGTTGTATGTCCTTTTGTATCTGTATTGTTCAGTTCTGTGGGGTTGTAATGGCATATCCAGTGCAGATGTGTTGCCATGTTTTGCTTGTCCTGATGTTGCAAGGGAAGGTTTCAGGTCTTCTCTGTTCTTGATCTAGTGAAAATGTACTCCTGGGCAGAGACTTTTAGGTTTGTTTCAGTTGCTTGTATGAAATGAGGGGAGCTCATTTGAAGATGTAGCTTAGCTCATCAGCCCTGCTAAAAATTGGTTTGAGGTCCTTAACAATCCTATACAAGTGTGTTAGTGCTGGATGGTAGGTGACAACCAACCAAAGGTATTCGTTCTGGCTCTCAGATAGTTTTCGCTGGGAATTTTAAATGCACAATCAAATTCTCTGTCAATTTGTCTAGCCAAATGATCCTTTTGCAGGAAGGATGTGCAAAGTGTGGCACGTTGGTTGTCCCTTGTTTCCCTGTTGAAGCATATGAATTGGTATTCAATGACATGTGGATTTTTGGCAGCAAATAAAAGGTCACAGGAGTTGGATTGTTTGGTATCAGATGTTGGAGGTGCTGCTTGGAATGGATTTGATGATTTGTTCCAGAGTTTCTTTTTGTACTCCATGGTGAGGTCGTCACTAAGTTCCTGGTAATAATTTGTGTCTGTATGCTTCAATTTTGTATTCATAGGTATCCATGAGCAGAACCTCACCCTTTGTCAGCTGGCTTTATTATAATTTCCTTGTTTCCTTGCAGTGTTCTTATTTTTCTTCTCTCTTGGGTGTGGGGTGGAGAGGTGCATAGTTTGAACTATTGAATACAAAATCCTGATGGATTATTGATAGTTATGATATATCACTTTTCCCAGGTCAGCACAGTACCCGTCAATTCCACTTGTTCATACGTTTTAGTAAATGAGACTGCCAGTGTTATCCTGATTTATATGTTGGGAGACTTTCGATTTTAGTAGCCAGATGTAGTCCTATTTGATTGTATTCAGGGTATCATTCCTTAATTGAATACATTGAGTACTTATTCTCAAAACTGTAAAAAACAAAAGAAAAAAAAAAGCATAAAGATTCTTGCTTCTTTTCATTTAAGAGGTTATGTGCTTAGGCTGTATTTTGTAATTTTGCCCTTCAAATAAGCTTTCCAACATTCCCAGAATATTTCTAAATAATATGAATCCATATTTATGCCAATGAATTCATTTAGAGTGTTCACTATAGTGTCATTAAATATTACATTTTGTAGGAGTGCCCTTTTGAATGCGCATCTTTTTAGTCCCTTTGATTTAAAATGTGGTATAAAACGTATTGTATGAGGAGAGTGGTCTGAAAAAGCCATAGGTAGTATCAGGGGCGTTGCTAGGGGGGGCTAAGGGGGCTATAGCCCCTGATCTTTTGGTTGTAGCCCCAGATAGAATCTCAGGAGCTACAGCCAAAAGACTAGCTAGCCCCCAGTCCCAACAGTTCCGACATCAGTTTAGCCCCGGGTCTTTTCCAGACCTAGCAACTCCCCTGGGTAGTATTCCAAAATATGCATTATGCAAAAGGCGAAGTGAAGTCCAAAGTGAAGGCAGTCGGCAGTGATTCTACCCTGTGAGCAAGGCGAAACAAACGAGTTGGAGAGTGGCAGAACAACCGAGGCTCTGCCTTCAAACTGTTAAAACCTGCGGTCCCCCCGAAGCGAACCACAAAGTGGTGTACAAAGTGAAGGCAGTCTGCGAGCTGGGAAAGCGACGGAGCCAACTGAAATAAGCCAGGCGGCTAGGCTCATATTGCCGTGAGTAGTCTGCTGACTCCAATGCATTTCACTACTCCATATTGACTTAGTTGATTCAGTGGGTTTTCCTTCAGTGGTTGATGGTATTAAAGAGACTTCTCATGATTATTCCATACAAGTCACAAGTTTGTTTTGAGACGAATGGCTGATCCTGTTTAGCAGATTATTCAGTATTTTGGATACTATAGCATGAGTGGTGACTGCAGGGTTTAACCCTTTCAGCCACTCACGCGCAACACCTTTTGGATTGAAATCCAGAACCTTTGAGGCCCACCATCGATTCAGTTGAGCTGGTAAACATTTTGCAAGGGGTGAGGAGCTTGGTTTCGGGAAAGCCAGGTCCCCTGCGCAATTTGTCGTCTTTATTCAAGGTTAGGCCTGCAGCCCGTACATTGTTTTGTCAGGGAATCATTTTGGACTAGAACTATCTGGATTTTCAAGCTACACTAAAATTGACTTTCTGGACATCAACATCTTGCCAGTAGGAGCCGAATTAACAACCATGACTTTCAGGAAACCTACGGAAGTCAACTCAGTCCTACACGCCTCAAGCTGTCACAAAAAATCGGTGATCAACAACATTCCCAAGGGTGAATTTCTGAGAGCAAAACGAATCTGCAGCACAGCTAAATACTATGGCCAAGAATGTTCCACACTCACGAAACGATTCATGGAGAGAGGATATCCCCAACATGCTATCAATACAGCCAAAGAAACCGCTACTAAAAGGAATAGGAACACGTTACTCACACCCAAAGTTCCATCTACAGGAGCGAACATCGCCCATACTGAACTTCGGTACATCACGCAATATTGCAGTGACAACCAAGAAATCCAGAAAATCCTGAGACGACACTGGCACATCCTAAAAATTGATAAAGACATCAGTGAATGGATCCCAGACAAACCATGCCTGACGTATACCAAGGCCAAAACTTTGAAAACCATCCTTAGCCCATCCTTCATGACACCGACTCCAAAATTGAACGACCACTGGCTCAACAGAACTAAACCAATGGGTTTCTTTAAATGTGGAACTTGCTCCATGTGCAAGCATGCCAGAAACACCAAAACCCTGGACTTTAGTGAAACTGACACACATGTGTGTTTGAGCGTAAATACATTGGAAGCATCAAGAGGGAACTCAGGATCAGAATTTGAGAACATCTGAGCACCCTGCATTCCCAAGATGCCAAATACCCGCTGGCACTACACTGGCAAGAAGAACACCAGTGGGCACGCAAAGATGAAATTGCGTTGTGGGACTTGAAACTATTCCGGCTGACGCAAGGGGAGGAGACAGGGAACTCCACCTTCGTCAGAGAGAAGCAAAACTAATTTGCAAACACAGAGGCATGACTGTTGGCCTCAACACTGACCATGATTTTCATGTTTTCCTATGATATTCCACGTTTCTTCTTCTTCTTTATTCTCTGTCCTCCTTTCCCACCGTGGATCAATTTTTAATCAATTCCACTCCATGAGTTTCATGTTTTCCTATGATATTCCATGTTTCTGTTCTGTGTCCTCCTTGCCCACCTTGGATCAATTTTCAAACATTCTACTCCATTGGCACTGCCTCTGCACCCACACGCCTGGATGCACCAATCAACCAACACCGTGTTGGTCAATGAATAGTGCTGTCCTCCACCTACGAGCCAAGCGGGGCTCCCCTCATGCCCAGCCCTCTCACCTAGGGGACCGCAGGGGCTCCCTGTCACACCATCTCCACCATCCCCTTCTATCCATAGTCATGCCACATTGACTTATGGCCATTACCTATTTTCCGGCAACACGGGGTCCTACAAATACTTGCTAAATTGCTCCGTCAAACATTGAGCATCGTTTGAACAGACTGACGTCCTATCCGACCATTCAGCCTAGCACACGTCATGACCCGCCCCCGGGCCCATCATCCAATCGGGTGCCGCGGCCTCACTTCCATACCGGAAGTATCTCCTACATTACTATGAGCCTTTTCCTCCCATTACTGGAAACCACCCGGACGCTGATGGACCACCAGCCCAGGTAAGACCTCCTCACTCCTTCCGGGACGCCTTGCAAGTCTGTGCCTCCACCGCGGATTGCTCCTGCATTTGAACACGCTTGCCAACTTTTAGCTTCCCTTTAATCCACGGGCCACTATTCCTCGGTGACATCTTTGTCTCTCCTTTTTAGAAACCTGCTATCCAGCATCCACTCAACCCCCTACTCAGGGTTCTTCTACATATATTCCGAAGGGAGCCCCCGCCCCAACTTCTATGGTAAGCTTGGCTTGCTTAGCTTTGCACCATGACATACTACGGTGATTCACAGTCTAACAAGCAACTTTCTAACTCTCGTTTTCATAACCTTTTCTCCAACCTCTCTTCCTTCCACCTTCGCTTATCAATTCCCCTTGGTACTCATTGTCTAATTCGGACCTTCCATTATGTCTTGTTGCAATTTCTACCTACTGTATCATTGGTGATGTCACCTATTACATATTCACTGCACCAATCTGCACTAACCACCCCACTCACCACGTATCTCCATGCACTAATCATGCCGCTGTACTCATGTCTTACCATGGCCCATATTGTATGAATATCTAATGTATTTTTCTATCATGAACATGTCACTACTATGTTATACCATGTCGGGATTGATATATGATTCCAATTATCATAAATTCACCCATGCAACATGTCACTGAACCACTCACTCTCCCACCACTCACCAACCCCCACCTCGCACAGCCTTGAGAAAGACTTCGGTTGAAACGCGGGTTGGCTGTTTTTTCTATTGTTACGGTTCACCAACCTGGTACACTGTACCCCAGGTGTTATGCTGCACTTGAAATAATAAATATGCCTGCACACACAAAAACATCTTCGAAGTGATTTGTGTAATAACCAAGGGGCACCAACCCCCTTGGCAGTGCCACCAACAAACTAGGTTTTGTCAACCCACCCTCTCTCTATTGTAAACATTTCATATTGATTTTTGGGCTGCCTTTAAGGTTTTTAGCAGACAAGCTGGTATGGGAAGTAAAACCAAAAGTTATAACCTCAGAAGCAGGGACTCCACCCCACTAGACAAAGAGATGGAAAGAACTTTGACTCAACAAGGGAAATTATTGTCTGGCCTTGATAAGGGGAAAATTATTACATTTTGTCTGCAACAGCAAATGAAAATATATAGCCAGATTGTTCGGTTGGGCTCCTCGATTCCAGACCCTATAATGTAGAGGGCAGAGGCTGAATGTAATGCGGACTGTGAATTTTCTGGAGCAGTCCTCAGTCAAGTGGAACAACAAGCAAGTGCCTCCATACTGAATGCCTGTATTAGCTTAGAGAAGCAGTTGAGGGCCCTCGAAAAAGGCTCTGTATGTCTCCAGGTTTATTTAATACACAGATTATGAATGCAATCCCTGACGCGATTAATCCTGAAGATCATTCATTGAACGAAAATTGAACCACGGCAAATGGATCATCTCTTCCTTTTCAAGGAGATGATTCGATCTGCCGAGATATTTCGGAATCGGGAATGAGCACCCTGACTGCCTTGAATGTTGTGCTCCAATCGTTTATTTGATTATACGACACAGTTGCTTATGACGTGAGAGCTAATTCCTCTATTTTTTATGAAATCAGACATTCCCTATTATGAAATCAGACATTCCCTATCACTAGGAGCACAGATTCACTCACAAATGGGGGAAAAGGTCTGATGCCACTGAAGCATCGGATCGAACTGGTATTCAGGGACCACTGAATTCCCAGGAGAGCAAGAAAGAAGGAGCATATATGGGTAACTTGAAGGAGTCGCCAGTATCCTCAGGTAAAGATATCATTGTGGGTAAAAAGAAAACTGCAGATATCTCTAAGAACAAGAAACCAAAGAATATTACAGGTGGTCCTAAGGTCACCAACAGAGGGTCTCAGAGGTTCCTAGGAAAATGTTGTATGCTTCTAGATATATAGAACAACGCGGAGGGGCTAGCTGTGTTACTTCTCGGAATTAAATACTATAGATGATAGAATGAAAAAACAAATTTTACTGGCGGGGCCACAGGCAATAATGAATTACTTGAATCTGTTTCAAAAGTAATTGCTATGCCCCCCGAAGCCTTGAACCACACCAGTAATACGAAACAAAAGAAAACTAAGAAAGTAACAAGTAATGTACAGCGTATACCCACTGGAGCAAAGATTCTTAATGTCGATCTGACAACGCAACCTGAGGGGGAAGTAGAGAGAGAACCCCTGTTGCACAGAAACTTGGCGGAGTGGGAGTGTTAACAATACCTCATTGGATAATGTGAAGACCTTAAGGAAGGCTGATATTAATATGAATAACGAAGGACTTTGTGAACGAGTGGCCAAGAGTTTACCAAAGCAAGGGATTACATGTGGACCTAAAAAAAACACAGACGTCAAGCCCTACAAAGAAGACAAGAGGGAATGATTCAACTAATAATCTTTGAATCAGTGTTTGAGGAAGATCGGGACACCCCTCTAAATAGAGCAAGAATACTGACTCTATTATCTATAGTTCCAGAAGTACACTCAATTTATTCAATGGATATAAAATGTGTCTATTTATTTGATTATGGGTATGTGGGAAAATGCACAGTCCATTTTCACTCAAAGTTAATGAAGAGGCTGGTGAGTGATCGACAAGAGAACATTTTACTAAAGGGTTTTGACAGCTACTACTCCCACCAGTCTTACGTTGATCAAAAAGGGTTTCATCGTGATAATATTACAGTGAGGTGTTATTTCCAATCTGATCAGCAGAGGCAAGTCACTCTTGATTCAGAATTGTCGAGTTGCAACTCTCGTGGACAGAACTCATTTCTGAATACTGAAATGAACACGGTCTTTGACACATTTGACATTATTTTCCTTCAGGAAACTTGGCTAAGAGAGCTTCCGGTGTTTGATGGTTTCATGGTGGAAAATAAAATTGCCAAGAAAGGTTTAAGAGAGAGACCTATGGGAGGGATTTTAACAGCAGTAACAATTAAATAACACTGCTCACTCATAGACTTGAAGTGCTCTTCAGATGTTGTGCTTGCCGCACTGGTAACAGATTTTATTGAGGGCAAACAATTTAATATCTTATATGTCAATACTTAACACCTACTGAGTCGAAGTGTTGAATGATATTGAAAATGTGCTGATTGTCCGAGGATAAACATTGCAGCCCTATAATCTTAAGTGGCAATTTCAATTTCACATGCTTCGTCACAGACTTTGCCTATGTAAAACTGTAAATGCTTTAAAGACCTCAGTAGAGAGAGATAGGGGCAACCACAGGAGGTTATAGTCGCAATTCCTCTCTAGATGTGGGTTTATGCAAACAAACTTGTTCACCGGAAGGTTGAAGGAGGAACCAACTTGGTTTAGTTTGATATCCTCATCTACCATCAATCTTATTTATATAAATAATATTGTGTGTGAAGAAGTCCGAAATGTTGAGATAGAAAGAACCAGCTTGGGAGATCATGCAATGTTGAAATTAACTCTTCATAGGAGTGGAGAGGGAGATGTGAGTGAGGTTTTGGGACCGAAGCAGTTTATTGTAATGGGGACGAGAAATAGGGTCGTTAAATTTAACAGCAACTATGAAAAGCTAAATCATGGTTTAAAGAATTGGTGGAATAATCTTACTGAAGAAGAGAAACAGTTATTCCTCTTCTGTAGAGTTCCCAGCTTTACTATCTAAATTGGGCAGACCTTTTAATGACAACTTTAATTGGCCTCGGTGGGTCTTTACTCAACACCCCAGAAATCAGTTTGATAAAGAAATACAAATATAAAGGTGCATACTTCTTAGAGCCATCAAGAAGTTGACTAAACACACTGATATGTCTTTGGGGGGGAGGGGCAGAGGTGAAGCAAAAAAGAAAAAAAGATCTTAAAACAAAAATATAAACATTGGATCAAGCACCATAGAATTAAAAAATGCATCGGCAAGATGGCCGCCGGCAACGACTACACGTGCCGACGGCTGCTCCCGTACTCTGAGGCCTGTGTTCGGGACCCACCACCCTCGGGGGCACAAGGCAGCAGTGGAAGACGGGGGCCGCCTGTGGGGGCCAGGCAGTGGACAATTCTGGGTGCCACGACCCCAGCCTGAGCACGGCGCCGGCTGCCCATTTGGCTGCGGTAGGAGAAGGCTGCCGAGCCGCGGCGACGAGCTCCGTCTGCTCGCTCGGCGGCGCCAGGGACGCCGGGGGAGATTGCCGGCACGGAGCGTTGTGGCGGCCATGGCAGCGCAGGCGGCCTGGAGCCCCGCGGAGTCCGACGCAGCCCGCAGAGGGGAGACCCAAGCGTCCCTTTGGATAGGTGCCACCCAGGGCCCGGACGCCCCACCAGCGGAAGAGGCGCTGATCCCCGGCATCCAGAGAGCGGGGGTGCCGGAGCAGCTGTGCCTGAGGCGAGGAGCGGGTGCGCTGTGGGAGGCGAGAGGAGGGATTTCTCCCTGCTGGCCCACTGGGCCCTGCCACCTGGAGGGGGCAGGCCCGGGCGACAAGGCCATTTTTTTTAAAAAAATGTTTTTCCTCGCTTTTTACAGCGCAGGTCTCCCTCAGCCCGGGGAGCGAGGAAGGGATAGCGGTGCCCGCTCGAGGAAGGAGGAAGGGCTGAGGTGGACACTGCTCAGCCCCTGGAGCTGGAGGAGCCGGCCTCTGGACCTGACGGGTCCCTCAGAGGGGGGGGAGCGGGTGCCCTCCCTTGGAGCTAGTCCCCTGGATGCTGAGGGACTTGGAGGAGGGGGGACTCTGGTAGGAGCGGGGGTGGCGTCATTCCCCCCCCCCCCCCCACCGGTGGCCAGCAGTGAAGGGCTCTGGAGGGAGCCGAGAGGCATCAGGGAGCTGTTGGACATATCCGGCCCGCTCTTGTTGGGCCCAGGACACGGAGGACACAAGGATCCTGATGCCCTCCAGGGCCAAGGGCAAAGCAACGCAGTCCGGCCAGCGCATGGGAGACCCCACGGCTACCCGCCCCTCCATGTGGTCGACGATGGACACTAGAGATAACAGAGGGGACGATAATGGACAACACAAGAAGCAGCCGGCCCGGGAGGGGGCGGGGGACCAGGAGCTTCTGACACGACAGGACCTTAGAGGGGAGATGCAGGCTCTAGGTGAAACCCTAGCTAAAACGTTTCAGGATCAGTTTCAGTTAATGAGAGCTGACTTGAATGTCGCGCTGGGAGAGTTAAAACAGGACATGGCTCAGCTAGGGGAGAGAACAGACCTGCTGGAAAGGGGCCTGCAGGAGGTGGAAAAGGATTCGACAGCCAACGGGGAAGCTATTGATCGGCTGGACCTGGCGACGCGTAACTTAGAAGCCCAAGTGGAGGATCTCGAAAATAGATCAAGGAGGGTCAATATCAGGGTGAAGCTCCTGCCGGAATCGGTAGGAGATAAGGACCGGAAGGGAGAAATCCAGAGACTTTTCATGGGACGTTTGGGTGAGGGGGACCCCAAAGCGATCGAGTTGGACACGGTGCATAGAGTGGGCTGACTCTCCCGGGGCCCCAATGCTATGCCTCGAGATGTCCTGGCCGCGTTCGCGCGGTACGCCCAAAAGGAGGCGGTCCTGCGCGCCGCGAAGCTCCAGGAACCAGTGCGCTACAAGGGCCAGGAGATCGCCCTGTTTCAGGATTTGGCATACAGCACCCTAGTGAAGAGGAGGAATATGGGTCCAGCCCTCAGAGAGCTCACTGGAAGAGGCATTAAGTACAGGTGGACCTTTCCATTTGGGCTTGTGTTCGAGTGGGAGGGAGTCCAAAGGAGGGCTACTACTCTGCAGGAGGCAGCCTATATCATTCACGTGGACCTTGAGGATGGAGGGGGGGCCGCCCGGGGTGCCCAGCCGAGTGCCTCGGCCCTTGGCGAAGGTAGCAGACCATGGTCATGGTCCACAGCTGGCGAAAAAACAAGGAAGAGAGTGGGACGGAGGGGTCCGCAGGAGAGGGGGGAGTGCATGAGGGGAGGAGGAGGGAGCAGCGTCTGGGTTGGGTTAACGCTGCCGCATTGAACCGGGACAGTTCTTAAATTGGGGGTGGTGGGGTATAGGCTATTTAGAGATCCGGGGGGGCGGGAGTGCACTTCTTGGAACACGCAAGGACAAGTGAGTCCGGGGACGGGTGCGGGGGGGTTCGGCTTGCCTTCCAAGTTGGGGTTCGAGGGGCTTGGGGGGGGTCGAGGGGGGAGTGAGGGGAACCTGCCAGCGGGGGGGAGCTGGCAGTATACCCGTACGGGGAGGGGCCCTCCGCGAGGGAGAGCTCGAGGTGACACAAGGGGCACCGAGTGCCGGGAGGTGTTGCTCTCCGGGTTTTGATAATAAACGTAAAGTGTGTCAGCGGAAAAAAAACAAGTTATGGAGGAACCCGTCTATGGAACTAGGAGGGGGGCACCCAAATTCAGAACCACAGATCAAACCATACCAAGAGCAAAGAAATTTAGAAACCATAAATGTTTTATTTGTATTTCATTATATAAAATATACATATTGAATCATGTTTCGAGCTCATTATCTGAATAATACTGTTTAATTAGAAAATTGAAAAACACAGTACTTTTCTAAAAACACGACTGATAATTCAGTCAACGCTAACTTGATGTAGCCAAGCAGTCTGAACGTCATGTCGGTTGAAGGGGATCATCCAGCTGGCGGTCAGAGGCTACGGCCACATTTAACAATATAAGAACAGCCGTAGCTTACTAGACAAAATAATGTTGGTTACTTCTGAAGTTAAGACCAACAGAAAAAAGAAGGGGTGCCGTACGTCTCCGGGTTTTGTACAGGTTAGCAGGCGCGCGGCACCTTCCACGGGGCGTTTGGGGGCGTTTGGGGGCTCATCTGAGGCGGTTCCTCGTTCCTAATTCTTGTTGGGGGGGACGGGTGGTGGGTAGGGAGGGAGCAGTACGGGGGGTGGTCACAGCAGACAATGGGGAGGGTAACTCTCGAGTGGATAGTGGGTGGGGGGCCAACGGGGACCGAGGGGGGAGGAGGGAGCCCGAGACCCACATCAGGAAGGAGGGGGGAATGGAGGCCGGGGTGTACCCGGAGAGTCCAGAGGGGCTGGTTGAAGGGTGTGCCACTTGTTCAAACGCTGCTTTCCAGTGGCTAACACATAATGTGAGGGGGCTTAACTCCCCCCTCAAGCGTACGAAGTTGGAGCAATTCACTAGATCCCACAAGCCGGACGTGCTGGCATTACAGGAAACCCACTTGAGGTGGCAAGATCAGGGCCGGCTACGCCTGAAGGGGTTCCCGCAGATATGGTTTGCGTCTGGTCCTACGAAGAGGGGGGGCGCTGCCCTAGCCTTTGGAAGGGGAGTCGATTTTAGGCTACAAGAGATTCTCAGAGATAGTAACGGAAGGTATATTATGGTGAGGGGGACAATACTGGGCTCGTGCTACACTATTGCGTCGGTGTATGCCCCCAATGTGGGCCAGGATCAGTTCCTGCGGGATACCTTGAGCACCCTGGAGAAGTTCGCAAGGGGTCAAGTGGTTCTGATGGGGGTTTTTAATTTGGCTTGGGACAGAAGTCGGGACCGCTCCTGTCTTGGAAGGGGAGGGGGGGGCGTAGTAGCCTCTCCTCTATTGAGGGAGAGGTGGGAAGAGGCCGGCTTGCCGGATGTCTGGCCGGTGTTACGGGAGACGAGGAGGGTTTTACTTTCCTCTCGGAGGTTCAGATTATATTTGGGGTTCTGCTAGTCTACTCGGAGAGGTGGGGGCGGTGGAGGTGGGCCCGCTGGGAATAGCCGACCACAAGGTTGTGCAAATGACTCTGAGGCTTGGAAGGCGAAGGCCGGAGGTGTGGGGGTGGAAATTCCCGGGGGCGCTTCCAAGGGACCCTGTGATACGTGGGGAGCTGGAGGGCAGGATTCAGGAGTTTTTTTGTAAGGAACACCTGCATGGATACGAGTTTGAGCACAAGATGGGACGCCTTTAAGGCTACTCTGAGGGGCGAACTCATTGCATTAAAGGCGGAGAGAAATAAAGCGCTAAGGGGGCTGGAGGCTCAGCTCGAGAGGGAGGTTGAGTCTGCTAGATCCCGGATGCGGGAAACCCCCCACGAGGAAAGTATACAGGGAATACAGGCTCGCAAAGGGTCAGCTAGGGATACTAAGAACTAAGAAGGCAGAAGAAGCCATGTTGAGGGTCTGACAAAAATTCTATGCTAAGGCCAATAAGGCAGGCTCACTGCTAGCTCGCTTCCTAAGGGGTCAGAGGGAACAGAAAGTAATTCAGGCCATTAAAGACCAGGGGGGTAGGAGACTGACCCGAGCTGACGAAATAAAGAGGAGGTTGGTGGAGTTCTACGAAACCCTTTACTCCTCCCAGCATCCGGCTCCACTCCCGCAGGAAGAGTTCCTAAGGGATTTACCTCTGCAACTGTCCGGAGAGGAGGGCGAGGAGCTGGGCCGTCCCATTACGGAGGACAAGGTGAGGGCGACAAAAGCATCCCTTCCCCGTAACAAGGCTCCCGGGCCCGACGAGTGTCCCGCTTCCTTCTACAAGGCATTCTACCATCTCTTGGTCCCACATTTAACGCAGCTATATAATTCATTCGGAGCCGAAAGCGGAATTACCCCGACGATGGAAGAATCTAAAATTATTCTCATTCATAAGGCAGGGAAAGACCCGGAGGAATGCACCTCCTACCGTCCCATCGCCCTCATCAACACAGAGGCAAAAATCTTCACGAAGATTCTGGCAAGGCGTCTGGAAAAACACCTACCCACGAGACCAGTCGGGCTTTGTGTTGGGACGGCAAACTGCCAACAACATAGGGAGAGTCGCCCACCTGGTGGAGAAAGCGCGTAAGATGGCCACTCCGGCGATCCTTTTAGCACTTGACGCCGAAAAGGCGTTTGAACGGGTGGAGTGGTCGTTCTTATTCCGGGTGATGGGCATGATGGATCTGGGGGAGGGTTTCATGAACCTGGTTGCCGCGAATTATAAGAACCCCACGTCACGCATCCTGGTTAATGGGGAGGTGTCCCAGTCGTTTTTATTCTCCAGCGGGGGACGAAGCAGGGGTGCCCCCTCTCCCCGTTACTTTACGCTATCTATCTGGAGCCTCTCCTTTTGGCACTCCGCCAGGCAGAAGACATCAGGGGTATTCCTTTCGGAGGGAATCAACACAAAGTAGCGGCCTTCGCCGACGATATGTTGCTCACACTAACTAACCCAAAGGGGTCCCTCCAAGCATGCATGGCCTTACTAACCACCTTTGGTGAAATCTCAGGCTTGCGGGTTAACTTCCAAAAGTCGGAATTGTTGAATTTGTCTCTGGGGGTACAGGAGGCGAGGGAGACGAGGGAGATTTCCCCGTTCAAGTGGAGCCCGTCTGGGTTGCGGTATCTGGGAGTAAAGATAACCCCCTCGTTGGCGGGGCGGTACGGAGCAAACTATGAGCCGATTCTCCTAGCAATTAAAAAATACTTATGGAAGTGGGGAGCCCTGCCCATCTCCTGGTTGGGCGGGGGAGCAGTCCTTAGAATGGTGATCCTCCCTCGAGTACTTTACCTATTCCAGGCTATCCTCTTGAGGGTTCCTGAGAGTTTCTTCAGGAGGCTGGACCGGGTGACCAGGGAATTTGTTTGGGATGGGAAGAGATCGCGTATATCTAGGCAGTTACTTACGGCATCTAGGGAAAGGGGGGGCTTGGCATTCCCCGACTTTCGCC
This sequence comes from Ambystoma mexicanum, assembly GCF_040938575.1. Taxonomy (NCBI): domain Eukaryota; kingdom Metazoa; phylum Chordata; class Amphibia; order Caudata; family Ambystomatidae; genus Ambystoma; species Ambystoma mexicanum. The sequence goes on from NC_090940.1 coordinate 218,381,640, forward strand.
GCTATCATGAAGGGCACAGCTTAGGGTAATCAAGGAGTGGTTCTCGAAGGATTACCTGAAGCACTGGGTGAAGATGGATAGGGCAGTGGCCCGACACCACCTAGGCGAGGTCTTGTGGCTCCCACGCAGGCTGAGACCGGCCCACCTCTATTTGAGTGCCATCACTAAAAGCGTGCTTGACAGTTGGGATTGCGCGGTAGAGAAGCGGGGGATTACATCCTTCCCTTCACCGCTCTCTTAATAATGGGGACTTTTCACCGGGACTGGAGAGGGGGGCGTTTCTTTCACTGGCGCAGGGCGGGTGTAGAACCTTGAGGGACATGTTCACCGGGGAGGGGGTGAAAACATTCGAGGAATGAAAATGGGAGTTCGGCCTGGGAGAGCGGGAGAGGCTCCGGTATTTCCAAATCAGGCATTGGGTTATGTCCGTGGAGGTTCAGAGAGCCGCGACTAGAGATTTAACCCACTTTGAAAGCTTTATAACAACCCACGAGGGATCTAGGGGGTTAATTTCAGATTTGTACAAACAGTTGGAGAGATCCAGCTCGAGTGTCAGTTGGGCCTACATGGAGGACTGGGGGCGGTACGCTGGGGTTCGAATGGAGCTGAGGGACTGGGAGAGGCTGTGGAGAAAGATTCCTAAGGTTGCAAAAGCGATCCAGCTGCGGGAAGGCTGGTACAAATATCTGTACGGGTGGCACTACACTCCCACCCGACTTCACGCTATGTATCCGGCTACCTCAGGGGAGTGCTGGAGGGGTTGCGGGGAAATGTGCACGGCCAAGCACATATGGTGGGATTGCTACGTTATACAACCTTTCTGGAGCGTAATCATGAGCGCGCTCGCCCAGGCTCTTGGGGGGCGGGGGGAGGGCACCAGGAACCTCAGGAGATTTTATTGGGGTTAGGCGGGAGAGAAAATGAAGTGGAAAGGAGGGGGTGTACCAAGGTGAAAGTAATATTTACATTGGCTGCTATGTCCCTCATGGCGCAGAATTGGAAATGCCCCACAGCCCCCACAGAGCAGGAATGGCTAAGGAAAATGTGGGATATTGTCTCCTTGGAATGGGCAACGTACGCAGCCGACAGCAAACTGGAAGCCTTTTATGCGGATTGGAGGGAAACCCTGGAATACTTGAAAGGGGAATTCAGGGAACAATGGTGCCCCCAGAGACTTAAACTGTTGGACATCTTTAACTGAAAGAGTGATTGGGAAACGGTTGGAGGGAAGGACTATGGGGGCTGTGACGAGGGGTTCGGGGTGAGAGGGGGGGTTTATTTCATTGTTGAACCTTATCTGTTTCTCTTTGTTAATAAAACAATAAAAAGAAGTTAAAAAAAATGCATCAGCAAGAATCAGGAACTGAAAGATAAGATTGTCAGGAAAGATATGCGCTCAATTTAGTCGACTTTAAATAACAAAAGTGAGACCCAACCTTCTGGTCAATCTTGCTGTGTCTTAGAAGCGGTTTGGGTAGAGTATTTCACCAACAGGTGTTGTGCCAGCATCGATCATATGGGTGGGTATATCATTGAGAGTAACAAGCTATCTAGTTGATCCTTCACCTTTGATGGGTTTGACATTGAAATGGTAATTGGAAAGTATCCTTTGGTGCTGTTCTGACTCCTCCACCGATCAATCAGGCATAGATCTTGTATTGAAACTTTGGCAGCGGGCCAGCATTTGTTTAATTTTCAGAACCGTTGCACCTTCTTAGTAGTGTGGGGTCTGTCTAATACTAGAGCCATGGACATTTCTGGTCAAGTATAAAAGTACTGGGGAAAAGAGCAGTTTCCAAAATTCATTGTAATTCCAAAGAAAGGAAGGAAACGACGCATATACATGACTATTATTAAAACGTTTAAATTTGAAGTATTGTGTTTAGAAATGTTCTGACCAATAAATAATGTAATCGTTTGAAATAATCTGTGTGTGTGCGCGCACTTATATACATGTATAGGCCTCTTCTACTTTGCTTTTTGTCTTATTCATGCTGGAATTCTATACGGTTTAAGGATAATGTGCATATTTATTGTGCATTAAAAAATGGTTTAGTTAAAATGTAGTGAATACGAATGTGAGTTATATGACTGGGAGCATGGTGTCTTTAACCCTCAAGCACAGCTATCTTGAATACTAAAGATGCTTCATAAAGTTGGTATGGTATGGTATGGTGTTGTTTATTTATATAGCGCCTTTACACAAGCAAGTGTTTCAAAACTATCAAGGAGGGTGGGAACATGAGGAAAAAACAAACAGTCGTTCTGAGCCCTTGACATTCTGAGACGATAATGGTCTGCACAAGCAGAGTAAGAGCTTAAAACATACATTTAACAGTTTGGGAGGCAGCAAATAGACCTGACAGCGATTCTGCAGTTTTAACCGTGCAATTAAGGGGTGAAGACAAGGGAGAACAGAAAGCCAATCTTCAGGTGTGGTGCGTACTGATCGAGCAAGTGCACAGCGGGTCAAAGTGAGGGGGAGGATCAAGTGCACCCGGTCGGTTGAGACTGGGTTAAGTGCAGAGAGAGCCACTCTCTTGGGTTAATTTCTCAAGTGCATTAAGTGTGGGTTGGGTGTAGGGCCCTGAGGCAAGTGCGAGAGTGGACTGGCGGGTTGCTGGGGACCAGTGAGACTGAGGTACACCTAGCAGCCATTCAGCATGCTCTAAGGAAGAGGAGGGAGAGAGGGAAAAACAGAGAACTGGGTTAGCAGGGTAGTGGGAGAGCGGAGGAAGAGGAGAAGAGGAAAGTCTTGACGAGATTCCGGAATTTATGGAGATCAGGCTCAAGATGGAGTGCGGCAGGGAGGCTATTCCAGAAGGAGACGTCTGCTGAGGATAAGGAACTCCCTCCAAATCTCTGTTTGGAGAACCAGCTCACTCACAGAAGGTTGGAGGTAAATGAGCAGAGGGCTTGTGAGGGACAGTATTTAGGTGGGTAGCATTGCAGTTGGGTAGGTCCCAGGCCCCAGAAAGCCTTGTGAACAATGCAAAGGATCTTGAATTTGATTCTTGCAGCCACTGGGAGCCAGTGATGGGATTTCAGCGCCAGAGAGATGCAGTCCCTGGGCTTGAGGCCAAGGATAAGTCTTGCAGTTCTGTTTTGGGGAGGTTGAGGAAGAGGCTGTTGCAATAGTCCAGCCTGGAGAGAACCAGGGCTCTGGAGACAGTGGGCCTCATTATGAGTCCGGCGGTAACCGCGCCAGTAAAAACACACGGCTGCCACCAGAGTAATTTTTTTTCCTTTGCCCGGCAATGGGGACTTATCAGGGCATAACAGCCCCGGCGGTCCTGGTAATTCCTCATTGCTGGGCGTCGGAAAATATTACTCCCCATTCCCATTCGAGTCCCATTGGACTCAATGGGAATGGGGAGGACGAATGCACCGGCACCATTCATGAACGGTGCCGGTGATCCCTCAAAGTCTGAGAGCGGGTCAGACCTGGCGGGTGGAAAGGCACCCACTCGCAGAACTCGTAGTTTGCCTGTCTGGTAACAACAGTGCCGGTTCCGTTGTTACCGGACCGGCAACCTTGTAATGAGGCCCATTGAGCCTCTGGGGGAAAGTGAGAAAAGGTAGAGTACCTCTGAGGAGGTGAAGCTGATAGACTTTTTAGAGATGTCTGAAATGTGAGAGAAGGGAGAGAGTGGGGTCAAAGATGACCCCAATGTTTCTTGTTTCCCAGTTGGGTGCGGGTGCAGGGCCAAGGGAGGAGGCCAGAGCGAGAGTGGGAAAGCGGGAGCAGGGCTCCCAATGCAAACATTCCCAGTCTTGGCGGTGTTGAGGCCGAGGTCGTTTGCAGCACACCAAGACTGAATAGCAGACAACCGGATATGAGCGAGGAGGAGGAGTAGGAGGAGGAGGAGGCTAACGGTAGCCTGAAAGATAGTTATGTCATCCGCATAGCACTGGAAGTTAGAGGTGAAAGTGGCAATCACACGTGCCAGGGCAGCCATATAGACATTGAAGAACCAAGGGGATAGGTTAGATCCCTGTAGAACGTCACAGGTTAAGAAAGTGGTAGTCGAGTGAAAGTCTGAGTTCCACCTAGGATGGGCGGTCGGAGAGGAATGAGGCTAACCCCGCCAGAGCCTGACCTGTGATTCCCAGGGTGTTGCAGAGACATGCGATCGGGATGTTGTGGTTAACGATGTCGAAGGCAAAGGAGAATGAGGAAAGAGGGGGTGTTAGTGTCAAGATTTGAGAGCAGGTCTTTGCAGGTGTTCAGAAGAGCAGTTTCCGTGTCTGTGGATGCTCTAAAGCCAGATTGATGGTTGTGAAACCAATGGATTCAGTGTGGGGGGGTAAGCTGAGAGATAGCCAGTTTCTCCATGAGTTTGCCCAAGAAAGAAGTGATGGAGATAGGGCAGAAGTTTGCCGGAATGGATGGGTCAGCAGAGGGTGTTTTGAGCAGAGGGCGCACAAGGGAGTGCTTCGGGCAGTTGGGAAAGCTCCAGTGGAAAAGGAGAGATTGCAGAGATGAGCCAGGGCTGGGGCGAGGGAGTAGATCTTATCTTTGATGGTTTTGGAGGGCAGGGGTCCACCTGTTTGGATAAAGCCTTCATAAATCGGACCCGTCTGGTGACCTCATCCGGTGTAATGGGGGAAAGAGAAGAGGGTAAGAGGAGGAGGGGCAAGCGAGGCTCTGGTGTTTGTGTATGCTGTGGTGTGGAAGAGAGGGTGGAAAGGATGTCTTAGGTTTTTGTGGTGAAGTGTGCAACCAGGGCCGAGCAAAGGTCGTGGGTGGGTGTGACAGAAGAAGAGGCTGCTGCAGAATTGGCCAGTTCCTTGCAGACTTTGAAAAGTTTGGCCATGTTGCTTGATGCCGCGGAGATGCGGGCTTGAATAAAGACTCTTTTCTTGGTGCGGATGCAGAGTCGTTTAATGCCTTTGAAGGAGGCGGTAGGCCAGTTTGTCAGAGGATTCGCCCGACACATTCTATTTCTGCTCAGCTGTCCTACACTTGCGTTTAAGGGCAGCCAGATCGGAGTAGTATCAAGAGTTGCACTTTTTGGAAGGCTTCAGTCAGACCCTGATGGTAGGGGCAAGAATGTCAAGTGTGTTGGAGATATAGAGATTGAGGTTAGCGAGGGCTGTGTCAGGGTGGGAGTCAGCTGAAGGGGTGGTTGGAGGAGAGCAGGAGGAGGAAAAAACAGCCACTGTCACTTTCACTTGGCAGATGAAAATATCAGCGCATTGTCCTTTGTACAGGAATACGTATTGATAGTAATCTGAAGGTTGTAATGAGGCTGTTTGGTGTAGGGATTGAGGTTTAGGTAAATATAGGCATTTGCACCCGGAATGTAGGGTGTGGTTTGTAAATTGGGATTGGCATATTCATGTTTTTTGCATGAGGAAAACAGATCTCTATCAGTGCACTATATTGTTGGGTTTGTATTCCAATCAGTTGTAATGATCATTGTTGGTTTAAAATGGAGTAAACATAAGCCCCGAACGCTAAGAATACAGTGTTTCTACATAGTCTTTACAGCACTATTGAAGGTCTTGGATATATGAACACAGATACAAAAAGAATAGACTATAAAGCACAGTTAATTGGACTATGTATTAGTACAAGCATATAATATTTTGCATCAGGCTTGCACAAAAAATTTTAAGAGGAGTATTTATTGACCTTGGATGAAGTGTAGAATCTGCCTGATTAAAAAATAAACATGTGGGCAGTACACCAATACAATAGCCATCAGTTGTTAGATTATTAATCTGCAAGTGTTGTTCGGGGTCCCTCCTTATTCTTACATGTACATTTATTATTAGACTTAAAAGGATTGTGAAATTTGGATACATATCGCGAAAACGGAGTGGATGAATGGCATTCACAAAAGGAAACGTGGGACAGCAAATGATTGACATTTATGTAAAGTGCACACAGTGTAATGCATTAATTTGTGGACGTTTTTAGACAATTTGGCTATAACATATTTGTATTGGTTATTTTCTTCAGCAAAATGTGTGTATAAGGAGAATATTTTGCCTGTCTTGGGGGTATTACCTTTTCCCACTCAAGCATAAATTTCCACCAGCTCAGGGATCCTGCTACAATCAGCAGATTAGGCCACTGATTACCATGAGAAAGGAATTTGGGGAAGAGTGGGCAGAGTCTTCCCATCCATGATAGAAACAAATTCATAATACTAGCCCAATGTTTATGTTGGAGTGAAAGTATATGCAGAGCTGGCAGGGTCTTCACTCCTCCAACAGAAACTAATATACTATAGTAACTGAATGTTAAAGCTAGGATAAACTAATTTTGGCACACATTTGTAAATGGATGTTTACAAGCAAACGCAAAAAGGCCCCTTTGCCATTTAAATGCGACAAGATATTTTCTTGAAAAATGTTTTGCCCAGAGTAAAATCTTGTAAGAGCGTAGCTGCTCAGTATGTGTTAGAACTACTTGATCTTTTGCTCTATAAGACACTCTTTGTAATGTTGTGTGACTTGGGATTTTGCAAAGTGTGAAGCTGCTTTGTGCTGATAAGCAGATGATTGAAATTTACAAATTCCAAGTACGCAAAAACATCCTAATACCTTTCCATTTCAAATCTCCTTCTTTTAATCATCCTTTTTGAATAATGTAAGTCAACTTGCTCATTTGTCATAACACTATTTCAGACATAGTACTAGTTCCCTTTTTCCCTTTTGTGTATTCATTTGATAAAAAGTTGTAGTGTCTGCAATTTTCAACAAAAGACTGCCTTTCACAAGCTCCATAGAAGTTCCTTGATGGTGTATACACTGCAATGAAAAAACAACTACAATCCTTTTCATAGAAAAACTAACATGCAATTTGATTTTCAGATGGCCTTGAACATGTTGAAGAAATTAAGCTGTGCAAGTGCATCTATATCGAGGATGCCTGTTTGGAGAGGATAAGTAAAATTGAAAATGTACAAAAAAGTCTCATGCGCCTGGAAATCATTTCTTGTGGAAATGTCACTGACCGGGGCATCCTGTCTCTGAACACTCTTCGGTATGTCCCAAACTGTTGTTTTATTTTTTGGGGCTAAAGTACTTGTCAAGATAATTTTCCAAAGTTTGATTCATCCACACAAATGAGATACTGACAAGTCAGAATTCGATTTTTGCAACTCAATCTGTTAAAAAGATTATGGGATAATGGGGAACCATGGAACTCACAGAAATAACATAGTAAACTCTGAAGGGCATTCCGGTTTCACAGGGACCTCCACCAGCCTCTTTAACTTTTATTGTGTTTAACAAGAGTTGCCCTTTAACTATTCCTTGGGTCAGGCCAGCAACCTTTTTGGAACCTATGAAGAAGTGTTGTCGACTCATTGAATTAACCTTTTGTGTACTGGAGAAGATTTTTAGTACCGTTTTTAGTACCGTTTTTGGAATTTTGCTTAACAAAAAATTCAGAAAAAAACAAAGGAAAACATTGTAGTCTCTCTTTCTGATCCCTCTACTGCGCTTTATTGGTATCAAGACGAGTGTCTGCGAGCATGTGTTTGCAGTTTGTTTCGATGGGAGTGTTTAGTAGCGTTCAGAAAGTTGAGAGGTGCAAGGAGCATATGTAATTGGTATAATGTGTGTCTTGTTTGGAAATCTCCAGAAACAGTGACCGTATCTATGGAATTTACCACAACAGCTTGCAATGACTATTTCCATTGCTGAGCCCTTTGACCGCCACGCCTCTAGAGGCACTGCGTATTTTTACCAGATCTTTGCTGTTGCAAGATGGCCAGTCACTACTAAGTAGGTAATTAATTTGCCCCATCTTTGTGCATAGGATATTTTCTCTATGCACCCAATGCTTTTATGGCCAGCAGTAAAGGGCCAACATAAGCATAGTTCTTGGGATCTCATTCATTTTGGGTTTGAATTGGTTGACACTGCCACCCTGTGTGGGCCATATATTTCCAACAGCAACAATGTTAAATGTGTATCCATCTTGGAGGGAGATTACAGTGAAATATATGCATTTATTTTTGCTTGGACCCAACAGAACAACAATTTCTTCTGTCCCCAAATCCCTTGTTTGTTTTCTGCTGAGTATGTCTTGTTGAGCATTCTCTCCTTCACTAAATATACAGAAACCTCTAAAACATAGTATCCTGTTTAAGTATGCTATAATATGTAGTAGACACGAACCACATACTTATTTCTTTTTATTATATTTGCACATTAAAGTGAGTAAGTTGTCAGGTTGCCCCTTTTAATTTTGGCTGAGAGGTGGGGCTTTGGCACTGTCTGGTATAGTGTGTAGAACTGGAAAGAAGACATTCAAACAACCCTTTCTACATTAGTGGCAGTAAATTGTCTGCATTTGCGTCTCTCTGACATAAAGAGGTAGTTTACCCTCTGCAAAGTATAATTTATTTTGTTAAAACTGTTCTCACTCTTGTCACATTACCTTGATTTGTGGCAAGGTGATGGGCTGCAAAGGTGGGGCATTGCTGGGACTTGTAACATATCTGAAAAGTAATATTTCTCCAGCATGGTCTCACACTCTGAGTTAATAACTGGAGCAATACCCTTGTCACTAGCCCACTCCTCACTGGAGGGTTCTGTGATTGTTTTCGGAAAGATCTTCTGAGGATGTTTCCGCCGGTTTCTTCTTGCTGGGCTTTCCTACTTCTTGAAGAAATAGGGACAAGCTCCCCCGGGGGCCATTTTGCCTGAACGCTATCTGCCCGGCAGTGGGGACTCCGGGGAGCCCACCCAAACCAGGGAAAAGCAGGGCTGAAAAACCCTGGAGTAGATGTTGTAGCGGGTTGAAGTGGACTGTAGTGGTTGATGTAGCTGGAGGAGGGTTTTCCTTCAAAATAGATGTGTGGACTGAGGACTACAAGGACCAGCCTGCACTGGGAAGCAGGCGCACCGGAGAGAAGTACAAATGGAGTCAGGTCTCAACAGGGGTCCATATAATAGCAAACAAAGAATGCCTGCTCTGAATCTGCACTCCCAAAGCGAGCCGATTGCCAGCTCCGCACTGTAAATGAAGCCGCTTGCGGAAACATACGGAGGTAGTTTAGCAGCAGCGGGGAAAGCAAAGAGGAATCAAGAGGGCAAAGGTATACAGAAATGAGTACATGGGAGGTACAACAAGAACATAGCATTTCGCACAGTTGCAACGCACCGTTTTAGGAAATGCACAAAACTGATCGAGTCCTTGGTGGCCGTGCTACGTGACGGCAATGTTATGAGACTAGACATCTGCTTCACATTCTGGAAGTACATAACGGAAATCAGTACGCCCTCCATCGGTCCCAGACACGCCAGGGACGGATTGTGACACATGGTGTCTTACATGGATTCACATGCTCCTGAATATTCCCCGTCGTCAGGCTGGGAATCCATGGTAATATTAAAGCAGTTTTGCGCAAGTGCAAAATCCTGTTGGAGCACCTGTCAACTGACCCATCAGCGTTTTCACCGTCAACGATTTCCTCATCATCACAGACCCCAACAATGAAATCATCTGCCAAGTCCGTTACCCTGTTGATGACTACCCCGTCAACGACTTTGTCAATGAAGATTCATTTTACGTTGATGACTGTGATCCCGACGACGGGCTCGTCCACTACGGTTACTGTTTCAACAAAGACGATTGCCACAGCTAGAGTAGCCTTACCATTTAGGCCTCCATCGGGGGATCTGACAATTATCTGGTCGACGGCAACACCGTTACCTACTCCTCAGGCCCCGGTGATAGCATATTTTCCTAGGAGAATTTGGAGAGCGAGATGCCTCCAGCTCTTGATTTTCTCCCTAGGCCCACCAAACCTATGTGTTTTTTCAGCCTCTCTCCTTTGGTGCTTCACAAAGGGTCCTCCCCAGTTGCAGCAACTCACTTCTTTTGAAGAGGACTTAACCTAGGGTTTTTATTCCGAGTAGGAGGGCGGCCATGGAGTGCCCATTTTGGTTGTGCCAAGGCAAGGCGCTCAGCCATTTCGTCTGCCATCTCAGCCTCATAGCCCTTAACTTCAGGAACCAGCAGGGCCGCCTGCAGCACCAAGGGACATGTCTAAGCACATTTTGACGACTCTACACACGCTGGTGACAGTGTCTAACAGTTTCACCGAAACCTGTTCCATCAAAGAGCCCTCCAAGGACATCTAGAGCCCAGCTAATACCGTCTCATCCAGCCCAAGCTACTCTTCTGGAAGTTACCTGCTGCACCACCTTCTGTCGTGGAACAGGCTGTGCAGCCATACACTAATACTGATACTGATACTGTCCCTACCCAGGATACACAGGACACTGATGAATTTGACAACTACGTTCACGCGGATGGGGAGCCTCCGAACGTCGATGTACCCTCAAGGGATTCTCCACCAGATGATATTGGTTTGTTCCATTCCATGATCTCACGGGCGGCAAAGCTATTCAACCTCATCCCTGAGGAAAAGAAAAAGGGAGGTTTCTTTTTTGAGTGGCGTGAGCCCTCTAAGAAAACTATTGTTTCGCTTCCCCCTCTGGATGACGTTTGGGAAAATGGCCTGTTGGTCGTGAGGACCCCAGGCACAACCCAGGCAAAAAGGTATAATTTGGAGAAAAATACTGTGTCACAGACATGGCCACAAAGGGCCTCCGATCTCAACCATCACTGGATTCTGTGGTTTCGGCTGCGGCTAGGAAGAGGTTGTCTAACCTCTCTTCCTCTTGGATGTTCTTCCGGAAGCAGGAAGGTAACAAGTTGGATGCAATGGGGAAGCGTTTCATCACGACGGCAATGTCTACCATCAAGCCGCTAACGCCTTAGCCATTCTCTCGAGGTACGACAGAGATGTTTGGTATAAAATGGGGCCCATCCTCGACTTCTTCCTCCAAGACAAGAGGGTGGAGGCACTGGCTTTGTTCTCTAATAAAGTGGCTGAGGAACTATTATAAATCTCCCTGATTACGTGCAACAGGAACTGGTCCCTGAAAATCCCCTGCTCCAAGAACGGAAGACCTAGCCATAGGGAAAAGTTCACTGTCTTTATTAACAATCAAAATGACAGGGATCGCAATATGAACAATGCAAAATTCCCAAAGTGCTCTTGCTCTCCAGGCACCTATTGTGCCATTTTGTTAACCAGTGATGTCGCAAACCAAAGTTACATCCCAAAAACCTAACAGGATAAGGGATTGGTTAATGAGGTGAACTATATATGCATTCTAAAAGGGATCAGTACGATCATTGGGTAAGCCATATCTGGTGGCTTCTCCTGAGACCACATCTGTGTCACAAATACAAAGTTATAGGTTAGTATATAGGTGATTGGCCCGTGCAAAGTAGTGTATGCTTAACATGGAAGGTGGTTAGGGATTGGACAGAAAGGGTCTTCTCAGCCTTGGCGCTTTGGGCATTTACCAAGTCAAGTGCAACTATTAAAGGTAGTGGGAATGACCTCGAAGGTGCTACATGTCCCCAATAACTTATCTCAGATCTCCTAGGCCTTGAGACAGAACATTTTGAACCTGTATAACTGTTGTATCCTTCTATCCTTAGTTTGATGGGAACAGCTTTCCCCATCTGACTTGTATGAAAAGGCTCAGTCTCGAAGATTCAGGTCACGTGTCGGGACCACGAAATAGAGCTTCCTTTCCTGTAATTAATAGGATTTCTTACTGTGTCCCTCGCAGGAGTCCTATCGCCCCTGTTAACTGGAAACATTACCCTCCCTACTTGTCCTTGGTGAGGCTGTGCGCAGTGTCTGTGCTGGAAGCAGAATCAGTCTGTCAGTCTTTCTCTGTATTCTGAAGTTCACCTTGCTTTCCCATTCACTCCAGTGTACCTATGTACCTATGGCTTCCATCTTTATTCGAATGGCCGTCCATGTTTCTTGCGGTTAAGCGTAGGCAAGCCATTCATATGTATTCTCATATGTCTTGAGGTTCTCGCGTAGCAAAAGATATACCTGTGTCAGTCCTCTAACTATGCGAGTCATGAGCATATTCTTTGTGTCTAAGCGGAATGCAGCCTAAGTGTCTGTGTAGCTTTGTTCAGGGATGCCTATGTGCTTCATGTTTAACGTATCGGTCATGTCAGTTGTGACGTCATCAGCGTGCAGTCTTGGGACCCAGAACTTTGTCACTCCTCCCAGATGTCCATGGTACCTTACGTGCTCATCTAAGGTCCAAGTCATATAGCCGCAATCTCCATATCTGGTTGTACCATACCCATTTTCCACAATAGTTGCGTGGATCTGGGGCAAAAGAGAATGCAATACCTGGCGGGAACAGAGAGAACTGCGTCAAATGTGATTTCAAGACGTCAAGAGTCTGTCTCTCAATCAGTTTTCGTCTCTACGTCCAATAATAGTTTCATCCTGATCGTCTTTTCAGTAGTTTTCTTGCACTGCACTATAGCTACTCTGATAACCCAGAAGGCGAATAATACTAGCACTAAGGCTGCTATCAGCACCTTCAGTCCATTAGCCATCCATGATGGTATCCAAGAAAAGATGTTAGCCAGTCTTCATCTTGTCCTATCGGGTTTGTCACCGCCTCCATTATAGCATGCAGGTCTGATAATTATTATTATTATTAACTTCAGCCTGATGGGCTCAATGTAAACATTGAGTTCTCAAGCTTTTGTTACAAGTTGTTGATCATCAAAATGTGATAAAAATCCATGTTCGTAAAAAAAAAGCGTGTTATACGCCTAAGTAAATATATAAATCGCTAGACAATCACAGTTTATCAATTCGTAGTGCATCTAAGAAATTAACTACAGCACAGCTCAATTTAATGCAGTGCCCAGCACTGGCATAAGTCCACCAGTCTCGATTTCCTTCTGCTGCAGGCATAAATTCGCTTAGATGCAGAGTTTGCTGTGCTATAAGCCGCTCACACTTTGTTAACAGATGTTCAGTTGTTTCTGTATCACTATTACAGAAGCGACACATGTTATCTCTTCCTTCATTGATATGTCGATGCCACAGCATCTCTTTTTTTTTGAGAGCGCGTTTAAGCGGAGTCTCAAGAATTGGGCCCTGTGATGAAGAGAGGACAGTTTGTCAGATACATGCTTGGCATGTTTAGTTTGTGGGCGCCAGGTCCGGAGTCTAAAGTAGTCGGCATATGATTACGACGATTAGTGTTCTGGATCCAGCACCAGAGTTCAAATTTCTTTTTTGATACTTGGGGGCGCATGATTAAGTAATTTAGGTTCATATCGGCAGCAGTTAGAATTGAGATCATCATCTCTTTCCACTCATCTAGTAGCTTCGATGAGCTCTGGCCTGGTTGTGTGCAAAAGATTTGGAAAGCTGGAGTCACTGGAGTTAGGCACATCTTGCGCAGAGCCATTAGTGATTGCCACAAAACGCAAGTGTGGAGCGGGTTCAAGGATAGTTCGTATCTTATTTGAACCATCGAAATGTATGACGGTAGACCAAGAACTCGCCGCCAAAAAAAGCCCTTCCATTTTCTGCCAAAATAAAATGTCAATATTCCATGCGGCTTCTGATCCAAAGGTAATTGCTGGAACAACCTTTAGGGTGTAGAAGGTTAGAACTGGGGTGAGAGTGAATTTACCGTAATTTCTGTTCAGCAGCCTCGCTTGGATGGTAAGTCGCATCATTCTGTTTTCTATGTCACGTTTCCAATGGTGTTCATGTAGGGACTTGTTGAAGGTGATTCCCAGGTAGCGAATAGAGTTTACGATCCCGAGGGCTTTCCCATCGACTCTCCACGAGAAAGCTTTCCGTTTTTTGGAATCCCGTTCACCAATTATAACGACCTTTGTCTTGTCGATGTTCAGGGTCAGGTCGTTGATATTTAAATAATCTTGTAAATTCGCTAGCTGCCGCTGAAGGCCAATTTGGGTACGGTCTAAGAGCACCACGTCGTCGGCGTAGATTATGCAGCCGATTTCGTTCTGATTGATTTTGGGAGGAAAGCATCTTAGATTTTTTCTGAACTCTGGTAGATCACAAATGAACGGTTTAAACAGGTCGGCTGCTAGCGGACACCCTTGTTTTACTCCTTTAGTTGTGGTTATTTGGTTAGATAGAGCGCCATGATCATTCAGCCTGATGCGGATGGCGGTTTGGGAATGAAGGGCTTTTATGGGATCGATTATGTTGCGAGGACAATTCCAGTTATTCAATTTTTGCCACAGTTTGTCTCGATTAATGCTGTCAAAGGCGCCTTTCAGATCGATGAAAGCCAGGTAGAGATGGGTCTTGGACTTTAGAGTTTCCAGCTTTAGTATGTTCAATAGGAGATTTACTTCCACACCCACACCTTTGGTGAAGCCAGTTTGTCTGATGTCGAAGATGTAGTTGGACACAGACCATCTTGTAAGTTTTTGCCACAGAAATGAAGCGAAGATTTTTCTTATTGTGTCCAACAGGATAATTGGGCGATAGTTGGCTTGATCAGCCCGATTGCCCTTTTTGTATATTGGCACAATAATCGCTTCACGCCAGGAATCTGGAATCGACGTTGATGTAGACAATCGCAGGAACAGCATTTCAATGAACGTTGACCACTGTTCGACATTTTCCTTGAGCATAATGTTGGAAATTAGGTCAGGACCAGCAGCATGTGATCTTTTTAAGGCTCGTAATGCTAACTCAATGTCCTCCTTGGTGATACTCAAGTCCCATGAAGTTAGACCGAGGTAAGGGACGGTTGATGGTTCCAGGGATGGATTACCGAAGAGGTTTGAGAAGTGTTGCTCCCATTTTCCGGCATCAATTACATTTGACATCATGGAAGAGTGCCGGACATTGCCTGTATTCAGGATTGCCCAGATTTCACGGGAATTCTTAGTGATCAGTTCCTTCATTAGCTCCTCAGCTTGTTCTTGTTCGATGATTACTTTCTGCGATTTTAGCCAATTACGATATATTCGACGCCGCTGACGAATTTTTGTTTGAATCGAGTTGTTGTCGCTGGTCGTGGAACTAGATTTGTTTATCGCGTGGATATCGTGTCTCATGGCCTTTTTTTCTTGCGACAGTGTCGCTGAGGATATATGTTTGTACTTTGTACCCGATTTCAAAAGATGGGGTTTAGAGGTGACAAAGTCATATAATAGAGGAGTATAGTTCACGGACAAAGCTGTGTCCTGGTGAAATTTTTGGCCTATTTTCTCGATCTTTGGTCCATCAATACGCAGGCGATTTCCTCCCGCGTTGACAGAGATAGAGGGTTTAAATAGGCTACAGTCTGATTACCACTCTACGATACAGGATAGACGCAGAAGATTGTGATCGCTAGATGGCATCTCAGTTATTGTCAGGGTTGTGTCCTCCTCTAGTAAGTTACATGAGACCCAGAAATAGTCAATTATTGAATGTGCCTTTTGATTTGACCAGGTTGGTCGTGGTGGTTGATCACCTGGGACATGTCCATTAACCATCATGCAACTGCGGTTTCCGAGAGAGAGACTCCAATGATGACTCCTTATCGAAAGATTGTCAACTGGCAAAAGTTTGTAATTTCAAGGGCTGGGATCATAGCTGAACCAGGAGCAGTTCAAATCACCAGCACATATTATTGTCAAGTTTTTGTGAATCAAAAGTGTCTCATCGATGATTGTTGTGACCGCATCTATGAAGGTCTTTGTGCTTATTTTACTTGGATTCCAATATCCATTTAGGACTAATAAATGATTTCTCGCAGAAGTTCTTGTTTCAGCAGTTTTTAGTAGGGCTCCTTGTACACATGGATTCGGATTAAATGAGTCCACAAGACTCCACCAAGAATTGATTTTAATCAGCATCAGGAGCCCGGATGATGGGCGTCCCATCGGGTTTTTGAGGGCCGGGTTTAATAAAGAGACAAAGCCGTCTCTAATCGGAGGATCGGTTAGCCATGTCTCTTGGAGACAGATAACGAATACATTGTCCAATTCCAGGTCGCAAGAGTTGAATAGATGGATGAATTCGCGGGTATTCCAGGATAAGAATTCCCGTTTGCATTCAACAGGGATAACTGTTGGCTAGCGCTGAAATGTAGCAGCATGTCGTATGACACTTTTTTGTGCCTCGATGGAAAGTGATCTTGAATTATTTGGAATTGATATTGCTTGACGAAGATCCGCACGTCGTTGTTCATTGCTTCCTAGAGGGCTGCTCCTTGGTCTTGATGTTGACGGATTAGGCCTGAGGGATAATGGTTCGATTGAGATATCGAACCCAAAGACGAGCAGGTCTTCTGTGGCGTTCAGCAGGGTGTTTTTGACTGAGGCTGAGGTTATATGTAAAAGAACTTGGTCACAACATTTCTCCGTGACATACTCCACGACTCGAATGTCTTCGGATCGAATGGTGCGGAGTGATGGAATACAGGAAAAAAGTTTCATCACGTTATGCCGATTCAGATTAAGTTCGCAGTCTTCGTGGTGGACATTTTGTAAACAGAGTTTGCAATTCGGGTTTCCAGAGTCAGATTTTGAAGCAGCATGGACTCGTGAAATAAACCGAGGTTGTTTTTGTGACTGGAATCTTGGTTGTTTGGGGTTCAAGAACCCTGAAGTTTGGTGACCTTGTTCAGCATCTTTAGTTCTGTAGTCCAAGTTGTTTTTCTGCCAAGCTTCTGGTTTGGAACTAGGCAAGAGTGCCGCACCAGCAACTTTGGGATTTGTATGGAGTTGATCAGTTTGATGGTCGGTAAAAGAACCATCTGAATATATTGAGAGATCACAAAGATCGATCTCCGATCCTGTTGGGTTACTCACAAGACTTTCATGGTCGGACTCCAAACATTGTCTTTTTTTTGCAGGCGCCACAAGGTTTGGGTGATTGGCCATTGAGGTTTCTTCCAGCGAGATGCCATTTTGGGGCAGAGGGGCTTGCAGTTTAGACCGCGAAATTAAACCTTGTTTGGTTGGAGGTATAATATTTCTGATATATTTTCTTTGCTTCGTTTTCTGTTCACAATTTTTGTTTTTTTTTCTCTTTCATGCCTGCCGAAGTGTGGTCAATTAAAACTTTTTTCACAGGTGGTTTTTGAACCGGCTTAGAGGTGATCACTATTGATTTAGCAGGGCCACCAAAAATGCCAAAGGAACCTGTGGGATTCAATGGAATGGCAAATTGAGGTGGACATTTTGGATGTTCCTTTGATGTGGTATTTGAGGTAACCACTTGAGGTATTGTGTCCACATTAATTATTCTGACTTCGTCAATTGTACTACCAGTGCCTTTTTCAGTATGCTCATGCTCAGAGGGAATAACAGGTAGGTGTGGATTGTTTGCGCAATCAAGAGAGGCCGTAGAGTCAGGAACAAGGATTAGAGGTTGTGATGGAGGCTTTACGATGGTATTGACCGCTGGCCTTGGAGGATCCTTAACGAGCGCCAAATTTGAATTTCGTTTGTGTTGAATGGCGCATCCACTTTACAGCTTCAAGAAGGCCATCTGATAGAGAGTCATTTTGGCAATGGTGCCGTGCGGCAAGATCACTTAGCCGCTCTTGCCATCGCAGGGTCTGTTCCGCCTCCCGAGATAACTGAGATTGTAAGAAATTGGTCACGGCTTCAAATTTATCCATCTTTTCTTTTAGAGTAATGATTACGGAAGTCTGGTCTTTGAAGGCTTCATGAAGTGATAAATACATTTTTAGGAAGGGTAGCAAAGCAGTGGAAGAAGCAGCCAAAACGCTGTTGTAAATCTGCATCGCTGCAGCGGACGAGAGACTCGGTTTAAATTTATATCCGGATTTTTCAGCAGTGCTTGATTGAAAGTTGTTAGCAGAATCAGAGTGGACATCGCTAAAACCAGAGATGTTGACAGCTGGCAAGACATGACTGTCACATGGTAGCTGTGCAACTTTGGTGCGTGAGCTTGCTCTCCTGGATGTAGTGAGAGTGTCTTTGTTGATTATAAGCACGTGTGGTTTTAGTCGAGTCTCTTTCACGCTGAGGCCTCGCAAACCTACAGGGTTTTCACCTTCGACTAGATTTACACTAGAACGAGGAGAGATCAGTTTTGAATTTCGTGAATTATGTGAATTGTCACTTGTGAGGAAAGGCAGATTGTCCAGACCAGCATCATATTGAAAGATATTTTGAGTATTCATGATAGAGTTAGTCAGAGGGCGTGGCTGAGGAAGCTTTGGCATGCATGGGCGATCTTGAGGCTCTGTGCAAAGGGGCTGAGGTGAAATGGTGGCATTTTGGTTTTTATTTGGTAGCTTTTCATTTGCATCGCCTTCTAAGAAGCGAAGGTTGTTTATTTCATGCCCACTACGGCTGACATCTTGTGGGGTCATGGTTTTAGTTTCAATGTCGCAACCAATCACAGCTTTGATATTTGGGCACTGAATTTCACGTGTGTGTTGGTCAGTGGTGTACACGCTCTTATTGAAGCTTGTGTTTTCGTCACCATCTTGAGAGGCTTCCATTAACTCTGCGTCGGTGAAGTCAAAGGGAGAGAAAAATTCATCAGCTGTTGCCGAGGTTAGCAGGTTAGGATCAGTTCGTTTACAGTTAGCTACCAAAGACAGACCTGATAGGCTTACAGGTACATGAGGTAGATCAGTCAGCATTAGTGGGTTACATGGAGGAAGGGTTTTGGAGTGCATTGAATTGTTATCGGGCGCAAAGATTGATTCGCGCTCATCAAAGACTTCAGCGGGAGCTGCAGCCTCTGCACAGGCGGATGTATTCAGCTCACCAGTTCCGGCGAGCTGACAAGTGATTACTTCTGGAAGTAGTGGGGCCTGATCAGGAGCAATGTCACTGCTACCGGGTAAGGAAAGGTTATTATCTCGTCCTTGTTAACTATTAGCTTGGATGTTATAGGCATAGATGTTGAGGTGCGCGATGGTGAGGAAAGGGGGGGAGAGGTGACAACACACGTTTCCAATGATAAGATGGGACTTGAAGCGGAGACTGATGATATGTCAGACAATGCGTCAGTAGGGGAAGCTAGTTCGATAGGATGTTGAACACATTTAGAAGCGCTTACCTTTACAGTCTCAAGAAGTGAGTCGGCTTTTAAGGCAGTCCAGGGGTTTTGCATCCGGCGCTGTTGGATGGTTTTTCTGCACGTATGTGGTCCTTCATTTCCTGTTTGTGCAGTCATTATGAATAGGTCGCTGCCGGTCGCGGATTAACGCGCTCTCCGCACGTGAGCTGAAGATTTATGAGCTCGGATCTCGGAAAAAACTTGGAATGTTAGTGCACGAATGGTAGTCCCGTAAAGGAGTCCGTAGCTGCAGCTCCTCTCCGGCTGATTTTCTACAATGGAGGAACATAGAGTGACTTTAGGCACGACTCCGTAGGCACTCAGAGGGGATCAAAGAGGTAAATCCTCTGCAGTCTTCCCGGATGTAGTTTGCGCGCCACCAGCGCCAAACAGCCGCTCAACAGCCTTCAGGCCTTTACCCCTGTCGGGCTTAACGCCGCAAGGATGGTAGCCTGTGTCTTTTCAGTAAGCCCTCACTCACGTGACCAGCACACGCGACAAACGTGGCCCCGCCTCCTCCAGGAAGCGAGGTGCAGCAGGGATGCCGGCAAGAGCTTAGGAGAAGCTTGCAATGCCGGGTGAAAGATCGCAGCTTTAGAAGTGAAACAGCAGTTCCTTTAGGTAAGCGTCATGATTGCCTCTGTTAGTGTTCCATTCTCTCCATTGTGGGAAGGCACGTACGTACAGCAAGAAGGCCCCATGTTGGTGCAAACGCCTCCTTCCATAGCTGTGAGAAATTCCAGGACATATCTGTTCTGTAAGGTCATCAATCTGACTGCTCTCAACTCTTCTTTGATAACGTTAAACCCCTTGACGGTTGAGTTTGTCTGCAACAGTTCCCATCTGGTAATCCGGAGCCACTTAACGTTCACATTGGCCTGAACTGCAGGAATGATTGATGCAAAGAACATCTCCGTCCTGCTGAATAATCTGTGCTCTAGTGGTATTGCATATAGTGCATCTTTGATTTTTGATGACAAGTAGTTTCCTCTCTTTACTCTTGTCAGCTGTACAGATCTCTTCTTCCTCTGGTGTGTATTCATTTTGGGGAATCCGTCTACTTGTATATCTTTTCGAGGCACTATTAACGCTGGTGTGTTCAACTGTACTAGAGAGCATATCCCACCCCAGTTTGGTAGCAGGTGCATGTATGCCTTGGGTCTGCTGGCCCAGTAGTGATCCATTAGCACTGCGGTACCCACCCTCATGCCTGGCATCTTCGATTTTTGTTTGCATCGCTTGGGCTCTACAGTCTTAACTGGACCATCATTCTGGAAACACAAGGAAGCGTCATCCATCTTAGTGTAGCCCATCTGCCTTCGAATTGGCCTGTATTTGTGCAGAGCAACAAGTGCATGAGGAATTGTGCTCTGACTGTTGGGATTTCTGTTGCTATGAATGTTCTGGAGGTACTCATGGCATAGGGGATGAGAGAGCACACATCGCAGCTCTCCCTCATTATCTCTCTCCCTACCTTGGTCATGTGTTTATATCACATGTTCTTGGATACATGGGCCAAATCAGCTAGGCTGAATTTACTTGTGCTAAATTTTCTTGTTCGAAATCTATATCTGTGCTTCACCTGAGTCTTTTTACTTCTCGGGCAGCATTGGTTACCCACCCAGATATGGCTTCAGTAAGGGCAGGAATAGGGGTTGTGTTAACAAGGACCAAAGAATGTGCATGAGATAATACAACCTTATGTAGTGCAAAGAGGGTAAGGAAGTAGAGACAACAGAAGGCAAACAATATCAATACAACAGATCTTGTTACAGCTTCCATTTTCTGTAATGCCAGATGTCTTTTATGTTGTCCAGAGTCCATGAGACCATTTGGAAAAGTCTTTAAAATGCATCATTGCTGTTTTAGTGTGTTAGTCAAGCTCTCCTGCATTAGTATTGAGCAAGTGCAGCAAAAAACAATCGCTCTCAGACAAGTTGCACCTTAGCACTATTGAGCAGTGTGATGATAGGTGGTTAATCAAGTCAATATGGGATAAGTATGTGCCACATCAAGAAGAAAAGCGTACAAGTCCAACTTAGGTGGTATCATTCCGTCCAAATGTGGTTGTAAGCTTTTGGAAAGTGCTTGTCAAAGGTTGTGCAGGTATAGAATTATTAAGAAAACCCAGTATAAACTTTCATGATGATTACCTAGTGTGAGGAAAAGATAGTGTACCTAATCTAGCTTTTCATTTTGTTCTTGTCTAGCTCTAGTCGCTGATCACGTCTGCATTCGCTGAGGTTTTTCTTCTTGTTCTTCTTCTTGCATCAAATTGTCTGCGTGTTGGACATAGGAGGTCTCACCTCTGCAGGGCTTGACGTCTCCAAGGTAATTCCAGCCCCTTTATTCCCACGAGTTTGACTGCCCTATCAGTAGCTTGTTCTACGGAGTAGGGGCCCTCGAACCTGGGCTTGTACTGGTGCATTATCTTCCTCCTCCTTCTTCGACCTCCCCACCGATATTGGAGCTGTCGAGAGATAAAAGAAGCACTAGCCATCATCGAAGTGAGATATTTTCGCATTTCATCACCTAAAACAGTGGCTGTACTCTGGCCATCCGTCAGCGCTCTAGTGGGAAGAGCAAGTGGGAGTCGCATGCATCCTGTCAAAGCCTCATAAGGGGTTAAATGGTGGTCGGATCCAGGTTAGTTGCACAATGCGAACAAGGCTAGGGGTAGGCAATGTAGCAATCCCTTCTTGAACATTGCTTTTATTTTAGCTATTGTTTCCTTCAGCAAGCCATTGAGGCATTGACAAATCCCATTTGCTTGCAGGTGATAAGTGCAGGAAATCGTATGCTTAATCTCGAAAGTTTCATTTACAAATGAGGCTGATTGTCTGAATGCAGGACGACCTCGCTGAAGAGGAATTTCACTGTAGTGAGGGTATCAGGGTGTGAGCATGGACTCGCTTCAATCAGGCAAGAAAAAGGGCATACAACCACGATCATGTAGCGGTACCCTTGACAAACCTGGATCATGTCCACATAGTCTACACGTTGCCATGGGAGATCAAGTCCTCCCCCCTTGTGTGTGACTGCTATGGCTGATGGGAGTTGTCCTACGTCTGATTCTAGCCAATAGAGGTGCGTGCTGCACTTGTGTGCACTGGTGTGCCGTCAGCACATCAGAAGCCCCTTCTCTCCCACTGCGTCAGACCTACATGAACTGTAGGCGGAATCAGAATACTCAGTAATCTCCTTGTTCTCATGCGCTTCTAATGCCATTACAAGTGCTACTAATTCTGCCACTTGCACTGAAAAATGTGAAGGCTTGCTACTACTTCAACAGTCCTGTCTGGTTTTATTTTTACTACTGCCGTCACAGTATGTCTCACTCCTGTCGTTTGATCAATGGTTGAAGACCCGTCAATAAAGATTATTCTTTCTAGGGGGCATTCTCTCCTACTCTGGGAAAAGCGTCATAGTGTTCTGTGTATGTAGTGCATTCATGCACATAGTCTCCCTCTACTGGTTCAGCTATTAACGTTGCTGGGTTTGCATTTCTGCACCTCACTGTTTTTATCACCGGATTCAAGATGATCCCCTCATATCCGGATGCTCTCTACGTGGTCAATGTGCTCTTGAGCTTTTCAAACATAGCAAAAAAGGGCATGCTCCACGTAAAGTGTAGTACTAAATCCCATTGTGATGTTCCCAGATTTCTCCACTGCAAATGTAGCAGCAGCCAATGCTTGTTCGCAAGGGTAATGTCCTTTCATCACTGAGTCCAAATCTCCACTGTAATAGGCCATTGGTTTGTGCCCTAAGGTCGTCTTCTGTGTGAGCACCGCTGTCATCGCTACTCCGTTGGAGGGGGAGAACAAATAGAATTCTTCGCTGTAGTTGGGAATCCCTAACACTGGGGCCGTGCATGTTGCTCCCTTCAATTCCTCGAATGCTTCAGTCATTTCCTGTGTCCATGTCAGGTTACCCTCCCCCTTTGGGCCTTCCGGAGCACACTTAATAGGAGTCTTGTGTATGTGCTATAGTCGAACACCCAGGCCCTGCAATAATTACAGACTTAAGAATGGTTTCATCTCTCTTACCGTTTGTCGCAGTGGCGTTCTAAATATCGCCTCTGCTCTTTCTGGGGTTACCTTCCTACGGTCCTGTGAGATTGACTGTCCAATGTACAACACCTCACTTTGGCAATATTGCAACTTTGCCCTGTCCACCTTTTAACCCTTTTCTGCCAACACTGTCAGCAACTGCATTCAGTCTTCTCGACACTGTTCTTCTGATTTGCTGCACACCATGATATCGTCTACATACTGAATAACTGTGCTGTCCAAATGTATGTTCCCTAGATCTATCTGGAGGACCCTATTGAATAAAGAGGGTGATTCACAGTACCCCTG
Organism: Ambystoma mexicanum; assembly: GCF_040938575.1. Classification (NCBI taxonomy): domain Eukaryota; kingdom Metazoa; phylum Chordata; class Amphibia; order Caudata; family Ambystomatidae; genus Ambystoma; species Ambystoma mexicanum. The sequence goes on from NC_090940.1 coordinate 218,404,903, forward strand.
AGGTAACCTTGTGTGTTTCTACTTTTTATTTCTATACAGAAAGGATGTCAGATCTTGTGATTCCTCATGAAGTGGTATTGAGAAGAAAGCGTTTTTCAAATGTATGTGAAGTCGGTAGCTTCCGGGAGAGGACTAAATAGTGTTGTCACTGGATTGGGAAAAAATGGGAACTCTGCTTCTACGATATGGTTTAGAGGTTGCGAGTCCTGAATAAAACACCCCAATCCCCCTGTTGCCTTCTTCACGGGTACACAGCCGTGTCACACTGCATTTCCGAAGGTACCAGAATCCCTTGCTACTCTAAAGCGGAAATTATCTCATAAATGCCTTCATTTGCCTCCTTGGACAAAGGATACTGCCCTTGGTAAGATAACCCCTGGAGCTTTATTCTAACAGACCCTATTCCCTTTAGCAGGCCACCGTTATATGGGCTGTTGGTCCATAAGACACTTAGTACTCGTGCTAGGTCTTGTTCGAGAAATGGCAGTGGTGCCTTTTACAGTAACGCCATTCTCTGTGGTACTTCCCCATAATGAATTCTCACCCAGTAGGTAATGCGCATAAAAAACACTATCTTAAGGTCTGAACAGTTGTCTAGGAACAGTTCTTCGTCTGTCAAGTCAGTCCGTCTGTGCCCTTCTACCGCGATTACTGTTCTCCATGCCGTCCTGTGCATTACTACCCTCTCATCCCTCACTATAGCTGTCTCCAGTTCCAGTGGAAACACTTACCCTTCCTTCTCGTCTAAAGAGACCCCTGGTCTAAACAAAAATTAATTAGGTATTCAAAGCAGTTTGCCCTGTATCCCTGGAAGACATGCTAATACTACTTCTACTCCATATTGGAACAACACGGGGTTCACTGGCACTCCCCTCTGTGCAGTCTGCCCAAAATATGCCTGAATGAGTTCTTGCACGTTAATGTAGTGAATTCCTGGGGTCGAGCATATTATTCCCTGAACAGTCAATGAGATGGTCATGTTAAGTTGGTTCATCATGTCCCTGCCCACTATGTTGACTGGTGTCTGTCGGGAATATAACAATGACATAGTCAGGCCATGTTACCCTATGGAAATCGGAAGCTTGTCAGTGAAAGGAACCAAGTCCGTAACCCCAGAGAATCCCTGTGCATTCATTGCAATGCCTGACATTGGGTATCTCACTTCCCTGATACAGGATCTGGTCGCCCCCGTATCTACGATAAAAGAGAATGGGCCTCATTCCATGTGAGCCGGTCCGGTAAAAACGACATGTTTGCCGGTAGGGCACCTGTGTTACTGGAGGTAAGCAGGTGTCCTACCGGCAAAAAAAGTCATGATCTCTGCTTCCAAAAGGTCAGGGTTTTCCCAACTCCCTTGGAAGCAGATCCATAACCCAGGTTCCGAGTGCCAACCAGTCCCAATTGGGACCTTTTGGACCCAGTCCTGGCGCCAGTGGCACCAGGCTCATAAATATGCCCAGTCCCAGCGCTGGAAGCGCCGGGCTCATAATGCTTGGGTGGACTTACCTGCAGCAAACCATGCTGCTTACTTGCCTGCCAGTTGAGCCTCTGATCCTCTTCTGTTTGGAACTACTTTTCCTGTTGGGTGGGGCAGGAGCCACTCCCTAGATTCAGAACACTGGAACTCTTCTGGAAAGCAGGAACTCTTTTCTTACCTAGGCGTGGCTGTGGAAGGAGACACCTAAGCACTACAGGAGGCTATTTAAACCACACCCGATGGATGAATCTTGCTTTGCGTTATTCTGCATCCTCTGCAGCAGAACGCTCATCGTGTCTTCTGCATCTGATCCTGGGCCTAAGGAAAAAGGCTTACCATCCTGAATCCAGTCTTCAGCAACACCTATAAAGACAAGAAAGAACAGGTTAGCATTACGGTCTTCAGTGACAGCTCTTCACTTACCTGGTCCATCGGCTGTCACCAACGCCTCGCGCTGCATTCTGGCATCTGAAAGACAAAGGCTTACCTACTCTTCGTACGCTCCGGAGGTCTTCGCACTGCATTCCGGCATCTGAAAGACAAAAGCTTACCAACTCTTCGCACGCTCCGGAGGCCTTCGGCGCTGCATCCCGCATCTGAAAGACAAAACAAGGTGCGTTTAAAGACATTGGGGAACTTTAATACTCACGTGCCATTACTCCTTTCCACATCTAACCCAGTGGGTGTTCCGGCACCCTGCAGCCGCTCCGAACTTGTACCTGCAAAATAAAAAGACAGTTAGAGCGCATCGTGAAGCAGGCAACAAGCGCTTACTTACGTGCTTCCAGGCGCTTCTATTCATCACACGGGCTCCATCTTCAACTCACTTCAGCCCGTCATCCGCCATCGCCGGAACCCTGCAAAACAAGAAACATCATTACTAAAGACTTTAAAGACATTAGAATTACTCGAAACTTACCGTTCGTGCAGTAAACGACGGACAGCAGTCCTCTGAAGTCAAGAGGCCTGCTCCCCTTATCCAGTGAAGAAACTGGTTACAGCACCCTGCCCCGAGGCAGATGGAGAGCACGGTGTTCACTTACCTAAGGTGAGAGCGTTAACCTTTGGGGTTCTACAGGAGAAGAGAAAGGGAAGAAGAGAGAGACATTCAATAACCCAGTTCCTTAATCCCATATTTTCTATCTGCAGACATCTTACCCTTCGAGTCAGACATACAGTGCACAGAGGTCCAGCCCAAAGAGCCAGCCGTGTGTTACACATCACCTTTGAAGATACGGTATACGCCCAGTCAAGACCGGCGCCTCTACGGGAATCAGGTGAGCGTTACAAAAAAGCAGTCATTACCGGTAATGACGGACAATCCCCTCATTGAGCCCTATGGGATTCCATGAATGGGGATTAACACTGTCACTAATCCGGTGGTAATGCAGCCAGACCTGGTGCCGGAAACGGTAACATTTGATATGGCAGTGATAGAATGTGGCCCAATGCCAAAGCACCTATGGTCAGACCATACGTGGTTCCTCGTTCGGGTTGGGTGTAACAGATAGGATTGAACACATCAGGTCGGTCTATGGGCTGTCCTATTGTGGGTATAGAGTCATCCCGGTCCCTGTGAAGGGGTCACCACCCACCACGGTCGCTCTCTCCAAGTTTCGTACGGGAGTCTGCATTGTGGAGTCTGTGAGTCTTGTGGCTTCAACACTCTGCTGTGCAGGTCCTTGCTGTGCTGATTGTGGTGACTGTGTTTGCTCCTGTGTCTGTGGTGTGTATACCATGGGTTGGTGTGACTGTACCGGTGCACCGTGTGCTGGCGCCGGTTGCAGCGCATATGTCTGTGTCTGCGTGTGATTATGGGTATAATAGTCTGGTTGTTCTGTCTGATATGCTGGCTGGTATGTCATTCCCCCATTTTGCTGTACTCAACCCCTGCTCCTGCATAGTCCTGATATGTGATCTATTCTACCGCACATCCAGCTTTGTGGTGGCCCCCATGGGTCTCAGCGGTCCTCCTTTAAACCCGTCTCCACCCTGCTGCATTGGGTGCCCAAACCCTCTTCCCCCGGGCACTTCTCCCCGTTCTCGCAGCCAGTAATCGGCATCACTTCTTCCTGCAAAATGTTCCCCTGCTACCCGTAGTTGGTTTCGCACGTTCTGAGTAACTTCTCCCTCTCCGCTCATAACTTTGCCCCTTCCATTGTGTATTTTGATAGCTTCTTCTGCACTAACTTCGCTTCTTCTCCTCACGCTTTTTTCTTGCGTTCTCCTGCATTAGTCGTCATTAATGCACTATAATTAGCTGAGTTTCTGACCATGGCTTCGCTTCCATCCCCACTAATTTCTTCAGTTGCTTCTGTACCTGCTCTGGTAACACTTGGCTTAATATGTGGTAAAATAACCCCACAGCTTTATCCCATGGCTCTCTCATCTCGAGACACCAACGTCCTTGTATTATCTCCTGAATATATTGAAGTGGGTCTTCGTCCACAAGCATTTTGCATGCCATAATCGCGCCCATGTCAGATGTGTCTGGGTACTGTACTCTCAGAGCTTGCCATATGGCTGCTCTGCATTTATTGAACGGTGCTCCATCGTGCGCTGTATTCTGTCCTGCCTTCCGGGATACCCTTGCCATTTCAAAACATCATCGGCTACCTCCCCAAGAATGGCTGAGAGCAAGCTCTTCATATTGTCCACTGCCAGTGTCATCCTAGTCATCAACCTTTCAAATTCATTTATCTATTTTCCAGGTCCTGTGGCCAAAAAGGGCAACCTCAAATTATCCTTGTCCATTTGTTGCTGTGGTCGCCCGCCACCCTTTTCTAGCAACGGAAACTGTGTCAATTGTATTCCCATGTCATGTCTCCCTATGTCTTTGGTAGCTGTGACCGCTGTTTTCCATCCCTGTAAGGCTCCGAGCCTCTGTGCATATGGAGTAAATTTGTCTGCGCTATGCAACCTATCTTTTGGATGCTCCAGACGTCCTTTGGGTTCGCCCTTATTATTGTAAATGTCTTCCTTTCCTTCCCTCAGTGTCTCTCTTTCTGGGCTTATTTCCCTGGAGGGGCAGCAAGGCCTCCTCCCTTCGTCATCGTCACTTTCCCCTAGGTCCTCATCTGACCCCATGATCCTGATATGATTATCAATGTCCTCTTCTCCCTCATCTCAAAATTAAGTCTCCTTAACATGTGATTTCCCTGTCGGTTCCCCGTCAGGTTGTCCAATGAATTGCTTTCCCCCTCAATGGAGTTCAGTTACTCTCAAGCCCCAATTTGAATTGTGATAAAGGGATCTACTTCCCTGGACAGACTATGAAGGAATTGTGTACAGCACCCGAAATACAACAGAAACTATGCTTTCCCCACCACCCTCAATCGGCCAGGGTAGTTCAGAGGTATAAAGGTACCATTAAAAGTAAGTTGGCCAATATGTTTGCTGAAACAGACCTTTAGTGGCCAAATGCCTTATTTTTGGTCCTCTTTAGCATTCGAGGCACCAGAAATAGGAAAACTAGTTTATCCTCATGAAGTCTTGATGCATCACCCCTTGTGTCTTCCCTCATTACCAGTGCTGAATTCTCTTACACGTCTCCACTGATGACATGATGCAAGAGTTCTGTAAAGAGACTCATTGCCTGTATTAAGTTTGTTCACTGACAGGAAAAGAAAGTCTTGCTGAACGACCCAGAAGAGACATGCCATTCTCTGGAACCAGGTGACTGCGTTTATGTGATGTTCCACCAGTGGAAATAGTTACTGGCCTCCAGGATGAGGTGGGCCTACCAAGTGATATTAAAAACAATGAAAACCACTCTTAAAGTAAAGGCGTTACCCTCCTGGGTTAATTCCACCCAGTACAAAAATGGTGAAGCTCCAAAGGGTGTGGTGCTAGCTACTGCCAGCAAGTATGTTATTGTCATTTTCTTTAAATCTTTGTTACCTGTCAGTGACTTGAGACTTTGGAAAAAAACTTTGGAAGAGAACAAGGAAAGTATCTGAAATGGTTATCCCAATATGGCAATCTAAGCAACACAGTCACCATGGCCAAGGTTGGGAGCTGGCAGTAGGGAACAAAAAGGTATATAATGGCATAGCACTGAGGGCATTGTGTGTTTCTTGGGTCTTGGGATTGTGAAGTGGACCTTTTATTGGGTTTTACATTGTCTGCAGCTAAATGTAAAGTAGGTCAGGTTAACCCCCCCATGCACAGCCCTTCCAAACTGAAAGATGACCAGAAAGCACACTCTGCTACCACAATTAAGCCACAATTCTTGCTGCTCCCACTGCCTAAATGGACCAGACCCAAGTCGGATTAAATGATGTGGCCCAGGACATCTCATATGAGCAAGCTTGTCTGGTATTGTGCTAATACGTAGCATTTTTCAGAGCATGGTAGCGATCAAGTGGTATACAGGTGGTAACATGCAGCATTGCTGACATTACAGCTTATGTGTCCATGGCCAGGATCTGAGCTTTAAGGTTACTCCTAAAGAGGTAGACAGGGAGGCTGCAAATGTTTTTCCGACATTGACCCTGATACAGACAATGAAAGGCTCCTTTTGCGTTCTAGTGACAGTTTTCAATAGAAAGGAATACTGTCAATAAATACAGTATGCCCTGACGAGCCTTGTTTATATTGCATACAGGAATATTTAGCACATGATTTGTCTTGTAAAGTTAGTAAGTATTCGATCTCCCCTGTTATTAATGCTACTGCAGTTACCATTGTAGCAACATAGGAATTGTGGTATGAAACAGCTAGGCTGGATATGCCAGGACACAGGTTGTCGACCATGAATGTTACTCTAGGGGCTATCAGTTTCTCATTACCGTTGTCTGTGTTCCAAGTGACTTCTCAATTTCTGAACCATTAAGGGTTTAGCCATTTGTCTAGCGCAACAGAAAGCATTGTTAATCACAAGAATTATGCGGAATTGTGGAATATCGGGTGTGGAATAAGGAAAATTCTGCACTTGTAGCCTGGAGAATGTACAAGTACCAATCACTTGATCATTTGGGTTGATTAGAAAAAGCAATTTGCTTTATAACTTGCTCATGAATGACCATTGTTGATGCCAAAGTTGATGAGTTGCAAGGTGTTTCTGCACTGAGCACCAACACCAAGGACATGTTGACGAACATGATCTGGAACGTTACTGCTGCTGGGGAATCAATGGTATGGAATGTAACTTGTTTGGAGTTCCAGGATTTCATCAACCAAATCTGGCCCAGAAAACTCCTGAAGGTGCATGGGATTCCTGCTCCTGAACTAGATGGCATCTGAGGTGGGGAAAGGCAGTAAGTCTTCGTTGAAGCCGCAGCAGTCGAAGGCGAGTGGCTCTTTGTTGTCCAAGCATGGTCGGTCGGACCATTCCAGGGGGTCTGGTGGTAGGCCCGAGAAGTGTGTTGGAAAAAGTCCTGGCGAAGCAAAGGAGTCTTCGTCGAAGCACTCGTTGCCCAGGGACCATCACAGGTCTTCTTCCAGCTGGGAATCGTCGAAGCACCGGTCCGGTTCTTCCAAAAAATCTGGGTCTCTGGTGAAATCGAAATACCAGGGGACGTGGTTCCCACAACGAGCTCTTCAACGGTTACTCCATCGTCGGCGGTAGTGCTGCAGTCTACAGTCCTGTTTTCGACGATGGGGTCATCCGCGTCGTCCACGACGCTGACAGTTAGTGGTCCGATGCTGTTATCGTCCACGCAGATGGAATTGGGAGGGCTGTTGTCGACGGGAGGGGCTTGGCAGTCTGCCACCTTTGAGTCTATCCTTCCTGAGAACATTTTGCAGCAGGATCCAAATACATTTTCTGTTTCTTTGGAAGCGGAGGAGGAACAGGAGCAGTTGGTTGACCCGTCTGCTCTGGGTCTGCAGAGTGTGAGGCCTTCGATGTCAAGTGGAATGGGGGCTGTGCCACCCAGTTATCCACTGGTTAACCCACAATCTCTGCTGTTGTTGCAAGTGCTGTCTATGCTTCAATCATTGTTGGGGCAGCTGGATGCAAGGTTGCCTCATCAACCAAGTTCGGCGGTGCCGGTGGTCTAGGTGTTGCCTGGTGAGGTTCTGAGGAAGTCTCCTCTGGCACGATTGCCATTGCCATTGCCGGTGGGTTTGGGCCATCCACGGTCTCATCCTGAAGAAGGCGAGCTACCTGATTCAGACCCTGAGAGATGATATTAGGGCGTTCCACACCATGATATCGAAGGCGTGTCTGGAGTTTGGACTGGCACCTGAAGAGGAACATAAGGACTGCTTCCACTTCGACCATATGGGCAAGCGGAGGAAGGCGGTCTTCTCTGTGCCGATTCTCGACCACGTGTGGCAGGAGGGCCTGCGCATGATGCAGCACCCGTTTTCGGAGCCGGAGGTGAAGGGTTGCCTTGAAAAGAAATTCAAGGCTCCGGAGTCTACCCCTAGATGCTTGGTGACGCAGCCCACGCCCAAGTCTGTGGTGTCGGCGGCTGCCAACCGGAAGGCTACGAGCCAACATAAATGCGTTACGCCTCCGGACATTGAGGCCAGGAAGGAGGACGCTTCTGGAAAGAAGGTCTTGACGGTCGGTGCCACGACAGTAAAGGCTGCAAATTCCTTGGCGATCATGGCCAGATATGATCGTGAAATGTGGCATCGGCTGGCCCCAATTCTTGAACATCTGGCAGAGCAACACCGAAAGGAAGCCATGCTGTTGGTGCGTGAGAGTGAGGAGGCCTCCAATCACAGCATAAATATTGCTGTGGACCTGGCAGAGTCAGGTTTTAAACAGATTAACAATGGGGTTGTGCTTCAGCGCCGGGCCTGGTTGAAGTGCACTGACTTTCGCCCAGAGGTGCAATATGAGGTCATCGACATGCCCTGTGAGGGCGAACACTTGTTCGCTGAGATAATCGATGAAGCCCTGAAAGGAATGAAGGAGGATGTGGAAACCGCAAAATCTTTGGGTTACCTGGAGAGTGGGTACTCTTTTTGTTCCTTTCGGGCTTTCAGTGGAGCCTTGGGAAATGCCCGGTTTGCTTCCACCAGAGATTCCGTTTTACGGGTGCTCCAGCTACTCCTCTCAGGGGTATCGGCGGTCTGTCCCGTCGACGCAGAAAGGCTGGGACTTCCAGGCTCAGTGAAAAAAGGGTTTGCAGTCCTTTGCGCCTAACGGGAGGCAAAATAAACCTCAACAATGACTGCCATTGTGAACAATCTGCTGGGGGACAGATTCGCCATCCACGTCGACGAGTGAAGAAAGAGAACATCAGACCGCTGAGTGCTGGACACGGGGCGTATTGGTCACTCGTTGGAGTTCCAGCATCCTCCGTTTCCTATTCCGCTGGTGTATGTACTGCAGCTGCATCTTCCAATCCAGTGGCAGGAGGTGGTTCTCCTGCTAGAGAAAGGGGCGAAAGAACCAGTTCCGGTGGCGGAGAGGGGCCAGGGGGTTTCCTCCTGGTACTTCGTTGTGAAAAAGCCCAACGGCAAGTGGAGGCCTATTCTGGATTTTCGGGTGTTAAACAAGACTCTGCAATGCCTCAAGTTCAAGATGCTCACCCTCCAAGATGTCATCTGGGCGGTGCAGCCGGGTGAGTTCCTGGCGTCGTTGGATTTGTAGGACGCCTATTTTCACATACCCATGCAGCGGAGGCACCGTAAATTCCTGCGATTTGTGGTTGGAGAAGAACACCATCAGTTTTGGGTCCTCCCGTTTGGCCTGAAGTCGTCACCAGGGATGTTCACGAAGTGTCTCCGGAGGGAAGGTCATCATGTGTACCCCTACCTGGACGATTGGTTGGTGAGGGGTTAGTCGCAGGAAAGGGCACGAGAGTCTCTCGTGGCGACGATGCAGCTTTTGCAACGGCTGGGATTCGCCATCAATTTCGAAATCATTTTTGGCGCCGTCGAAGGAGTTGGTGTTTCTTGGGGTGCAGTTTCTTTTTTTTTCTTTTTTTTAACATCTCTTTATTGGGTTTTACACATGAACAGAAACATAGAACAAAGAAGAGAAAAAGAAAAGAAAAAAAAACCAACAGAACCCTCCCCCAACCCTCCCCCCCACCCCCTACAGGCGAGTGTCTCTACCTTTCCAGTAAAGCCCCTGGTTGGACACCCACGTCAAGCTTGATACAAGTCCAGTATCTTAAGGTGTTGGGGGCACCAGTTCGCTCTGTAGTCATCTCGGAGATAGGCCAATGTCTCTCCCCAGTCATTTGCAAATCTCGACAAATCCCCATTCTTTGCATAGGTCGCCCATTCGAGAGCGACAGTATCCCACAACCTCCGTAGCTAGTCCGGGAGGGTCGGGACATTAATACTTCTCCATCGCTAGGCAATAAGAGTCATAGCAGTAATGTGTCAAAATCACCCTCGCTCGCAGTTCCCCAGTCGCGCCTCTGCCTTGGATGCCCAACATAATATGTTCAGGAGGTTCAATCCCCCCCTTCCCCAGAGCTTGTTCCTGGCCCCTTCGTATTTCCTCCCAGAATGGGGTGAAATTCGGACACCTCCACCAGATATGTTCGGCCGTTCCCTCCTGCCCACAGCCTCTCCAGCACTCCCTTGCAACCTCCGGATTCATCCTATGCAGGATTTCTGGTGTATAGTGCCATCCGTATATTATCTTATACCAGGCCTCTCGTGTCAGCGAAGCCTTTACCACCTTAGGGATTTCCCTCCATAATCGGGCCCAAACCTCCGGTTCCAGCCCTCTCCCAACTACCCGCTCCCACCTCGACATAAAGGGCCATTTTCATGAGGGGTAGCCTCTTCCAAGATCTTATACAGGTTGCCAATTAGACCTTTCCACCGATCATTGGTGAGCAGGAATTTATCGAGGGAAGTGACCTCCCTTGTTGTCGCCTGTTTGTTTGGGGGCTGAAGCAGCCAGTGGTGCAATTGAGCATATCTAAGCCTCTCTCGCTCACCGATCCCAAAGGCCTCTTTACACTCTCCAAATGACAGGATTTCCCCATTCTGAAACATGTCACAGAATCACCTGCATCCCCCCTCCTCCCATTGCCTGAATGCTCCCTTTTCGGTTCCGGGGGTGAAGTCAGCGTTGTTAAATATCGGTGTGAAAGGGGACGGGAAGGACGTAATTCCCTTCTTCCTAGCCAGCCGGTCCCAGTTGGATGCCATTAAGCCCGTAATGGAGCTCTCATACATATGTTTGGGTTGAAGGTCCTTCCTCAACCACAAGACTCCCTTCAGGTCATATTTAGTCACCGCCTTATCCATGCCAACCCATAGAGGTCCCTCACCTTCCCGCAACCACTCTCTAATAATTCGTAACTGGGTTGCTTCGTAGTATAGCCCAAAATTAGGAAGGGCTAATCCCCCCCCCCCCTTGCTCCTAGAGGCCTCTAGCAGGCGTCTGCTGAGTCTAGCCCGTCTTCCTTCCCAGATGAAGTCCTTTGTTAAGCATTGGATCTCCCTAAACAATTTCTCTGGGACCCTCTGCGGGATGGCCTGAAACAAATTAAGTAAACGTGGCAGTATAACCATCTTGATCACAGCTAGACACCCCGGCCAGGAGATATGTAGAGACCCCCAGCTCCTGAGGTCCTTCTTAATCCGATCGAGGAGAGGGAGATAGTTTGCCGCGTACCAGCCCCTAAGAGTAGGGGTAACCCGCACACCCAGATACTTAATTCCCCCGGAGGACCAGATAAATGGGGCATGCACTTTCAATCTGTCGCTCAAGGCCCCACCCAGGGACAAACCCATAAGCTCCGATTTTCCCACATTAATGCAAAGACCCGAGGCCTCCCCAAAGTTTTCCAGTACCTTCTTACTAGCCTCGATAGAATCTGCTGGGTTAGTTACGGAAAGAAGCATATCATCGGCAAAAGCTGTGACCTTGTGCGGTTTCCCCCCAAACAGAATCCCCTGTATCCCCTCTTCATCCCGTATCATTTGCCAGAGTGGTTCTAAGTAAATAGCATAAAGCAGCGGCGACAAGGGACAGCCTTCTTTTGTACCCCTATTTAAGTGAAAGCTGCGGGAGAGGGACCCATTTACCATAATCTGGGTTTATGGTACTTGATAATTAGCTTTCAACATTTGTAAAAAATTCCCTTCCAGACCCATCTTCTCCATAGTTCGAAAGAGGTACGACCACTCCACGCGGTCAAAAGCCTTCTCGGCATACAAAGAGAGTAGGATCACGGGAGTGTTTGTTTTCTGCGTCTTTTCCACTAAATGTGGTATAAGTCGTAGATTATCTGCCGTCTGCCTGCCGCGTATAAACCCCGATTGGTCTCGGTGGATTAATTCCGGGAGCAGTCCCTCTGATCTGTTGGCCAAAATCTTAGTATAGATTTTAGCATCAATATTAATTAGTGCTATTGGCCTATACAAAGACCGTTCCAGGGGATCCTTATGAGGTTTCAGGATCAGAGACAGTTTAGCTTCCTCCATAGATGGAGTGATACACCCAGAGACCTTAAATGTATTGAATAAGTGGGTCAAATGTGGGACAAGAAAAGCTGAGAATGTTTTATAAAGCGCGGCCGTGTAGCCGTCTGGGCCTGGAGCCTTACCAGGGGGAAGATTTAATATCACCTTTCTCACCTCGCCCTCTGTTATCTCTTGGCTTATGCACATTTGAGACTCTTTGCTAATTTTGCGCAAATTGACTTTCCCTAGCAATTCTTCCTGAACTCAAGGGGTAGGGTGCTGTGATGTATAGAGTGCTTCGCAGTAGGCTACGAGGAGTTCCTGGATGTCCTCAGTTCGTGTTACCCTTTCTCCCTCCTCAGACCTAAGGGCCCCTATCACCTTCTTCGCCGCCTCTCCTCTCAAGAGTCTAGCCAATAAGGTGTCAAATTTATTCGCTTTGGCATAGAATCTTTGTCGAACGAACAGTAAAGGCCCCTCTGCTTTTTTCGTTCGGAGGATTCGGAGCTGCTCCTCAGCTCGCCTATACTCTCTGAGAGGATCTAGATGGTGCAGCCTCCGCTCGTAGTCGAGCAGCCCCAAATTCACACTCCAGCTGTCTCTCAAGCTCCCCCATTAGCCTATCCCGATTGGCCTTGGCTGCTATAAGTTCACCTCTGATAGTGGCCTCAAACGTGTCCCATCTTATCCCCTAAGATGTATCTCCTCATCTATTTTCCTCCATGAACTTTTTCATTTTACCCTCTATCTCCTGCCTGAGTACTGGATCTCTCATGAGATTCGCCGGGTATGTCCAGCTCCAAATCCCTCTCCTCCTCCCCCCTAGTTCTAACCGCATAGTAAGAATTTTATGATCCGCTATACCCTAGGGACCCACTTCCACCTCCTTGACCCGCCCCAGAAGGGAGGCTGATACCCAGATATAATCTATCCTAGACTGGGTCCCATGCACCCCCGAGAAAAACGTATAACCCGCCTCATCCCCACAGGTCTCCCGCCAAACATCCCTCAGACCCAACTCTGCCATTTTCTCTCGCACCGCCGCCGAGATCGCTCTCACCATGCCCAAACCCCTCTCCCCTGACCTGTCATGAGCCCCGTCCCAAGCTAAAATAAAATCCCCCAAGATCACCACTGGGCCCCTTGCCGCTTCACCTAAAAGTTCAAGGAACTGCTTAAAAAACTTTTCCTGTCCTGTGTTTGGGGCGTATATAACCGCAACTGTACAGACCATCCCCGCGCATGACCCACGCGCTATGAGGTATCTACCCCCCTTATCCCGAACGATGCACTCCTCCCGGAACTGTACAAATTTTTAAACGCCAAGGCCACTTCCGCCGTTTTCGTGGCCGCTGAGGCCTGGAAGATTTGGTCGAAGCCCTTAATTCTCAACCTTTTTTGGTCTTTATGTAGCAGATGCGTTTCCTCTAGACCCAACATGTCCGGCCCCTGCTTCTTCGTAAACCTCTCCAGCTTTTTTCTACTCAGGGGGAGTTAAGCCCCCGCACATTATGGGTCATCCATTTGAACAGTCTAAATCCCTGATAAAGTTCCTATTGCCACCCCTTTCTAGGGCCGCTTCAATATGAGCCTTTCCTTCTTTGGCCTTCTGTCCCCTGTGAACCCTGCACGCCAAAAAGCTTCCCGCCCTGCTTCCTCTAAGCCATAGTGCCGCTCCCCCTGTGCCTTGGAGTTCCTCGCCCGCGTTCCCTCCCCGTCCCCAACTCCCCTCTCCCCCCCCTTTACCCAACTGGGGAAAACCCTCCCCCTAACCTCCTAAGTAACTCACTTCCATTATCGTCCCCAAGATGTTTGCTCCTGGTTGCTCCTTGCCCTCACAATAGCTTCAAAGCCCACCGACTTTTTCAAACCGAGCTGTACCCTCAGGGGGATGACCCGCTGGCAGCATCTCCCCCTCCATTCTGTTGTTCCCTTCTCTCCAACCCTTCAGGGGGTCCCACAAGGGAAGGTTTCCTCCTTTTTTTCCCTCCTGCCATAGACCAAGCCCAGGGCCTAGATTTGTGTGCTTGATCGGCCGCCAGTGACCTTTGCAACCTTCTCCCGGTCTCTTTCTGATCACACTCCAAATGCAGCAGGTCTGCTCCTTCCTGCAGCGATGTTATCCTTTTTTGAGCGCCCTGCCACTCAAACAGGAGGCCGAAGGGAAAAGTCCACTTATACTTGATCCCCTTAGCTTTTAGGAAGGTCAGAATGGAGTTCATTTGCCGTCTCTTCACCAAAGTGCTGCCAGCCATATCCTGATATAGTTCTATTGTATGGCCGTCATAGATTAGGGGTTCCCTCTGCCTAGCAGCTCTCAAAACTGCCTCCTTTTGTGCATATTAGGCAAATGCCGCTAAAACATCCCTTAGTCTGGCCTTTGCCCCACTGTAGAGACAACCCACCCTGTGAACTCTATCCAGCTCCACTGATTGAGGGGAGGATTAATTCAGAAGCTTCACAAATATGGCCTGCAATGTCTCCTTTAGATCTTTGTCCTGGACTGCCTCTGGTAGCCATTTTACCCGGATGTTGACTCTCCTCGACCTATTTTCCAAGTCCTCCATCCTCAGCTCCAGATTTCTTGCAGCTATGTCGAGTCTTTCAATCGCCTCGCTGTTCTCCATGACCACTTTGTCCACCTCTTGCAGGCCCCTTTCTAAGACATCTGTTCTTTCCCCTAGCTGGGCCACTTCCTGCTGCATTTCTGCCACCGCCTGATTAATGTGTGCTCTTAGGAGCTGTATTTGATCCTGAAAAGTTTTGACCAGGTTGTTCTGAAGTGTTAAGATCTCCCCGTGGAGGTCCTGTCGTGTCATCGGGGCCTGCATGGGTTCCCCCCCAGGGGGCCCGCGGTCCTGTTCCTCTCCTGAGGATCTGGCCGCTCATCACTTTCCTATTGTTGTTGCCATAAGGTTGGGAGAGTGCCTAGGGTCTCTGCTTGTGCAGGCCCACCCTTAGACTGTTTATTTTTATTCTTTGAGGACATGATAAACTCTAGGGAGGGGGGACCGCCTCACTCCAGACTACTTGTAACTCTGCGCCTCCCGCGCCGCCGCTATTATCCCAGGGTCTCGCACCCTGACGTCTTCCACTCTGCCGGCCCTCCAATGAGCTGTTTTTGAGGGGGGGGGGGTCACAGAGAGTCACACAGCTATGATTCCTGATCAGTTTCTGCTCCCAGCCACACCCTGGGCTCACCACTCCAGACTTTCTCCATGACTACGATACTCCTTGCTGGGAGGCGCAGTGCGTCGATGTCTCCTACTCCCGTATTCCACCTCCTTCCACTCAGCGTCCCCTGTTGTCTCGCCAGCCTGTTGCAGCCCAACTGAGAATCCAGAACTAGGCCGTGATTAACGACCCAAGGGGTGCCAGACTGTATAGGTTTTAGTAACGCTCCCAAGTTGCAGTCTGAGAGAACCTCCTGACCGTGACTTTTGTCCAAGGCAGAAATAATTTACTAGGCTAAGTAAACTGCTGCAGCCCCGCTCCAAGTGACGTGGCAGCCGGTCTCCTGTGATGTTGCCGCTCTTCCTTCACGGCTTCTTGGCCCCTCTTCCACCTCCCGGCCCGATGTCTCCTCCGGCACCTCAGACGTCAATGTGACCGCCCCCTAAGGGCGACCAATGCAGCCTCTCTTCTCTGTTGGCCCAGAGCAGATCTTCTCTCATGCCCCGGAGCAACCGGGCCCGCTATTGTGCCTTCCGCCGGCCTGCCCCCCACACCACAGAGAGCGGGGCCTCCTCGATACTAGCCCTGCTGGGCTTGGGCCGCGACGCTGTCAGGTACCTTCCATGGCCCGTGATGAGGCCGCCCTCTCTTCCTCCTTGTTGTGGCTCTCCCCGCCCCCACTGCCGGCGCGGGGGGCACGCCACCGGGCTCCTTCCTAACGCCCCTGGCGAGGGTCTTCACTGGGCATCCCCAATCCAGGCACCCTGCGCCCCCCCCGGGCTCCTCCGTCCCATCCTCGCACTGCAGCAACTCCTCCTTTTCTGGGCACGGGTCTCCATGCCGCCGGCCCAGCCGCTCCGTGACCGCCTGCGAAACGTTCATCTGCCACTTGGCAAGGCGCCCCTCGACCTCTGCTGCAGCTCCTCCGCCTTCGGTACCGGAGGGCCGCGGATTGCCGCCCGTCGGAATCACTCCAGTCTCCCCGATCCTCGGGCCCCGGCCCGACTGCTCCGACACCATGGCAGCCGTTGAGGATAGGCTCTTGCACCACTGTTCACACTCCTTGCACTGTCCGGAGCACAAGTTTAATCCGCAGGGCCCGCTAGCCCAATTTCAGCCCCAATCGCTGAGTGGTGGGCATTCCCCAGCGTCAGAAACCAGGACCTCCGCCGGCACATCTATCCCCTGCAGGCGGCAATCTTGAAGTCCTGGGGTGCAGTTTCTTGCCTGGCAAAATCTGGTGAAGCCTTCCAGCGAGCGTGTGAAAAAATTGCAGGCCAAAGCAAGTGAGTGGAAAGAGGGCGCAGCTGTATCAGTCGCTGTTGGGGTCCATTGCATCGTGTATCCCTCTTCTGCCCAATTGCCACCTCTTCATGAGTCCGGTGCAAGAGTTCCTTGCGGACAGATGGTCGCAGAGTCGAGGATTGTGGTCAGACAAGTTGGTGGTCAACAGAAGTCAGTTGGATGCCCTTCCCTGGTGGGCATGCATGACCAATCTGGTGAGGGGAATGCCCTTGCTGGAGCCAGAGTTCCAGTTTACAATTGTGGCTGACACCTCCCAGATAGGGTGGGGGGCACACCTCAATGGCTCGCAGGTGCAGGGCCTGTGGTTTTTTGGAGGAGACTATGTTCCACATCAGTGTGCTTGAGTTGAGGGTGGTGCATGGGCCCTAAACTAGTTTCATCCGCAGATCAGTGGTGAGGGTGTTAACGGACAATACCACCACAATGTTTTATTTAAGGAAACAGGGGGTGACACATTCCCGAGTCCTGTCGAAGGAGGCACAGGACATTTGGCATTGGGCTGTAGCTCAAGGGATCAGTCTGGTCGCTTTCCATCTGCCCGGATTGCTGAATGTTCAAGCCGACGCGCTCAGCAGGGACGCCAGTCAGCTGCATTAGTGGAGGCTGAACGAGCAGCAGGTTTTGAGGATCTTCAGGCGATGGGGACATCCTGCGTTGGATCTTTTGGCTACGAGGGAAAACAAGCAGTGTCTGGGGTTCGCCAGCAGAGGGGCTCATCCCGAGTCCTTGCGGGATGCGTTTTCGTTCCTGTGGACGGGTCTCTTCGCATATGCATTTTCCCCGTTCCCGCTTGTTCGGCGGACCATCCAGTGGATTCGGAGGTACCAGTGCCGAGTGATTTTGGTGGCCCCTTTCTGGCCCAGACAGACATGGTTCTCAGATCTCCTTCATATGGCGGTGGAAGAGCCAATTCGGTTGGGAGCGACTCCGAATCTCCTGTCTCGGGACAAAGGCAGGGTGTGGCATCACAATCTGGCGTGTCCAAGCCTGGCGGCGTGGCGCCCGACCACTCCGAGTTTGGTCATTTGAAAATATCCCGAGAATGTCGACGTATTTTGGAGGCAGCTAGGGCGCCTTCCACGAATGTCTTGTATGGGCATAAATGGACGAGATTCTGTGAATGGTATACGGGTCAACCTGGAGTTGACCCTTTGAATGTTTCTCCAGCGCAGGTTCTCCCGTACTTGTTGCACTTGGCAGAGGGGCGTCTAGCATCGTCATCCATTAAGGTGCATTTGGCAGCGATTTCTAGGTTCACGAGAAAGCGCCATGCTGCTAGTCTGTTCAGTGATCGTTTGGTGAAACATTTTCTGAAGGGCTTGTTTCGGACATTTCCTCCAGTGATGAAGTTTGCACCGGTGTGGAGCCTTAATGTAGTCCTTTCTGCTTTGATGAAGCCTCCTTTTGAACCAATGTCGACGGCTCCCTTGAAGTTCCTTTCCTGGAAGGTGGCTTTTCTCGTGACAATTACCTCGGCCAGACGGATGTCTGAGTTGCAAGCACTTGTCATTTACCCTCCTTACCTGAGATTTGTGAAGGACAAGGTTGTCCTGGCCACTAACCCGCATTTTATCCCGAAAGTGCCAACGGCATTTCACAAACTGGCCTCTACTTCTTTACCCTCGTTTTTTGCTAATGCATCCACGCCAGCGGAAAGGGCTCTGCATTCTCTGGACGTTAAGAGGGCCCTAAAGTTTTATCTGAATCGCACACGGGAATTCAGGAAGTCAAGGCGATTGTTTGTGGCATATGGGCGGTCCAACAAGAGGCAGGCCATCTCCAGGCAAGGACTTTCCCGATGGGTTTCCTCTACAATTTCGTTTTGCCACTGCAAAGCTGGGAAGCCTTTGCAGAGTGCTCCTAAGGCACATTCTACAAGGTCCACTGCCTCGTCGGCGGCGCTGTGGTCTGGGATACCACTAGTGGACATTTTCCAGGCAGCCTCCTGGGCGGACATTACTGTCTGGGGCAGCAGCATATGGAAGATGTGCAGGTGGGGCGTGCGGTCCTCCAACGTCGGTTCCAATAAGGTAGGCCCCGCAGCTTCAGGGTTTGTTCTATGTGCTTTGTCACTTGATGGGTTTGTTGGCTAATACATGTGATTAAGTCATGTTTGTTGGTTTGCCTATCACACACCGCCACTAATTGGTTGTACTGCTATATAGTCTATTCACAGCATGTGAACCCATGAAAGATCCAATGCTGAAGAAGGGAGTAGTTTCTTACCTGTAACTCCATTCCTCCAACGTTGGTATCTTTCATGGATTCACAGGGGCCCGCTGGCCGCCCCTGCAGGCAAATCTGGGTTCAGGTTCCCTCTACTTTGGAAGCACCCAAAAAGGACGTTGATAGGACACAAAAGTGTTGAAGTTTTCCATAGGAAAACGCTAAATTAAAGTTACTGAGGTTACCCAGTCTGACGACTGGGACATATTCACAGCATGTGAATCCATGAAAGATGACAACGCTAGAGAAATGGAGTTACAGGTAAGAAACTACTCCCTTTTCAACAATTTGGCACACACACAAATTTTAATAAAATAAGGTAAATGTGTCCTCATTATGTTATTAATCCTGCACACGTTCCATACTATAATTATGTACTGGCATGTGCCCAGAGTTTATGCACACGTACTCCAGGACTCCAGCTTCTGCCCTCTCCCATATAATATGTTGATACTTCTGCCTGTGTACTTCACTGCAGCATACATGTATGCCTTGAACCTTCAATTTGCGAAAAGGGTTTGTACAGTTGCACACCTTTTTATTTCAGACAGAGCAACTAGTATATTGTGAGTAGCGAGGTGCAGACCGTGGACACAGTTTCTCTCTGTTTCCTTGAACCTTCAATTTACCACAGCACTCTTTCATGATCGTTTGATGTGCATCCTTTGACAGGGATTGTCAAATTGGGAACTCGCTACATGTCAATGTAGTGATTTTGGCACACCAAAATGAATAGTTGTGTTTAAGATACATTATCCCCCAGTTTCTTTGAGAATGCATGTTTGACATTGTATTGTCTGAAGGATCTCTTCCTGGGCAGTGGTACAAAATACATATCGCCGGCACAAGCTTGGCAGGGCGATTGCCCAGCTCTGCTGTTTGTATTGTGCTTGCAGAGGGATTTGGCCAGATACTTGTCTGCAGTGCCATAACAGGTGGTGTGTAGGTGTTCTGTCTGTAAGAGTGGACACGAAAGCTAACGGATATATTTATCATCTGTACATGTAAATGGTGCTTTCTCCTCCACAGGATCAGCGTTGATGTATTAATAAACTCATAATTAAATGATCGTTCTTTGTGGGGATGGGGGGATTGCGGGTGCTGGTGAGCAGCCAAGCAAGATGGCTGCCTGAGTGAGGTGCTCCAGCCTTGTTAGATCTGTATTTTGAATAAATCCGTTTGTGCCCACAACTTCTTGAAACTCTTCACACTGGTGCTTGGGGGACTGTCCAGCGCACCTACGTGCTTAATCCCGCAGGAAATCAGAGGTCTTGCTGAGAGCATTGGCCCATAGAAGAGCCGCAGAGTAACACCATCCAGCGGTGGCTGTGAGGATGGAGGCCGCGTGGTACACTGCCGTGGGTGCCCTCTGGTGCCCCTCGACTGCCGCTGACCCTGCTGGTGGCTGGTGCGGTGCTGACGGCAGCGGGGGCATGCTGTGTGCTTGCAGCATGCTCTCCATATTGCGGCCGGATCGGGCCCCATGGTACCCCCCCCCCCCCCAGCTGAGAAGCGGCCTGGCCCCTGAGAGCCGATCTACATCGGCGGTGGGCGAGGTGGGCCCTGCTCCGACACCAAACACCCTGGAACGCCTGAGGCTGTGTGCGGCCACCTGACCGGGGGGGCGGGGGGCAGTGACTCACCGTTCGCCCCTATAGCCGAACTGCGGGCGCTGTCTATGCCCCTGGCCCCCCACGGCCAGATCGCACTGCTGGCGGCGTGGGGCGGCCTGCTGCGGGGTGCCCTGGCCCCATACTCCAGAGCTGTGCACTATTACAGCAGTACCTTACCTGCTCCTCCCCGGCCTGGCGGACAGTGTTGGCTGCACTGCGGCGCTCCACCACCGCCTGGATTGCACCTGGAGCCATGGACTTGACACTGGTGGGCAGGCTAGCTACGTGTTGGACCCGACTGGCTTGCCCCGGGGCATGCGGGGGACACAGAGGCGACATTGCAGATCAGAAGATCCATGCTGAATTGGTCTGGAGGTGATGGTGGATAATTCCGCATACAAATAAGAGAGCGCCCTGTGACTTGGTGTGCCCCCGTTGGGTCTTGCGCTGGTGCTGGGCGGATCAGGCTGTGGGTCCTTCCCCTGTGGGCCCAACATAAGAATATTTTCCCGGTCTGCTGCCCTTGGCATTTGGCCGCGCTGTGGCCAGCCTTGGGGCAGCCTTCACCCCTTGCAGACTGCATCGGCTGTCATGTGGAATCCGCTACTCTCTCTGCCGCAATCTTACACAGTCGACAAGGATACATGAGATCCCCTGTGTGCACCCTGGGCATAACGGCTCCCGGCGTCCGTTTGACTACTCTCTCATGCCTCAGCACACAGCGCTCATTGTCATAAAGTTGCATAACCTTTCAAGCAAACCTGCGCGCCATAAATGTAAACGGCCCACTGGGCCAGAGGGAGTGTGAATGGCATGGTCGAAGCCAGCTGGCCAGCGAAAGCGCTTTACTCAAGCTTGCTGGAACCTTGCATGGACTGTTGGGGCTGTGCCATTATGCTTTCCCTAGAAATTTAACGACACTGCACACTATTCAACAACTGCTCCCTGCTGCCCATTTGAGTGGTGCTGCCGCCACGTACTGCACGGGGCGGCACTGGGACCTGAGCGGATCAGTGGGACTTACACATGTCTGACACCTGTTTTCAGCTGCTCAATAAAAGTATTTGGAGTGCCTGGCTTTGGTCCTGCTGACGACTGCTACTACTGACCTGTGCAGTGTGGTCACGCCTTGGCAACCTGACTACGTCCTTGGCAATTTCCCCTTCTGCGATATAAGGAATGCAGTGCTTGGCTCTTGGACAGCGGTGCCCATCGGAAACCCTTTGTGCAGTAGTGGACGCCTGTCTCCCACCTCCTCTGCAACGAGTTGCCACTAGCCAGCTGCGCAGCAGGTCACGCCCTCCAGTATAAAATACTCTGACTTGACTCCGGACCTCTAGATCCTGGACAGCCTACCAAGGGGCCGCGTGTGCGGTCCTGGCAAGATCTCACTGCATATACCCTATCCAACCCTTGGCACACTGCACAACAGAAACGATACTACAGGCTGCGATGCAGTATACCAGGTCCAGCGGTGCAAACAGACAACCAGAGCTCCTTGGGATACGGATCGGTCGCCCAGTGGACGACAACATGACGAAAGGCACCGGATCAACAAAAAAAAGGCCCTCTGGACACTACACCAGTACACTAGCAAAGACTCTGACCTCTTCTGGAAACCCGCCAGATGAGGAACAGGCCCCTGGATCCGCTTCCACCAGAGACAACCACATACTTACTGCAATCCAGAACGGCTTCTTAGCAGTAAACGTGAAACTAGATGAGATAGTCTCCACGATCCATTGAAGTCAAAGCTCGAAAAAGAGGGGCCCCGTATCACTGAAGTTGAGATGAGAGTGAGCGAAACTGAGGACCAGGTCGCAAAACATGGCCGTGACATCGCCAACCTACAGCAGGAATTCGGCAGAGTTCGAAACGAATGTGACGATGTTGAATCCTGCTCTCGCTGAAATAACATTTGCATAATTGGAATCCCGGAAGCGGCCTGTAAGGGTCCAATGGGGCAATTCGTTGAGAAACCACTACAAACATTATTTGACCTCTCCAGATTTTCACAGTTGAAAGAGCGCACCAAGATTTGGCCCTAGTGCACAAACCAGGAGCTCCCCCTCATACCACCCTTGCCAAATTACTTAACTATCGTGACAGGGATCTGATCCTTCGCATGGCCAGGGAGAAAGGGGCCCTACGCTTTGAATCCTCAGATACACATATATATATCCAGATTTTGCTGCAAATGTTCTCTCCAAACGCAAATCATACGACCCAGTCAAAAAACTTCTATGCATGCGTCAAATGCAGTATGCACTGTTATACCCTGTGAAACTACGCATACAACATTGAGGGAGAGCCCACTTCTTTGAAGATCCCAATGAGGCCACATAATTTGAATCCAATATTTCCATACCAATAACTAGACGGGACTGTGACCACGGTGGGTCCTCACCCGAGGTCAACAATGATTCAAGTATTGTGGATAATGACTGACTTCAGCGGGTTGCACAGACCCTCTGTACGCATTCAATATGGGTGCAAGTCATTTAAGTCATGGGGCTGGCTGCAGGTTGGCGGCCATCAAGATAGTCCGAATGCCAGCACTTCAACCTGATTTTAGTCTGCGCGCTTGACAGATCCAGGGCCAAATAAAGGGACCGGTCTGCAGCGGGCCGGATGTTGTTAAATGTGACAAAACACTTGGGGCTATTGGATGCATGGCGCAGACGTAACCCAATTAAACGCGAATACACATACTAGTCTACAGTCCACGATGCTCTCTCTAGATCGACTTATGGTTAGTTCCCAACCCTCTCATGTCACGGGTAGTGGACTCCAGGATTCTCCCTTGCACAATCTCAGATCACTCCCCTATCACACTGACCCTTGAATGGAGTGCGCAGCCCATTGCTAGACCACTCTGGCGTATGCCCCCGTCCTGCTTGTCTGATCCGATATTCAGAGAGGGACTGCAAAACGGGACTGAAGAATTCTTCCAGAGAAATGATGGGTCGGTGCAACACCAAAGCACAGTTTGGGAAGCCTATAAAGTATGGGTTAGGGAGGAGATAATTTCCATGGCCTACGGGGTTTTGCGCGAAACTAATAGGGAGCTGGGGGTGGTGGAAACTGATCTTAAAAAATTGGAAGATGAATATGCCAACACTCACGATCGGGCACTCCTGGGCTGCATAAAGGGGAGTCTTCTCAGATTCAGGGAACTCACTGATAGAGAGGTCCAACTACTCTATAGCCCAGTACGGCAAGGAGGTATGGCAAGGGCGACAGACCCGGTTGCCAATTGGCAAACGCTGTCAAATGCAAATCCGGGGTGCAACATATTACTGGTATTCTTGACTCCACAGGACACACCCTAAATTCCCTGGAGGCAGTCAACTCTGCATTTCCCAAATTCTATAAATCCTTATATACTAACTCTGATAAATATACGCCTACAGAACTTGAGGCATATATAGACAATGTACCACTCACTGTGCTCTCTGAAGAGTCCCGCTTGGCAATAAACCAGCCACTGACCACTGACGAGATCAAAGCCATTAAATCCCTCCCCTTGGGGAAGGCGCCGGGCCCGGGCGGTCTGGGAATAGAGCTTAGCTCCGCTCTTGCCCCAAATCTGCTGCGTATATGGCAGGAGTCACTCCAAACCGGTAGACTCTCCCCCCCCCCCTCAATGTCATAGACAGTGATCACAGTATTGCTGAAACCCAATAGGCTCCCCTCGGATATGGGTTCATACAGGCCACTGTCCTTAATTCGGATATCAAGATCCTTGCTAAATTATTAGCCACCAGATGCATTCCATACATGTCGGACCTGGTATACTCTGACCATTCGGGGTTCATCCCTGGGCGTACGACGGCATTTAATTTGCATAGGTTTTTGGCATAATCGCTAAACTCAACCCGAAGGCACAGGCGGTGGCGGCTTCGCTAGATGCCGAGAAGGCATTCGACTCGGTCTCTTGGCGGTTCCTCTTCTCGGCACTGCAACGTATGGGACTGGGCGAATTGTTCATCCAGTGCGTACACTTGCTATATTCCTCCCCATCGGCTAGGGTAAGGACTGGGTCCACAATGTACCTGATTTTTCTGCTTGAATGTGGTACAAGGCAGGGGAGCCCACTGTCCCTGTTACTTTTCGCCCTTACTATAGACCCCCTCGCTTGTATCATGCGACTTAGACACATACAGTGTGGTTTACGCATGACAGGCCCCATGCACATTATTTCTTTGTATGCTGACGACTCGCTACTATACATTAGGAACCCTGCCACGAATCGTGCCCCAATACTGAAAGAAGTTCGCAAATTCGCTAACTATTCGGGATACTGCATCAATGAGTCCAACTCTAAACTGTTTCCTTTGAATGAGGCCACCATCCCCCCTCATAACTTGAAAGGTTTCAGATGGGTTCAAGATAAGTTGAAATAACTGGCCATCATGATCACGTGACAATACCACACCTTATTGCTTGAGGACCACGAGATATATATATGCACACTCTCAAAGACAAATTGACTCTATGGGCTAGACTCCCAATCTTGTTTTACGGTAGGCTTTCTCTCCTTAAGATGATTGTAGTTCCCAAGCTATTTTACTACTTCGTCAACATCCCGATCTGGCCGGGGCGTACATTTTTTGATAAGCTGAGGTCAATGGCAGTAGGTTTCACGTGGGGTCCTGAAGCTCAGCAGATGAGATGGGAGGACATGACCAAACCATACGACCAGGGTGGGCTCCAAGCTCCC
Source organism: Ambystoma mexicanum (assembly GCF_040938575.1). Lineage (NCBI taxonomy): Eukaryota > Metazoa > Chordata > Amphibia > Caudata > Ambystomatidae > Ambystoma > Ambystoma mexicanum. The sequence goes on from NC_090940.1 coordinate 218,429,756, forward strand.
GATTTTGAGTTATATTATGAAGTGGCTCAGGCCCACTTCGCTGGGCATTGGTATCTTGCACACGGTCGACCGCTTCACACAAGCCTTGAGGAATATAGCGCATCCCCATCTGACCTGTGCACAATAGTCCCAGCCAATCGACACTCCAACACTTACATGTTCGACCCGGTCCGTACTACAGTTAACGCCTGGTCCAGGATATTCAAGAGACTACATGTCATGGAGCCATATGTAGGCTCCATCCCGCTCTGGTGTTGTCCTGGATTGCCCCCAACATATGATAAGGCTATACAACATGGGTGGGATCCGTCCAGCACATTGACACTACACAGGCTTTTCCCTGATGGAACGTTTTTGTCACAAGTTTCTACCCTTCTCACCTGTTTCTCCTTACTTGCGGCCTTCTTGGAAGTTGCTTCCTTCTTTCGTACTGTCCGGGAATTGTATAGGCCGGGGCGCGGGTCTTCGGATTCCAGCGTGAGTTCTTGGTTGCTCTTCGCTAGGAAGCGTTCAGTATCCAGGACGTGGAACCAGGAGGGAGATAGAGTCCAGGCCAGACCGAAGCGCCGTAGGACCGAGCACAAGATTAATCCAGGAATGTACCACGGAAGGAGGAAAGGATGGGAACGAACGGGTACCAGGAATAGGAAGGAGGTAAACAAAGGAATCAAAAAAGAGCACAGAGCGGACTCTGACAACACATGTCTAACTACTCCAAGCAGTAGCGCTGAGACGCACAGCGCCGCAGGGGCGTGGCTGTTTTCTAGGAAGTCGAATGTAATGCGTAAGGGCTGGTGTGCAGTATTTTGAAACTGTCGGCCGTGTTGGAAGGATTACAGAGTTCATACCGAGGTGCATCATGGACCATGAAGTCCAGAATGGACAAATTCGGCGGTTCATGACAGTTGGTAACACTATCCGATTTTTCGGAGAAACTGGGCTTGGACCCACTAGAACACTACAATATTATAGAATAAGAGCAGCAATTAGGGCGCGATGGTCGTCATTTCCTCGCAAACCTGAGGTGTGCGAAATGCTAGAAATTGTGGCAACAATCGGGAGCCCCAGAGGCTTGGTTGCCAAATTGTACAAGAAATGTCAAGAGACACATCCACAATCCCTGAAAGCCAGGGAGAGATGGGAGGAAAAATGATCCTGTCACTAAAGCCATCCAATTGCAAAGGTGACATCTGCCCAGCACAGTTAATTAAAGATGCCGCCAGAGATTTATCACCATTCATCACCAAACTGATTAACGCCTCCTCTGCCACAGGCACTATTCCTGCCAACCTTAAACTGTCTTGGGAGCTCCCTCTCCTGAAGAAACAGACCTTAGATCCACTCATCCCTACCAACTACCGCCCTATTACCACGGTCCCTTTTTTACTCAAAATACTGGATAAAGCTGCCTATAACCAAATTCAAAAACATCTTGAACAGCACAAACTCCTTGGTAACAGACAATCTGGCTTCCGCCAGCAACACCGGACAGAAACAGCCTTAATTGACCTAAAGACCCAAATAGACAAGCTGAGAGACAAAGGGCAGACAGTACTTCTACTCCTTCTTGATCTCTCATCCGCATTTGATCTGGTCGACCATAAAGTCCTCTGCAGACACCTCGATTCTGCTGCTCACTTCTCCACGGAAGCTATTAACTGGATCAAATCTTTCTTGAGCGTCTTCTCTCCCTCGGCAGCAGCAGACCCCACCCCATCCTGTGCGGTGTCCCGCAAGGCTCTTGCGTCTCTCCAACTCTATACAATATCTTCACCAAACCCTTGTTTGATGATCTGGACCTTCTGGGTATTACCTACACCAATTACGCAGATGATACCCAGATTCTCTTCCCGCTTTCTGGGGATTAAAACAATGACATGGGGCTGGTGAACAAAGTATATCTTATGATCTAAGCATGGATGGCCACTCATGGCCTATGCTTAAACGATGATAAGACAGATTTGATAATTTTGGGTTCTCAGGCGAACATCTATAAACTAGGTCAGGAATTTGCCTCATTCAACATTGATGGGAACTCTATTAAAGTATCCAAGGAGGTAAAAACCCTTGGCTTCTACTTGGATTCCACATTGTCATTTGATAAACAGATCAAATCCCTGACTTCCACCACAGCCTATACCTGCAAGCTACTCAGAGTGGGCAAGCCCTTCCTCTCTGACGACAGTTGCCTGATCCTGGCTAGAGCTCTAATACTATCCAGAATCGATTACTGTAATGCTCTTTACAGTGGTGCTAATAGAACAACCATCCACAAACTCCAAACCCTAGAAAATAATGCTTTAAGAGCAGCCTTAGGTATAAACAAAAGAACCCACATCTCCCCTATCAGACGCCAATATAAATGGCTATCCATGGCCAATAAAATACAATTGAAGACACTTTCATTGACACACAAAGCCCTTAATAACTCTGCCCCTAGCTATATTTCAGCTAAATTTCAGAGAAAAACTCCATAGATTAACCAGAGCTGGTAATGCTAATTGTCTTACCATACCTAAACACAAGCTTACCACTATTGGTGGCAACAGCTTCCCTGTAAAAGCCGCTAAATGTTGGAATGCCCTGCCCCAAGATTTGAGAGCTGACCAACCCTTCCCACACTTCAGAAAATAGGTGATAAAACATATCATCGCCACAGACCCTTAGCCTCAGACCTGATAGATTATGCCCGTTGTCCCTGCTCACCTGCGTGCCTCAGTAATACACGGAGGCTCTGACTAAGTATGGCGCATTTTTGCACACTGCTCATGCTCATTCATGCAACTACAAAGGTCACTTTATCGCTGTACATATCTGCACATTCTGTATACTCTGTACTTTACATGTTATGTACATTTGTAACTATGTAAGCTTCGCATTTTCATACTGCTGCACCCTCTTACCTACGGGTCTGGTGTGGATAACAAATAAACAAACAAACAAGGTGGTGCCGCCTCACCAAGGAGGTGTCCATGAATGCTAGGCACACTCATTCAATTTAAGGTACTCAATAGACTGCACTACACCCCAGCGAAAATCGCCAAATTTGCCCCCCTAGCTAATACTAGCTGCTCTAAATGTAAGGCAGACACTGCCGATGCACACCATATGTACTGGGAATGCCCCCGGGTTCTTCAATTTTGGCAAGAAGTTGCCCATGTACTACATGAATGTACAGGGGTCATTGGCAAAATTTCAACCAAGAAGAGAAGACTTTTCAACATGGGCTGCTTACTGGCTGCGAAGTGTATACTGTTGAAGTGGAAGTCTGCAACTGCTCCTGATATAACAATGTGGATACATGAAATGACGTATGCTAATGAATGTGAAGAGGCCTATGTATCACTGGTAGCACCGGGCTGTAGACCAAAGGACATTTGGGAACCTTTCCGTGCATATCTACCTAAACAGGGTATTGTTTAGCTTCTACCGAAACGAAGAATTTGCATTTACTGGTGTTTTTAAATGTTGATTAAATACGTGGGCACTGAAGCCCTATGATGATGCATATGCCATAACCCAACTGTTGACTGTGGTTGAGGAGGTATGTCTTCCACTGTACTGAAAATAAAGTTTTTAAAAAAAATATATGGTTCTTGGTTGATTGCTGTTTTTATGTTTATGCAGTGGACTGATACCACCAACGTACCTTTTGGTGCTGTCCTCGAGGGCATTATGGCTGAGGTTACAAGAGACTCTAACCACTCCAAAAAGTAACTTCTAAGGATAGCATGGGCAACTGTAGATGTATCAGTGAGGTTTTAAGGTTGTTGTATTCTGAGGTAGTAATATAATATCTTAAGGCTCCTGCAAAAGATGGGTAATGTATAGCAGCGTTTATTAGAGATCTTTCCTGGAGAACCTGAGAATAACCTCCCTTCCATGCAACTGTAATCAACTGTAACTTGCAGAATACCGAGTTTTCATCTTTTACAGATTTTTAATGGCAGGTTGTGGTGTCTCAAGTGGACCCATTAATGAGGTATTGGAGACCTACCATGTAAATAGAAATGGTAGCAAAGTCACTGTACAGCCTTAAGCGTCCCTTATGGTGTACATGAGCACTTACTTGCACCGTTCAGTTTACAATGGTGTAGCTACTAGGGAATATTATGGCGGTTCCTCGCAAAATGCCTAAACAGAAGCCATAAAAATATGCAAAACTGTTGGCTTTGTCAATACTTGTTCAATCATTGTGGAAACAGTTTCCTATTTGAACATAGCGAATTCTCGTACTCTCCGAACCTTGCAACTTTTTATTACCATTCTCGAATTGCACATTTTCTTCATTTGTACACGTGCCCCCTACCGTCTACGTTATTAATCAATTAATACACTTTAAATAACATAAGGTAATCGTTATTGATAATATTGCCACGTGAAACTACAATATAGTTTAGTGTTCTTATATTGGCACTTAACACAGATTGGAACTGTATGTTCATACAATTACTGTTTTAAAATAATTTAGATGAGGATTCCAGAATGCAATATTTCTCAACATTTTCTATTTGATTGTTGTAGGATATCATACTTTGACTTTATTTCATTAGGAATCAATTTGTTGTCACAGTTGGCTCAATAAATACCCTGAGTCTCGGAGACAGTTCAGGGGTTTATATCTGATCTTTCAGGGCTCTAGGGCAGTCTTCCTCTCTCTCTCTCTTCTAGAAAGCATCGACCCTTCCTAGTCCAGGCATCGCAACTCCCCAGGTTAGTGTATACAGAGTATTGACACCTAATGTCTAGATTCTGACTTATATAGGCGGTAAAGACCTTAAGGCAAAGTGCCTTACACTGTGCAGTGGTTAGTTATCTAAAAAAGGCTATTGGACTTTGGAATCCCTCTTATTCCCGTACATTCCCCTTACTCTACTCTCCTCCGTGTGTCTTAATCTTCTGTCCCTCCAATGTATCTCACACGTTCAGCTCCTTGCCTCCACCCTTTGATGTTTCTACTCACTCCACTACTCTACTGCGCCCTCCTCCAAGCTACTGCTTCCCCCTCCTCCATGCTACTCCTTCAACCTCCACACTTCTACTTCCTCCTCCATGCTACTAACCTCTCCTCCAAACTACTGACTCCTCCACACTACTACTCCACCCCACCTTCTGCTTAAAGACCATCCTTTCACTCAAACACGCACTTCACATTTGCTCCCTACACGCCCTCTCCTAAGCACAATCACCACCTTTTCCTGCATACTCGGAACGCAGTACAACTTGCACTCGCAAACCAATGCCTCACATGCTCCATATATTGCCTCCACGCTGCATTTCACCATCCTTCTTCTGGTGGTCTCTTGGTCTGCCGCCGCCTCCTCATCTGACCTCACCCAAACAATCCACAACTTCCTCGGATCTCTTTTGATCCCCTCCCTATCCTGTGGGTAGTCTGCCGTCTCTAGCCAATATGGCACTGGCTTCCCTGCCCATTAAGTGTTACATCCAAGAAAAGCTTCCTGTAGTCTCTTAAGTCCCACTCCCTTTCTCCACACGGGGCCGCCTCAGACTAAAAATGGCAGTTCATTGTGGACAATGTCTTAATTCGTGTACAGTGGAGTTTCTGCCCTGGTTGTTCCAGGGGGGCCTGCGTCTTGTCGCTTTAGTGGGTGTGCCGGGGCTGGCGTGCAGTGTGTGGCTTTGGATACAGCCACATAGGAGCTCTGGCTCCTCGTTCTGCTTTTTATTTCTCTTCGGCAGCTGAGGTATGCTGCCCACACGGGACTGTGAGCGTGTGTGCAGGGCCTCTGATTCTCTCTCTGCTGATTCGTAAATGCCTGGGAGTGAGGCGCTGTTGTTTTTCTCTCTCACTGGTAATCCTCTCCCATGACTACAGTGTTTCTGGGGGGAAAAAAGAAACACTTGGCTAGCATTTGAAGTCATAGACTTAGGGCGATGCAAATGGGTACGGCACATACACTGGCACATGGGGAGGGGACAGGAGTTGGGACCCTCCCAACTTCCACTTGCCCCTTCTGGGGTTGGACTGGCTTTGGATTCTTCCCTAGTAGGACTCCCACCCCGGGCTGAGTGGGGATTCCTATCCCCTATTGACAATGTAAGGGTACTGACCTTGTCACACCATGTAAGCCTGTTGAAAAGTATACATTTCCAAATATTAGTGTAAGCCAAGAGGGAGCCAGAGAAATGCAATGTTATGTTCTCACAGATTCCCCTAGGCAAGTGTTGAGAAGAGATACAGTACTACAAAACAAAGTTGCTCAGATTCTCCCTTTGGCCCTTAAAGCATAGCCTCTTGTTCACTATAGTTTTTCTCCCTTTTACTGTAGGTGAACCTGTAGATTATCCCCATACTTCCTTCAAATGATGTTCTAAATTGATAGTTTTTTGTAATTCTTTGTTTGCTAATGGCAATCCCACTCACTCTGCTAGGTTTTTTCAAAGAATTGCAATGTTTTTTTTATGAACCCAGATGAAATATAAAATCATGCATAGGTCAGATGAATATAGTTTAGGTGTGTTTTTAACTGTTCACTTAGTCCTAGTATTACTCAAGAGGAAGGTCCCTGCCTGGTTCACTATTTTTCACTGGTAAATCCTAGTACTTATCAGTGACGTGTATCTTCTAGTGTGACCCCAAGTCCTCAGGGTTGTGGTTACAGCATGTGCCTTGTTTTTTTCACTGAGTAATCTTACACACACGACCAGCTGTGAGGAGATCCACTGGTTGATAGTCCCTTTGATCAGCGTGAAGAAGCACAGTAGTTATGTGGCTTCCAGCTGCTCCCACAACCTAAAACTCAATGTGAAGCCCTGCTGCAGGCAAGGCTCTGTTCCCATGATGTGTTTTGGGAAGACATATGTAGCCAGTTAGGGCATTGCTCTGAATTGCCACTGCTGCAAAAGCCACAGTATGATGAGGCCAGTGTGAATGGGATGTCTGGCATCAAAGCTAAATCAACATTGCGAGAGATTTTCAAGAAAGAACTTTCTAAAAGCCTATGATAGATGATTGTGGTGACAGCACTTATTGCCTTGCAACCAACACATTTGAATGGATGCAAGCATTTGATTGGGGATATCTGGCATCAAAGCTGAATCAACATTGTGAGAGATTGCCAAGAAAGAACTTTCTAAAAGCCTATAAAAGTTGATTGTGGTGACAGCACTAATTGCCTTGCAACCAACATATTTGAATGGATGCAACCATTTGATTGGGCCGTGGGGTTCCCGCGATGTCTACTTCCCAGCTTTCGGACTAATCCATGAATACTGAAGATGACACTGGCTTAAAAAGTAGACATAAGAAAGCCCTGCGGGAACCCACAACCTTTCAACCACTCCCATCCCCTGAAGTTTGCATCTTTGTTATGAGCCAGACACAGATACCATTTCCTCTATATCAATCTGTCTCTGACATTTCCAATCAATTTAACAATGAGCTTTGGGACTTGGTAACAGGTTTCATAACCTGGCATCCATGTATTTAATTAGGAATCCAAAGAGATAGGGCAGTACATCTCCAATCTGATCTATCCAAAGCCCTAGACACATTTTTAGCAAATTCAACCACTTGACATATTTTTCCTTACAGAAACATTCTTCAGGATGTTATATTTTTGTTGAATAGGGAAAATCCATTTCTTGAACCATAATGCCTGACAGTTGTCTGGCCCTATAGGTTCTCTGCTACAAATATGGCTGGCTTTTGTTGCGAAGACCAGTATTCTGACATGTGCTACGGTTTACAGCATATTTAGGAGTATGAAGCCCAGGTGGCCACCCCCCTATAAATTGTTGGTTACCAGATGAGAAATAGCTGGCCTTTTTGTGATCAATGAGTAGGGCTAGGTTAAATAAATCTTTAACTTAAATGTGCTCACTTTGCAATAGTCCATTTATTTCATAGCAAGGGTAACTGAGTTGATATATGTTGTGCCATGTTTTTTTCCAGAAGAAAGTATGCTTTACTTTGATTTACCACTTATCAATTTACTTATCAATGTATCCTCTATTTGCAAACTTACATGATTGTATTGTGGTTATTTCCTCTAACACCATAAGTCAATGTTACTGAAAATCTAGTGATCATAATGTATAACTTCAGTGGTCTAATATCAAGCTGGTATCTTGAAAACCTGTTTTTTTATTTTTATTTTCAGAAAGCTTGAATATTTATTCCTGAGTGACCTTCCTGGGCTAAATGACAAAGTAACAACTGTTGAGAGCCTGAAGACAGAAATACCAGGATTGAAAGTGGAACTTGATCTGGAATAAAGCCAATTTCAAAATGATTGCCTTTGTAATTTCCTCTATTTGCATGCCTGTTATGATCTAAATATAACATAATATATGCTTTCTTGGTGGTGTTAAGTTTTCTTCTGGTTCACATACGTCATGCTCCATGTAGAGAGCTGTAACATAAGTTGAGGTTTTGGTTCTTTACTGGTTGCAACAATGCCATCTTTGAAATGCTCATTGAGGAATAGGGAACTCTGAAGGCCATGGGAAGCCTCTACCTTTGCAGGCAGTTTATGGATAATTCCCCCAGAGATCCCCCAGTTTTTCTTCGAATGCCCCAATAGGTGCCCTGCAAAGGAAGACCCATAGTGTCTCCCACCAGAAAATATCTGTTATGAGGGGCAAGCGAGACCCGTTATTGTTCTCGGTTGAGGCTAATGGTAGTAAAGGTGAAATAATGAGAAACGCAGTACCTAGAAAGGTATACTAGGAGTACAACATAGGCCCAGTGTTCTCTGAACATTTTTTGGCATAAATGTGGATATATCATTGAAGTGGGACTTTGTGATGAGCACTTCTCAAGTGTGGAATCATTGGTGTACGCCGGAAAGCCATGCAAAAAGTACAGACGGGAAAACAGGCTCAGTGTATCCACGCCGCATGCATGCTCTAATCATGAGTGACCATACTAATTTGAAACATCGACAACAGGAAGGCTAGATCGCTCAACCTCCAAGACACTAGTGCAGATAGGCTAGAGTCCTCAGACGAATTGGCTTGTCAGAACGAGCACAGCACCTGAACATGAGTGGAAACAAAGGGGCATGCCCCTGGGATGGAGATGGAATCGCAAGACAAGCACCAATTACTAAACAAGTGTGGAAGGAGACCCAGCAGCCTGTGCTGTCCTTAAAACAATTATTGCCAAAAAACCGAACTATAAAAAGACAGAAGCCTCTTCGCTGTGAGGTGTTAGGTTGGCCTTACAGAATGTTGGTGTGGAAACGGTGAGATGGGAAGTGGGAGGGACAGCAAAAGAACGTTGGGAAGCTAAGCCAAAAAGGCCACATATTGGGAGGACCAGTGAACAGGTGGGGCTAAGCAAAAAAAGGCTTGTCAGGTACATGACCCTCAATGGTCAAAGGGGAGGGTCTTGGTGGGTTTGCTGCAGCCCTAAAGAGTTATATGGTAAACAATGGGTTTCAAGAGGTTGAAAGTAGGATATTAGCTGTGACCTACAGCGGTAGGGGGATCTCCCCATTGCTAATATTAGCAAGCTGGTTGAAAGACCACACATGTATGTTTAGAGTTTTAGAGTGAGTATTGGAGTGAGTATTGGAACTGTATTGTTCCTTATGAGATTTCCTTGACTTTCATAACCAGGAAACATGACTTACCATGGTCCAAGATTTTAGAGAGCAGCCTTTTATCTAATGAGAATGCAAGTGTTCACGAGTGCTGCTAATGAAGTGTTCAGGCACAGGCAGATGTTCTAATCTATACTTTTTCAGTTGTCCTGCTCAATGCAGGACCTCTCTCATGCCTTTCAGGTGTATTGGGCCTCAAATTCTTCAAACGCCAGCTTTGTGGGACCTTTACGGGAAGAGAGATGTGGAAGCTCTTCCGCTACTGTGTGAGGTGTTGTTGTCTGGGACACTACTACCGACACTGTATCAGTTTTGTCCAACTGCCAGGGACTCTCAATGAGCTCTTGCACCTGTGCTGGGCGGACTACCTCTCCTAACTCCAATCCTCTCTGATGCTGAACTTGTACTGGTGTATGTCTTAACTCTGTTGGAGCAACATCCCTAAATTAAGTAGGCCTCTGGAGCCAACATTGTCGGCGTCCCTCAGTTCATAAAGCTCCTGAAGCAAACGTTGATGGAGTACCTTCCCTCTGCTTATAAACCATTCTTCCTGGCACATCATTGAGGTGACCGAGGATAGAGATAGTTTTGTCTCCCACCCCCTTAATATTTTGAGTAGTGTAGTGTACTTTCAGGAGTTTAAGGAGATTGTTTCTTCTTCCCTCTACAGTGAGGCACCTGATTCTAAGGGAACGTTGTCATTTTGGTAGTTTGCAAAAAATAACATTTAGAAACCTAATTAGTAGAAGTTAATAGGAGAGTTCCCGGATAGACGGCGATAGTAATAGCCTAGTTATATTAGTCTATAGGTTTTGTAGTTGGGTTTTGAGGTTGCGTTCTTGGATAAGCTCTTTCAAGGTTATGTGGAGAGCACACTGGCACTAATGTACTGAGGCTGGTTGTAAATTGTGGAACTCAACTAAGATTCCTTTCAAAAGCAAGACTTAATAGGATGCAACTCCAGACTGAAAGTTGAAAGAGTACCAATGGTTGTTATGTATTCTTCATCTCAGAGTTTGAAGGCATCAACCATAATATTCGGAACATCACCTTTGGACTATTTAGCGAAGGTGTCCAGGTCACTGGCAAATCTAGGAGGGAGCCAGTTCTAGTGTATGGATAGAGAAGTAAGGGAGGTGACTAAAACATGCTTTGCTTATCATTCTGCAGATATTTAGGAATCAGAAGAGTGGAGATTTTGTTGTTTTGTCCCAGTGCTTGTTACCCCAGAGGTGTGATACAATTGAAACAGTATCTTTTAACTGTTGCAGGCCTGACATTCATGGGCGTCTGAGGGATCAGCAGCTACTGTGAATTTTATTATCATGGAACATGGCATGGATAAGTAAGAAGACTGCAGGGGACCTTGCCCCAAACACTGTCGGGAGAAGCTTGAGGATTGCCTTTATACTTGTGGTAGCTGCAAAGCCACCTGAAAAAAGTTGTAAAGTTGTATTACACCTAAAACAATAAACAAATAATCTCTCTCTTAAAAAAAAGCCACCTTATCAAGTTTGCAAGATTGAAGACCCATCACTGCAGGGTTATCATTTCTACAGCCTGACAAATAGCTAGAGGGAAGACAATCCCTCACAGAATAGCCCTAGAGTAAAAGGGGACTATTGCATGGGCAAGCTCTGGTAAAGCACGAAAGAGACCCCCTACAGCATGAAGGCAAAGCTACTTGGTATTGCCTCGGTAAGAGCATCACAAGACCACTACGGCAAGAGGGATAACTCAACAGGTCTTGCCCTGGTAGGAGTGCATCAAGATTACATAGTCTGGGAAGGTCGAGTCGAGAAATGTGCTGAGATACCTAAAACGTCCATGACAATCTGAGTGTTTTCTAGGACGATTACTGGGGAGTGGACACCCTAAGACTGGAGATTAGAATAGGGACCAGACATGAACATTGGACTTTGGACAATAGATCCTCTTACTATACGTGCGCCACTCATTTTGATGTATCCCTCCATCCTGCCACTTTTGTCTTAGAACTTCCCCTTTTAAGTTAGTTCACCATTCAATAGGCATTCATCCAAACCCTTCTTGCAAACAGAAAATAAGGTTTTGGAACATCTTTGCATGTTGTGTGTTCTGTTTCCACACTGTTGCATGGTGCAACAATCATGTAGTCATAATATTGCTGAATGCCTCATAGACTGATTCACAGAGACATTCTCCACTTTGACTTGATGAAAACAGTGCCTGAGTATAGAATGCCTCCAAAGGTCCTTGGGTCTGCAGGCAGCCAGGGAGTGGGAGAGCAGGGACCCTGTGCCGCCCTTCTGGTGAAAGGAGTGGTAGAAGGATCTTATTCTTCCTGCTCTTTGCCTGCCTCTCCAGTGGTGCTCCTGCCGTCCTGGCCTCGGTGTCAAAGGCTTGTTGCACAAAGCTAGGTAGGATTAAGGCATGGATGCAATACCAGTTTGCCACTGAAAAGGACATGGCATCGCTAGAATCCCCATGGTGACCTATGTGGGGCTCCACCGTGTTTCTCAATCCTGTGGTCAAAGGTAGCAAGGCTGGGGAAGTGGTACAGCCAAAATGCTACACAGAAATAACACTGCTAGCTATTGCTCCCACATGCCTCCCCTTGAGATCAGCACCTGGCCAATTGACGGTGATCCTCTCAATTAGCCAAAACCAGAGTGAGTGATAGCTCTATGGATCTACGAAGGTAACGGGCAATTATCACCAATATCAATGAAGTTCCCAGTGAAATTAATTTCCCCCAGTCATTTCAAATATCCTATTTTGTGTTAAATAAATGTAATATTTAAAAAGTTGTCTTACACATCTCTGACATCAATTAATAAATATAACTTGGTTCTTCTTCTTCTTAACATGCGATTACAGTAAGGACATATCACTATACATTTTTAGATCTAAAATGCAAGCAACATATGATACAAAATTACATATTAATATATTTCTGTACTAAACAGGTCAACCATAATTACATTAAAGTCATTAATAGCAGAACGATATACAACTAACATATGAAAGCATATGTAACCTCAAACAAGAAAAGAGGGGTGGAGCTTGGTGGCACTAAAGATGACTGCCTTCTTTCTTTGCTCCGATTCTTTGGGGGCTGCCCCGGCCTGTAATGTCGGCCCTGGTCTGTGACTTTGCCTGTCATGGATGGACAGTCATACCAGATGTTGTCTTTCTCCCAGAAGACAAAATAATCAGACCCCCTGGCAGGCAAGATCCTCTTTGCACTGAGAGCCACAGGGGGAAGCTGTAAGAGAGCCTTTATGTGTTCCCCTATAGGAGGGTGGTGAGAGTTACATTCCTATTGCTAGGTGAAATGGTAAGTGTTCTCGAAGAGGGACCCACCAGAGAGTCGGACAATCCTAAGGTGGTCAGGAGAAGCCTCACCTACTGATGTATCCTGATCTGTTTTGTGTGGGAAATACTGCTATATACTGTTGTGTGGATTTTGACTTCCTTTTTTGATCCACTGATTCGAGACATATATGGTGTCAGAAATGGGACCAATGGGGCTCAACCCAAGTGTCCCACTTGGTCCGCCACCTATACTGTTAAGAGGTCGTTAGGATGTCTGACTGGGTCAAACTACCACATCAAGCCTCGTCTGGGGCTGCAAAGTTTCACCTATACAGTGGCGTATACTTGGTGGAACTTGCTTGAAGTATGGCTGTGGTTTCAAGGGGCAAAAGACCCAGGTTCACTGAGTTGTCTTTGGGTAGATTGCTTAAAGTCCGTGCAAGCTGCCAACCACAGTGTTGATGCAGGAACAGGAATGAATGACAAGTAGTACTGTACAGTGGTTATGGCTCTCCTCATTAGCAACTCCCAGGGCTCCTTCCCGGTGTAACAAGGCAATCCCATAGCCCATAGCCCAGATGATTTGAGGTTATCTTTGTCGCAGACATCATGAAAGTAAAAGGATGAGAAATGTTTTGGGTCCACCCACCTAGCACCACAAGGTGACCATTCCCTGGACTTTACTGTAGCCCGACTGAATAATGCCACTCTAAAAATGTCTGACCCATGCATTCTTGTGGAGGAAGGGCTGCAGAGCAAAGGCCATTTTTTGTAGAAAGAAGCAGCTTGTTTTACAGAGGAAAAAATAATGTGTAAGTGGTTGGGAACACTTGTTAGCATCCCTTAGTTTCTACCCCTTTTAAACAGGTTGTCCTGCAGTTAACCCAATCCCACCCAACGGGCCGAGAACCTGTTCTTAGTACATTTTTCGAGTAAGGAATTTTTCAACCGTTGAAAAGTTTGAGCCATGCCAGATCTGCTAGGAGAGATGAAGGATGACTGTTAGGGAGTCATACCATAGACAAAAAAAGAGAGGCTCAAAATCAAAATTTTATTCAGAGCCACAAGGTCACAGGGTAGACAGAGTCAGTATCCAGGCATTTTAAGGTTGACATGTATATCTGCCTGAGCGATGTGAAATGGGGAAGGGTGTCGGTGGGCATGTAAAGGGCTATGCCTATCTTTTTACATGGAGGATCTCTTGATGTAGATCAGAAGACATACAACCAGACGATTCCCAAACCTTGATCATTATTAAAATTCCTTTCTTACGGGTGTCCAAAAGTATACTAGCAAAATCATTGGTATTTCTCCAAATGTCCAAGAATTTATGTCATGGTCTTCTGTGGGCTGTCATCATATTGGTGCCTCCAATTCTTAATATGTATTTAGGAAGCTCTGTTTTACTCTTCACAGTGACTGATAACCCAACATCCTCTAGGTTCTTATACATTCTTTCACTTCTTGTGCTTCTTTCCTCATGTTCATGACATTCCTTTTCTTAGCTTGAATAGCCCTTGCTTACTGCTTTCCTTGTGTCTGCAGGGTAGTTCTTGGAGGCTGGTCTTAAAATATAGAAAAAGTGGTAATGCAGGGCAAAGATGTGGCTGCAGTCACTCAGGTTCAGGGTAACTTATTCCTTTATTTGTCAGTTACAACCGACACAGAGAGCCCACACCGGGCAGGCATTCTGGGACCCATTCTCCAGCGAAACGCACAGCATAGCCTGCACCGACTGCGTACAGAGGTTTACTAGCACCTTTCAAAACAGTGAAACATGTAAATTGTGACCTTGAATTTATAAGGAGACATTTTCATTAGGGGGGATAACGTAAGAAACCTGTGTAAAAGACTTGAGGAGGGTGTTTTTTTATGTCATGCTCCGTTTTCATTGCTTTGTACGGCGTATAGGAGGGGCGGAATGCAACTTGCATTTCCGCCACCTCCCTTCCTCTCGGCCATACAAGTGCTCCAGCATTTGCACTGGCAGGCATTTTCATGGTGCAAATGATAGGCATCCCTACGAAGTCTGCGGTGTTGTGGGCCAGCAAAAAGCTGGTGAACCCCATAGGGGTCCATTGGTCGGCGTTTACTTAATTTATGGGAAGCATTCGTTAGCTGCACTTATGCTCCCCGATGTGCAAATGTCCCAAATTCGGCATTGGGCACCCACCCACGTGCATTTTTAAATGTAACCGGTCCCTGCCGCCGTTTTACAGAGCTCAAGAAAATGTGCCTCATAGTGTCCAGCAGTTTTTAGTATAAATCAATCTTTTAATTTAAAACCAACACGAACTGTCTCAGAAACAGGATGTCGCACTGCAACATGTAATGGATGCATACAATATACTCACCATCATCAATTAACAGCATGGACTGGTAACATTTGCTCCCTTTAGTCAAAGGATAACGAAACCTTTGAGCAAGCGCAAGCCAGGGCGTGACATGTATGTACAACTCCACCCTCTACAAGCTAACCTAAGCTGAACTTAAAAGCATAGATCATGCCATGCATTCCATGAGGGTTTTAGCAGAGCATACTGGGGACACTGATGTCAAGTTTATTAATACACACCATTGTGAATATCGCTGTGTGAAGTTGCATAAATTGTGACGTTTAATGAATAACGGTGCAAACGTCACACATTTTACGAAGTTATCCACATAAGCATTACTTTAAGCGCTATCATGGGAATCAAAGTACCAGATTCACTTAAAGAACGTCATTTTAAAGTGGTTTATTTGGGACTGGTATATTGAGTGGGCAAAGTAATAAATGGAGCAGGCATGAAAACATCTGAGATGTCATGGCCTCTCTAGTGGCTGTAATTAACTGACAGTTCAGGTAGAAATAAAAATTTCCGGAATTGCGACCAGAGGGCGCAGGGGCGTAGTAGCACCTCTGCCTCTGCTCCTCTCCACTGAGGCCGAAAAAGGGAATTGAGCCCACCAGCTAGTCCCCAGAGCCCTGCACCGACCTCACCCCCCCCAAACCCCACCCCCGGCGCACCCCGGGAGGCAAAGACCCGGGAGCCAGAGCCCCCGCAACGACAGAGATGCGGCCCTCCGTTGAGGAGGCCAAGCCAGCATGAGATCCAAGCCGCTCCTCGGCTCCAAGGAAAATGTAACTTACCCCGAGGAGTCTGGGCACGCAGCCTGGGATCACGCAGAGCAACTAGCCTCCCCCACCCCAGAGAGTGAGGAGCAGCTCGCCCCCCCTCACAGCCTGGAGTACCTGGGGGGCATGAGGGTACGGACCAGCATCCGCCTTGGAGCAACGCAACATAGGTGAGAGGCGAACGCTGCACCCCCCCCCCTCCGGGCCTACACAGTAGCGCCATCCCCAGTGAGGGATAAAGCAGCCATAGCGTCACCAGCCCCACACGAACATTGAGGCAATTGGAGGAAGCTGGGGATTATTGAGTGTGGCACGAGACGGCCTGGCTGTCCCTCAGAACACTGCCATTCACCAGGGGCCCCCTGCCCCCTTAACTCCAAAAGCTCCGGAGCTTGCAGCCTGTTCATAACGCTAACTAAGGAGTCGACGTCCAACCTCGGGTGGGGGACAGAAGAGCACCTCCCCCCCTCCGGAAGATCCATTTGGGTAGAGCAGGCCAGTTAAAGTAGAGCATCTGGCCCTGAGCCCACAGAGGGCCTGGCTCCACGGTGGGGCAGGAACAGGGGTCCTCCTGCTCCATGTCAGTGGAAGCAGTGTGCTGATCGCTGATGACAGCAACTATAGGGGCTCCCCAGCAATCTAGGAACACCATGTGCTCCTGACCAGGCCCAGGAAACAAGCACAGACTACTCTGGCATTGGCCAGTGCTACAGCATTATTTAGACTCAGGCAGGCGGGGCACATACAGCTGTGACCTGAGAGGCCGTGCTCAGCGTACAATGGAAAACAGTCTGAGGCCCAATTAGCCCAGTACTGAGCGAACGAGAGAGAACGGACCCCAATTGGGCACCTCCCCCCCCCTTCTGGATATCTCTCTCCAGCACCACAGTGGAGTCCCTCCCTAATCCCGCTTAGACCCTGCGGAGAACAATTAGTCATCACTTCGGCAACTGGGAATATAACGGGTAGATTGCCCATCCTACCTCACATGGCATCTTGCTTCTGCGCTTGTGCCTCTTTTAAGCTGCTGATAGCCCTGGTCTGTTGCCTGGCCGCCCTCCAGCCCTGCAGCCAGAGGGACGCTGCCTCCCCACCTTGGGCCAGGTCCTGCTGACTGTCTGGGGGACTCTGCAGCTGGTTGACCTTCTTGCTGAGGCCAGAGACCCCCTCCCCGACTAGAGCAGACCCTAGTGGAATCCGTGGAGGGAAACGCCACCGCTTCTTGGGCAACTTCCCGGTCAAAGTGAGGCGATTACACAGGGCTCTCCCAGCCTGCCCGGAAGCCCAGGAGATCTAGCCTTCTGGAACCATCCATGAGCTGGGCAGCCTCACTTCAAAAGTTCAGGCACAACCAGACCCTGCCCCATCACCTACAACCATGCCGAGCTCATCAGCGACCGACTCAGAGGATTCTTAGTCAGTGAGTAAAAGCATAGCCACACTCTTGGATGAAATAAGGGGCTTTAGAGCCGACATAGGCAAGAGGCTAGATGGTCTGGATAAAAAAGTCGACAGTATGGATGACCGCATACAAGACCTTGAGGCCAATTGTACCTCTGTGGATCTTCTTGAAACTCCAATCGATACGAGGCTCCGGAACTGGAGCGTAGAGAGGAAACATACGCCCTAAAGATGGACGATTTAGAAAACTGAGAGCAACGCAATAATCTTAGGTTTTTGCGATTTCCGGAGCGAGAAGGCGAGTCCCATAGTGAAATCGACAATGCTATTAATACGTGGTCAGGAAACTCTTAACAAAGAAAACACCAACGGACCAAATATTGACAGGGCTCATAGAGCGGGAGGAAGAACTAGGGGCACAAGGACCATTTTGGCAAGATTTCACTACTTCACTGAGAAGTCCAAGATCTTAAAATTAGCAAGGATGAGGGGCCCAACAGAATGGGGGAACTCACAGATAACTGTCTACCAGCATCTCTCAGCATTTACCCTGACATGAAGGAAGCTCTACTGGCCCCTAACAAAGTGGCTCAATACTAAAGGAGTGCGTTACAGATGGGGGTTCCCGTTTTCCCTCTCTTTTCTACAAGGGATATAATTCAACCTTGTAACAGAGGATGATATACAGAGGGTGACACAGGATCTGTTAGGCAGAGCCGCCCCGGCCAATGCCCCAGAGCTCCAAGGGGAGGACTCTGTGAATCCCAGAAGTCCGAAGGATTGGTGGACAGGTGCCGTGTTCGTGGAATTGAAAATTTAAGAAACTCAATCCAGCATCCCCACAGCCCAACCAAGGACGTGACTGAGGAAAGCTAGGAGGTGAAATCTGCCGCCCCCACCACCTACGGCAGGATTATCCTTTGTGGAACAGTTGGGAGCCTCAGAAGAAGTTGCGTTGGCTTTGAATCGGAGAAGCAATGTAGTGGATTGAATGTCTAGCTGATGGTCAGCCAAAACTGTCTGTCTCTGAATCTCTGTTTCTTATGTCCTCGTCCAGTGTCCCTGAGATGGGACACTCTCCCCAGGAGTGGTTTAGCTCTCCCAAGGAGGAGCTCTACTAATTCTCTTGTACTCGGGGGATGAGAGGGTGGAGGTGTATGTAGTTTTCTTCTCTATCATAGTTGGGCTAATTGGGGGCGGGGGCTCAGAGGTGGTATTTTGCATCAATCGGGCCCAAGGAGGGTTGGAGTTGGTGGCCTGGCCCAGCGGCTAGTTCATTGTTGCAGATGCCCAGGTGGTCAGTTGGGGGGTGTGGGGTATGGTTACTTAATGTAAGATTTATCGTTCAATCTACCAAGGTCTTTTCCAATTCTCGCGGGAATTGGCATCCTCTTGGAGAGAGGTACGATGCCAAACCCTGGAGGGAACCCACACCGGGATCCTAAGCATGAGAGATATGAGAGTTGTTTGCCCCCGCAATGGATGATACAAGACACACCCTGTCGTTGGGTTCCATGAATGCAAGAGGTTTGAATTCCCCCCACAAAAGATCCCTAGTGGTAAGGGGATTTAACCGATTAAAGTTACACTTCATGTTCCTACAGGAGACCCATTGGTTGCCAAGTCAATAAAAAAGGTGTACCATGCCTCCGGCCCAAAAAAGGAGTTGCCCTTCTTGTATCCAGTAGTCTGCAGTTCACACCAAAGGCACACTGCAATGACCCGGAGGGCCGCTTCGTGATGGTTAAGGGGGAGATTAAGAGCACAATGATTATGTTGGTCTCCATCTACTGCGCAAATGAAGCCTAGGACCACTATTGGGAATCGGCTAGGAACAACATTTTGGTCTTTACAGAGGGTTCATTGGAGGTAATTTCAATTTGGTCTTAAACCCTGAGAGCGACTGAAAGAGGGAAGTTCCCTGCTCCGACACCATGGTGCAATGGCGGGTAGCCACACGCTTCCGTAGGGTGAACACAGAGCTGGGCTTGGTGTACACATATACGAGGGGTCAGGGTTGAGATCCATTATCCACATATTATTCTAAGGTGCATGATATGTTTTCAAGGATTGACTGTGTCCTGGTGGATGCCTCCCTGGGGGAGCGAGCGAATTCGTGGTCGAGATGGTCCTGTGGTCCGATCATGACTTGGTAAAGGTCTAAATTGGGATGACCCCAGAACATACACACAATGCTAGGTGGTCCTGCAATGACTTGCTGCTGCGAGACAAAGATTTAGCCCAGGCACTCCTAAGGGCGGTTAAAGAATTCTTTGAAATTAATGACAATGGGGAGGTTTGGACAGCGGGTGTCTGGGAGGCATTCAAGGCCACGATAAGAGGAGTACTGATGGGGATGGAGTTAAGGAGGAAAAGGGAGAGGGTGCCTGAGGAGAAGATCCTTAGAGGAAAAAATGTAAACTGAAGTCCCAAATGTTTCCAGGGAAGTGGGCTGAACTAAATGCCCTCTTGGTCACCCAAAGAGAATGAAAATTTGCCTTTTTGAAACACAAATATATGGAGAAGGGGGAGAAGGCGGATAGGATACTGGCATGGAAGTTGAGGAAACTGAGGAAAAGCCGGAGGGTGGACGCGATTTGTTCAACCGAGGTTACTAGGCGACTCGAGGATCTGCATATTTTATGAGACAGCCTACACCTCAGAATATAAAGGGGATGGGTCAAGGTGGATTGTTTCCTTGACTCCCTTCCGATTCTGCGCCTTCCGCTGGAAAAAGCAGAACCCCTGGAAGCGCCCATTACTGTCCAGGAAGTAATAGATACGATTAGTGGTATGAAAGCGGGACCACTCCAGGGGAAGACGGTTTACAGTATCCTTCTATAAGAGATTTCGATCCACTCTGGCGCCGTACATGGCCAAGTCATTCAACTCAGCCTTGGAGACTGGCAACCTGCCACAGTCCATGCTAGCCGCCTTAATTGTAGTTATTCCCAAGGAGGGAAAATACCCTACCCTGTGCAGGTCTTATAGACCCATCTCCTTGTTGAATACTGATAAATACTGGCAAAGATATTGGCCAGTAGACTGGGGCAGCACATGACCTCTCTGGTTCATGGGGATCAGGTGGGATTTATCCCGGGAAGGCAGGGAGTAGATAACATTAGGAAGACCATAAACCTAGTGCATGAGTCTAGACAAAGGGGGTTGTGGGCACACCTGATATCCATAGACTCAGAAAAGGCCTTTGCCCGAGTCGAATGGCAGTACATGGGTAAAGTCTTACAAAGGATGGGGCTCGGTAAGAAATTTAGGGGGAGGGTAGCAACGTTCTGTAATGGTCTGTTAGGTAAGATTTCCACAGGGCTTCTAAATCTTCCTTGCCTGGTTCAACTCCAGAACTTTTTGCTTTTCTAGTGAGATATTTTCCATTAATACCTCAGTGAGTGGGAACCTTTTTCCACACTCACCTGTCTTTAACTCTTTTTATGGGTGTCATTTTTAAGACTCTCCATAGTGTCTTTTTAAAGTTATCATGTCTAACAACTTATTGGCAATAAGTGCCTGTTGTTGCTGGGTTGCCCTAGGGGCTCCCCATTTAACTTTCTTGTGCTAACCTTGAGTGGACTACAGTTCCCAAGGGTAGAAAGGATCTTTGGATCCCTTTTACATTTACTTCTGTGAAACCAGCACACCCCACCTTATGTGGAGTGCTGGGGAGATACAATGTATCCCCTTTCACATTTAAACTGTAACAATTCTGTTACAGTGACAAGCTTACCTTTAATGGCTGGTGGCAGTGATACCTTTTACTAATTTGGTGCACCTTTACCGCGTGCTGTAATCACAGCTGCAGTAAAGGCACCTAAGGGTGCTCATTTTTACCAAAATGGCCCCTGTCTTCTTTTTCTGCCATTTTAGTGTTTCTTGTCGTTTCTTGTTCCTTCCCCTGACATCCAGGGCGGGAAAATCCTTTGTTTGAGTTTTGTCTTCGGCGGGAGTCCCCTGGACACCCCGCCCAGGCTCCAGTCAGTCTGTAAGCACAGGAAGTGGGGGAGGGGTCCCAAACTTCCCCCTCCTTTGTCTTAGGTCTTCCTTCAACTGGGCCAAATCCCAGTGGGGGGTTGGCTGTCCTGATTGGACAGCCAAACGCCCCTTTCTTGTAAAATGCGGGGAGAGAATGCAGAGGTTGTGTTGCAGTTCCTGATAAATACTGGAAACCTGGAAGCTGAAGTCATGTCGACCACTGGAACTGAAAACCGAAGAGGATGACGAAGGAAGAGCGGCGGGAATGATTTCCAGCGGCCGGAGAGCCTGCTTTGTAACCGGAGCCTGCTGCAGCCCTTCCTTCCGATCGACCTGGGGTCTCCGAAAACGACGACCCGAACCCAGAGCCTGGTGAGACCCACTAGACTCAAGACGACCTGCATTTTGAGGCATCCCACGGGTTCCTGCGACCTTGCGTTCTTGCAATACCCCAATACCC
The DNA here is from genome assembly GCF_040938575.1 of Ambystoma mexicanum. NCBI lineage: Eukaryota > Metazoa > Chordata > Amphibia > Caudata > Ambystomatidae > Ambystoma > Ambystoma mexicanum. The sequence goes on from NC_090940.1 coordinate 218,451,588, forward strand.
TGGGACCTCTTGCCACTGTGCGGTGCACGGTCTTCCGAATTCCGAATCTCGCTGAAACCTCGTGGGCATCTTGGTCTATCTCCAGAGACACGAATCGAGTCCAAAAAGTCCCCTCACAAGAGTGCTGGACCTTTTAAACGACGAGAATTCAACCGCGATTTTTCTGTCTTCATCTGTGCTCCTTGAAAAGGCGCCAAACCCGCAGAACCGCATTCAGCTGCGAGAGAAATCTTGCCTAGAGCCTTCTTCATCGATCCCTGCTGCAAAGTCCCTTCTGAGGTCTTGTGTTCAGTCTCCAGGACAAGGAATCCAGTGACCGGGTATTTGGCTGCAGTCCTTGAAGTTCTCCTGCTGCAATCTCTTCTTCATTGCTGAGGTACTGTGTTGGCTTGGGTATATACTTACCTTAAGCCTGTTGGGATTTCTGTGTAGTCCTGGGGTGTTTTCTGTGATTGGGAGGTCCCTCGTCCAGTACACCCAGTCCCACTGCTAGAATCCTGCTGGGGTGTCTTCTGTGAAGCCCCTGGACCCTCTTCTAACCCTAGAAGTAAAGTACTCACTTGTTTGCCCAGTTTTCCTAAGGAAACTCTGGCTTTTGCTACTAAAGAACTTATTCTAACACTGCCTGTTGGTCACTAGTCCTAGTGACCCCCCTTCTGCCACTGAGAACACTCATGCTCTAAGGGAAAAGACTTTGAAGGGATTGGGACTTCTGCCTAGAAAAGAAATCAAGTGTTTTTACTTACTTGTAAAGAGTTGGTTGGTAAATGTTTAATTCTAAGAGTGAACAGTTACAAAAGTTCTTACTGATCTTGGAAGTGTGATGCACTATTCTTAAAAGTATGGTTAACATCTTACCTTCCTTAGCCACTGTTTTGCCAGTCTAAAAGAAAGTAGATGTGAAGGTATTTTACTCTCCTGTGATTAGGTTGTGCCTCTTTACAAAAGTAATGTGTTGGGATCACCAGGTTAGTCCTGCTAGGATAACTGTATGAGTGTCCCCCAACTGGGTCTTGCTTCCCCTGACTTGCTGCTAGCCTGTCTTTAATAAGTCTACATTAGGTTGTTGCCTACCTAGAATATCTATTCAGTAAAGTGTGACATTGGGTTTTACTTTCCCCTTCATTGTGAAGTTAAAGTAAGTGGGTTTTACTTACCTTGTGTTAGCTGTGTGCCATCCAAAACAAGTTACAAGAGTTATTGCTTATCTCCATCTGGGGTTCCCTGATTTCCAAAGCATCTGTAATTGTATATTACATCTATTAGGTTTTGCTCACCTGGTATAACTGTGTGTTATGACAAAAGTAGTGATAGGTTTTTACTGCACCTAGAATAAGTGTTTCACTATTCACCAAAGGTATATTGTCCAGTTGACTGTTTATGTGATTTGTTCCAAGAGTCACTGTACAACTGGTAGGGCCTACTGTCCTTGTATTACCAAAAGTGATCTAAAAGTAACCATTGGTCTTTTCCTCCCAAAGAATAGGCTTGACCTATACTAAATGTGTATAACAAGGTTTTGACTTCCCTAGAACTACTGTTAGTTGTTCCAAATAAGGTCTATACTTGGGTCTGTGTACTTTCAAGTATAGTGTTGTGTTTTATATTGTGATTTCATATAATGTTTCAGTATTTACTTAACCCCTAGATTTATCTGGGCCTACTTGTATTTAAATAAATCCTTTATTTTTATAATACATAGTGTTTCAGTGTTTCTTTGGATCATTTGTATTACAATTTTCACTTGTACTGTATCTACTGCCCTCTCTCCCTCCTAAGATAAGCCTGGCTGCTCTGCCTACGCTACCATGTACTCAGGTGGTACAGTCTTATACTAAGAGTGGAGTCTTGTACTGCCTCAGTTGAATGGTTTTACTAGGCCCTTAACTGGACTTCAGAAAAACTGTCCTAACATGGTCCAACGGCAAGAGTGGCTGTTAATCCCAGTATCTCCTCCCTCTTTCTGCTAATTAGAGGGATGAGACAGGGTTGTCCCATCTCCCCCCTGCTGTATGCTCTCATCATGGATCTGCTGGCGATTGCGATTAGATTGAACCAGGGGATTGAAGGAATCCAATGCAGAGAATTTGATTTTAAGTTTTCTTTGTTTGCCGATGACATTCTCTGCTACCGGACGAACCTATCGAAATCACTACCGGAACTCCTACACCAAATGCAATTGTTTGGCAGGCTCTCATGCCTGAAAATAAATCTCTCCAAATCAAGTTTTATGCCTATGGGGGATAACGACCGAGAGACCTGAGGTAGGACGACAGTAAGTGGTATGAGAGTCGAGAACTTGTCCACTCTGTACCTCGGTGTTCTCCTCACTAGAACCGTAGAGCAATTAGCCAAGGTCAATTACAGGCCCATCCTGGAGAAAATAAAAGTAGATCTCCTAAGATGAGGGCCACTCACACTCTCTTGGTTTGGCCGAATGGTATCAGTGAAAATGAACATCCTTCCCCGTCTCTTGTATTTATTCACGGCTCTCCCTGTCCCGCTTTCAGAGTTGTTCTTTGTGAAATTAGAGTGTGGTGCACCGTTTATATGGAGTGGGAAAAGATCTAGAATGAAGTATGCAACCCTGACTCTTCCTAGAGATTTAGTGGGTTTCGGCCTGCATGACTTCAAACTATATTATAAAGCAGCAAAGCTACGTGTATTGTTGGAAAACCTGAGAGATGACATGAGTATTCATTGAGGATACATATACACTCCCAAAAAAGTACAAGACTTCCTATGGACACAGGCTAAAGAGATCCTGCCCCATGTCAGAACCCACCCCACTTTGTCAGCGCTCTGGGGTCTGTGGAAAAGTAATAAAGCAAACTCCCTTCCTGGCCTTCACCCCTGAGTTCATTGTCAGGAGCCCCCCTAGATCTGGGTACCGAGGGCTTCCGCAGCATGCATCAATGGTCCGACATGGGTTTGGAGAGAGCTGCCCAACTTTTCAGGGGGAATCATTTCATTGAATACGAGGCACTAGCAGAGGCAATGGTTGCAGACCCATTGTCTGTCTGAGTATCTTCGCCTGAAGGGTATCATGACAGACCCCAAGTGGCATGCAGCTGTTTCTCGAGGCATCACACACTTCGAAGAAACTGTCTGTGAAGACACCACAAGAAAACGAGTGTTGTCAAGAATTTAGGTCACCTGTAATCAACACACTATAGAGGGGAGATAGAATTTTTGACAATGCTGGGAGGCGAGAGTTGGAACAGACATATCAGATGAAACCTGGAGTAATGTGTGTAAATTCATGCTTGCGGGTTCCCTGTACACATCAGCGATGGTGCATAATTTTTAAATTCTTCACACCTGGCACCTACTATAAAGCTCACCTGGTATCCACGGGGGCGCCACCCAGTCCAAACTGTTTCACCCTTGGACCTCTTCCTTTGGACCCTCGTGTGGCTGAAGACTAGGTCTGAAACACAGTAGTTAGATCTTAGCTTGGTATTCTCCTCTGACCCGGGGTCCACCTCCCATATGGCCCCAAGGATCCCCTGGTGCACTTCTCACCTTGCTTCTTGATAATGTCCGCTCTCCGTCCTGCCACTCGGTGCAGGGGTGCGTTGGGGTTGGGCTCGTCGCTGCCTAGTTACTTCACTGGAGCGACTCTACAGAGTCCAGACCTGCTGCGACTCTGTTCTTCAGGTTAGTCTGTCTTGATGGTGTGTTCTTTGTTTTGTAATTGTCTCTATTTAACTCTCCTTTGTTTATAGGTGTGGATGCTGTCCTAGTGATGTCGCGCAGTTTGTGCACGAGATGGTAAGAAAGCACGGAGCGCATTGCCATATGCTTTTCTTGTGCTAACCTTTTTATATTGTCTTTCTTGCAGGCTGCGGTGCTGATCTGGAATACGCATGCCGAGAAGATAGAGAGCGGTGTGTAGTGGTGAGCGAACCGCTTACTGGCACTCTGAGTTGGAACCAGCCCTTTCGTTCTTCTGCAGGTGTTGGAGGTCGTTCTATGCAGGTAAAAAAGTGTTTATTGAATGTGAAGAATAAAGGCTTACTAATGTTGTTTTCTCTGTTTCTTTTCCCAGGTAGTGGTTTTCTTGATGGGGCGAGATGTTGACTGTTCGGGATCCTGGAGCGGAGTATGGGAGCTGATTCCAAAAGGTAAGCAAATACTATGTCTTATCTTTGTTTCTTGCAGGAGATCAGGTCCGACATGCGGATGAAGATTCCAGCTGACTGCGGTGAACGTCACGCTGCAGCAAACAGAGCAATGCGAAGCGTGTTCTGCAATCCGGGCGTGGCTTATATAGCCTGCAGGTATCCCAGGTGTCCCTGGGCCTGCCACACCCAAAATGCTAGACCGCATGATTCAGTTATGGAACTGAGCCATGTGGGAACATCCATGTTTTTGAAAAAATGCCCTTATGGGCCCAGATTATTGGCTTTTCACATGAGCCTGGCGCCAAAGGTGCCAGGACTGACTCCAAGTGAGTCTGAGGGCAAATGTCAAGGCCCTTGAGGCCCTGATGGAGGTACTGGGTGCAGCCCACATGGTCTGACACCCCAGTCCAAGGGCAGGAGTTGTGACACCTACCCCCGGTAAGGCTCTTCAAAATGTTCGCGGGAGCTTCTCCCCTGTGTCCAAGGGAGTGTGGTCAGCAAGGAACATGGTACCATATGTGGTGGGAGTACCCGTCTATGCAAGTTTACTGGGCACAGGTCCTGAGCTGGATGAAGGGTTTGGTTGGAGTTGCCCCTGAATTACGCCCCTTTGAGATTTTGTTAGGCGTGCCGTCCCCTGATTCAAAAACCTCTAGTTTTCCGAAAATTGTGAAGCCATGTTACGGGCTGGGATGGTAGCACTGGCCCAGAATTGGAAGAGCAAAGACGCTCCAACTAACAAGTAATGGCGAATTAAACTGTGGGATATTTTTACATATGAGAAATTGTCAGCGATTGCAAATGGTAATATAGAACGTTTTTTTGTCTGAGTGGGGTACTGTGTTGTTAAAAGAAGGATGTGCAGGCCTCAAGCTCTAACCGGAAGGGCGGTCCCCGGTTTTGGTAGAACATGGGTCTCCTGGGCAGAGGGAGACTCTGGTGGGGCTCAGGTGCGACGCAGTGAACCTGCAACGCCAGATACAACTGAGGGTTTGGTCACAATTGTTACTCTGAAGGTCCATCCGGACGGTTGGTCATGGTAGCTCATGTGCGGTAGCGGGGACAGGGAGGGCAGGAGGGGAATAAAGAGGGCTTGTTTCATTTGCTGTTTTGGTGTTGAATACAGTGTATTGCCTATTGAAAAATGTTTAATAAAAATTAAAGTGAAAAAAAATAACAATTCCCACAGCTTTTTTTCAGCATCGTGAGGTTCTAGAGTTCTCTTGCCAGGGAGGTGATCACACAAATAAGGTATTTCTCAGTATCTAGGAATAGGTCTTTAAATGACAGTCTTATGTTTCCCCAGTGCATGGAACTTGCCCTAGCCCAGATTCTTTAGACAGTCCTCAGTCCACTTCTGACTTCACCGAGGTGCCTCGCCTTATTTTTTTCTGCCCCTCTGAGACTTGTCTAATGCAGTGGTTGATAATGCTTTAGTTCTACTTCTGTTTCAAATGCTCAACCACCATGGGAATTTTGGGGTCCTGGGTCCAAAGAAGGGGGGCCTTGGCGGAAGTTGTGACAATACTGGCAGTCCTAAATGTGCACCAGGAGAGTTGGGCATGGTAAGAGTTTGGTCAACTACTCCATGGCCCTGGCTTGTAGTGCCAATTTGTAGTTCCTATGCTGGAGCCTCTCCCCTACTCTCCTCAATCTCCCTCTGCTACTCAGGCTTCCTCCTGTTCCGCTCTTCTTTCTTCTGCCACTTCCCTCCCAAACTCCCTTTCCCACTCTTCAATGGTACACTCTTCAGCAAGTATCTCAACAAAGGTCTCATCTCTCCTATCAATGCCTTAATTTCTAAAAACCTTCTGGTATGTGTATTTCTATCCTCACTTCCCATTCCCACTTTCTTCACCCCTTTGGGGATGACTGTCGCTGACTTTGCCTTCCTCACTCTCTTTGACACTACTGTCACTATCGCCTACTAAAACGGTTTGGGCATTGCTGTTTGTCCCCTCATCTTTGCTCCTGTGAGGAGTATCTTCCTCTGCTGCTTCTGATCCAGCCCTTCTCCTGAGCTCATAGGCTCCTGCTCCAGCCCCTCTTGTGTGCCCTTTGGTACGAAAGTGTTTCAGTCATCTTGCCTCCTTTACTCTGGGCCTTAAGGAGCCTCCTGCTTTATCTAAAAACCTCCCTCCAGAATAGCACTTGGCTTTGTGCCCAGCACCCCCACACAGAGACTGACACTTTGTGCTTTAATAGTGCCATATTCCTGCCTTCCAACCATGGGTTTCAGGTGTTTTAACTGAGCAGAGGTTTAGCTGTTGGGGTCTACACCTTGAGATGGCTTTCAGACTAGATATGGAACTTGCGATTGGTTAGTCACTCCTCTTGGCCAGTCCACTCTCTGGTTGTCCTGTCCTAACCATGCCCTCGGGGTGGACTCCCTTGGCTTATCTGTTCTTGGCTTTCTGAGAGTAGTGGCCTTGTGCGATGGATGACTGTTGAGTCTCTCTTCTGAGTTCAGTCCCTTTCTCACTATATAAATTTAGAGTTGGTTTCTGCATACATGAGGAGAGCTGAGCCTACAGGTGCTGCGTCTCTGGGGCTAGTGTTCCTTGTTTTCCTTAAAGGGGTAGTAGCTACAGTCACTAGTTTTAGGGGGATTGAAAATACTGTGTTAGAGGGCGCTAGAGCGCGGCCAAGATGGCGGCTCTGATGTGAACTCCGGGAGTGCACCACATAAATCCCGCAAAAAAGAACGACTCCAGGGGCCTTTCACCTTCCCCAGTGACCAGGCTGCCATCCCTGGGTGGTCCAGTGCAGACCGAGTGGCGGCAGCGGCGACGTGACCCCTTCTCTGCCTTCGGTCGGGCCCTGCGGGGTGCAGGAGGCGCCGAAGCGGCTCCCCGTGACATCACCCCTGGGTCGGCGGCAGTGGGAGGTGGAGCCCCAGCGCTGCCGGTGCGTTCAGGGGCAGCGCCCATATCCTGGCCGCAGGAGTGGCGACTTCTGGGGGCCCTCCTGCCCCGCAGTGCCATCGCTGCCACGTACCCACCCGGGGGGAGGCTACGCATGGACCCGGCCGCTGGCACTCACCTGCAGCGACCCGCGCCGCCCCCAGCGAGGCGGGCGCCGAGGCGACGGATCCCCAGACCACCAGGCGACCTGAGGACCGGATCGCACAGCAGAGGGACGAGGGGAGAAGCATTCAACCCAGGTGAGCCACCCGTACCCCCCCTCGCCCCACCGCATATTACGCGGGCATACAGCGCTACAGAGTCGGGAGCAGAACACGACAGCGCAGCCCGATCCACCGCCGAAGAGTCACATCACCTCGCATCCCGCCCCCCCACGGGGAGAAGTTGTAAGGGAGACAGGCACCGGGGCGGCAACACGCTTACCTCGGATAGGCCCACAGATCATGGCGGAGCAGCGCACTGTCACCGGAAGAGAAGCGGGGGAAGGCCGGATGAGATCTATCGCCTGGTTTGCCGAACTGCGGGCTCAGTGACTGGCCTGCTGGGATTCCTGGTCCATCGGCCATTCCAACTAGGGCAGCGGTCGGACCCTAGGCCACCTCCCCGAAACTACTACGGTCCAGAAACCATCACCACACAGGGTCTCACCCTACAGGTGCTTACACAGGAGTGTAGTCCGAGGAAGCCTGAGCCCCAACAAGATACCAAGGATTCCGCCAGTCCGGGCCCCATTCTTTCCCCGGGCGAGTATCACGGGCAAACGCCCACAAAAGTGAAGTGAACATTGGCTATGAGCCCGGACACCCCTCCCCCCACGATTGCGAGTTCCAACAGGAGGCGACCTCCTAAGACTCACTGGAGAGTCCCCCATCCGCCACGGCCTCCCACCACCAGTTCCACTCGTAAAAGGACTCCGGTGAGCTCAACAGGCACTTTCCCGCACAAGAGCTACAGTTGGATAACCTTATAGTCTGGACACTATTAATAATTTGGGAACAACAGTGCCATCAGGATGGGGAAATCTGATAAGTCACAAAGGAGGTTGAACTTCGAAGCAGGAACCATAATCAAAACCCCAAAAACGAACAGCTGTCTGGGGAGTCCCGAAGAACCCAGACCTCGAGACAAAGACCTTGCCCAGACTACGGACATCAGAGAGATCCTTCTCAAACTAAAGGCCGGCATAGGGAACATCGACAGTAAGTTAGACTCCCTATCCACTAAAGTGGATCAACTTCAACATCGCCTGGATAAGCACAGAGACAGGCTAGACGCCGCAGAACAACGAATCTCCAACGCGGAAGACAACGTGGCCTCAATAACCACTAAAGTAACAACACTGGAAAGGCAAATGAAAGCCATATTAGCAAAAAACGAGGATCTCGAATGGCGGTCCCGCCGAAATAATGTCAGGATCCTCGGGATGAGAGAACAACAAAATACCAAAAAAAATGAAGACTTTGTAGAGACTCTATGCAAAGAAACATTTGGTAGCCCCGCGCTTTCCAATATATTTGTGGTGGAGAGAGCCCACAGAGTCCCGACCAACAGACCTGTCCCAGGGACTGCTCCGCGCCCAATTATAGCCAAACTGCTTAACTTCAAAGACCGAGACACGATCCTCCGCCTGGCCAGGGAGGAAGGGAAGCTACAATACGACGGAGACGATATTCAATTCTTCCCAGACTTCTCCCCGGCAGTTCAAGCGCAGCGCAGAACATTTACCGGAGTGAAGCGTCGGCTGCAAGACAACAAACTGCCTTACTCCATGCTATATCCAGCCAAACTTCAAATTCAACACAGCGGCAAGTCACAATTCTTCACCACACCCGAGGAGGCCAATACATTTCTTGACAAGTTGGGGTGCAAACAAAACAGTAATAACCCAAGACCCCAAAGAAGAGACCGAGAGGTACGGGACCCGCCATGACAACCCCTCTCGCCCATGCCCACGACATTGAAGGAACCCCTGGATTATTCCCAGTCACGATGTACTTCATGGTGCGCCAACCTTGGTTGCTCCCTAGCGCCCCATGCGCAGTTCAAGTATGTTATGGGAATCGGGAAAGGGACATTGGATGGGCAGGTTGGGGGTTGCCCATGATTGGGAGGGTTCTAGTTTACAGTTACTGAAGTGTGCTCATCCCCGGTTTGTACCCCCCGCTTATATCCACGACCACCGAGTTGACGCGACAAAACCTACCTCGGATAAAGAGAGCAGTAACCTGGACACAACACAATAGCATCCTGACCTGCTGCGGCCAACAACCTCCACGCAACCAAAACTATCAAACAGGCTGTCAACAAGAACATTCAAGTTAGCCACTTGGAACATTAAAGGGGGCAATAACCCAACTAAATCCAGGAAGATGTCACTGTACCTCTGTAGACACAGAGTAGACATCGCGTTGATTCCGGAAACGCACATCCTCCCCTGTACGGAGAATCGCTGGGCCCGTGAATGCGGCTGCCATAGATATTTTGCATCATATTCTTCATACGCCAGAGGTGTGGCAATCCTTGTACACAAATCCTTGAAATGCAAAATAATTTCGGTTAAAAACGACGAAGAAGGAAGAACGTTGCTAGTACATGCGACCCTGGACAATATGGAATTTATCATCATAAACTCCTACGGGCCAAACATAGATGGACATAATAACTTTGACTGGGTAATGACTCATCTGGGAGAAGTGAGAACCGCAACAATCATTTGGGCCGGCGACATGAACACTGTATCCCTACTGGGATAGGTCCCACCCATCATCCACACCGGTCTCCAAGGCTGGCCTCCAAGTGACCGAAATTCGCAAAGCCTACGACTTGGTAGATATATGGAGGCGTCAGCAGGGTGAGACCTGTGACTACTCCTTCC